>NC_091771.1:66922203-67557450 GCF_029378745.1 Bos indicus
ATTCCCATTGTATAAATGAAGAAGGAGGGCCTTGGGAAAATGAAGTGATATATATAAAGTTACTCCAGTTGTAATTGACAGAGGCATCTCTTAAATGTGAATTTTCTTTCCATACCCCATATAACAATGTTTCCCTAAAAAGACCTTAGTCAAGCAACATAATAAAATGAGTTGGTCAAACAACATAATAAAAAGACTTGGTCAAGCAACACAATAATTCCATTCCTTCCACTGTTGAATGCTCAAATATTATGTCTATGCATTCCATAATAAAAAAATAAAATGAAGAACTATTCTCAAAAGAGTTGCATGGAGTTACCAGGGCATGTTGCTGGGAAATAAAAGATCTGTCTTTTCAATGACAGTATGTGCAGCATGTTTCTTGTTCAAATGTGACCCTGGAAGTATAGATTGTGAGATTGGAAAACTCTTATATTTTGAGCATTTCTTAATAAGCAATTCCTCAAGGCTATTTATGTATCAGGGTTTGCTATTTCTTCCTTTTGCTGCTTGAGCTCTAAATTCAGGAAACATATAGCTTAAAGGAGGCTTAGGAAGGGATAAGCAATTCGAAATGATTAACTAAACAAGATAATTTAATCAGTATGTCTCTGGTCTCCTGATAGCAAATAATACAGAGAATTAACAATTAACAAGAAAATATAGTGACCTCATTCATGATCAGTAATAATGCTATCTGGACCACATGAGGTCCTTGACTTGACTGTTTACAGTTGCTTTGGAATTTTGTCTCTCATAAATTTTTTTCAACTCTGGAGAATTTCATTTAACTCTTATTATACTGTACTAAGAATTAACCACTGTAAACGGTAACGAAATTACAGACATCTTGAACCATTGCTGACCCTAGAGTTGACATAGGAAACAAGAAGCAAAGAATAAGATTACAGAAAACTTATGTTACAGTGAAGGGCAGGGATTTGCAAAATAGATACCAGTTCTATCAAGATATCAGTTCCTCAGCTATAATTGGATCTTGCATATGTGTGTACATACGTAGAATGCTTAAATCATTAGTTATTCTAGTGAGTGAGGATTCTGATCCAACAGATGTTATGCAAAACGTGACTCTTTTAGCAGGTATCTTACTTGAAAATGTTTTTCTAAAATTCACCACACACTCCTGCTTGTAGAGTTTTCCTCCTTTGTCATTGTAAAAGATAAGGGGTATAAGATGTGAGGGTATAAGGGTGTAAGATGTAATGACTGAAGACTTCGCCTTTGGCCAGTGAATTCAATGAATAGGCCAAGAGCAAATCATTCCATCCCTGTCTGGAAACCCGTTGTCTAAAGCTTTATTCCTCATATCATCTGTCACTGATAATAAAAGTAATGAACATAATGGATTTTTTCATATTCACATGATGTGGGCTGCTGCTACGCCTTTTCCATCCTCTGCTACTTCTCGCCTCCTGGTTGATAAGCCATCAACACAGAATTGTTGACATTTCTCTGAAAATCCTGTGCTTGTGGTGGCTCGCTTTCTTTTGCCCTCGGGTTGTCCTTCCCCAACCCACCCCTGCCTTTTTTGCTTTGCTGTCTTCCTCTCAACTTTTAAGACTCAGTTTCAGGTTGATCACATCTGGAAATGTGATCCTCCCTTGGGGGTGCCGAGGCTGCCATTGCTAGTGCTCCCAATCTTTTTCATTCTAGATTGTAACACCTCCGTGTTCTTCTGTAGCCTATTAGATGTATGGCTCCTTGGAGTGAAGAACTGCGATTTCAGCATCTCTGTCTTCCTGATGCTTAACATGGTATCTGGCACAATGTTATGTGTAAAAGATGTCTGATAAATCTTAACGTCTGGCTAGTCTTAACCATTTGTTTCTCACAATGGATTTTTATATGATTTTTTTAAATTGAGGTATAGTTAATCTACAATGTTGTGTTAATTTCAAATGTAAAGAAAAGTGATTCACTTTATATATATATATATATATTCAGTTATATATATATATTCTCTTTCAGATTCTCTTCCATTATAGGTTATTGAAAAATATTGAGTATAGTCCCCTGTGTTACATATTAGGTTACATACATAGTAGTGTGTGTGTGTTAATCCCAAACTCCTAATTTATCTCTACATCTACACTCCCCGCCTTGGTAACCATGAGTTTGATTTTGAAGTCTGTGACTCTGTTTCAGTTTTGTAGATGTTATGTATCATATGTGTAGATTCCCCAGATGAGCGATATTGATACATCTTCCTCTATATGTCTTACTTCACTTTATATGATGATCTCGAGGTCCATCCATGCTGCTGCAATTGGCATTACTTCATCCTTCTTATGGCTGAGTAATATTCAATATTGTGTGTGTCCAAAGATGTGTGTACACATCTTCTTTATCCATTTATCTGCTGACAGACATTTAGGTTACTTCTGTGTCTTGGCTATTAGAAATAGTGATGCTATGAACATTGGGGTGCTTGTTTAATTTGAAAAAATTATAGAGTTTCTCCAGATGTATGCCCAGGAGTGGGACTGCGGGATCATATGTTAGCTCTATTTTTAGGTTCAAAGGCCCTTCATACTGTTCTCTATAGTAACTCTACCACTTTACATTCCCATCAATCATGCAGGACAGTTCCCTTTTCTTTTTACCTTTTGCTTTAAAATACAGAGCTTATAGACTCCCAGTATGTTACCTTATTGAACTTTGAGAAGTAGTTAGAGAAGAATGAAATCACTGAAGTTCAGAGAGATGAGCATTTCACATTATTTGGGTGTTGAAGCTTAGGCTTGAAAACAAGTTTTCTGTACACTGAGATAAACAAAACTAAAAAATAAAAAAGCAGCAGCTTCCTTTAGTACCACTTAACATACAGGGACTGCGGACAAGACATTTAAAAATATTTTATTTACCCCTCCTGACAACTCTGCAGAGGGAGGCATAGAATACATTTCCCCTATCTTCCAAGTGAGACCATTGAAGTTTGGAGAGCTTATATGACCCTCACAAAATGGTATGCATGATAAACAGAAGGGCTGAGAATCAAGCCCTGTTCTGACCCATTCCAAATCTGTGCACTGAAACATGAGACTATATAGCTTTTTAAATCATGCCTTTTTTAACGTGGATATTATTACTCCTCCACAATATTAGTCCATCCCTTATACCTGCTGGTCAAGTTCAGCAAACACCCCTGTTTGGTAAGGTAGCACTAGGCATTGAATGAGATATGATTAATGTCTATTATTGATGAGGATCTGGGGCCCCAGCAGGAAAGCAAGAGATCCAACTTATGGGAATTATTAAATTTAGCACTTGCCTAAACGTTAGACTGTACCAAATATACCCCTTGTGACTGACATCCAAACTATATAAAGAACTATAATTAAATAATGAAAATAACATCCAAATAAGAAATGAGCAAAAATTTAACAGAAATAACAAAAAGGAAGATATACAAATGGTCAATAAGCATATTTTAGGAGGTTTATCAGCACTAATAATCAAATTACAAATGAAAATCATAATGAGATAGCACAATGTACCCACTACAATAGCTAAAATTAAAGACTGATCACAACTGAAAGTTGGCAAGGATGTGATATAACTAGAAATCTCATATTGCTGATGAGAATCTACAGTAAAGAAGCCACTTTGGAAAGTTAAAAACTTTCTATTAAGAATACACCTCATTGTGTAACAGCAGTGCTACTCCTAAGGATTCATCCAAGAGAAATTGAAAAAGAACACTAGTTTACAAAAAATAGGTATGGATATACATATAGATATAAACATACACACACATCCCTTTGCTTCTGATATATAACATGGATACGATATATAACTTACTTTTGGGTAATACTTTTAAAAAATCAATTTGACCCACGGTCATGTTCAGATATTAAATAATTTTATTCTAATTCACACACATACACAAACAAAACTGGGCTTCCCTGGTGGCTCAGTGATAAAGAATCCGTTTGCAATGCAGGAGACACAGAAGATAAGGGTTTGATCCCTGGGTCTGGAAAATCCCCTGGAGGAGGCATGGCAACCCACTCCAGTATTCTTACCTGGAGAATCCCATGAACAGAGGAGCCCGGTAGGCTACGGTCCACAGGGTCACAGGGTCACAAAGAGTCAGACACGACTGAAGTGACTAAACACACACCAAAAATTACTTCCAGATTAAGGATACATCCAGAGATTTTTCACTCTACAGAGAAGCTCTTGCTACATTTTAATTCTCTAGCTTTCTTATTCTATTCCTACCACACACCAAATGTTTATTTTCTTCCTAAGTCATCAGATTCCTTAAACAGTTATCAATTTAGATGTTAGAGCAAATAATAAATTATTTTGTTTTAGAAGCTCAAAGTGTATTAAAATGCCAAAGGCAAAAACCTCTGGGAAATAATTTGGGGCTGAAAATCATCTTCTCCTCCTTCCTTCAATTTGTACAAACATTGAGGATTGGTTATAGGTAGGTAATTTGGGGAAATCATTCATTGCTATTTTGTAGTGACTGTGATTTTTCATTTGAAATAATGTTTTTCAAATTGCTATAAAATGTGTTGAAAATACATAAATGATATATAAACCCCCAAATGATTATTTCATAAAATGAACATAAAATGTAAGTTTAAGTGATCTGATTCCTAGATGACTTCTCAATATCTACATTTAGCGTTTACAAATGGCACAAATATAAAATGAGGGCTTTTAGTCTATGAGGAAAACAAAAGAAAACAAATAAAAGAAAATACTATGCTATTTACTAAAATAATAAAACCATTCACTTTTAAGCTAAAAAAGCCACAAAAGCCAGTTCTCTCAAAAAGGCAATATTACTCATAATACAATTTCTACATAAATTCCTATAGTGATCCTATAATTGAACAGTGAACAATTAGGTGTGTTCTATTCCTTTAGAATTTATTTTATTCTGCCTACTGTCAGTTGAAGAGTCTAAACCTAAATTATTGTGCTTTATACCTTTCCAAAATTATCAGAAACTCATTTCAAACATTTTATGACCTCCCAAAGACCTACTTTAAATTGATTCTAACAAACCCTAACTCCTAACAACTCAAAAGAGTAAATATACCCCAAATTTTCCTAATTCATTGATTTTTATTATATTATAATTATATATATATAATTATATATTATATTATAATAAAGGGAAAGGCTTGGAACACCAGTTAAAGTACTGTCTGCTATAAACTGATGTCACATATTATCTTCAAGCTTCAGAAAAGCAGAGCCCTTATAAACCATGTAGCTTCTGTTCAAACATTTATAATACATTTTGCTATGAGCATGGGACTCTAGGACATGAATTTTAAATAGAGCTATAGACTGATCGATTAATAAACAGTGAGAAATGATCTTTTCCTTTCTTTTCTCCTCTACACAGATCACACGAAGGCAGTGAGATCCTTGTTTCCCATACTAAAGAGTGCTTGTTATTCTGTTCTTGAAGCTGCCCCAGTGGCCAGTGACCTGTTTGAGAACCTGAGTTGACAAGCTTCACAGGTGTCCTGGCTTAATGTTGCTCTGGAGTGCTTTTAATAGATAAGCGTACTTTATCTACTCTGGCAGAGAAAAATAGGGCAAACAATCAGACAACTATCTTCTCTAATCTGAGCTGAATACTTAACATAAGTCAAGGGTAAAGGAAAACTGCTCCTTTTACACTGCCCTGAGAGGCCAGTGGAGGGCTGCCCTTCGCTTTATATTTATTTATCGTACACATAGGCAGCAACCAGTGCATTAAATAAGCTAGACTGAGAAAAATAATAATTTAGAGAGGCTTTCACAAACACCATAACCAGAAGTATTTGGAAATCTTATGAAAAGAAAGTCATTAATAGATTCTGCTTTAAAGATGAAGCCTTTAAAATATTTGATTTTTATGGAGCTATATTTGATTGAGTAAAATTTGTGACTAAATTATCCTAAAATAATAGACAGAAAAAATTATAATTAACCTCAGAAAATTATTCTTTGCAGTCATGAAAAATCCTGATGAACAAAATAAAATGTTTAGTATTATATGATGCACATAAATTCAAATACATTTTGAAATCAAATATATTGTGACTTTTTTATAGATAAGTTTTGTTGCTACTGCCTGACGAATGTGGTCATGGTTATAGGGGAAAATCACGACAAGATTATATGTGGAGAATTTCTAAAGTGTGAAAGAGGTAATGCGTTTAGTTATGTTCCTATTTACAGAGGACTGAAAGGTTGTGCAAAGTATTATCCTCTACCCACAGTTATCAAGCAATAAAATCAAGGATGAGTTGCCCAAGGAGACACTCAAACTTAGGGAAAAATGTAGAAAAATGTGAGTTTGGGTCTGATTTTCTGTACTTGGTGTGTGATTCTCTTCCTGGGTATTTAAAGTCCTGTATATACTCAGTCTCCAGACTACCATTGAGATGGACTTGGATACAGGCAAAGAAAGAATCCAGCAAGGGTCAATGGATAGGAATGGCCCAAACATCTTTCTTCCCTCCTTGGAAACAGAACAACTCCATCCATTATGCAGAGAACTAGATGCACAGGGACCTGAGTGTAAAATGCCAAAATTCTTCTTGGTGCACAAAGAAGACAAGCAAAATTTATCTTTTCAAAATGTATCCTAAGTATGTGATGTCCAGAAAAACATCACAGCTGGCAGCCACTTGAACTGCAAAATAATACCACTCCACAAATAAGCAGAATTTAGACTTTGCAGCAGAATGTAAGACAATGAGCGAAAAAGTAACTTCTTTATTTCTAAGCTTGAGGAATTGGTATTTCTTAATAATACAGGTGGCGCTAATGGTAAAGAATCCACCTGCAGTGCGGAAGACTCAAGAGATGCGGGTTCAATCCCTGGGTTGGGAAGATCCCCTGGAGGAGGAAGTGGCATCCCACTTCAGTATTCTTGCCCAGAAAATTCCATGGGCAGAGGAGCCTGGTGGGCTACAGTCCATGGGGCAGCAAAGAGTTGTACACGACTGAACATATATTTCATCATTAGTCAATAAAACAGTTAAAACAACT
The DNA here is from genome assembly GCF_029378745.1 of Bos indicus. Lineage (NCBI taxonomy): Eukaryota > Metazoa > Chordata > Mammalia > Artiodactyla > Bovidae > Bos > Bos indicus. The sequence continues at coordinate 66,929,236 of NC_091771.1, forward strand.
TATATCCAAAATCAACTTACAGTCAAAATAAAGCATGACAATTGTTTTAGGCTAACTGAAACAAGACAGTAAAGAACTGATAGTTTTAAAACCTCAAATTCATGACTAGAAAATTTACCAAACTCCCCAGCCCCTTAAACCATGTCAGTGCCTTTCCGTGTACTGCCAACTTTGTTAAAGTACTCAGAAAAGTGTTATTCTGCATCCCCTTTGAACAGTTAGGCTTAGAAAAGAACTCTTGAGGAAGTGATGGACTGCAGTCTTTTGTAATAAAAGGGGTATATATAATTTGGGATTAGTATTATCTAGGGGAAAAGCATTCTAGCATGATGGATTAAGTAAATGCCTTACTCACACATGCTACTAAGTCACTACCTTATGGAAGAAAATCAAACAGACTCATAACATTGACCTCCTCCAGGTTTAATGAGGCAAGGAAAACCTCCATATGTCCTCTTTAGGGGTCATTGCCATTATAAAAATATCATTAAATATCCAGTTCAAGGGTAAATTTGAGAAATGACTATTTAAACAACACAGATGGGCATCTAGCTGAAACTTTGATTAGAAACCCTTAAATTGCCTATCTTTCCTTTAATAATATTTCTTTTGATTTTATCTTTCTTTTGATTTTAGTCTTTATTCAAGACAAGTTTGGGCTATATATCCTGGTATTAATAGACTTCATCTCAGCTTTCCTTCCAGTTTTGGAAAAACACTATATGGTTACAAATAATTTTTAAAGTTTTGTCCTCAAAGTTTTTTTTTGTTTTTGTTTTTTTTTTAATAAGCTTATTTCAAATGACCTAGACAGATGAAAAAGAAGGAAAAAAAAAAAAACTATTAGTATGTATGAAGTTCATGTATGGCTTCAAGGGAAAATGCTTTTGTTTGAAAGGGTACAACTACACATCATTGTACCTTCCATCTCATTTATTTATGTAGACACTATTTAAAAGAAAAAAGGCTCTACTAGGAAAGTAAGTATTGCAGTTTTTATCTTCCTTTACAGTCATGGATTATTTTGTAATCCAGTGAAATCTAAGGGACTCATTGCCAGAAAAATGCACTTAGTCACTTTTTACAAAATATTGCATATATTTTCAGAAGTCTTGTGAAATACATAGGCTCCAGTTAAGAGTTCCCAAACATGAGCAAAACATTCTATCAAACCTCTCTTTCGGATGATAAAACAGAAGGAAAACAGATTAATGGGCTATGGGCAAGTCCTCTACTGTAACAACAACAAAAAGTGTTGATTTGTTTTGATAGAAATAAAAACCAGAATTCCAGAGTGTGATTTAATTACACAAAGAAAAGCCAATTTAGTTGGAATGCCTAAAGTCAAGACTGTCTTGTATCTTAAATACAAAGTTTAGATGACTTGCCAATTTTAAAGTTATTCTCCAGCAGAAATTATAAAAATTGCAGCTCAGTAAATGACTCATATTTCCTGTTTTGTATTTTCACTTTGAATCCATATAATCAGGCTAAGCCATAAAAATATGTTCTTCGGTGATATGAGACATAATAGAAATAGCATGGGTTTTGAAATTGGTACAAATTCCAGCTCTGCTACTTATTAACAAAGTGACTGTGAGCATACCTGAAGTTCAATTTCCTCTTTTGAAAAATATCGGATAATAATATCTAACTTTAGTTCTATTAGGAGGATTAGAGATAGCTGTATGAAACATCCAGGCCTGTTACTAAGGATTACAATTCATTTTTCATAATTCAAACAATTAGGGTTAAGATTCATTTTAACTTAGCATTACATTCACAGCAATAAATCTATCTTGATTTATTAGAAATACAGTGTCTTAACTCTTCAAATAACTCTTTCTTCTTAGTATTCATTGGACAAAATGCCATCCCTAATTTTCTTTCACTAATAGAAAATATTTAAGCTCATCATAGATCCATGGACAAACCTGATAAAAAGTCAAATGTACCTCATTATTTTTTGCTACTGAAAATCACGATTTATATTTAGAGTGCTTCAGTATTATAGCCATATTGGTGTAATGACCATTTTTCAGTTTACCCAGATGCGACTCTCATAGATTCACAAATTCACTAAAAATCACCTCGGGACTTCTCACTCACCCCAGCCCTCCTGCAAGTAAATTCTGTTTTCTAGTTGTAAATAGGGAAAGAAACTTTGGAGAACACTTGGATTTGAGTCCATAATAAATATTCCTACAAACAAGATTTTTTCTATTGTTATTTTTCCCCTTCTTTCATCTCAGTCAGGATGTTGCTAGGATAGAAAGTAATAGCCAATGTGTCTTTACATATTTTGTGCTATTTTTTTTTTTTTTTTTTTGGTTAGTTTCTTAAGGCCTTTACTGCATTTTTATTTTCCAGAGATAAAAAAATTTTAGGTCAGTCAGAGGTCAGAATGGTGTATATCTTGTATGAAATCATATTCTACCATAAGGTGAGACTCTTACAGTGGAATAATTAAAGAATAACAGACCACATTGGAAAAAACTTTCCAAACCCCAACTCTCATTTTGAGTAATAGGATTGGCTTAATTGAACAATTTCCTTGTGTTTTGTCAATGGGTTTGGAGTCTAAGAGAAAATAAGCTGTTTTTTAAGACTGCAAATAGGATTTATTTTGTCTTATTGATTGTATTCCATAAGTTTAAATTTCATTTTGTGGAAAAATATGTTAAATTATTATTGCTTTCAAACAAGTTTTTTAATTGATTTTCACTGGAGTATAGTTGCTTTACAATGTTGTTTCTACTGTACAGCAAAATGAATAGGCACACATATATGTATATTACTTCCTTGGACTTTCTTTCCACCCAAGTCACCACAGTGCATTAAGTAGAGCTCCCAGTCCTACACAGTATGTTATCATCAGTAATCTACTTTACACATAGTATCAACAGTGTATATATGTCAATCCCAATCTCCCAGTTCCTCCTACCCTGCCTTCCCCATTGGCATCCATATATTTGATCTGGGCATCTGTGTCTCTTTTCTGCTTTGCAAATAAGATCATCTGTACCATTTTTCCATATATATGCATTAATATATGACATCTATTTTTTTTATAATTCTGATTTCATTCTGTATGACACTCTCTAGGTCCATCCACATCTCTACAAATGACCCAATTTCATTCTTTTTTATGGTTGAGTAATTTTAAGTTCTGAAGTTATGCTATGTCAGAAATAAGTTAATATTATTTCTTCAGAATCACAGTATTTTATCAAAAATATATTCTTTATATTTTACTCAGCCTATATGATTTGTACTTCAATATTTGGCAGAAAATTCTTAGGAAAGAAATCAGACCCACCAATTTCTTAATAAAAATAAGACATTGGCCTTCTCTATCTTGTCACAGCAATGTACTTTCATAGATGTTTATAATGCGTAGTTAATGGTCTACAGGTGATTAACTGTATCACCTGTTGGACCACAACTTGACAAATGCAACATTGAAAGCTTCAGATTTAGGACTGTAGAGTGGATTTTAAGTTAAACCTTGGGCAAAGTTTTACCAATGCCTCTTTAATAAATTCAGCCATGGCATCAACAGTTTTATCACCTTCCTGAAGTTGGTATTTAGATACTGAACTTTAGAAGATACCATTTTACAATAAGAGCCCAAGTTTCTTTTTTCATTTTTTTTTTTCCAACTACTATAACAGCTATGTTACTGCTTATTTTGGAGAAGGAAATGGTAGCCCACTCCAGTATTCCTGACTGGAGAATTCCATGGACAGAGGAGCCTGGCTGCAGTCCATGGGGTCGCAGAGAGTTGGACAAGGCTGAGCGACTAACACACACACTGCTTATTTATTTCCTAAATTATAATCTCTCTTTAAACTTAATATTATACTGCCTAATGACATAAACTTTCCAAGTACATATTTGTTCTATGCTTCTCTTAAATTGAAATGCTTAGAAACTCACAATTCAGTTTCAGAGTTGATCGGGGTTAAGCAGAGTCCATGAATCGAACTAAAAACCCTTCTTTAAAATAAGTGACATTAGTTTGGCAATTTGGAACCTAGGGTCGATTTGAGTGTGTGCGGGAGTCTATTCTCGGAATTGACACTGGCAATATATTAATTATCCATTTATCTTTGGAGATTATTTCCCAGTGAGGTTTAATCTACATAAGTCATTGAAGGGCTCCCCTGATAGTTCAGCTGGTAAAGAATCTGCCTGTAATGCAGGAAACCCTGGTTCAATTCTTGGGTTGGGAAGATTCCCTGGAGAAGGGATAGCCACCCACTCCAATATTCTTGGGCTTCCCTGATGGCTCAGATGATAAAAGAATCTGCCTGCAATGCAGGAGACCTGGGTTTGATCCATGGGTTGGGAAGATCCTCTGGAGGAGGGCATGGCAACCCACTCCAGTATTCCTGCCTGGAGAATCCCCATGGACAGAGGAGTCTGGCAGGCTACAGTCTATGGGGTCACAAAGAGTTGGACATGACTGAGTGACTAAGCACAGCACAGCACAAGTCATTGAAAGATAATGTTTATATTTGTTCTTGTCACCCTTTCAACCTAATTGCTTCTTTTCAGAACCAGGACTTCTGAACTGTTTCTTAACAAATGACAAAGCCTTCCAATTTAACTGTTTATTCTTGTATTTAAATTCACTTTCTCTCTAGATATAGGATCACAGCTTGTTCCCCAGCATATGTTACTTGCTTTTGTTTCCTTGTTAAAATCAGGTGTTGCAATGATGAGAGCAGAAGACCAGATTCCAAAATAAGGTCAAGCAATAAACAATGAATTTTATTAGTGGTCCATGAGATGTTAAAGACCCCATCAATATGGCCACATAAAATTGAGATTGCTTCTGTAAAGATAAATACTCTGTTCTGAATTTGCTAACAAATTAAAGCCCCCCAAATACATTCATTTATGGAAAGAAATTGGGGAGGGGGGAACTTATTGAGACCTGTAATTCCCAGGAATAAATATGTCACCTGAAATGTTATTGATAGTGGGAAAATAAAGTGTAAATATACTTCCTAAACCATGTTTTCCCTTAATTATAGCAGAAAGGCACTCAAACTCTTTTTATCATAGTAATAAACAAAAGACATAGGATATCTGTGTTTAAACCACCTTGGCTTAACACAATTTGTAATGGCCATCATTAGGAGTTTATGTGGAACCCTGTTTTATGTCAACCACACTAAGATAATGTTGCTTGGGGTGCTATATCCATGCTCTTTGAAATGTGTGCATAAACAGACACTTTTTTCCATGTATCTGTTTTGTCATTTATTCTGCTGTGTAAACACTGTTATGAAATTTAGTCTAATCTTTTTTTGGTTAATTCAAACATTTTCACTATGTTCAGATAACTGTAACCAAAGCCAGATGTTGGCCTCAGCACTGAGAGAGCTCACTTAATGTAAACACAATTCTATTTCCTCAATTTCTCTTTGCAGTCCAGATGTTGCCGTTGTTCACAATGCTTTTTTGCTCTGTCTCCTAACAGACCTCCCAGAAATTGAGCGCTTCCTTTCCAACCAATTTGTAGGTGGATGTCTACCTTTGAATTCCTGTTATGCCTCACAAGCTCCATAATAATGTAACAAGTAGCCCCACTCAATCTGGGTGGAAATCCCAAGCTATTCATCTCTTTATTATCCACTGTCTTCTTTATGGATTCTCAATTCAGTAGACACTTCTTCAGGCTTCATTTGCTGTGCAGAAGTCTGCTATCCACCTTCTCCCTTGTAAAAAGAAACATGTTCTTAATGGACTCTGCTGACTCTCCATTCATTTTTAAGACTTCACTGGAGATGGCCTTCTTTATCTACCAGTCTCCTTGAGGACTGTCTCCTCCATTCTTTATCTGCCATTACCATATCATCTGGTCCCTCAACCACCACATGTTTACAGCTCCATCTTCTCTACAGACATTTTCCCTTCTCCAATTCATTGACTTAATCAGTTTTCATACTTCAAAATGTAAATGTGTTTTTCAGTGCTTTATATTTTTACCTTTTGTGGGTTTTTTGCTCATTTGATGACCCTTGATATTTTTTTCATGTTCTCATTTAAGTCTTTGGACTATAATTTTGTAAGAAAGCATAGAATTAGAAGATAATTTCTAGTATGTTACCTTTTAGAACTGCTTGCCTCATACGTAGTTCATCTTTCAATGCCCCATTTGCTGTAAAATTCACTTGTGTAAACAAACTAATATCTTTATTATATTGAAGCCAAAGATAGTTTCTTTTTCCTGCAGGTGGCTCTGGGAAAGATTGATAGATATGTCTATCTTGATTAAATGTATCAATCACAGATGATTTTAATTTACTTATATCCTAAATTCTTATTAATGTCTTTTAAATTTCTATAGAGTTTTCTTGATTCTTTAACTGACCTTATGTACAGAAATAGACATAGATATGAATATGAATTTCTGTTGATTTCCTTTGAGTCAGCCCATAGACTATTTCTGACTTTATTTCTGAAGAATGTATTTAAGCAAAATAGACAGATTTAGGGGGCTTAAAACTCAAAATCCATTTAGCATGAAAAATGAGAGAAAATTTCACAATTGACTATGTTAAAATAGCTTCCCTTTCCAGGAAAAGGAGAGGTAAGAAATCATAACACTTATGGAATAAAACATTTCCTGTTATTATTATAAAAATTCAATCACTATCTTAATATTTTCCCAGAATAGGCTGAAATAGCCATGTTGCATAATTATACGGTTCTACCTTCTAAATACCATCTTTGACATTTCTGCATATATTTAAATCTTGAACTATTTTAATTCATACTTAGCAATCTTTGTACATGGCATTTTTAATTGGAAAAAACACAGATTATTGAGTTCAATTCCTTGATTTTACGATGGTTAAAATTAGGAACTGGAGATTAAAAGTTTCAGGACTTAAATCAGTTCCCATGTTTGGTTAAAAGCAATACTGGTACAAAGAGTCTTTTCACTCACCCTCTCATAAAATCTGTTTCTGTAACAGTACCCCAGGATTCAGTGTTCATCCAGGTTTGGTGCTTTGCCTCTTCAACTCTCTCCACCCACTTCACACACAGTATACCTGCAAAACAGTTCCTGCACAGGCTAGATGACTTCTGTTTTTCTATTTCCTTCACTACACATGCCCTTCTCTTCTTGATGATCCCCATAGGCTGCTTTTGGTATCTGCTTTGTCAATTGGAATTTGAAATGAAACACACCCTTGAAATTTCATGGTGAGAATTGATCCCAGTTTGTGGTATTATTGTAGGCACCACCTCTTTGTCCTCTACCTTTGGACAGATCTGGCCTCAGATCATTCACATGGTTTATGTAGGCTCACAGGAACAAGGACCAGCATATATTGTTCAGCCTTCTACTAATGAGTACAGGAGAAATTGAAACCACCTGCCTAACATGGTAGCTGGTAATCTACCTCCACAACTAGTCAAAGGGAAATGAGAGAGAGAGAACTCAGCAAGTTGAGGGAGAGACCAAGGGAATAATTAGAAGAGATTGCTCCTATTGAGTAGAAATAATGGAAAAGGAAGAAGAAAACATTAAAAACCAAGGACAAGTCTAACACAATTAGAACTCAAAATTTTTGAAACTCTAGATTAGAATTTCTAAAATGTAAAAATTTAGTAGTCCAAAAAAATAAGATGTTCATGTTGGAGAATTAAGTTTAAAATTCAGTTCAGTTCAGTTGCTCAGTCACGTCCTACTCTTTGCGACCCCATGAACCACAGCACGCCAGGCATCACCAACTCCCAGAGTCTACCCAAACCCATGTCCATCGAGTCAGTGATGCCATCCAACCATCTCATCCTCATTCATCCCCTTCTCCTCCTGCCCTCAATCTTTCCCAGCATCAGGGTCTTTTCCAATGAGTCCGCTCTTCGCATCAGGTGGCCAAACTATTGGAGTTTCAGCTTCAACATCAGTCCTTCCAATGAACACCCAGGACTGATCTCCTTTAGGATGGACTGGTTGGATCTCCTGTCAGTCCAAGGGACTCTCAAGAGTCTTCTCCAACACCACAGTTCAAAAGCATGAATTCTTGGGTGCTCAGCTTTCTTTATCGGATAAGGCAATGGCACCCCACTCCAGTACTTTGCCTGGAAAATCTCATGGATGGAAGAGCCTGGCAGGCTGCAGTCCATGGGGTCGCTAAGAGTCGGACATGACTGAGCAACTTCACTTTCACTTTTCACTTTCCTGCATTGGAGAAGGAAATGGCAATCCACTCCAGTGTTCTTGCCTGGAGAATCCCAGGGATGGGGGAGCCTGGTGGGCTGCTGTCTATGGTGTCGCACAGAGTCGGACATGACTGAAGTAACTTAGCAGCAGCAGCAGCAGCAGCTTTCTTTATAGTCCGACTCTCACATCCATACATGACTACTGGAAAAACCATAGCTTTGACTAGACGGACCTTTGTTGGCAAAGCAGTGTCTCTGCTTTTTAATATGCTGTGTAGGTTGGTCATAACTTTCCTTCCAAGGAGTAAGCGTCTTTTAATTTCATGGCTGCAATCACCATCCCCAGTGATTTTGGAGCCCATAAATATAAGTCAGACACTGTTTCCACTGTTTCCCCATCTATTTCCCATGAAGTGATGGGACCAGATACCATGATCTTAGTTTTCTTAATGTTCAGGTTTAAGCCAACTTTTTCACTCTCCTCTTTAACTTTCATCAAGAGGCTCTTTAGTTCTTTTTCACTTTCTGTCATCTACATATGTGCATTTATTGATATTTCTCTTGGCAATCTTGATTCCAGCTTGTGGTTCCTCCAATCCAGTGTTTCTCATGATGTACCCTACATATAAGTTAAATAAGCAGGGTGAAATATACAGCCTTGACGTACTCCTTTTCCTATTTGGAACCAGTCTGTTGTTCCATGTCCAGTTCTCACTGTTGCTTCCTGACCTGAATACAGGTTTCTCAAGAGGCAGGTCAGGTGGTCTGGCATTCCCATCTCTTTCAGAATTTTCCAGTTTATTGTGATCCACACAGTCAAAGGCTTTGGCATAGTCAATAAAGCAGAAATAGATGTTTTTCTGGAACTCTCTTGCTTTTTTGATGATCCAGCAAATGTTGGCAATTTGATCTCTGGTTCCTCTGCCTTTTTTAAAACCAGCTTGAACGTCTGGAAGTTCACAGTTCACGTATTGCTGAAGCCTGTCTTGGAGAATTTTGAGCATTACTTTACTAGCCTGTGAGATGAGTACAATTGTGAGGTAGTTTGAGCATTCTTTGGCATTGCCTTTCTTTGGGATTGGAATGATAACTGACCTTTTCCATCCTGTGGCCACTGCTGAGTTTTCCAAATTTGGTGGCATATTGAGTGCAACACTTTCACAGCCTCATCTTTCAGAATTTGAAATAGCTGGAATTCCATCACCTGCACTAGCTTTGTTTGAAGTGATGCTTCCTAAGGTCCACTTGACTTCACATTCCAGGATGTCTAGCTCTAAAAAAGAGAAAAATATGTAAAACATGAAATAATGAGAAAAATGAACAAGAAGTGTTGATGAATATATAAATAATGTGCAAATACTGTGCAAATTATAGGCAGTTTCATAAAGAAATAATAGACAGGGGGATTAAGAATCAAAGAACAGATGCTCTTTTAAAGATGTGAATATTCAGACTCAATGATACCATTGAAATTTTAGAGAGATTAATGGAAAAATCACTTTGATAAAGCATTAAATAAAGGTTAAATTAAAAGTAAATCTTACAAACTTCCAGACAAATAGAGCAAAGTACTCAAATGCTCAAAATTCTCCAAGCCAGGCTTCAGCAATACGTGAACTGTGAACTTCCAGATGTTCAAGCTGGTACTTATAAAGCAAATAAAACCTTATCAGAAAAATCTCAGGAGGAATATTTTAATCTCACGAAGAAAAAACTAAATAAAAGAGCTCAAAATAGGTAAAGAAAATGTGTTGTAAAAAAATGTACTAGACAAAAAATGATTTATATAAATGTTGATAGTGTGACTTGGAATTATAGCCTCCAATTCCAATTACAAGGTGGAATTATATGAAGCCAAATTCTTTGAACTTGAAGAGCTGTCCTGTAATGGACAACTCAAAAAAGACAAAGGATTTAGGGGTGAGGTGATTCTGTGAGAGTGTGTGGTGGGGTATAGGGTCATGATAAAAACACCACAAAAATCTGTTTTTGACATCAATGTGTAGAGGGGACCAAGTCTGATTTTTGGTGTGAGTATACATTCTGATTTTAAATATTTAATACACATATATAATATTGACTAACCATGAACTTCCTGATGTTCAAGCTGGTTTTAGAAAAGGCAGAGGAACCAAAGATCAAATTGCCAACATCCTCTGGATCATGGAAAAAGCAAGAGAGTTCCAGAAAAACATCTATTTCTGCTTTATTGACTATGCCAAAGCCTTTGACTGTGTGGATCACAATAAACTGTGGAAAATTCTTCAAGAGATGGGAATACCAGACCACCTGATCTGCCTCTTGAGAAACTTGTATGCAGGTCAGGAAGCAACAGCTAGAACTGGACATGGAACAAAAGACTGGTTCCAAATAGGAAAAGGAGTATGTCAAGGCTGTATATTGTCACCCTGTTTATTTAACTTCTATGCAGAGTAGATCATGAGAAACGCTGGACTGGAAGAAACACAAGCTGGAATCAAGATTGCCGGGAGAAATATCAATAACCTCAGATATGCAGATGACACCACCCTTATGGCAGAAAGTGAAGAGGAACTCAAAAGCCTCTTGATGAAAGTGAAAGTGGAGAGTGAAAAAGTTGGCTTAAAGCTCAACATTCAGAAAACTAAGATAATGGCATCCGGTCCCATCACTTCATGGGAAATAGATGGGGAAACAGTGGAAACAGTGTCAGACTTTATTTTTCTGGGCTCCCAGATCACTGCAGATGGTGACTGCAGCCATGAAATTAAAAGATGCTTACTCCTTGGAAGGAAAGTTATGACCAACCTAGATAGCATATTGAAAAGCAGAGACATTACTTTGCCAACAAAGGTTCATCTAGTCAAGGCTATGGTTTTTCCTGTGGTCATGTATGGATGTGAGAGTTGGACTGTGAAGAAGGCTGAGTGCCAAAGAATTGATGCTTTTGAACTGTGGTGTTGGAGAAGACTCTTGAGAGTCCCTTGGACTACAAGGAGATCCAACCAGTCCATTCTGAAGGAGGTCAGCCCTGGGATTTCTTTGGAAGGAATGATGCCAAAGCTGAAACTCCAGTACTTTGGCCACCTCATGCGAAGAGCTGTCTCATTGGAAAAGACTCTGATGCTGGGAGGGATTGGGGGCAGGAGGAGAAGGGGACGACAGAGGATGAGATGGTTGGATGGCATCACTGACTCAATGGATGTGAGTCTGGGTGAACTCCGGGAGTTGGTGATGGACAGGGAGGCCTGGCGTGCTGCGATTCATGGGGTCACAAAGAGTTGGACATGACTGAGCGACTGATCTGATCTGATCTGATTAAGGATCAAAAGACTAATGATATGCATACCTAGAAACAAAGAAAAAGCATTCTTGTTAAATTTACTTTCAAATAAATATTTTCTACTTGGTTCCAAATAAAACTTTAACTCAAGAAATTTCAAAAACCAGAAATTTTACAGCCCACATTCATATACCATAGTTCAATAAAATTTACTGTTGAGTTTCTGTCATCATTTTCCTCTCTTACACAATAAACTTAAAAAAAAGACTATAATATTTAGATACTTTTCTCTTATTACTTGGATGTTATTTAAAACTTATGTAGCCACAAAATTTTAATCAAATGTTTGTTTATATTTGTTGGTTTAATTTTGGAGTTTCTTCCTAGATTTGTTGATTAGTTTTCTTCCTAGTTATTATTTTCTCCCTCATTTAAATAGTTAGATTCTTATTAACCAAATTCATCTATCTATTTTTAAAAGCCAGATTTAATTTTAAAATAATGCATTATACAAGATTTACATTAAGATAAACTGGGAATATTTTATATTTTAATATTTATCTTTGTCTTCATTAATTCAATGATTTTTCAAAATCTTGACTTTACTCACTGCCTGTTTCTGAAGGGGAAAATTCCATCAGAGTTCTCAAATTTTATGAAAACAAATTCATGAAAAGGGAAATTTCTGAGGATAATCTGCCTCCTACCAATTATTGATACTGTTGTTTATCTTACTATGTAAATGTTTTACATTTGGAGGAAATTTATCTCTCAACTTTCCCTCATATTATCCCTTATCAGCATCACTATTGTGATGATAATCTGAGCTTAGGCAAGGTTTGAAATTAGAAATATTTTTATTGAGGCATAGTTTATTTACAGTGTTGGATTAATTACTGCTGTACAAGAAAGTGATTCAATTCATATATATATATATATATATATATATATATATTGCTTGTTGCTAAGTTGCTTCAGTCATGTCCGACTCTGTGCGATCCCATAGACGGCAGCCCACCAGGCTCCCCCGTCCCTGGGATTCTCCAGGCAAGAACACTGGAGTGGATTGCCATTTCCTTCTCCAATGCATGAAAATGAAAAACAAAGTCGCTCAGTCATGTCCGACTCTTCGAGACCCCATGGACTGCAGCCTACCAGGTTCCTCTGCCCATGGGATTTTCTAGGCAAGAGTACTGGAGTAGGGTGCCATTGCCTTCTCCATTCTTTTTTTTTCTTTTTTTTCCATCATGGTTTTTTTTCTTTTTCCATCTTGGTTTTTCATAGAATACTGAATACAATTCTCTGTGCTATACATAGGACCTTTTTCCATCATGGTTTTTCATAGAATACTGAATACAATTCTCTGTGCTATACATAGGACCTTATTGTTTATCCATTCTCTATATTAAAGCTTGCATCTGCTAACCCCGGTGTCCCCATTTCATCCCTTCCCCAATGCCTTCCCCCTTGGCAACCATCAGTATTCTCTACATCTGTGATTCTGTTTCTGCTTCATAGACAAGTTAATGTATATCATTTTAGATTCCATATACAAGCGATATAATACGATATTTGTTTTCCTCTTTCTGACTTACTTAACCCAGTATGATAATTTCTAGTTGCATCTTTTAATTTATTTTTAAATTTATTTTTAATTGAAGGATAATTGCTTTACAATATTGATTTGATTTCTGCCCTATATCAACATGAATTAGATAGCCATAGGTGAACATATGTCCCCTCCTTCTTGAACCTCCCTGCCTCCTCCCACCCTTTCCTACCCCTCCCTACCCCTCTAGGTTGTTACAGAGCCCCATTGTGAATTCCCTGAGTCACAGCAAATTTCCATTGGCAATCTGTTTTACATGTGGTAGTATATGCTTCCATGCTACTCTCTCCATTCATCTCACCCTCTCCTACCTTCCTCCCCTACCCCTGCCAGCCATTGACCGTAAGTCTGTTCTCTACGTCTACGTCTCCATTACTGCTGTGCAAATTGGATCATCAGTACCAGCAACACCACTTCTAGGCATATACCCTGAAGAAACCAAAACTGAAAAAGACACATACACCCCAATGGTCATTGCAGTACATGTTTACAGTACCTAGGACATGGAAGCAACCTAGATATCTATCAACAGATGAATGGATAAAGAAGCTGTGGTACACATATACAATGGAATACTACTCAGCCATAAAAAGAAATGCATTTGAACCAGTTCTAATGAAGTGGCTGAACCTAGAGCCTATTATACAGGGTGAAGTAAGTCAGAAAGGGAAAAACAAATACTGTATATTAATGCCTAGAGTTGCATCTTCTTAGTACCTTTGATCTTACTGTAAGTTTGAATGTTTTATGATACATATCTATGTATAACTTAAAGAAAGAAAACAAAGCAAGCAGAAGATTTGGGAATTTTGAGATTTAAAGTAATAATGTCAGCTCTAGCCAACTTCTGAGAGATCATTTATATCTTAAAACATGGATGGATTGAATCTGTTAGCCCCTAACTCCTGCTTACAAAGCCTGCTGTGTAATTTACTGAAGAATGGTGTGATTTTCCACATGAACTCACAGGGTGAATCTACTATTTTGGTGTTCAATGTCCTGATAACCCACTCTTTGCACCTTGAATGCTGTCTACCTCACTTAAATGTTCCCTGACATGACTATCTGATTTCTAGTTTTCTCTCATCCTGAGCGTAATTCTTCCCACTCCAATTTTGCTCCCACATTCTTATGTCCCTCTCCAAAATCCCATCCGGGAACTGATTTTACTCCTTTTTCCTGAGGTTTTTCAGCACCCAATTTTTTTCTTCTATACTAATACATGAAATTAAAAGACACTTGCTCCTTGGAAAAAAAGCTATGTGACCAACCTAAACAGCATATTAAAAAGCAGAGACATTACTTTGCAAACAAAGGTTCATCTAGTCAAAGCTATGGTTTTTCCAGTAGTCATGTATGGATGTGAGAGTTGGTCTGTAAAGAAAGCTGAGCACCAGAGAATGGATACTTTTGAACTGTGGTGTTGGAGAAAACACTTGAGAGTCCTTGGGACTGCAAGGAGATCAAACCAGTCAATCCTCAAGGAAATCAGTCCTGAATATTCATTGGAAGGACTGATGCTGAAGCTGAAACTCCAATACTTTGGCTGCCTGATGCGAAGAACTAACTCATTGGAAAAAGACCCTGATACTGGGAAAGATTGAAGGTAGGAGGAGGAGGAGACAACAGAGGATGAGATGGTCAAATGGCATCACTGACTCAATGGACATGAGTTTGAGTAAGCTCCATGAGTTGGTGATTGACAGGGAGGCCTGACCTGGTGCAATCCAAGGGGTCGCAAAGAGTTGGACGTGACTGAGTGACTGAACTGAACTGAACTGTACCAATACAGGGGAACAATTGAAGGATTGTTCATTTGATAATCTTGCTTTCAGCAATTAAAGAGTATAAGTTTATCATGAATAATAATGGTGTCATCATTTAACTTATCACTTAAGGGAAGAAGAAATCATTGAGAAACTACAGTGGAAGCTACTAACAGCATCAAGAAGAAATACATACTATAAATCGACTATGTGAGATACATATAGTAAATGTATGTGTACATATGTGAAAATGATCATTGCTCAGTTGTGTCTGACTCTGACATCCATGGACTGTAGCCTGTCAGACTCCTCTGTCCATGGAATTCTCCAGGCAAGAATACTTGAGTGGGTTTTCATTTCCTTATCTAGGGGATCTTCCTGGCCCAGGGATCGAACCTGGGTCTCCTGCATTGCAGGCAGATTCTTTACCATCTGAGCCACCAGGGAAGCCTCACTTTAAAAAAAATGCACTTCACTATAAACATTCATTAATAATCTCAAGTTACGTATTTTTATACTTCTTTTGAACATAATATGAACTACCACTCTTTAACACTGAGTATAATGCTTGTGGGGCTTCCCACTTGGTGCTCCAGGTAAAGAACCCACCTGCCCGTTCAGGAGATGTAACTGACGTGGGTTCAGTTCCTGAGTCAGGAAGATCCCACAGAGGAAGGCATGGCAACCCACTTCAATATTCTTGCCTGGGAAATTCCATGGACAGAGGAACCTGGAAGGCTACAGTCCATAGGGTCAGAAAGAGTCAGACTCGACTGAAGCGAGTTAGCACACATGCGCACACATAACTCTTGCATCCTATCTTATTATTCTGGTCTAAAATTTAGCTTTACCTTTTATACCTGTTCTTTTTTTAATATACAATATAAAAGAGATTTTTATGGACAATAGTTAAATTTATTGACTTACATTTTTTTAAAAAGAATAAATACATAAAGTTATTGTTGAGTTAATTGATACCACAGTGAAAATGTAGAGGATTGAAACTCAATACTGTGCTTGTCTTCGAAACTTGATATGCAAAGCATTTGCCTTTTTAGAGTAGAATTTGATCTTTTCTTCTTACTTATCTTTGAGGGGATTGAAGTTTTCCGTGGTAAGTGTATCACTTTTGTTTTCAAATATTTTGTTCTTTATTCATTGGTACCAATAGGCAGAAAGCTACTCTTGTTACAGTCATTCACCCATGATTGGTGAATGTTGTCCTTGGTAAATTGCCTGGGTTAGATACCCTCTGAGCTGTAACCTTCATCTTGTTCAGTTAAGTTGATTAAAACAATTTGTATGAAATTAAATGCAAGCAATATTTACATAATGAAAAGAGAGTGTGACCGAAATCTGCAACCTTCGGAATTTCAAATATAGTGATTATTTCACTAATTACAATGGAAGTTCATATTTCTCTGGGGATTGAATCCTTTCAGCATATAGGTACTCTCCATGTGGTACAAAAGTAGAAGATGACTTTGTTTTAGTTTGTCTTTAAATAACAAAACATGTGTTGTCCCCTTATTCCTTTTTTTAATCATTATGGACAACTTTTTTTTCTTCACAGCAAAATTATTACAACAGGGCATTTAGTTAAGCTACTGCTGTGCTGTGGTGTGTTGCTCAGTCATGTCCAACTCTTTGCAACCCCATGGTTGTAGCTGCCAGGCTCCTCTGTCCATGATGATTTTCCAAGCAAGAATACTGAAGTGGGTTGCCATGCCCTCCTCCAGGGGATCTTCCCAACCCAGGGATGGAACCCAGGTGGATTCTTTATCATCTGAGCCACTAGGGAAGCCCTAGTTAAGCTATGTGAAAGAAAGTGAAGTCGCTCAGTCATGTGCGATTCTCTGCAACCCCATGGAGTGTAGCCTATCAGGCTCCTCTATCCATGGGATTTTCCAGGCAAGAGTGCTGGAGTGGATTGCCGTTTCCTTCTCCAGGGGATCTTCCCGACCCAGGAATCGAACCCAGGTCTCCCACATTGCGGGCAGACGCTTTACCGTCTGAGCCATCAGGGAAGCCTAGTTAAGCTATAGTGAGCCATTATGTTTTTAAAATAGGGCATTCATTCATTTATTTAAGTCTGGTGTCAGAATTTGGGAAATAATTTTATACATTGGAAAACTGCTCCCATAAAAGTTATGTGTGTTTGCCATGTGCTCAGTTGTGTCCCACTCTTTGTGGCCCCATGGACTGTAGCCCACCAGGCTCCTCTGTCCATGGAATTTTCCAGGCAAGACTACTAGAGTGGGTTGCCATTTCCTCCTCTAGGGTCTATTCCCAACCCAGGGATCAAACCTGTGTCTCCTGCATTGGCAGACAGATTCTTTACCTGATGAGCCATCAGGGAAGCCCCTTTCTAGAAACGTTAGCTATTTACTAAAATCTGAAAGTGTGAAATGTCTGAGTTGCTCTTTAACTGTTAGAGGATGGCTGAGACAGCTGGGAAAATGTGCTGAAGTTGTTAGTTTTATCTCCACATTTCATCTAAGTCTCTATTCAGTTTTCTGTATGATATTGGCCTGTGGTGACCGCAACTCTAACGCAAACACAGCATCTCTTAGGCAGATTGCTTACCCTCTGACTCTCAGTTTCTTCATGTCAAAAGGATGGATTTGGGCAAGATCTCCATGGTAGCTTCCAACTCTAAATTTCTCAGATTTTGAGACTCAGGGACTCCCTTCCTCATTCCCAGGTTAGCCCTAACTAATCCAACGGAGCCCTTCTTCCTATATCACCCCTTTGTGAGCTCTCCAATAACACGGATATTGTTAGGGTTGATCTAAATCAGGTACAACCAGGGTGAGACATAATCACTAGGACATACTGTGAGAATACTGTTTTTTATATAAATGAATACAAAATATAATGTTTTACAAATTATTTTTGTTAAAAAATAATTTGTGATATTAAAAATAATTCCAAATTAAATGAGACAAACAATCTTTATCTGTAGAATTGTAAAATTTGTCTGTATCACTTCCTTTTACATGTTATGAAGTCATTCTCCTGTTCTCCCCAACAGTCTTTATGAATGCTACTGTTCTGATGCTGACAAAATACAGCATTATTTTCCAATTAGCACATTTGGTGTATTAATGTCTTCTTTTCCTTTGTTGTTTTCAGCAGCTTTAGACCTTTTGTTTATGTGGCTTTCTTGCTAGACTCTTCCACAGAAAACTATCCATGACGTTTTGAATCAAACGCAAATATTTTGGAATCTTCCTAAAAACATTAACTTGGTTATTTTTCTCTATTCTACATATATACACTTGTAAATGCGTACAAACATTTACAGAAACTATCACCCTGGCAACATTCTTTAAAAGATATGCTTTTTTATTGTCAATAATTTATATTATATTTGAATACAGAAGGGACAAATACAGGCAATGACAGTGTTTTAGCTTTCAAAGTTTCTGTGCTTTAGAATCAACAGATCACTGCTTTTATCAAATTCTCTTTTAACTACCTATTGTTGACAGATGCATAGAAAAATATTTGCTTAAAAATCAAACAAAATACATATAATGTAACATCCATAGTCTTTACAAAGTCTCAAAGAACTTTGATTTTCCTATTGTTTAAATAGTACAAAGATATTTTATAATATAGTCATCCTGTTAAATTAAATTTCTGTTGATTTTATAGAATTATTTGCTTTCAGCACCATGTCATCTGCATTTCTTCAGTTGACTACGTTTTCCTTCTGGACTGAGATTTTTCCCATTGAAGTCAGACTCTGGCCAACATTTTAACCTACCAGGCCATGCTGAGGATTAAGCATAGATTATTGCATTCAGTGGACTTTGTTTAAACATTGATTCTTCTTAGAGTATGATCTTGATAAATTACATTACATTTGTCGCTATACATTTCCTCCTCTTTAAATTTCAATACCTTGCAGATCATGTGAGAACTGCATTGAATGAGAAAATATTATGAAATACTTTTAAACTACAAAGCTACTACAGAGAGTCAATATCTCCAGAGAGAAGATTCAAAGAGGAGTGTTGCCCACATCACATTTTCCTAAAGAAGGCCAAGTGCATGTCTGGAACTAGATCCAGGCCTCAATTAAGACCGAATTCTTGACATTCATTTTGAATCAGCACAAGCAAATCATGGATCTTTATATGTCAGCATTCTTATCTATAATCGTAGTTATTATTATAGTGCCATCATCATGGAATGACTGTAAAAAACGAAATGAGAACATGTAAGTAAAGCTCCTCTCTCGGCAGCTTTTGCACGGTTGAGTGTTAGCCATGATGTGAAGAATGTTGTGACGTGACAGGGGCTGCAGTGTACGCAACTGTGTGATAAATCCTATAATACAAGTATACTGAAATATACAGGAGCACAAGGACATGACCATTCATCTCCCCTACCTCAGAGGACTACAGCACCTTTTACCCAGTTATTCAAACAAAGAAACAAACAAAACCTAAATGTATTATTTGAGTCTTCTTTTTTACTCCCCATCCACTCTCTCACAGGATAGACTTTCAGATCAGCCAACAAATTGTATTTTCAGTTCTTATACCTCTGTTTATTTCTACTGCTGCCACTCAAGAAAACTACCATCATTTTTGTAATTGCACTAATTGCCCTCAAAATAGATGTCCTACTCACCTTCTTATTTCCTCACCTACATGCATTCTCAGAGCAGCCAGTTACCTTTACAAAATGTAAATTAGGTACTGCTTACCATACCTGCACCACACTGAAAATAGAAGGAAACTGAAATCCCCTGTTGTTTAGATTTCTACCCTATCCTAGCTTTTTATACCCCAAGGCTAGTTACCCATCACCCACCTTCTTCATTGGGTCCTTGCAATATCAGTACACTTGTGGGCTATTGTACTTGATATTCCCTTTGCCCTGAACATTTTTCCCTAGTGCTGTGCATGTTCGTACGTGTCACTTTCCCAAGATGTTCTTGAGCTGTCCAAGGAAAGCAGCTCTTGTTTTGCTGATGTGTGTGTTTGTATGTATGTGTGTGTTAGTCACTCAGTCATGTGTGACTCTTTGCGCCCCATGAACTATAGCCTGTCAGGCTGCCCTGTCCATGGAATCTTCGAGGCAAGAATACTGGAGTGGGTTGCCATTACCTTCCCAGGGGATATTTCCAACCCAGGGATTGAACCTGGGTCTCCTGCATTGCAGGCGGATTCTTTACCATCTGAGCAATACTGTTTAAGTCTTCCACTAACTTTATCTCACCTTAAAATATCACTACAGTTCAGTTCAATCACTCAGTCATATCTGACTCTTTGTGACCCCAAGGACTGCAGCACACCAGGCCTCCCTGTCCATCACCAACTCCTGGAGTTCACTCAAACTCATGTCCATTGGGTTGGTGATGCCATACAAACATCTCATCCTCTGTTGTCCCCTTCTCCTCCCACCTTCGATCTTTCCCAGAATCAGGATCTTTTCAAATGAGTCAGCTCTTCACATCGGGTGGCCAAAATATTGGAGTTTCAGCTTCAGCAGCAGTCCTTCCAATAAACATTCAGGACTGATTTCCTTTAGGATGGACTGGTTTGATCTCCTTGCAGTCCAAGGGACTCTCAAGAATCTTCTTCAACACCACAGTTCAAAAGCATCAATTCTTCAGCGCTCAGCTTTCTTTATAGTCCAAATCTCATGTCCATACATGACTACTGGAAAAACCATAGCCTTGACTAGACAGACCTTTGTTGGCAAAGTAATGTCTCTGCTTTTTAATATGCTGTATAGTTTGGTCATAAATTTTCTTCCAAGGAGGAAGTGTCTTTTTACTTCATTGCTGCAATCACCATCTGCAGTGATTCTGGAGCCCCCAAAAATAAAGTCTGCCACTGTTTCCCCTGTTTCTCCATCTATTTGCCATGAATGATGGGACCAGATACCATGATCTTAGTTTTCTGAATGTTGAGCTTTAAGCCAACTTTTCACTCTCCTCTTTTACTTTCATCAAGAGGCTTTTTAGTTCCTCTTCACTTTCTGCCATAAGGGTGGTGTCATCTACATATCTGAGGTTATTGATATTTCTCCCGGCAATCTTGATTCCAGCTTGTGCTTCTTCCAGCCCAGTGTTTCTCATGATGTACTCTGCATAGAAGTTAAATAAGCAGGGTGACAATATACCGCCTTGACGTACTCCTTTTCCTATTTGGAACCAGTCTGTTGTTCCGTGTCCAGTTCTAGCTGTTGCTTCCTGACCTGCATACAGGTTTCTCAAGAGGCAGGTCAGGTGGTCTGGTATGCCCATCTCTTGAAGAATTTTCCACAGTTTATTGTGATCCACACAGTCAAAGGTGTTGGCATTGTCAATAAAGCAGAAGTAAATGTTTTTCTGGAACTCTCTTGCTTTTTCTATGATTCAATGGATGTTGGCAATTTGATCTCTGGTTCCTCTGCCTTTTCTAAGACCAGCTTGAACATCTGGAAGTTCACAGTTCATGTACTGTTGAAGCCTGGCTTGGAGAATTTGAGCATTACTTTGCTAACATGTGAGATGAGTGCACTGATTGCTGAGGAAGGCTTTCTTATCTCTCCTTGTTATTCTTTGGAACTCTGCATTCAGATGCATATATCTTTCCTTTTCTCCTTTGCTTTTCACTTTCCTTGTTTTCACAGCTATTTGTAAGGCCTCCTCAGACAGCCATTTTGCTTTTTTGCATTTCTTTCTCTTGGGTGGTTCATGGGGTCGTAAAGAGTTGGACACAACTGAGCAACTGAACTGAACTGAGATGAGTGCAATTGTGCGGTAGTTTGAGCATTCTTTGGCATTGCCTTTCTTTGGGATTGGAATGAAAACTGACTTATTCCAGTCCTGTGCCCACTGCTCAGTTTTCCAAATTTGCTGGCATACTGAGTGCAGCACTTTCACAGCATCAACTTTTAGAATTTGAAATAGATCAACTGGAATTCCATCACCTCTACTAGCTTTGTTTGTAGTGATGCTTCCTAAGGCCCACTGGACTTCATGTTCCAGGATGTCTGGCTCTAGGTGCGTGATCACACCATTGTGATTATACATGTAAATAAATAAATAAATAATACATACATACATAGACATGTTTCCTATCTGTTCTTGCCTGATCTTCCCGCACCCTGAGAAGGTAATATGCATGGGAGCAGAGTCCTTATCTGTCCTGTTCAGTTTTACAACTAAAGTCTATAAAAAGAAATGCCTAATAGATACATATGCTCATTAAATTATATTTAGTGATTAGTTAATAAGTGAAAAAACATTAAATTATTAAATTCATAATTATATAGGCCATATTTTCTCAGTCATGCTTTGCTAAACCACTAGATTTTGAACTAGGCCTAACATTTTAAGTAACTACTCAAAGGCCACTCTGCAAAGATTATTAGTCTTATTTTTTAAATTTTAATTTTTATTTTATATTGAATTATAATTGATTTACAATGCTGTATTAGTTTTAGGTGTTTAGTAACCAATATGGTTATACATATAGGTACACCCATTCTTCTTCAGATTCTTTTCCCATATAAGTTATTACAGATTATTGAGTATAGTTCCCTGTGCTACACAGTAGGTCTTTGTTGGTTATCTATTTTATATATAGTAGTGTATATATATTAATCCCAAATTCTTAATTTATCCCTCCCCTCACATTTTCCTTTTGGTAACTGTAAATTTGTTTTTGAAGGCTACGAGTCTGCTTCTGTTTTATAAATAGGTTCGTTTGTGTCATGTTTTATATTCCACATACAAGTGATATCATATGATATTTGTCTCTCTGATTTACTTCACTAAGTATGGTGATCTCTAGCTCCACCCATGTTGCTTTAAATGGTGTTATTTCACTTTTTTTTATGACTGAGTAATATTGCATTGCATCAATATATACATATAACAGCTTCTTTATCCATTCCCATTAATGAACATTAATGAACATAAGCTTGCTTCCATGTCTTGTTTATTGTAAATGCTGCAGTGGACACTGGGGTGTGTGTATCTTTTTGGATTATGCTTTTCTCTGGATACATGCCCAGGAGTGGGATTGCTGGATTATATGGTAGCTCTGTTTTTAGGTTTTTAAAGAAATCTCTGTACAGTTCTCCATAGTTGTACCAATTTACATTCCCACTAACAGGGTAGGAGGTTTCTCTTTTCTCCACATCCTCTCCAGCATTTATTGTTTGTAGACTTGTTGATGATGGCCATTCTGACCAGTGTAAGATGATACCTCATTGAATTTTGATTTGTATTTCTCAATAATTAGTGACGTTGAGTATCTTTCCGTGTGCTTCTTGGCCATCTGTATGCCTTCTCGAAGAAATATCTATTTAGGTCTTCTGCCAATTTTTTAATTATTTGTTTTATCAATATTGAGCTGCATGAGCTGTTTGTTTATCTTTTCAGTCACTTTGTTTGAAAATATTTTCTCCCATTCTGTGGGCTGTCTTTTCATTTTATTTATGGTTTCCTTTGCTGTGCAGAAACTTTTAAGTTTAATTAGGTCCCATTTATTTTTGTTTCTATTGTCATTACTCTAGGAGGTGGGTCAAAACAAAAAATTCTGCAGGGATTTATTTAAAAGAATGTTCTACTTGTATTTTCCTCTAAGACTTTTACAGTATCTGGTCTTTCATTGATATCTTTATTTTGAGTTTATTTTTGTGTATGGTGTTAAGGAACAACCTAATTTCACTTTTTTACATAGAGCTGTCCAGTTTTCCCAGCACCATTTGTTGAAGAGACTGTCTTACCAACATTGTGTAGTCTTGCTTCCTTTGTCATAGGTTAATTGACCATAGGTACATATGCTTATTTCTCAACTTCCTATCTTGTTCCATTGATCTATATTTTTGTTTTTGTGCTACTACCATATGGTTTTCATTACTTTAGCTTTGTAGTATAGTCTGAAGTCAGGGAGCCTGATTGCTCCAACTCCGATTTTATTTCTCAGGTTTGCTTTTGTTATTCAGGGTCTTTTGTGTTTCCCAAGTTACTTCCTTCCCTACTTCCAAATTCATAGCATGGCATGCTTCATGTTACAGAACAATTCATCATTGTATCTGTATCACAGAGTATCTCCCTATCCAACTGACAACTTCTAGGCAGCAAATATACTGTGAATATATATTTTCATCTCTTCGTCCATAATACCTGGGCCCAGAGGACACTCAATAAATATATCATGAATTAAATTTCATTCCTTCCATGTTTAATATGAAACTATAGCTAAAATAGTTCAGAAAAAAGCAGAAGGGAGACATATCCACTTAAGCAGCTCATACTTCTGTGGTATTTATAAATCAACTTCATCTCAAGCCTATCAGAAATTGTATACAAAATCTGATTGAAAGAAAAATCTGAATCAGAAATTGCCTGGAAATCTACTTCATGCTGTCATATCAATCATTCCTTAAAACAAGATATTGGGTTCACTGTGAAATTGAGAAAACTGATCATGTAGCAAGTTTGAATAAAAGTGTAGTATTTGCTTAGAACTGTGATGTCAGTTAGCTACAACTTACAATATGTTTTGCTTCATGTCTTTGGTTTTTGTTTTTTTTTTGAATGCTGCAGATGTGTTTGTTTTTTACTTATGTCTTTTCATCTAAAATATTAATAATATAAATAAATACCACTTTTTGAAGTATGTGGCAAATATAACTCTAAAATTAAAAATGGTATGTTTTCCTAAAAGTTGTCTCTTCCTGTATTTTGGAAATCTTTGTCAACTCTAGAATTTATCTGTTCAGGGAATAAAATTGACCACAGACATACTAAAATACATGTTGTACTATATATACTGATGTCAGCTCTCTAACAGATGCTTTTATCTTTTCCAAAGAAATAAGACTGCTACACATACATTTTTAGAAACTGTAAGAATAGTTCTAAGAATTCTTAATAAATGCAACTCTAATTTCTAAGATCCTTTCCTCTTCTAATAACAAATACCACTTCTTAAAACATGTAAAGGATGACAGCCTTTTTCTTTCCCCATAGCTTTTCTAGATATGGAGATTAGCATGTGTTTTTATATTTATTTAAAATTTATTTTTATTGATTTTTGATCAGGCATTCTACAGATTATTTCAAAAATAGAAAATTTTAGAAAACACACATGTAGAAATGGTTCTATTAGGCAACAATCCTATTGTAGTTAATACTGAAAATGTGCTGAGTATAAAGAGATACTATTCAAAAATAACAACTTTAAGGGTTTCTTTAAGATCAATTCTTGTTCAGCTCATAATTCAAGGGAATAATTTTTGCTTGTGTTTTTCTGCTTCCCAAACCAAGACTAGTGTTCTCAAAGTCTGTTCTGTAGACAAGTAGTCCTACAGGGTTTTCCATGGAAAGGGGGTTACATGGTCCAATAGGTTTGGGAAGTCATGCATGGTCTATCCCTCTTTTGAGAATTTACATGCATAAAGTAAAATAAAGACTCACAGAAATCCAGAAGTGAAGTTTAAAATTTAACCTAGAATTTCCCAAACTTGCTTTTTAGCTTATGAGGTCTATTAAAAAAAAAAAAACACAGAAACAGTTTTTGTGGCCCTTGCTTTGTCATAATAGCCATGAAGATTACATTACATTAATTACAATTTTGCTGGCTGCAATCAATTTTCATAATATTTATTCTAAATTAATTTACTGCTCCCATGAAATGGTAATCTGGCAGGTCATTATAGACTTTTAAATAACATACGAAGATATGTTTCTGTATGTTTTTAGCAAATTCATATGTATAAAATAACTCCAAGATATCTCAGAGTATTCACTCTCCATTCTAAATTTAGTGATTGCCAGCTGGATTTGACAAATTAGCATGCCTAAACCAAGCTATAATTTTAAACTGAAAATTAGAGATACAGTTAATTAGATAAGGATAAATAATAGTTGACCTAAGAGTTAAGCACATGAAGAGAAATTTAAAGTTGGAGTCTACATGCTGTAGCCACTGGGAGGCTTTGGTTTTTCTTTCTTTAAACAAGGAACATAATTCTTAAGCCTACTTGAAGATTAACTTCAATGAAGAGCACACTTGGGCAAGACTTTCTGCAAGCTTTTACTACATCTCTCAGTCTCTCTGCCACTGGATCCACACTGCCTTTTCTGTTTCTCAGAATGAACCAAACATGCTTGTATTGAGGTATGATCTAAATCCCATTGTTCTCACCTTTGCAAGACCATCATTGCATCATCTCTCTTCAGCACCATCAATTTCTCTCTCCCTTCTGGAACTTCCTTATAAAATTGCTGGTATTACTTTAATAGAAATAATAATGCTGATGTTGATGCCTTGATCCAACAGTCCTCTGTAGCTCCTGTACCACTTTTCTGCTTCCTTTAGAGCAAGAACCTGGAAGGAGCTATTATACATTTTTTATGCCTTCTCAGATGATTACTTATTAACATCCTGTGGCCTTTTATGTTTTTAATTTTTACTGGACCACAGTTGATATACAATGTTGTGTTAATTTCTACTGTACAGCAAAGTGAATCAGCTATACATCAATACATTTCATTCAGTCTAATGAGCACCACTTTGTCACTCTGCCTAAAGCCATTTAAAATCCAGTCAAGTGTTCTTACTGATTTTCAAAGTCTGAACATAGAAGGATGGCAAGGGCAATGCATATGTATCTCCAGGTGATGTGGGTGATGGTTCTTGGGCTCTGAGCCCAGATTTAACCTCAGAATCCTCCTCAACACTGTGTTCCAGAAAGCCACTATGTGTGTGGGTGCTCAGTCATGTCTGAATCTTTGCAACCCAATAAACTGTAGCCCACCAGACTCCTCTGTCCGTGGGATTCTCCAGGCAAGAATACTGGGGTGGCTTGCCACTTCCTCCTCTAGCGCATCTTCCCGACCCGGGGATCAAACCCACACTCCTACATTGTCAGGCAGATTCTTACCACTTGAGCCACAAATACACATTTCCCTTATTTTTTTTTTTTTTATTTCCTTCCCCTTCAGGTCATCAAAAAGCATCAAGCAGAGTTCCCTGTGATATTTAGTATGTTCTCATTAGTTACCTATTTTATACATAATGTCAATGGTGTATAAATATCAATCAGAAACTCCCAATTCATCTCACCCCCTATACTGTTTTTCACTTCTCCTCAAATTCCTTTTCAAAACTCATGCAATTTAGATTTTATCCCTCTATTATCAAAGTCATCAATGACTAAGTATTGCATATTCCCTAAGACCCACAGCCTCTTCTTTGCTCTGCTCATCTCTGTCCCTTGCCCCATTAAGTCATATTGACTTAATGGTTCTCCTCAAACGTGCCAAGCCTCCTTTCTCAGGGTGTTTGCACTTGGTGTACCTCTGCCTGAAGTTCTCTCCTCTGATATTCAGAGAGCTTTTTCCCCTACTGCCTTTAGATTTCTGGATCAAATGTCACCTTATTAGTGAGACTTTCCCTGACTACTTACATAAACTAAGTATCTTACATTTTGGCACTTTATATCAACTAGTACCCAGCTCTGTTTTTCTCATCAGCTCTTTTGAGTTGAACAAATAAGTGTTCCAAAGGTACTTGTTTATTTGTTGTTGTCGATCTCATTTCCTTTGCGTTTACATTGGGAGTGCCATGGGCAGGTGCTTTTTTACAGTGTTCTTAGCTGTATGTCTAGCTGTGGAGTCGTGCCTGGCAGGTAATAGGTACTCATTGAGTATTTGTTGCTATTTATTCATTTAATGCAGGACACTCAGGTTCAATTCCTGGGTCAGGAAGATCTCCTGGAAAAGGAAATGGCAACCCACTCCAGTATTCCGGTCAGAAGAATCTCTTGGACAGAAAAGCCTGGCAGGCTACAGTCCATGGGGTTGCAAGAGTTGGACACGACTTAGTGACTAAATCACCACCATTCATTTAACTTAGTTCAGTTCAGTCGCTCAGTCATGTCTGACTCTTTCCCATCCCATGGACTGCAGCACACCAGGCCTCCCTGTCTATCTCCAACTCCCAGAGTTTACTCAAACTCGTGTCCATTGAGCCGGTGATGCCATCCAACCATCTCATCCTCTGTCATCCCCTTCTCTTCCCACCTTCAGTCTTCCCAGCATCAGGGTCTTTTCAAATGAGTCAGTTCTTCACATCAGGTGGCCAAAGTATTGGAGTTACGGATTTAACATCAGTCCTTCTCATGAATATTCAGGACTGATTTCCTTTAGGATGGACTGGTTGGATCCTCTTGCAGTCCAAGGGACTCTCAAGAGTCTTCTCCAACACCACAGTTCAAAAGCATCAATTATTCAGCACTCAGCTTTCTTTATAGTCCAACTCTCATGTCCATACATGACTACCAGAAAAACCATAGCCTTGACTAGACAGACCTTTGTTGGCAAAGTAATGTTTCTGCTTTTTAATATGCTGTCTAGGTTGGTCATAACTTTCTTCCAAGGAGGAAGCATCTTTTAATTTCATGGCTGAAGTCACCATCTGCAGTGATTTTGGAGCCCAGAAAAATAAAGTCAGCCACTGTTTCCACTGTTTCCCCATTTATTTGCCATGAAGAGATGAGACCAAGATACCATGGTCTTAGTTTTCTGAATGTTGAGCTTTAAGCTAACTTTTTCACTATTCTCTTTTACTTTCATCAAGTGGCTCTTTAGTTTTTCTTTGCTTTCTGCCATAAAGATGGTGTCATCTGCATATCTGAGGTTATTGATATTTCTCCCAGCAATCTTGATTCTAGCTTGTGCTTCATTCAGCCCAGTGTTTCTCATGATGTACTCTGCATAGAAGTTAAATAAGCAGGGTGAAATATACAGCCTTGATGTACTCCTTTCCCGATTTGGAACCAGTCTGTTGTGCTATGTCCAGTTCTAAACTGTTGCTTCCTGACCTGCATACAGATTTCTCAAGAGGCAGGTCCTGTGGTCTGGTATTCCCATCTCTTTCAGAATTTTCCACAGTTTGTAGTGACCCCACAGTCAAAGGCTTTGGCATAGTCAATAAGGCAGAAATAGATGTTTTTCTGGAACTCTCTTGGTTTTTTGATAATCAAACGGATGTTGGCAGTTTGATCTCTGGTTCCTCTGCCTTTCTAAAACCATCTTGAACATCTAGAAGTTCACAGTTCACATACTGTTGAAGCCTGGCTTGGAGAATTTTGAGCATTACTTTGCTAGCATGTGAGATGAGTGCAACTGTGCGGTAGTTTGAGCATTCTTTGGCATTGCCTTTCTTAGGGATTGGAATGAAATCTGACCTTTTCCAGAGCTGCAGCCACTGCTGAGTTTTCCAAATTTGCTGGCATATTGAGTGCAGCATTTTCACAGCATCATCTTTTAGGATTCGAAATAGCTCAACTGGAATTCCATCACCTCCACTAGCTTTGTTCATAGTGATGCTTCCTAAGACCCACTTGAGTTCACCTTCCAGGATGTCTGGTTCTAGCTAATTGATCATACCATCGTGATTATCTGGGTTTGAAAATATTTTTTGTGCAGTTCTTCTGTGTGTTCTTGCCACCTCTTCTTAATCGCTTCTGCTTCTGTTAGGTCCATACCATTTCTGTTCTTTATTGAGCCCATCTTTGCATGAAATGTTCCCTTGGTATCTCTAATTTTCTTGAAGAGACCTCTAGTCTTTCCCATTCTACTGTTTTGTTCTATTTTTTACACTGATCACTGAGGAAGGCTTTCTTATCTCTCCTTGCTATTCTTTGGAACTCAGCATTCAAATGGGTGTATCTGTCCTTTTCTCCTTTGCTTTTCACTTCTCTTCTTTTCACAGCTATTTGTAAGGCCTCCTCAGACAGCCATTTTACTTTTTTGCACTTATTTTTCTTGGGGATGGTCTTGATCCCTGTCTCCTATACAATGTCACAAACCTCCGTCCATAGTTCATCAGGCACTCTGTCTATTAGACCTAATCCCTTGAATCTATTTCTCACTTCCACTGTATAATCGTAAGGGATTTGATTTAGAAATTGTAAGGGATCTCTTATTCTTATTCATTTAATGATCGTAAGCATATATCAAGTGCTTGGTATGCACAAGATACTAGATTAGGGGTTTAAGAGCTCAATTATGAATGGCACAGGTTTCTTGATCTTTGTAATTGTTCTATACCACCTAGGAGTACCAGGAAGACATTATGGATGACACTGGACTCCTCCTGAAAGATAGGGAGGATATTCACACATGGAGATGCTTTAGAATTTCAAGCATGAAATAAAGCACAAAGGTAGAAAAGTGTTGGGAAAATATTTGGCTAATGTAGCTTGTCTAAAACAAGCGATAGTATGGTTGAGAATGATGAGTGAGTGAGTGTTAGTCACTTAGTCGTGTCCAACTCTTTTTGACCCCAAGGACTGTAGCCTACCAGGCTCCTCTGTCCGTGGGATTCTCTGGGCAAGAATACTGGAATGGGTTGCCATTCCCTTCTCCAGGGGATCTTGCTGACCCAGGGATCAAACCTGGGTCTCCTGAATTGCAGGCAGATTTTGAGAATGATGAGAAGCAGGTAAAATTATTGTTTCTAATTTTTGAAAATGTGATATAATACACATAACATGCAATTTCCTAGTTTAGCCATTCTTAAGCATACAGTTCAGTAGTACTAGCTAGATTAATATTATTGTGCAACCATCACCACCATTCATCTCCAGAACTCTTTTCATCTTAAAATTGAAATTCTGTTCCCATTAAACAGTAACTCCCCAGGACCCCCTACTTTCAGCTCCTGGCTATCATCATTTTTTTTTTTTAATTTTCCTTTTCCCCCAGCTTCTGGTAACTACCATTCTACTCTCTGTTACTAAGAGTTATTTTTTTTTTTTAAGATTCCACATAAATTCAGATCATTCATTATTTGTCCTTCTGAGCCTGCCTGTTTCACTTAGTAGAATTTCCTTAAGTTGTGTCATGTTGTCACAGATGCACAGCTTCTTTCTTTTTGAGGCTGAATATGGAATGTTTTATATGTATATATCATTTTATATAAATATTTACATATTTATATAAGTGGACTATTATATAAATAATTATATATGTATAATCATATATGCTGCTACTGCTGCAAAGTCACTTCAGTCATGTCTGACTTTGTGCGACCCCATAGACAGCAGCCCACCAGGCTCCCCCGTCCCTGGGATTCTCCAGGCAAGAACACTAGAGTGGGTTGCCATTTCCTTCTCCAATGCATGAAAGTGAAAAGTGAAAGTGAAGTCCCTCAGTCATGCCTGACTCTTAGCGACCCCATGGATTGCAGCCCAGCAGGCTCCTCCATCCATGGGGTTTTCCAGGCAAGAGTACTGGAGTGGGGTGCCATTGCCTTCTCTGATAATCATATATAGAAAGTATGTATAAAATAGATATGGATATGATTTGTGCAAACTCCAGGAGATAGTGGATATGGAGCCTGGTGTGGTACCATCCATAGGGTTACAAAGAGTCAGATATGACTTAGAAACTAAACAACAACAAAAATATAAATATTATGTATATATTATGAATATACATACATATATAATTTTCTTTATCCATTTGTCGAGACTAGGTTATTTTCAGACCTTGAGTGTTGTGAATAATACTGCAATGAACATGGGAATACAGTTATTTCTTTAAGATGGTGACTGTATTTCCTTTGGATATACACCCAGAGGTGGGATTGCTGGATTGAACGGTAGTTCCATTTTTAATTTTGTGAGGAATCTCCATACTGTTTTCCATGGTGACTGCACCATTTGCAATCCCATCAGTGGGTTACCAGGGTTCTTCTCTTTTCTCCACATCTTTACCAACCTGTCATCTCTTGCCTTTTTGATTATACCTAACAGATGTGCAATGACATCTCATTGTGGTTTGGGTTTCCATTTCCTTGATTATTAGTGATGCCAATCAGCTTTTCATGTGCCTGCTGGCCATTTGTACATCTTTGAAAAAATGTTTATTCAGGTCTTTTTCCATTTTTCAGTCTAGGTATTAGGAGATTTTTTGCTGTTTAGTTGTAAACTGGATATATTGAAAAAAAAAATAGCCCAAATTTCACAATAGCCTTTCTCCTTCTCTCAAATATTTGTAAATTTATGGTTTTTTTAATTCATAGATAGGGACTATCCCTAAATTATTTGTATCTCCTGTGTATCCTTTCTAGTTTGACTAATTTTACCATGAACTATTACTTATTTTTATATGTAGGTATGTTTATGAATATGTATGATACCCTAGAGAAGGAAATGGCAATCCACTCCAGTATTCTTGCCTTAAGAATCCCAAGGGCAGAGGAGCCTGGTGGACTACAGTCCAAGGGGTTGCAAAGAGTCGGACATGACTGAAGCAACTTAGCACACACATACCCATGTGTATACACGTATATCCTCTGTTCTAGAATAAGTGCCTCAAAGCCATTAAATAAAAGCCACCTAATTCGTGTACTTCTTTCCATTTCTGCATAAGATGATTTCTTCTACCTGGTAGTCATTCAAGTAAAGTTTCTGGTATTAATAAAGGCAGATGTCTTTAATTGCAACATTACTCAGTTAAAATATTAAAAAGGTAGAATAAGGAAAAATTTTAGAGGTTCTCTAACATTAGCCAGTTTGAGTTTGTCAGTAGAAATGGAAGCCTAGACAAGATTTTTAAACTTGAAAGTCACAATCCAACTTGTACTTTAGAGAGATGAATCCAGCATCAAAAATTGTATTGCTGCAGGGAGGTTTCAGAACAGGGAGGCAATCTGGGAGATAATTCCAATAGGTAATTCAACTAGTTAAAAGGTAATGAGTATCTGAAATAGAGTGGAACAAATGAAGATGAGAAAGGGAGGAGGAAAAGCAAGACTATTGTTTAGGTATCAGATATAAGACTCAGGAGGTTATCATTTTAAGGAACATCAAAGAATTTAAAATTTTGACATCAAAATTTTTTAAGTCTGAGAGATTTAAAGAACAGTCGAGCCACTGTCAGAAATAGGGAAATGTGAAAGTTTTTGATAAAACTCATTTTGGGATTTAGACTCCAGGGTACTTGTGGCCATCTGGGTAGAGATGTTTAGGAAACAGCAGTTGTATTTGAATTTAACGGAAGAGATCAATACTAAAAATGCAGATTTTGGATACACCTGCAAGGAACTAATGATTCAAGTTCTGGTTGATTATTATCCTGTTTCTTCTTTGGATGAGTTACAGTCAAGTGAGAAAGAAAAAATTACAACAGGCTGGCTTTTGAATTAGTGCAGGTGTGATTTGTCAATGAAAATACATAGTAAGAATATAAGTAGAAACTGAGTAGTCAAGTGAATTTGTGGATGAAGAATTAGCAGAAATTTGGGTGAAACTATAAGTAGTAAATATATTCAAATAGTAAATAAAAATAATTATCCCTACATAGAGACAGAATTCGGAGAAGGCAATGGCAACCCACTCCAGTACTCTTGCCTGGAAAATCCCATGGATGGAGGGGCCTGGTAGGCTGCAGTCTATGGGGTCACTAGGAGTCGGACATGACTGAGCGACTTCACTTTCACTTTTCACTTTCATGCATTGGAGAAGGAAATGGCAACCCAGTCCAGTGTTCTTGCCTGGAGAATCCCAGGAACGGGGAGCCTGATGGGCTGCTGTCTATGGGGTCGCACAGAGTCGGATACAACTGAAGTGACTTAGCAGCAGCAGCAGAGACAGAGTTTAGTGGGGCTTCCCTAATGGCTCAGTAGTAAAGAATCCTCCAGCAATGCAGGAGACCTGGGTTCCATTCCTAGGTTGGGAAGATCCCCTGGAGGAGGGCATGGCAACCTACTCCAGTATTCTTGCCTGGAAAATCCCATGGACAGAGGATCCTGATTGCCTACAGTCCATGGGTTGCAAAAAGTCAGACATGATTGAAGCAACTGAGAATGCACACACAGGGACAGAGTTTAGTAATAACTTGTGTTTGGAGCATTACTATAGAAATGACCAACTAAGTATTAATTCATGTCAACCAATATTCACTGTTGTCTTTTTTTTATTGCCAAATATATGGTTTAAAAAGTTTGGTAAACTTATATCTACCTCTCAAGGTGCTTCCTATATGGTAATCATAGACATGTATTGCTTATAATGCTAGAAATATTTGTATCTTTCATTAAGAACACAAATGAGCCAAAGGTCATTTCTGTTTCTGGAGAGGAATATGAGAATTCAGAAGGAAGGTGTGACCATCTAGATAAAGAAATACGTACTCTCTCTTCTGTCCACTCCAGGATGGGAGGGAATAAGAAAGCATGAATAAGAAAGCATGAGAGGAGGTTTTATGGAAGTCATAGCACTGTGAACAAAAACTCAGTACAGAACATGGCAAAACATTTAGTATAACCTCCTGCATATTGTACAAATATTGCATGGGTTACTATGGTACCAGATGAAGCTAGATCAGAGACCCAGGGCCATATAAAGGAAGTCTCTGTCTACCCTGATGAGGTGTTAGAACACTGAGAGAGCCTTAAACCCTGGAGAAACAGGGTCTAATGTGAACTTTAGAAATGTCCCTGGCTTCTATAAAATTGGGTTAAACAGTGGTGGTGGGTGGGTGGCAAGGGGAGTAGCGATCAAAGGAAGGACTGGGAAGAATATTGCAATAATCCAGAGATCCATAGAAGAGGTTAAATAATCCTCTACATTACTAGGCATGGGACAGAAAGAAATAGACAGGCAGATTTCAAAAGTAATTTCACTAAATTTGCTAACTGTCTAGATGTGAGAATGAGGGAGAAAACTGAATAACAGTTACCTGGTGTGAAAATCAAGATGGATAGAGGCAACATCCGTGAGAGAGGGAAAGTAAGAACAAAAGATGTCAGAGAAAAAGTCCTGAGGCTCCTTTCAGATGAGACAAGTCTGCAGTGTCCATAAGCATCCAAGAGAAGATGCTCAGTAAACAGGGGCTGAATGACTTTGGACTCAGATGAGAGATCAAGGCTGAAGATTATGGTTCATTGATTTGTAAGTAATAATTGAGTGCTTAAGAAGAAATGAGATTGACTTTAGGAAGAGTATAGGGGGAAAAAAAAGAAACAAACATTGGAGAGAAACTTGAGAGCTCAAGTACAGATGTTTCAGGAACAGCCAGAGTAGCTAAAAAGCAGCTGCTAAGGATATATAGTGTGACAAGCAAGATTGGGATTCATGAGATGATGGTCAGAAGATTAAAGACATGATGCTACTGAGGGAATCAGTTAAAACAATGACATAATACTGGGTTTGAAAAAAATGGCCAATGGAGCTATAGCAGTGGGTAATGGGATTGAGCCATTATCTAGAGAAGATAATAAGTCTAATTCAGACTATATCACACCTCTGCCCTAGACAAAAAACAGTGAGACTTTTATATAGAAATATAGATAGATAGGTGTGGGTAGATAGAGATATATCATCCCACAGTATGTCTATACTATATACAATATCCTAAAATGTATAACACAGTAATTGATAACTGTTAAATGCAAAAAGAAATTACTAATATATTGAGATATATAGGGTGCTTTCTTTATGAAAAAGATCAAATTTATTCCTCTGGTCACCTGGGATTTGAGATTTTGATCCACAATATTGACCAGCATCTTCCCTATTTCTATGGCATCCACTGCCTAAAGCAAATTAGGACTCTGCTAGCCCAGCATAGATGCAATGTACGTCTTTTTACAGATTACTTCTAGGTGGTTATTTATGTTTGAGATGCCAGTAGCGAGAAACACAACTTTTCGTCCTTTGTTAGCACACTTGACATCTCCATGCACTGGGTGCATTTCTACAGCACACCTGACATCTTTGAAAATGTTAAGTCACATCAGAACAATTATTTTGAATTTCAGTCCTCTGGAATCAGTGGTGCAGAAGGTCTCTTGGTAAAGCTTAGGTCTAAGATAATTGTGTTTTCTTTCGTTTTTGGATTCATATGGACTCATATGGTTTAGAGAGATTTGGCATGGTCCTGAAACTTTCCCTCCAGCCAGCTTGCCACTCCAGATGGCATTGCCTTTCTGAACAAGCTGATTCCTCTGGTCATGGAGGTAAAATAGCATTTATTTATAAGTCCTTGGCTAGTCTTGCTTATAACTATTATTCACTTCATTGATCATGAATATACAGTTTTTAACTCGTGATATTCTTGACTAGTGGCAGGCATTTTAAAAACTCTCTAGGCTGATTATAAACAAGCAAAAAAGTAATTCAGTTTTTCAAAGTCATGTTACTTACATACATGGGTTCTATAAACATCAAGTTCAACATAAAATTACCTTTAGGTAGCTTACACTCTAAACCATTGTTTGACTTAAGTATGTGATTGAGTCTTTTTTAATTTTACTTTTTCTTATTTTAATTGAAGTATAGTTGATGTATGGCTTCCCTGGTGGTTCAAACGGTTAAGACTCTGCCTGGAATGCAGGAGACCTGGGTTCAGTCCCTGGGTTGGAGCGATCCCCTGGAGAAGGAAATGGAAACCCACTCCAGTATTCTTGCCTGGAGAATCCCATAGAGGATTCAGAGGAGCCTGGTGGGCTACAGTCCATGGGCTCACAAAGAGTCGGACAAAACTGAGCGACTAACACTTTGACTTTCACTATAGTTGACGTACAATATAAATTGCAGGTTAATAATATAGTGATTCACAGTTCTTAAAGGTTACACTTCATTTGTATTTATTATAAATAATTGTATTGTACAACATATCCTCTAGCCTGTTTTATGCCTAATAATGTACACCTCTTACTCCTCTATCTCCAGTCTTGCCCAGCCTTCTCCCCAGCTGGAAGCCACTAGTTTGTTCTCTATATCTGTGAGTCTGATTTTTGTTATAGTCACTAGTGTTTTGTATTTTTCAGATTCCACATGTAAGTGATATCATGCAGCATTTGCTTTTCTTTGTCTGACTTATTTTCTTTAGGATAATGACCTTCAAGTCCATCCATGTTGCTGCAAATGGCAAATTTTTCATTCTTTTTTTCTTTTTTTACAGCTGAGCAGTATTCCACTATATGTGTGTGTGTGTGTGTGTGTGTGTGTGTGTGTGTGTGTATGTATGTATATACCACATCTTATTGGTTCTTTTTTCATACAAATTTTCCTCTTTTTAAATTTGAGATCATCATTTCTGTATTAAAGAATTCTCAAAGCATTCAGCAATACTGATGAACACAAGCCTTCAGAAAAACACATCTTTATATAATCCCTCAGTTTTTGAGTTCTGAGTTCTAGAATATTCATTCTCTGTCAATAAAAATATTGGTCTCCAAACTGTCATCTAATTGTTTCCTCAAAATGGGGTATTGACTCAGCACATACATCTCACATTATCATACTGAAAGACTTTATCATACTGAAAGATTAAGCCATAATGAATAGAGTATCTATATAAGATGTACTTCATAGGGTTACTTCAAATTTCATTTGAACTTGTAAATATTTAATGATTTCTGACTTGAGTTTTTCTGGAAACTAACTTCAAAATAAATACTTTGCTCACTGTAATTTCAAGTAAGAGTTTTCAAGTAATAAAAAAAAAAAAAAAAGAGTTTTCAAGTAATAAAAGCAAAATAGAAAGGCTTTATAAACCTAAAGAACTAACAATATTTTCTTCAGAACTACTTGTATTTAATTATTATTTGCATCTTATTTTAAGTAATTCTCTCCCAACCCACCCCCCGCCCCCCCTTACCACACACACACACACACACAAAATAATCATGGGTGTGATACATCTTCCCAATAGCCCTTTTGAAGTTACCTTTGAAGCCAGAGGAACTCCTATAGGTTTCTCCATCTGCCTTCTATTTATGTGAGATAGCTTTACTACCCAATTTGTCTATCAAGAACTGCAAGTCACATTTTAAACTTAATGTGAGTTCATTGCAGTTCCATTTAGTTACTCAATATGGAGGGCCTTATGGTAGATTTTAAGGACCAACATTGGATATCCTGATGATAACATTCTATATAAGTATTCATCTCATACTTTTATTAATATGATATCATCCCAAATGCTCACAATAGTAGAATTTGGTTCCTCGGTCATTATCACATACATGAATATTCCTCACTGACACAAAAGTTTTTAGCATTTTGGTAAACTGGCTTAACAGTCTCTTGAGCTTTATGTGCACAAAGTTATATTATCCCTTTTTGTGGCTGAGGAAATAGCGTTCAAGAACTAAAAGCACTGCATTCATTAAAGCCAACTGGCATTCTCCTGGATTATACCTTTGAACCAGAGGGAAGGGAAATTAATAAGAAAAAGAAGAAAAATGTAAAAATCAAAGAGCAAGTACATAACAGTTTGCTTCAGCTTCTGAGTGGTTATATTTAGTTTCATATTGGAAAAAGAGAAGGCACTTTATGTTTTCAAGAGAGAGTGCAAGTTAGAGCTTTGGAAATAATAGGCAGGTCCCTGGGGTGTGCACTGACCTCTTCCTTTCTCCTTAGTAAATGAGTCT
The DNA here is from genome assembly GCF_029378745.1 of Bos indicus. Taxonomy (NCBI): domain Eukaryota; kingdom Metazoa; phylum Chordata; class Mammalia; order Artiodactyla; family Bovidae; genus Bos; species Bos indicus. Next base: position 66,967,477 of record NC_091771.1, read on the forward strand.
GAACACTGGTTATGGAGTGTATTGATCATATATTGAAATGACAGATGGCCTTCACATTAGCTTGCACACAAATCTCTTAATGAAACCTATTGTAACATGTCAGAGGCAACATAAGAATTGAACTAGACATTGATAGACAGGACCTTCCACTGAACATTGAAAACATGTAGATTCTCCATGATTAAATCGATGCTTCTGACTTTAATGAGCTGCTATTGATTGGGTTTTTACCACGACAATATATTATGATATTGCTGTTCACCGTGCCATAGCTAAGAGCTTGTAAGCATTTCTGTTATAAATCCTTTTTTTTATAAGCTTGTAGCTCAACCATAAAATGAGCCATTGATACGACACTTACCAGGCAGTCATTTTGACTGCAAGTTATTTTCCACAATTAAAATGTGTGTGTGTGTGTGTGTGTGTGTGTATGAAAAACTATTTAGCAATTTCAATTTTGACTAACCAGAAAAATGGAAGCTTGAGCTAGTCTATGAACTGTGTGAATATGTAATAAAGACTTCATCTTGTTGAAAAGATTTAATATATGCTCTACTGATCTACCTCATAGGACCTCAAGTTCAGTTCATTTACTCAGTCGTGTCTGACTCTTTGCAACCCCATGAACCACAGCACGCTAGGCCTCCCTGTCCATCACCAACTCCCAGAGTTTACCCAAATTCACGTCCATTGAGTCGGTGATGCCATCCAACCATCTCATCCTCTGTCGTCCCCTTCTCCTCCCGCCCTCAATCTTTCCCAGGGTCTTTCCAAATGAGTCAGCTTTTTGCATCAGGTAGCCAAAATACTGGAGTTTCAGCTTCAGCAGCAGTCCTGCCAATGAACACCCAATGAATGACTGATCTCCTTTAGGATGGACTGGTTTGATCTCCTTGCAGTCTAAGGGACTCTCAAGAGTCTTCTCCAACACCACATTTCAAAAGCATCAATTCTTCGGTGCTCAGCTTTCTTCACAGTCCAACTCTCAGATCCATACATGACCACTGGAAAAACCATAGCCTTGACTAGACAGACCTTTGTTGGCAAAGTAATGTCTCTGCTTTTTAATATGCTGTCTAGGTTGGTCATAACTTTCCTTCCAAGGAGTAAGCATCTTTTAATTTCATGGCTGCAGTCACCATCTGCAGTGATTTTGGAGCCCCCCAAAATAAAGTCTGACACAGTTTCCCCTGTTTCCCCATCCATTTGCCATGAAGTGATGGGACCGGATGCCATGATCTTCGTTTTCTGAATGTTGAGCTTTAAGCCAACTTTTTCACTCTCCTCTTTCACTTTCATCAAGAGGCTTTTTAGTTCCTCTTCACTTTCTGCCATAAGGGTGGTGTCATCTGCATATCCGAGGTTATTGATATTTCTCCCGGCAATCTTGATTCCAGCTTGTGCTTCTTCCAGCCCAGCGTTTCTCATGATGTATTCTACATATAAGTTAAATAAGCAGGGTGACAATATACAGTCTTGACATCTTCCTTTTCCTATTTGGAACCAGTCTGCTGTTCCATGTCCAGTTCTGGCTGTTGCTTCCTGACCTGAATACAGGTTTCTCAAGAGGCAGGTCAGGTGGTCTGGCATTCCCATCTCTTTCAGAAATTTCCACAGTTTATTGTGATGAACACAGTCAAAGGCTTTGGCATAGTCAATAAAGCAGAAATAGATGTTTTTTTTTCTGGAACTCTCTTGCTTTTTTGATGATCCAGCGAATGTTGGCAATTTGATCTCTGGTTCCTCTGCCTTTTCTAAAACCAGCTTGAACATCTGGAAGTTCACAGTTCACGTATAGCTGACGTCTGGCTTGGAGAATTTTGAGCATTACTTTACTAGCATGTGAGATGAGTACAATTGTGCAGTAGTTTGACCATTCTTTGGCATTGCCTTTCTTAGGGATTGTAATGAAAACTGACCTTTTCCAGTCCTGTGGCCACTGCTGAGTTTTCCGAATTTGCTGGCATATTGAGTGCAGCACTTTCACAGCATCATCTTTTAGGATTTGAAAAAGCTCAAGTGGAATTCTATCACCTCCACTAGCTTTGTTCATAGTGATACTTCCTAAGGCCCACTTGACTTCATGTTCCAGGATGTCTGACTCTAGGTGAGTGATCACACCATTGTGAATATCTGGGTTGTGAAGATCTTTTTTGTACAGTCCTTCTGTGTATTCTTGCCACCTCTTATTATCTTCTGATTCTGTTAGGTCCCTAGCATTTCTGTCCTTTATTAAGCCCATCTTTGCATGAAATGTTCCCTTAGTAATCTCTCATTTTCTTGAAGATATCCCTATTCTTTCCTATTCTATTGTTTTCTTCTATTTCTTTGCATTGATCACGGAGGAAGGCTTTCTATCTCTCCTTGCTCTTCTTTGGAACTCTGCATTCAAATGGGTCTATCTTTTTCTCCTTTGTTTTTTCAAGACCATTCCCAAGGACCCCAAGAAATGGTCCTAAAAGTAGGAAATGGAAAATGACATGCTGCCAGTTTCTCCTTGAGTTTGAACCCTGAACTATCCACTTGGCACTTAAGCTAGTCTGATCTACAGCATTATTGCTAAAGTATTAACAACGTATGGCTAGTTTTGTTGTGAATTGAAAAGCTGAAGAAAATGGCATTTGTCATTTTACTCAACCCGGAGAACATGTTAAAATATGCAAATATTATTATTTTATTTAAATTATAAAAGGCTGATTTTTGAACACATTGAAATTTCAAAGGGTATTTCTGTCCTTTATTTTTGACAGAAATATCCTTTACCACACTACTGGGTTTATGAATGTGATAACTATTTTAAGCATCCAGTGATCGATTCTCTTTCAAGGAGGCACTTAAATGTTTGCTGGATGATGTGAATGAATGAATGTCATCGATGAATGGGTAAACATTATAAGAATCTTGATTTTCATCTCTCCAGTTCTAATGAAATCTGAATATTACTTTGTCAGAAGACAATCAGTTTCAGCCTTTACTTCAAAACACCAGTTTTAAAGTTTTACTTTCAGTAGTATAAAAAAAAAAAAAAACAGCTTTTTCTTGACCCACTGATTGTGAGTACTTTTTTTGAAGCACATTTTGGGAGTTCTTGGTCAGGCAAAAATATGCTGATATACCCTTGGATTCTGTTATATTCTAAGGGATTTCAGGGTATCTATTGGATTACTAAGTATTTCCAGGAAACCCAAATTAACAATATAAGTGCTTTATGTCAAATTGGTAGAATGCAAACTAAAGTAAGTTTCCTTTTTATTTGAAGAAGCACATTTTAGATATTAATTAAGGAACCATTAGCCTATCCTTTGAGTTTTTCTATATTATATTCATTATACTCTTACATCACAGTCTTATATCACTGCCAGGTATTGCTAGTAGAGGTGGAAGTTGGTTAAATCATGTCATATTAACTACCTGGTAATATGTAGAATGCTGTTACGTATAAGACATTTTCTCTTTTTTATGATAAAACAATGCACACTCTTTTATTTCTCACAATATTTGTAAGCTCATTAGTTTTGTTGTGTGACCTGCGTGATTTTTGATAGAAATAAGACACTATTTAAACACGATTATTATTATTTATCCTTCAGACACAAAGGAGTCAATTTATTGTGACAAAACTTTTTAACGTTTCTAAAGTACATAGAGAGCTATATTAATATTAATATGCTTCCTTTCAATTTCCAATGACATACTTCAATGGGGATATTTACTACAATTTTAGTTCAATGAAATGTAGGAGGCACATAGGTAGAAAGTATACGAATGTCTAATTATGCTGAATGACTCCTGCCATTCCAAGAGCCACTACTTTGTAGAATTCAATAAGGGAAGAAACATATTCAGACAATTCAACTCACCTTTCTCATAGTGATCATGAATGATAGCCAGTATTGGAGAATGTAGGACCAGATTCTCCATCCATTAAAATCCATATGAGTTTTATAGTAGAAGTCCCAAGCCAGACTATTTCTCTTAGTTAGAGTTAGAGTCTGCTTCACTGAGTTGTGCAGCTTTATAACTGCCACAAGTATTGAAGTTGGACTGAATATTTTTTCAGCTCTATCCACACACACACAAAATTTAGGCTGAATCAGAATAATCTCAATGAAGTGTCTAAATGAGTGTCTTGATAATGTTCTCTTTAATTTCCAAATAATATTTAGAAAAGTTTTAAGGTTTTCTTTTCTACACAATGTAATAAATGATTAAAAAAAGAGAGAGAGATAGTAATGCTAATTCCTAAAATTCTAGAATAAAATGTTTCCTCTCCATCATTTTGTATTGATGAGATCTCCAACCTATGATGATATACTCTAGACAAATTAAACTCAAGGTAATTATATATTGGGCATTGGTGAGTTATATCATTTTCAGGGTTGCCCTGGTACCTTAGTCAGTAAAGAATCCATGTGCAACACAGGAGACCTGGGTTTGATCCCTGGGTTGGGAAGATCCCCTGCAGGAGGGCATGGCAATGCACTCCAGTATTCTTGCTGGAGAATCCCCATGGACTACAGTCCATGGGGTTGCAGAGTCTGACACAACTGAGCAACTAAGCACATATTTTCAGTTTTCCTTTCTTGAGTTAAATCTCCTTGAAGCAGTATTACAGAGGAGAAAAGGTAGTATCAGAAGGGGGAAAAAAATAATGTGAAAAACATAGCAGGTAACACAGAAAATGAAAAGACAATAAGTCTTAAGAGGAATTAAGGGACCAGGTACAGCAGTACAACTAGCATTTTCTAGTTTCACAAAAGGAAATTGTTTTTCTTAATTTTTTTTAGTATCTTTACTTCCTTAGAGCTCTCTTGAATCACTGTACCACTCCAAGTAGTTAAATGATATGGCGATCACTTAGGCTAAGATGACCCTTAGTCCCAAAGAGGAGTAATCCTTAAATTCAGTTTATTCTGAACTGAGTACAAACTCAAAAACAATGGAAAGGATGTAGCTCTGTGCAGAGTGTCATGTTATTGCATTTTCCCTCTCGGAGATCTAAGCCATCAGCTAACCTATCGTCTCTCTTGTTTATTGCCAAGCATGATATGTATGTTTTGTGACCTTCAACAGCACTGTATCTACAACACTCCCACACTAAAAGCATTTCTATAGAAACAAAAAAAGAATGAGGAAAATAACATTACTTACATTGTTCTAGGATTTTTATTTTCACCAGTTGCTTAAAATAGACATGCTTCCAGTAGGAAATAGCTCTTCTAAGGTATAATGAAGAACAAAATGCAAATGAAAAATTGATACTTAGAAACCTTTTGCTACACTATAATACAACTCATCTTTTACTAGAAGTACAACCTAAGATATGAACATTTTTCTCTTCCTACTGTGAGCTAACACTATACAAAGACTGGGTTAGAGAAAGCAATCTGTTTCATAACTGTGCCAATCTGTGGAAACATTTGAAGAAGTACCTACATAATAATAGTTTTAGTATGATGTAGTCCCATTTATTTCTGCTTTTGTTGCCAGATTAAAAAACCACCACCAAGGCCTATGTCAAGGAGCTTACTACCTATGTTTTCTTTGAACTTTATGGTTTCAGGTGTTACATTCAAGTCTTTAGTCCATTTTGAGTTATTGTTTATGTGTGGTGAAAGATAGTGGTGTTTTATTCTTTTGCATATGACTGCCCAGTTTTCCCAGAATCACTTATTGAAAAGACTGTTCTTGGCTCCTCTGTCATAAACTAACTGACCACATCTGTTTATATGCCAATACCATACTGTATTAATTACTCTAGCATGATAATATAGTTTCAAATCAGGGAGCATGATACATCCAGCTTTGTGCTTCTTAAGATTGGATTGGCTATTTGGGGTTTTTTGTTCAGTTCAGTTCAGTCGCTGAGTCATGTCTGACTCTTTGCAACCCCATGGACTGCAGCATGCCAGGCTTCCCTGTCCAACATCAACTCCCAGAGTTTACTCAAACTCATGTCCATTGAGGTGGTGATGCCATCCAACCATCTCATCCTCTGTCGTCCCCTTCTCCCACCCTCAATCTTTCCCAGCATCAGGGTCTTTTCAAATGAGTCAGCTCTTCGCATCAGGTGGCCAAAGTATTGGACTTTCAGCTTCAACATCAGTCCTTCCAATGAACACCTAGGACTGATCTCCTTTAGGATGGACTGGTTGGATCTCCTTGCAGTCCAAGGGACTCTCAAGAGTCTTCTCCAACACCACAGTTCAAAAGCATCAATTTGTGGTTCCACACAAATTTTCGGATTATTTGTTTAATTGCCTTGAAAAATACCATTGGAATTTTCAGTGAGATTGCATTGAACCTGTTGATTTCTTTGTGTAGGGTGTTATCAATTTTAATAATATTTATTTTTCCAATTCTTTCAGGATACTCATGGAATGTCTTTCCATTCATCTGTACTTTCCTCAGTTTCTTTAATTAATAGATCTTTCACCTGCTTAAATTTATTCCTAGGGTTTTTTTTTTTTTTGATGCAATTATAAATGGAATTGTTTTCTTTATTTTTGCTTCTGAGAGTTTGTTAGTGTGTAGAAACTCAATAGATTTTTGTGTATTGATTTTGTATCCAGCAACTGTACGGAATTTGTTTAGTCTTTCAGCTTTTCACCATTGAATAAGATGTTAGCTCTAGGTCTGTCATATATGACTTTTATTATGTTGAGGTATATTGCCTCTATGCCCACTTTCTGGAGCATTTTTTTTTTACCATAAATAGATTAAGAATATTGTCAAAAGATTTTTCTGCATATACTGAGATGGTCATATATGGTTTTGAATTCTTTAATTTGTTGATAATAGTGTATCACAATGATTGATTTGTGGATATTGAAAAATCCTTGCATATCTGGGATAAATCCTGCTTGCTCATGTTGTATGATCCTTTTAATGTATTGTTGGATTCAGTTTGCTAGTATGTTGTTGAGGATTTTTATGTCTATGGTAATCTATAATATTGGCCTTTTTTTTCTTTTCTCTTGTGATATCTTTGCCTCATTTTGGTCTCAGGGCGATGGCCTCATGGAATGGGTTTGGGAGTATCCCTCCCTGTGCAGTTTTTGGAAGTGTTTGAGAAGGATAGATGTTCGCTCTTCTCTAAATGTTTGATAGAATTCACCTGTGAAGGATCAGGTCCTGGACTTTTGTTGGAAGTTTTTTAATCATAGTTTCAATTTCAGTACTTGCGACTGGTCTGTCCCTATTTTCTATTTCTTCCTGGTTCAATCTTGGGAGACTACACCTTTCTAAGAATTTGTCCATTTCATTCAGGTTGTCCATTTTATTGGCATATGGTTGCATATAGTGGTCTCCCGTGATCTTTTGTATTTCTGTGGTATCCATTGTAGCTTCTTTTTCATTTCCAATTTTATTAGTTTGAGCTTTTTTTTTTTTTGATCAGTCTAGCTAAAGGATTATCAATTTTGTTTATCTTTTCAAAGAACAAGCTTTTAGTTTCATTGATCTTTTCAGTTGTTTTGCTTATATATTTCTGCTCTGATCTTTATGACTTTTTTTCTTCTGCTAACTTTGGGTTTTGTTTGTTCTTTTTCTAGTTTTTTTTAGGTGTAAGGCTAGGTTGTTTATTTGAGATTTTTCTTGTTGGCTGAGTTAAGATTGTACTACTATAAACTCTCCTCTTAGAACTGCTTTTGTTGTGTCCCACAGGTTTTGGATTGTTGTACTTTCATTTTCACTTACCTTTGGTATTTTTTGATTTCTTCAGTGATCCAGTGGTTGTTTAATAGCATGTTAAACTTAACTTCCATGTGTTTGTGTTTTTTTCCATTTTTTTATAATTGATTTCTAATCTCATAGTGTTGTAGTTGGAAAAGATGCTTGACTTGATTTCAATTTCCTTAAATGTACCTAGGCTCACTTTGTGCCCCAGCATGTGCTCAATCCTGGAGAATGTTCCATGTACACCTGAAGAATGCATATTCTGTTTTTGGATGGAATGCTAATATTTTGTAGAGGATTGTTGCACATATGTTCATCAGGGATATTGTCCTGAAATTAAAATAAGTGGGACTACATCATACCAAATAGCTTTGCACAGCAATGGAAACCATCCACAAAATGTAAAGGCAACCTACTGAATGGGAGAAAATATTTGCAAATGATGAATCTGATAAGGTCTAATAACCAAAGTACATAAAGAACTCATAAAATTCAGTATCCCAAAAAAAATCTGATTTAATAATGGGCATAAGAGCTGAATACATATTCTTTCAAAGACGATACACAGATGGCTCAACATCATTACACCATCAGGAAAATGCAAATCAAAATTAGAATGATATGTCGCCTCATACCTGTTAGAATGGGTATTATCAAAAAGACAAGAAATAAGTGTTGGTAACAGTGTGGATAAAAGGGGGAACGCTCTTGCAGAGTCAGTGGAATATAAATAGATGCAGCCTCTGGAAAGCAGTATGGCACTAGCTCAAAGAGATAGATTTAGTAGTTAAAATATTGCTCAGCCACAAAGAGAATGAAATCTTTCCAATGTGAATGGACGTTGAGGGCACTGTGCTAAGTGAAATGAATCAAGGAAGGACACGTGCTGTGCTCTCTCTCGTATACATAATCTGAAGAAAACAATACACTCGTAGATTCAGAGGAAAAATGCTGATTATTATAAGTGAGAGCCGTAGGGTGAGACAAATGTGTAAAAAGGCTTTTAAAAAGTTCCATTTGCCAGATATATGTACAAAAAGGAAAATAAATAGGTAAAGTCTTAGCATAAGCATTTAGTTCCATACACCTACTGACTAGATATACTATCAGCTGAAAGTTTTTGAAGTTTGAGGGGAAAACATTTTGGCTAAAATCTTTGATCATCCACAACCTTATTGTACTTTTCCATAAAATAAATCAGAAAGAAGATAGAAGCTGACCTTCCAAACTCATGAAATCTTATTATTTTGTTAATTTCTACAGTTGTGAAATCTGGAACATTATAGAAAAGAAAGCAGCCTAGTATTGCACCCAGTCTAACAAATACAAGAAACCTTCTCTACTTCAGAGATATATTGAGGAGTTACCTAGCAGCTGCCAAATTTATATATCAAGTCACTTTCAGGAGGAGTCTTGGTCCTTCTAAATTAGATATTGTGGAAGGCAAAGGTTCTAGAGCAAGAGTTTCTCAATTTCAACATCAATCACATTTCAGAACAAATAATTATTTGTTGTGGGAGCTGTCCTGTGTATTAGAGGATGCTGAGCAATATCCCTGGTTTCTGCCCACTAGATGCGTGTGGTACTCCCTTCCCTATATTTGTGACACAAAAAATATCTCATTTTGGATACTTCCACGTGTACTCCCATCAGGCACACAATGCCAGCCTTTCCTAATTTAGACTCACTACTTTAATAATAACCTAATTTGTTATTTTTTCCATCCCTTGTGACAACAATACAAATGACAATTGTACCTACTTGATGGAATTGTTGTGAAGATCTGAAACATCTAAGTGCTTAGAACATTGGCAAATAGAATATGCGAGAACTGTGGGATAATTCCCATGGGCAGAATACCATGAGTGACCATTGCTCTGAACGTAAGAGTGGCTGTTCTTTGACCATTGCAACCATTTGGCCACGAGATGGGGTGTTATCACCTCTGTTTGTACTTATTTTCAGGAATATTACACATTATATTGATCTTATTTCTCTTTTCTATAATTTGAGTAATGATTTTCTCTTTACCTATAACAATTAATAAGCCAAAAATACAATGAGAATAAATTGTTCAATTTTATGTGGAAAGGATTCAAGACTTAAAATTTACATCATTACAATGGATAAAGTAATTTCACTCTCCCATTTCCAAGCAAAAGCCATACAAAATTTAATTTAACATGTCATGACCAAGGCCACACACTTTGTGGAATTTAATTGCAAAAATCACTCTCTAATGCTGACAAAATGACCAAGCTCTTCCCTTAGATTTTTTTCAGAGATTTTTTTTCCCCCAGACTTCTTTATAGCATTTATTTTGGGGATAATAAAGGACATTGAGAATAAGAAGCCATGGGCAGGTTGCTGATTTTGTTGACATCAGTATGGAGCAGTCTCATTAGATTAATAAGCTGCCATGTAAAACTCACCGCATAGGTATTTTCCCCATAGTCTTCTTATTGATTCTGAGCCAGACGCATGTTGCTTACAGCCTGATGAATTTAAGAATAGATCTAATGACTGCTTAATGTAGCCTTGCAAACAGCTTTCAAAAGTCATTAGGCCTGCAAACCAATAGGGTTTGCACCCTTGAGACATCATTCCACAGACAAATAGTTTTCAGTTTGACTTTTCTCTCTTAATTCATTGCTGATCTGTATGTAATTCATTAGGCCTGTACAAGTTTGGTTCTGATGAAAGGAACTCTAAACTTGAGACTGAAATCTCTATTTGCCATATGGTTCTGCCACCTTAGAGCTCTGACCTGGACGGGTGATTTAATTTCTTGGGCCTCAGTTTCCTCTAGTATAGAAACTGATCTAAATCAGTTGTTTTCAACACGTAATGTCAGGGCTCACAGCATCAGTACCACCTGGGAACTTGTTAGAAATTCAGATTCTTGGTCCCCATATACCAGACACAGTGGATCAGTACTCTGGGAATGTGACCAGGATAGCTGTGATTTAACAGGCACTCCAACTGATTCTGATTCATAATAAAGTTTGAGAACCACAATTGTAGGTCAGGGATCAGCAAATATTTTCTCTACAGGTTTAGATGGTAATATTTTAAGCTCTGTGGGAAGCAAAATCAAGGATATTATTCAGGTATCTATTTTAAAAGAGAAAAAATAAATTTTTCTTGACGTAATTTAAAACAGTAATAGTAATAGCTAAGACAATTTTTTGTTGTATGTGTCTACTAATGAAAATAATAGAACCCTTTTGAGGAAGGATATTCTTGCTGAGTTGGAGTACCAAGTCAATGTCCCCTTCATCAAATCAATTACCTATATTCATCTATAAAGTTCATCCTTGATCCTGGCCCATGCAAGGCAAAGTGCATGCTGGATTTGGGCTGCAGGCCAGAGTTTACCACTCCTGACACAGAAGATCTCTACAGTCCTTTCCATTTCCACCATTTATGAGTCTACTGCAATCAATGCTCAAGTTTTCTAACTACATCTAATTTTTCCTTTTCTTCAGATTAAATTTAAGAACCCCAATTATATGACATCTATATCAAATATCATATGATATCACTTCTATGTGGAATCTAAAACATATGATACAAAATGAACTTACTTTGATATTTGGCAAAACTAATACAATTATGTAAAGTTTAAAAATAAAATAAAATTTAAAAAAAACTTAAAAAAAAAAAACAGAAATAGATTCACAGCGTTAGAAAATAAATGTATGGTTACCAAAGGGGAAAGGTGGGAAACGGAGATAAATTTGGAGTTTGGGGATGACATAGTCACAGTACTGTATTTAAAATAGATAACCAACAAGGACCTAATATGTAGCACAGGAAACTGTGCTCAATATTCTGTATTAACCTAAATAGGAAAAGCATTTGAAAAAGAATAGATACATGTATATATATATATAAATGAATCACTTTGCTGTTATACCTGAAACTAATACAACATTGTTAATCCACTATGCTCCAATATAAAATAAAAATTTTAAGAATAAAAAATTGAGAACCCAAATTATAAATTCAAATAGATCATTCTCAAGCTAACCCCATGTACCCAACACCACGACAATATACAGATATTTCAGAAAAATGAAACAGTGTCTGGATAAACTATAAAGTCCAAAATGGGTTCTTGTATTTATGAATTGAATTCTTCCAGAGTGAAGGGAAAAACTAACAATGGTCTTATCAGTTCAGTTGCTCAGTCATGTCTGACTCTTTGCAACCCCATGGACTGTAGCATGCCAGGCTTCCCTGTCCAACATCAACTCCCAGAGTTTACTCACTCATGTCCATTGAGTCAGTGATGCCATCCAACATTCCTCTGTCATCCCCTTTTCCTCCTGCCTTCAATCTTTCCCAGCATCAGGGTCTTTTCAAATGAGTCAGTTCTTCGCATCAGGTGGCCAAAGTATTGGAGCTTCAGCTTCAGCATCAGTCCTTCCCATTAATATTCAGGACTGATTTCCTTTAGGATTCACTGGATGGATCTCCTTGCAGTCCAAGGGACTCTCAAGAGTCTTCTCCAACACCACAGTTCAAAAGCATCAATTCTTAGGCGCTCAGCTTTCTTTATAGTCCAACTCTCATATCCATACATGACTACTGGAAAAACCATAGCTTTGACTAGACGGACCTTTGTCAGCAAGTAATGGTCTTATATATAGACTTTAAATATGATATAGTATCCATCAGCAACATTCTTTGTGTTCTTTACTGTCTATTGGGGCAAAGACTGTTAAAAGTCAGCAGTGTTTCAGAGATTAAACAAAATAAAACCTATCAAAGATATATGTTCTTTTAAATAATATATAAGCAGGAACTTAATATCCCAAGCAATTAGCTATTATCAAATTCTGAATAAGACATATTATTCAGATCCCCTCTTATCCATCCAGGTGGGAATATGAGAAATGGAAATCTTTCTTAATCAAAGTTTCCATCTTAAGTAAAAATAGAGGGCACAAATTAGTGGAATCAATTCATTTACTTTTGCTTGGAGGTTGCTTCCTGCAATTAATTCAATTGACTAGTTTAATTCCTTTATACATTCATTAGGGCATTGATGAGATATGAGTATTCAGTTTTAAACCTCACTTGGCTCCATTTTCTCCAGACCCCCTGACTCAGAATCAGTGTACTGCCTTGTTATGGTCTGTGCTATGTGGAAGAAGAATTCAGTACCCCCCCACCAAAGTATGTGATAACGCAGTTCACCCCCTCCCCCAGCTCCCACCCTGTTCTCATGTGAGCATATCTACTGAAAGAATTGTGTACGTGTACATGTGCATCTGGTAAGAACTGAGTTAAGCTGCTCAGCGTGAGGCAGAGGGTCGACTGCTTGGGACACAGAAGAAATGGTAAAACACTGTTTTTTGGTTCATAAGGTAAAACTATAAAGGTCTTCCTGAATGGGTGGAAAAGTGGTTCCTTTCACTTCCTTTTAATATTTGCATTAGATATTGCAGCAAATTTTTCAAAAGGAGGTGTAAGAATAACTTCCAGCCAGGTCTCAGTCACCATTATTACTCTTTGTTGTTGTTGTTCAGTCGCTCAGTTGTGTCCGGCTCTTTGTGACCCCAGGGACGGCAGCACTCCAGGCTTCCTTGCCCTTCATCATCCCCCGAGATTGCTCATGGCCATTGAGTCAGTGATACCATCCAACCATCTCATCCTCTGTCGTCCCCTTCTCCTACTGCCTTCAATCTTTTCCAGAATTAGGCTCTTTTCCAATGAGTTGGCTATTTGTATCAGGTGGCCACAGTATTGGAGCTTCAGCATCAGTCCTTCCAAAGAATATTCAGGACTGATTTCCTTTAGAATGGACTGGTTGGATCTCCTTGCAGTCCAAGGGACTCTCATGAGTTTTCTCCAACACCACAGTTCAAAAGCATCAAGTCTTCAGCATTCAGCTTTCTTTATGGTCCAACTCACACATCCGTACACGACTGGAAAAACCATAGGTTGACTATATGGACATTTGTCGGCAAAGTAATGTCTCTGCTTTTTAATATGCTGTCTAGGTTTTTCACAGCTTTACTTCCAAGGAGCAAACATCTTTTATGTTCATGGCTGCAGTCACCATCTGCAGTAATTTTGGAGCCCAAGAAAATAGTCTCTCACTGTTTCCACTGTTTCCCCATCTATTTCCCATGAAGTAATAGGAACAGATGCCATGATCTTCGCTTTCTGAATGTTGAGCTTTAAGCCAACTTTTTCACTCTCCTCTTTCACTTTCAACAAGAGGCTTTTTAGTTCCTCTTCACTTTCTGCCATAAGGCTGGTGTCATCTGCATATCTGAGGTTATTGATATTTCTCCCAGAAATCTTGATTCCAGCTTGTGCTTCTTCCAGCCCAGCATTTCTCATGATGCAGATAAGTTAAATAAATAGGGTGACAATATACAGGCTTGACATACTCCTTTCTCACTTTGGAACCAGTCTGTTGTTCCATGTCCAGTTCTAACTGTTGCTTCTTGACCTGCATACAGGTTTCCCAAGAGGAAGGTAAGATGGTCTGCTATTCCCATCTCTTTAAGAAATTTCCACAGTTTGTAGTGATCCACACAGTCAAAGTTATAATCAGTGAAGCAGAAGAAGGTGTTTTTCTGGAATTCTCTTGCTTTTTCTCTGATACAGCAGATGTTGGCAATTTGATCTCTGGTTCCTCTGCCTTTTCTAAATTGAGCTTGAACATCAGGAAGTTCATGGTTCACATACTGTTGAAACCTGGCTTGGAGAATTTTGAGCTAGCATGTGAGATGAGTGCAATTGTGTGGTAGTTTGAGCATTCTTTGGCATTGCCCTTCTTTGGAATTGGAATGAAATCTGACCATTTCCAGTTCTGTGGCCACTGCTGAGTTTTCCAGATTTGCTGGCATATTGAGTGTAGCACTTTAACAGCATCATCTTTTAGGACTTGCAATAGCTGAGCTGGAATTCCATCACCCCACTAGCTTTGTTCATAGTGATGCTCCCTAAGGCCCACTTAACTTCGTACTCCAGGATGTCTGGCTCTAGGTGAGTGACCTAGAGTGTGGTCACTCACCACACCATCATGGTTATCTGGGTCATTAAGATCATTTTTCAATAATTCTTCTGTATATTCTTGCCACCTCTTCTTAATATCTTCTGCTTCTCTTCAGTTCAGTTACTCAGATGTGTCCAACTCCTTGCAACCCTATGAACTGCAGCACGCCAAGTTGTCCATCACAAACTCCTGGAGCTTCCTCAAACTCATGTCCATTGAGTTGGTGATGCCATCCAAACATCTCATCCTCTGTTGTCCCCTTCTCCTCCTGCCTTCAATCTTTCTCAGCCTCAGGGTCTTTTCTAATGAGTCAGCTTTTCACATCAGGTGGCCAAACTATTGGAGCTTCAGCATCAGTCCTTCCAGTGAATATTCAGGACTGATTTCCTTTAGGATTGACGAGTTTGATCTCCTTGAAGTCCTTTAAGTCCTAAGTCTGCTTCTGTTAGATCCATACTGTTTCTGTTCTTTATTTCTCTTTAGAAAGGGATAAATGTATTCCTGCTTTATCTGGTGGCCACACTGACATACAGATTAACTCCTAATTCTTCTTTCTTTTTCATTGTCTAATGAGGTAAAATAGAAATGTGGAAGCATACATAAAATGCTCTAATCTTAAGTGTACATCTCAATCAAATTTTACATATATACCTGTGTGACCCCCCAGTTCACAAGAGCGAATATTGTCCACACTGTAGCCAAGCAATACCAACCCCAAAGGTAAACACAACCATGACTTATATTACCATAGGACAGAAATTTATGCAATCATAGTCTTCTGTGGTGTCTTTTTGCTCAAAATTATTGCCACTTACTAGATATATTCTTAAGTAATATATAAAGAAACCAGCCACAATCTGGGGTCCGCAATTTATAAATCCAGGTCATTCATCTCCCTAGAGAATACATGAAACCTTCCCTTCCAGATGGATTAATGTTAACAAAATGCATTAGCCAAAAAAAATAACAAAATGATGTTTCTCTTGTTATCTAACATAATTGCAGTTTTCTCACATAGAATTCAAAGTATAGATATAATGGCTGATCTAAAATGTAAATTAAAAATGAACTGTAGGTTTTGCATATTTTACTGATTATTGATACCATGTAGAATTTAAAACTTGCCTAGGAGTCCATCATGATGAATGGCTTTGCTTTAAGAAAATTTATAATTTTCATCTACTTTACTCCACACTTCACGAGCCTAATTTTTGAGGGTTCATTAATTCCCTTTCCTCTGGTGGCTGTTATATATTGTTTGGATTTCCATTTATGTCATTTTGTCCTCTAATCTGTTCTGTGCTCCTTTGCAAAATTTATGTAATTCAGTTTTATCCTTGAACTGTTTTCTTTGCACAATACTAATTTCACTTAAATTTTCTGGGTGGAAGAAGGATGTTTTTATTGTTCCTCTTGCTTGATTTACCTTATTTTATAAAACAAAATATTTCCCCCATTTTCCCCTAGCCACTCCTTCATTTCTGTTATTTACCAGTTCCCGAAACTGACCAGTGGGAGTCCTTCGGCACCCTTCCCACTGTCTTCCCTCTGCTGCTCATAATTCATATTCTCATCACCGGAGCCCTGGCTGCTCTGATGATCTAACATGCCTGCCTGGTCCACCCTCTCCCAGCTGTAATCCATCTACTATAAACTCCCTAAACCTCTGATGGCATTAGCCAAGTCTTCTGCAGAACAATTTAAATCACTCTTTCTCCTTCTTTAAGAATGCAAGAATCCATTTTAAAAGCAAGCACACCCTATAGATCACCAAGGTTGACCTAAGAGATTTTCATTATAGTGTAATGTAAATTAGTACTGTTATTAGCCCATGTATAAAGCCTCCTTCTCACAGACCCTCTGTAACTATGAAATCAAATAGTCAACTAATACTAACAAAATCATGAAGCTAATATAATTCAAGTGATTATGATGAATGAAAATAAAAAATCCACCCACTACGCGAATATTGGAATAATTGCTACATTTTGTAAACTGACAACCCTAAGAAAAGTGTTGGGTAGGTTACATCATCTCGTGGAACACAGTATTATGGCAGGACTATAAATAATGCCCTGTATTGTGAGGTGATGTAATCCTCCCAAACGTCTCTACATTCAGAATGTTCCAAAACATTCATGCCCTCCACGTGCTTCCGTCATTTACCTCTTAAGTCCACCTGGATTCTTCTCTCATCAGTTCACTAAAATAACTTGCAATGAATGATAAACACACAAATGAAATAATCTTGCAGTCTTTAGACAGGAGGCTGGGGCACACGGTATGTTTACATTATTTTATAGATTACTTAAAACTTCAAAAGTGATATATCTAAAAATATGTCAGAGGACCTCAGTTTAATTGTACTGTGTTAAATGACAGTATAGTGGTGGAGGTAGTAGTTTAGTTGCTAAGTCGTGTCCAACTCTTTGTGACCCCACAGACTGTAGCCCACCAGGCTCCTCCGTCCATGGAATTTTTCAGAAAATACTGCAGTGACTTGACATTTCCTTTTCCAGAGGGTCTTCCCAAATGATAGAACACTGTTTACTCATTCTCAAAGTGATACTATACTGTTCTATCTGTTCATCAAGAAGACATTTTCCTTAAATGTGTTTGTATGTGTGTCCTGTCTCATTAGCTTCATTTTAATTTTCTTTACAGCAGAAGCATTGCTTAAACCCCTTTGTAATTTCAGACTCTAATCCAAGACTTGTATATATTAGTCTTCACTAAAAGTGCTCATTGATTAATCACTGACTTAAAGAATGCCATTAGATCTTATTTTCCTGATGGTTCACTTATTTTCTTATCCTAAAACTTCTCCACTTGGAAAAGGCACTATGAACCTTCTCACATCCATAACTTTACCCATGATATTCTTTCCATTTAAAATAACCTTTCTGCTGACTGTAAACTACATCCTGTATATCTTAGCTGACCTCCCCCACCACCTTTTTTACATTTTGTTTCTTTGTGGAGACTTTTTATTTTTTTCATCTGCCCCCAGCAGGTTCATAATTGCTGACTGAAGCATTCTCATGATGGCTTCTCTCAAACCTTAATCAGATAATTCTAACATCTTTCTCATCTCTGTATTGGCATCTATTGATTAACATAGGCTCTCTCCGTGGCTTCATAGGATTCTCAGCACCACCTTTCTACCTACTGCAAGAAAGAGAGTCTACCTTATCTGTCAGAAGATCTTTTCATATCCAGTTGTTCCGAAGAATTAACGATTGACACAGCTACCTCTAAATGACAGTCTCCTCCCTGTACATCTACACTCATTCCTTAGATGATGTCATCAAATCCCACACCTATAAAATAACTTCTGTATTTTGACGGACCCTAAGTCTATAGCTCCAGCTCAGTCTCTCTCCTGAAATCCAAACTCACATATACATCTACTTATGTGACATCTCCATTTTGACTCCTAATAGGCAAATTTGATTCTTCCCATCTCTACTGCTGCCCACATTCCCCCCCCCTCCCCAACACACACACACATTTGCTTCTCTCCTAGTTTTCTCAGAAAACAGCAACATCATTCTTCAGATGCTCATGCTGGAAACAACGAACTCCTCTTTTTTTTTTTTTTTTTAACTTCATACACTGAGTAAATAGCATAGGAAATCTTACCTTTAGGTTTCAAGATATATTTCTAATCATTTAAAAAAAAAAAAAAAAAAACCCTACTGCTATCATCTCAGCCTAAGCCACCATCATTTTGCACCTCAGTACAGTTCAATTGCTCAGTCGTGTCTGACACTTTGTGACTCAATGAACCACAGCACGCTAGGCCTCCCTGTCTATCACCAACTCCCGGAGTCCACCCAAACTCATGTCAATTGAGTTGGTGATACCATCCAACCATCTCACCCTCTGTTGTCCCCTTCTCCTCCTGCCCTCAATCTTTCCCAGGATCAGGGTATTTCCCAATGAGTCAGCTCTTCTCATCAGGTGGCCAAAGCACTGGAGTTTCAGCTTTACATTAGTCCTTCCAAAGAACACCCAGGACTGATATTTATGATGGACTGGTTGGATCTCCTTGCAGTCCAAGGGACTCTCAAGAGTCTTCTCCAACACCACAGTTAAAAAGCATCAATTTTTCTGCACTCAGCCTTCTTCACAGTCCAACTCTCACATCCAAACATGACTACTGGAAAAACCATAGCCTTGACTAGATGGACCTTTGTTGGCAAAGTAATGTCTCTGCTTTTGAATATGCTATCTAGGTTGGTCATAACTTTCCTTCCAAGGAGTAAGCATCTTTTAATTTCATGGCTGCAATCACCATCTGCAGTGATTTTGAGCCCAGAAAAATAAAGTGAGCCACTGTTTCCCCATCTATTTGCCATGAAGTGATGGGACTGGATGCCATGATCTTAGTTTTCTGAATGTTGAGCTTTAAGCCAACTTTTTCACTCTCCTCTTTCACTTTCATCAAGAGGCTCTTTAGTTCTTATTCTCTTTCTGCCATAAGGGTGGCATCATCTGCATATCTGAGGTTATTGATATTTCTCCCAGCAATCTTGATTCCAGCTTGTGCTTCATCTAGCCCAGCGTTTCTCATGACGTACTCTGCATATAAGTTAAATAAGTAAGGTGACAATATACAGACTTGACATACTCCTTTTCCTATTTTGTCCAGTTCTAACTGTTGCTTCCTGACCTGCATACAGATTTCTCAAGAGGCAGGTCAGGTAGTCTGGTATTCCCATCTGTTTCAGAATTTTCCACAGTTTATTGTGATCCACACAGTCAAAGGCTTTGGCATAGTCAATAAAGCAGAAATAGATGTTTTTCTGGAACTCTTGCTTTTTCGATGATCCAGCGGATGTTGGCAATTTAATCTTTGGTTCCTCTGCCTTTTCTAAAACCAGCTTGAACATCTGGAAGTTCATAGTTCACGTATTGCCGAAGCCTGACTTGGAGAATTTTGAGCATTACTTTACTAGCGTGTGAGATGAGTGCAATTGTGAGGTAGTTTGAGCATTCTTTGGCATTGCCTTTCTTTGGGATTGGAATGAAAACTGATCTTTTCCAGTTCTGTGGCCACTGCTAATTTTTCCAAATTTGCTGGCATATTGAGTCCAGCACTTTCACAGCATCATCTTTCAGGATTTGGAATAGCTCAACTGGAATTCCATCACCTCCACTAGCTTTGTTCATAGTGATTCCTAAGGCCCACCTGACTTCACATTCCAGGATGTCTGGCTCTAGGTGAGTGATCACACCATTGTGAATATCTGGGTCATGAAGATCTTTTTTGTACAGTTCTTCTGTGTATTCTTGCCACCTCTTCTTAATATCTTCTGCTTCTGTTAGGTCCATACCATCTGTCCTTTATTGAGCCCATCTTTGCATGAAATGTTCCCTTGGTATCTCTAATTTTCTTGAAGAGATCTCTAGTCTTTCCCATCCTATTGTTTTCCTCTATTTCTTTGCATTGATTGCTGAGGAAGGCTTTCTTATCTCTCCTTGCTATTCTTTGGAAAACTTTGCATTCAAATGCAGAGTTTCCTTTTCTCCTTTGCTTTTTGCTTCCCTTCTTTACACAGCTATTTGTAAGGCCTCCTCAGACAACCATTTTGCTTTTTTGCATTTCTTTTCCATGGGGGTGGTCTGGATCCCTGTCTCTTATACAATGTCATGAACCTCCGTCCTTAGTTCATCAGGCACTCTGTCTATCAGATCTAGTTCCTTAAATCTATTTCTCACTTCCACTGTATAATCATAAGGGATTTGATTCAGGTCATACCTGAATGGTCTAGTGGCTTTCTCCACTTTCTTCAATTTCAGTCTGAATTTAGCAATAAGGAGTTCATGATCTGAGCCACAGTCAACTCCCGGTCTTGTTTTTGCTGACTGTATATAGCTTCTCCATCTTTGGCTACAAAAAATATAATCAATCTGATTTCGGTGTCAACCATCTGGTGATGTCCATGTGTAAAGCTTTCTCTTGTGTTGTTGGAAGAGGGTGTTTGCTATGACCAGTGTGTTCTGTTGGCAGACCTCTATCAACCTTTGCCCTGCTTCATTCTGTACTCCAAGGCCAAATTTGTCTATTACTCCAGCTGTTTCTTGACTTCCTACTTTTGCATTCCAGTCCCCTATAATGAAAAGGACATCTTTTTTTAGGTGTTAGTTCTAGAAGGTCTTGTAGGTCTTCATAGAACTGTTCAACTTCAGCTTCTTTAGCATTACTGGTCAGGGCATAGACTTGGATTACTGTGATATTGAATGGTTTGCCTTGGAAACGAACAGAGATCATTCTGTCATTTTTGAGGTTGCATCCAAGTATTGCATTTCAGACTCTCTTGTTGACTATGATGGCTACCCCATTTCTTCTAAGGGATTCCTGCCCACAGTAGTAGATATAATGGTCATCTGAGTTAAATTCACCCATTCTAGTTCATCTTAGTTAGTTGACCCCTAGAATGTCGATGTTCACTCTTGTCATCTCCTGTTTGACCACTTCCAATTTGCCTTGATTCATGGACCTAATATTCCAGGTTCCTATGCAATATTTCTCTTTTACACATGGACCACTGCAATAACGTCCAGGTTTCTTATTTCCCACCTTCTTTTCTATTCCTTGAGTCTAGTCCCACAAGTGCTCAAGTGATGATTTTAAGATGGAAACCAAGTCCTCAGTTCAAAAACACCCAGTGTCACTGCATTTCACTCACAGTAATATACAAAGTTCTGCCTCAACCCCTACTACCATCCACCTGTTCATACCGTGCTACCCAAGTGGCCTCACTACAGATCAATGGACAGGTCAAATACAGTATACGCCCAGGACCTGCACAGTTGTTGCTGTAAGCATATAGAAAGTTCTTATCCCAGATATTTTGAGTATTTTTTGTTCAGTTCTCTGCTCAAACATTACTTTATAAGAGAGAACTTCTCCAATCACCTAGCCTAGTTTAGTACCCTCTCAATATAATTTTCTTAATCTCATTCACCCTAATTTTTCTTCATAGTTGTTATCACCAATTCACATATGGTAGTTTGTTTATTCATTGCTTTCTGATTTTCTCCGTGTAAGATAAGCTCCAGTGCCTAGAACGTGTAAATGCTCAGTAACTATTTTTGATCAATTTTAAATTGATCAAAAATAGTTATTATCACAATTAAAATTTTCTTCTGGTTAATGTTAAGTCTTTTGCTCAGTCGTGTCTGACTCTTTGCGATGCCGTGGACTGTAGCCACCAGGCTCCTCCATCCATGGGATTCTCCAGGCAAGAATACTGGAGTGGGTAGCCTTTCCCTTCTCCAGTGGATCTTCCCAACCCAGGAATCAAACCCAGGGATCAAACCCAGGTCTCCTGCATTGCGGGCAGACGCTTAAACCTCTGAGCCACCAGGGAAGCCCATCCCCTGCCAGATATAGGAAAGATCAAATCAAATATACATATTTAACACATAATGTTTCAGTTCTTTTATGTATTACCTTTTTTTGTCCCCCGAGGAAGAATGCACTTAAATTAGCACCAAACTATAATGGAAAACAAGTAATGATCATTCTCATTAAAAGTCTGTGCATTCAGAGCTTGTTATTATTATATTCCTATTACATTGAAATGTCTATCTTCTTTTAAACAAATTGCTAGAAATAGAGATTTTCCATTAAAATACTCTTTCCTATAATATAGAAAAATAATAGGAAAAAGCAATATTGCCAGAATTTAGAAACACATATTACTTCTGAATGAAATATATGTTTTCTTTAATACTTATTATCAGCTTATGAGTTTTAATGGTAGGATTTAATTCTTATGCTCACTTCTATTTCTTTGTGAATTTATAATCTCCTAATTGCAGATGGAAGCATTACTCTATGAGCTGCTAGAGTTTTTTGTATTGCATTTTCCCCCCAGTCTGTTTGTAAAGTTTCTGGGAATTTCTGCTTATTGAGCAGGAGAGAAATATATTTCTGAGGTCAGAGTTCACTTTCTTCATAATAAGTTCAGAAAAAATAATTGAACATGTACAAAAAGGATTTCTGTACTAAAATTTTCAGATGTGCCCTATGATTTTCCTGTATTTTTAGTTATTAGAATGAAATTCACCAAATAATTAAGGAAATCACAAATCTTATTTTGCAATATACAAAATTTATCCCTCCATGCTTTGTCTTATCAAGCCTTATAAGTTTTCTTGAGAAAATTACAATGATTTACAAACTGGTTTTCTTGCACCAGATTGTTTAATTGCCTAGCAAGCCATTTCACATTCTCTGTTTACAACAGTGTTCCTTGATCTCAAAGTTTATCTTTCAGAGATACTGCACTGGCTTTTAAAGGCCCAGGGAAAAACTTCCTACATTTTTCACATGTCAAACAAAGGCATTCATGGGTTAACCCCCTTCAACTTTTTGTAGCCACATCACCTCTACCCAGCATGCAACATACAGTCTTTTAGGTCTCTAACAACCCACACCTTGCAAGTATCTTATATCTTTACCTGAAACACCTTTCCTTCTTGCCTAACTGATAGCTTCTGTGTATTTTTTCAAGGGTGATTTTAAAGTCACATTCTGTATTGAAGGTAAATTCTGAAAAGCTTTTCGGGTTTCCGACATTGCATAAGTGTGAGTTGTCCAAAGTTGAATAATACATAGTAGCTAGTAGCTCAGTCATGTCCGACTCTTTGTGACCCCATGGACTGTAGCCTATCAGGCTCCTCCGTCCATGGGATTTTCCAGGCAAGAGTGCTAGAGTGGATTGCCGTTTCCTTCTCCAGGGGATCTTCCTGACCCAGGAATCAAACCCGGGTCTCCCGCATTGCAGGCAGACGCTTTACCGTCTGAGCCACCAGGGAAACCCAATAATAATAATAAGAGGAAGAAGAATACATAGATCCCATCTTCTTGGAGCTCCCAGACTGTGAAACCACCTCCACCTCTTCCCCTTTGAATCCTTCCTGATCAGAACTGGATTAGGCTCCTGCCTTATAGTGGGCTTCCCAGGTCGTGCTTATTTACTATTAAGAACACACCTGCCAATGCAGGAGACATAAGAGATGCGGGTTCCATCCCCTGGGTCGGGAAGATCCCCTGGAGGGGAGTCTGGCAACACACTCCAAGTATTCTTGCCTGTAGAATCCCATGGACAGAGGAGCCTGGTGGGCTACAGTCTACAGGGTCAGAAGAAGTCAGATGTGATTGAAGAAACTTAACGCGTATGCACTTACCTTATACATCGATCACTTTACTGTGTACTTTTCCAGGTAGTACCTTCTCTTAATCTATTTTATTCTTGAATTTGGCCCAATGTTTACAAGTTTGAGACTACAAAAGAGAGACATAATGAAAGATCTGATTACCATCAGAACATTTTTGCTTTTCCTAAGGTAAAAGACTTAAAATTTGTTAATTTGATAATGAAAAATTTTGAATCATTTCTTTTAAAGGAGAATCCTTATCTTCAGTTAGGCAGAATTTATATTGATATGGGAGGTTCAAATATAATAAAAATAATAATTTAAAATAAAGTTGCCCCTCGTCGGCACTGACAAAGACAAAAATAACTTATTTATGTGACGTTGTGGAAGTTTTGTCTAGGCTGAAAGGACATTGCCATATACCTCCTTTGTCTTCCATTTATCTTGAAAATGAGATACCAGGCAATTTACCCATCAGGCTTTTTAACGAGTCACAGTATTTGAAGGCTGTGAACTGAGTAATACCATTCATTTATGTTCTTGTCCTGCAGCTGTTGTGTTTTATATAAGACAGTTTGAAACAAAGAAAACAGAGCTCTTTATTAAGCTTCACTATTAAGTGGAACTAAGCCATTTCAGGAAATAATGGCATTTCACAGAAGAGAGTAAAAAAGCATAAAGTGTAATTTTCCTCAAGTAACAAACAGGTAAATGGCAAAAGAAGCATAAAATAGTGACCAATAAATAAGTACTCGGTGTTGAAGAAAAGCCAAGTGGCACAATTCCGCAGCTTAATTTTCACCACAAATAAGTCAACTGTGAGTCAATTTTAATATGTTTTATCAATAGATCCTTTTCTTTTTTTCCCCTAAAGTAATTTAGAAAACTAGCGCTGCTGCTGCTGCTGCTAAGTGGCTTCAGTCGTGTCCGACCCTGTGCGACCCCATGGACGGCAGCCCACCAGGCTCCCCCGTCCCTGGGATTCTCCAGGCAAGAACACTGGAGTGGGCTGCCATTTCCTTCTTCAATGCATGAAAGTGAAAAGTGAAAGTGAAGTCGCTCAGTCGTGTCCAACTCTTCGCAACCCCATGGACTGCAGCCCACCAGGCTCCTCCGCCCATGGGATTTTCCAGGCAAGAGTACTGGAGTGGGGTGCCATTGCGCTAGCAATCACTTAATGCCTTCTTACGGGTCACACTTGGAGACTAAAAAATAATCAACATCATCAGGCTAGAATCTGTTGTCCAACTAATCCATCACCAAGTCCTTATGCCTATTACAGAGCTTCAGTTACGACTTCCTGTGCCTGCCTCCTTCCTGCCTCTCCTCTCAGCCTCTATCTTGGTACAGATCTCATAACTTCTTGCCTAAATTTTCTGGATAGGCTTTTAGGTGTGTTCTTTTCCTGCCATACCCATTCATTTAGGTCATATCCACAAGAATTACAGTTCTAAAGCATAAATCTATCATACGATGCCCCTGCTTTAGAAAACTTCCTTTGACATCAGTTTCTAAAAAATCCTAGAGGTTCTAAGTTTGAGTGTTCTTGATGAAATTCTCATTCATCATCAAATCAGTTTTCAGTATGTTCTGTGTGGCAAGCCCAACAGGGATTCATCACTGTGTGAAAGAGATGTATTCCCCTGCCCATTTGGAGTTTACCTGGTTTCCTATTGCTGCTGTAATGGTTACAAGAAGTGTAGTGGCTTAAAACAATGCAAATTTATTATCTTATAGTTCTGGAGGTCAGAAGTCCTGTAAACAAGGTGTTAGAAGGACTGCCTTCTTCCTGGAGGCTCTAGGGGACAATACATTCCCTTGCCTTTCCCAGCTTCCAGAGGCCGCCTGCATTTTTTTGCTCTGGATTCCTTTCTCCATTTTCAAAGACAGCCATGTAGCATCTTTAAATGTCCGTCTTACACACATAGACACTTACCTTGGCCTCCATAGGCACATCTCCTTCTCTGTCTCTAACTCTCATCAGGACACCTGCCCAGGAAATCCAGGATATTCTCCCATGTCACAAAGTCCTTATTTAATCACATCAGTCTTTTTTGCCCTCTAAATTGACATAGTCACAAGTTCTGGGGATTAGAACAGACATTTGGGGTGGGGGTGTGGAGGCCAGCACTGCTGTCTCTTACCATCATTGTTTAACAGAATAGGCAGATATTCTGTGACATTTTAAGATTCTTTTTACTCTTCCATATTTTGCAAATTTTATCATACCTGTAAGTAGTAACTTTCTAGTTCAGATGGTAAAGAATCCGCCTGCATTGCTGGAGACCCAGTCTCCATCCCTGGGCCCAGAAGATCCCCTGGAGAAGGGAAGGGCAACCCACTCCAGTATTCTTGCCTAAAAAATCCCATGGACAGAGGAGACTGGGAGGCTACAGTTCATGGGGTCGTGAAGAGTCGGACAAGACTGAGAAACTAACAACACACACACACACACATAGTAATTTTCTAGCTATGGAAAAAAGTTTTAATTGTAAAAATTATACTCCATCAATTTCTCAACTGAAATCTAGATTTTCCCTCATGATATACATTTTAGTCACATATGCTAGACTACGCAGTAGGACACTCACAGTTCCCTTCCCTGACTCTTTCTTTGTTATAATCCTGTCTCTTACATAGAAACTGGGAAAGTTTAACACCAAGTTTCGATTTGGTAAATGCCTCACTCAAAGGTCATTCTCTTACTAGCTCTTCCCTGACACACTTGGGCTTGACCACTTCTTCCTTTGTCCCTCCAGAGAACAGATTCCCCTTTTCTGGAAATTTACAGAATTATTTACGTTGAACCTTGGCCATTCACCTCTATAGGACTCTGGGATAAGGATTATGTCCTTGACTTTCTGTACATCCAGCACTTATCATAGTGCTCAGCACCACCACTGAATAAAAGCTTGAGCTACTAAATAAGATTTCTTTGGGAATGGTACATTTAAAAATATGTCCGTTAATACATCCTTAAGGCTACGGGATATCACAAATTATTGAACAACTAGGATGTTTAAATTACTTCCATGTGTATGAAGCAATCCCTGAAGGTTGTAACACAACACTGAAAGTGCAGATTTTCCAGTCATATGTTGAAGAAAATGTAAACAAACGAAATCTTCATGAATATTTTGTTCAAATTCAAATAACCTGCCTTATAGTTAATCATTATTTTAACAATTTTTACTGTCAGGTTTTTAATGATATTATACATGTTTTATAAAGGATGTTTCCACTTATGAATATTTTAGGTTATATCTTATGGTATGGTTTTAATGTGTGGATTTCTACACATGAATCAGGCTTTTAAAGGCATTATTTTTCTAAGAAGCACTACTGAAATGATCTGCTTACAATCTGCTCTCTGCTCATGTGCAACAGGTTCAGAACAACAATTCTTTAAAAGTTATTTCAATCTGGGTCTTTGTTAAGGGTAAATATGAAACTGGATTAATTTATATTATGGACTGACCCATTTATTTTTTATGAATCAGCTAATGTGTACTTAATGCATTTGACATTAATTCCAAAGACATTCTGTCCTGATATTAGTTCCAATCCCACCCCACTAAGGAATTGGTGTATCCAAAAAATTGGGGAAGGAATCGTGTCTATTCTGGCCTCACTGGCATCCTCTACTTTTATTAATTTGAGTTTTGCCACTGATACTTGTCTGCATTCTATGTCAGAGATCAGATCAGTCGCTCAGTCGTGTCTGACTCTTTGCAACCCCATGAATCACAGCACACCAGGCCTCCCTGTCCATCACAAACTCCCGGAGTTCACTCAGACTCACGTCCATGGAGTCAGTGATGCCATCCAGCCATCTAATCCTCTGCCGTCCCCTTCTCCTCCTGCCCCCAATCCCTCCCAGCATCAGAGTCTTTTCCAATGAGTCAACTCTTCGCATGAGGTGGCCAAAGTACTGGAGTTTCAGCTTCAGCATCATTCCTTCCAAAGAAATCCCAGGGCTGATCTCCTTCAGAATGGACTGGGTGGATCTCCTTGCAGTCCAAGGGACTCTCAAGAGTCTTCTCTAACACCACAGTTCAAAAGCATCAATTCTTTGGCGCTCAGCCTTCTTCACAGTCCAACTCTCACATCCACACACGATCACAGGAAAAACCATATCCTTGACTAGATGAACCTTTGTTGACAAAGTAATGTCTCTGCTTTTGAATATGCTATCTAGGTTGGTCATAACTTTCCTTCCAAGGAGTAAGCGTCTTTTAATTTCATGGCTGCAGTCACCATCTGCAGTGATTTTGGAGCCCAGAAAAATAAAGTCTGACACAGTTTCCACTGTTTCCCCATCTATTTCCCATGAAGTGGTGGGACCGGATGCCATGATCTTCGTTTTCTGAATGTTGAGCTTTAAGCCAACTTTTTCACTCTCCACTTCCACTTTCATCAAGAGGCTTTTGAGTTCCTCTTCACTTTCTGCCATAAGGGTGGTGTCATCTGCATATCTGAGGTTATTGATATTTCTCCCGGCAATCTTGATTCCAGCTTGTGTTTCTTCCAGTCCAGCATTTCTCATGATGTACTCTGCATATAAGTTAAATAAACAGGGTGACAATATACAGCCTTGACGTACTCCTTTTCCTATTTGGAACCAGTCTGTTGTTCCATGTCCAGTTCTAACTGTTGCTTCCTGACCTGCATACAAATTTCTCAAGAGGCAGATCAGGTGGTCTGGTATTCCCATCTCTTTCAGAATTTTCCACAGTTTATTGTGATCCACACAGTCAAAAGCTTTGGCATAGTCAATAAAGCAGAAATAGATGTTTTTCTGGAACTGTCTTGCTTTTTCGATGATCCAGCGGATGTTGGCAATTTGATCTCTGGTTCCTCTGCCTTTTCTAAAACCAGCTTGAACATCAGGAAGTTCACGGTTCACATATTGCTGAAGCCTGGCTTGGAGAATTTTGAGCATTACTTTACTAGCGTGTGAGATGAGTGCAATTGTGCGATAGTTTGAGCATTCTTTGGCATTGCCTTTTTTTGGGATTGGAATGAAAAGTGACCTTTTCCAGTCCTGTGGCCACTGCTGTAGGTCAATTTAAATAAGGTGATAGTATTCAACTTGTTATACTCAGTATCACCAGTTCTTTTTTCTATCTGCATTCACTCAAAATAACAGAGTAGAAAATCTGATCAATAATTTTAAAACCACTTTAATCCTTCCTACTTATTTGCCTTTGTTTCCAAATATGAAATACTAGAACATACAAATGTAATTCTCATGTGTGTGTATAAATACCACCCATCCATTCCTTCTCTTCTCCCTCCGCACTTCTTTCTCTCTCACTCTCCCTCTCTCTTTCCCAACTATGCCTCAAAGCTGGGAGAGGTTACCTGGACTAGCCTGATAATTTAGTTAGAAAAAAAGCAACCTCTAATTTGAGCATCATTTAGGGAAAAATGCAATGTTGACTCTACATTATTTCCCAGGCTGTATTAGCAATGATCCTTCTTTCCTGGAGTACATCTATGGGTTTTACTATTCCGTGTATTTTTTAAACCCACCATATATGGATGACAGCTACTTCTCTGTGAAGTTTTGTGGAATCACCAGAGAGCTAAGGCTTTTTTTTTTTTTAATACCAATTCAAAACATTAATTTATCAGTTGACCCAGAAGTAACTGGTCTCCAACAGATGATACAGATTAACTAAAACTGTAATGACAAATTCATAAATCAGACAGCTTGTTCATTATTTTTAGAAATATTAATGCCAAGTGCTTCAAAACACAAGTGTTAGTAAGCTATTTCTTTATAGAAAATAACCTCTGCTGCATACTAATTTTAAAATTAGGAAGTTGACAGTTCAAAGTCAAGTCAGTGAACAAAGTTAAGCAATCTGTTTTACATCCTCAAGCTACAATTTTTCTCTTTATTAAAAGTAGATTAATTAACATAGTTGTATGTCTAGTACAATTTTCTTTCATTCTACTTTTCTAGAAATACAGTTACTAAATATTATCCTTTAAATCTACCTGTCCAAAATTCCTTATAACTCAAAATATTTGTTAATTGTTGCTACAATGTCTTAATTTAACTTACAATTCACTTAATGTCACTGCATTCTACTACCTAAATCTCAAAGTGCTCTCGTCAAGTGATTGTTTCTAGTTTATTTCTGAGATTTTGCTTATCAGATACTTCATAAAACTTAATATCAATGAGAGTGCACGTTACTTTAAGGTCAGGGGGATATTTTCTGAAAATATCACCATAATCTTGAGTTCAGACTCTAGTCCAGAATCTAGACTCCAGATTATGTCCTCTTAGAAAATGCACACATTCTCCATGTAAAACACACTTTGTCAAAATATTGATTATGACTGCCTTTAAATAATAGCAACAGATCACCAGCAAGGTGAGTAATAAGCAGAAAACACCATGAAAATATATTCAGACTTAGAATGTTATTTAATCAAGTTAAAAATGAAATTATTTTAACCATAGAAGATCTTTTTTTAAAGGAACATTTTTTAAATTTACCCCAGGATTGATTTTAGTCTGTATATCCACATTACATGAATCAATATCATCATTCTTTTAACAATCTTATGTAAGTAAAGGAGATTGACACTTGACCTTGGAAAACCTAACACAAATGCACACACATACACACACATCTTCACATCAAAAAGTTAATGACAATTTTGATAGAAGTTTTCCTAAGTAGCTATGGTGAATAAAACTAAATATTCCTTACAACAGAGTTATTGAACCAAGACAAAAAATAACTGAGACAAAGAGAAGTTCATTTCAAGTTTCTCTGGGTAATCATAATTCTGGAAACCAATAAAGGGATTATGTAAACATAATGAATTTCTGGAAATTTATACTTCAACTTCTATAGTAACAAATAGTGCTTTTTTTTTAAAAAGAACTAATACAGTATTTGCAGAATATATACATTTATATGTTCAATATATACATATGTATGTGTAAATATATGAATTTATATGTATTCATTCCATTTCTAGAATTCACAGTTACTAAATGGCTTTATTCTGTGTATACACTTGTCCTCTAGTGTCTGTGGGGATTGTTTCCAAGAATCATGGATACTCAAGCCCCTTATATATAGTAGGATTTTCATGTACCCTACACACACACACCCTATGTACTTGAAATCATCTCTAGATTACCTTCAATACCTAATACAATGTAACTGCTATGTAAAAGTAGTAGGAAATATAGCATAAATACTGTGTGCATGGTTTCCAGTTTGTGGCAAATTCAAATTTTGTTTTTGGAACTCTCTGGCATTGTTTTTTCCAAATATTTTCCATTCATGGTTGGCTAAATCCAAAGATGCAAAACGTGCAAATACAGAGGGCTGACTGTATTTCCTTTTTTTTTTTCCATTTAGCATCATAGAGTGTACATGATAGTGTGGTAAATTTAAATATTAACACTTTTCTGGATATCTGATAACTTTCTCTAAATACTTTAAAATGTCTTCATGAATACAAAGTGCATATCATTATGGAACCAAACTCATCCAGCAATTTGAATGTTATATTCACGAATATAATGAGTACTCAGCATAATTTTTATCTATTTCTATGCATAGATTTGTTCAGTAGAACTCCAGAGGATACAGAACAGCAGTGCATGTGTGCATGCTCAGTCATGTCCGACTCTTTGGGACCCCATGGACTGCAGCCCACCAGGCTCCTCTGTCCATGGGATTTTTCCAGGCAAGAGTCCTGGAGTGGATTGCCATTTCCTACTGCAAGAGATATTCTTAACCCAGGGATAGAACCAGTGTCTCCTGAGTCTCCTGCATTGAAGGCAGATTCTTTACTGCATGAGCCACTGGGGAAGCCCACAGAATAACCACTACCAAATCAATATTTCCAGCTTTTATATATAAATAAGAAAGCACTAATAGAGTGGTTAACAGAACAATCTGTAAAATTAACATTGGGAAGAGTATTTCTCTTCCTACTGCTATTTCTCAGGCTCCATGATGAAGATCATCAATTGAGGATTGAGGATGTGTGGATGTGCAAGTGGGGATGTGTAAATAAACTAAAAATTACATTATTAAGAACTTAATATAAATTTTCATTTGAATGGCAAATTCTCCTGGGCATTTAAAAATATTTGCAGATTGTTAAATGTGATAGATAAACAAAGATAGTGTAGCTACAGCATTAGTGACTGCTGCCAGCCAAGGATCAACTAGAAATTGAGATTGAGCAGCTGTGATGCTGCAGAGCAAGTTAATTGCCAAGATAATTACAAATAATGCATACAAAAATTAATTTCCACGCAATTTTCAGGGGTAATATTATTATGTATTAAAAAGAGTGTGAAAGGCATTCTGGCCCATTGACCTATGAATGAATAAATGAAGGGGAAAAAAAAAGAAGACAGGAATGTAGGAGGAAGGAAAGCAATCAGAAATTTACTACCATTCATTTCCCTACAATGATTCTGAACAGTTTTTCTTTCCTTCCTCACGTCCTCCCACAAACCCTTATTGAATTGCTGCCTATGTCTTAGGTATATCCTAACATGCAAAGAAAAACAGCTCTTGTGTCCATGGGACTTCTATTCCAGAATCAGGATGCACATAAACAAACAAGGTAGTTAAAGTCCAGGAATGTGAAGAGAACGAGGAGTGGCAGCTGTGGCATACAACTGAGGAAGGCCTTAATAAGTGAGATTTCAACGGAATCCTAAAGAATGTGAAAGGAGGAAGCTTTCTGACAAAAAGAGGGACTACATTGTGAACTGAGAGAACATTATGTCCCAAGAGTCTAAGGTAGCCAAGCACATTTATCATAGTGAAATACTATATAATAAACTGCTTTTCTCTTTCAATTTTCTTGAAGATAATCAAGATGTGATTAGCTCTGTTGTGACTAAGGACTGATTTGTTTCTGGGTACCATACCCCAAATCTAAGATATCAAAGGCAATTCTGAGCTTTAGACACTGTTGTTGTTCAGTCACTAAGTCAAGTCCAACTCTTTGCGACCCCATGGACTGCAGCACACCAGGTTTCGCTGTCCTTCACTGTCTCCCCGTGTTTGCTCAAACTCATGCCCATTAATTCAGATATAGCTAGAACCATAAAATATTACGGGCTTTATATTAGACTTACATGTGAATACAGATTCTCTTTTCTGTGATTCATAGCTCACAATTTTAAAGATAAATCAGAGACCCCACCTGGCTATGGTTTCATTTCATTTTCTAGCAAAGGATAGAAACTATAATCATATTTCCTTAGAGAGTAACCCAGCAGCAAATTATCAATGAGCCTCAATGTTGTATTAACATCTTACTAGTATTATTTCTGTTAGCTTATACAGTTTGTGTATTAGCTACCAAACATTTCTACTATCTGTTATTATCATATTAGAGAGCTCATGCTGGTTTATATCTCCCTGATCTTTCTGCATAGACTGCCTCTACTCCCGTTTTCCAGCTGGTAAATTCCAAAGCAGGTATCACTTGCTCCAGGAAGATTTCCAATCACCCTTACTCATGCTTCTCTCTGGACCTATTAGATACCATTATCAGTTGATTATACAGGGTTTTTCATTAGCTACACTAGACTAGTGAACATTTTGATCGCATATAGGAGGGCATGAATATTGATTTAGTAAAATGTTCATTGATGTTGGGAAGAAATGTCCTATAGGAGACCTTCCCTGTTCTGATCTCTGATGGTCAGTCACAATGATGTGAGAATCACTAAACTGAAAATCCTGTATTTTTTAATTCTTCAGATTAAATAAAGGGACTTTTTAAACAGCCTAGATTGGATTGTTCAAGCTCCAAGAGCTAAACCAGTTGTAGAGAGAGGTACCACAAGTGAGGAGTTGGATGACTTAATGACACCTTCCCAACAAAAGAGCAAAATCTATCAATATTTTCTGGTGCCATTTAGCAAAGAAGTTAGGAAGGCTAGGCCAAAGACAATAATAAAACTGGGAGATTTTCTCAAACCTTGGGCTGCTTTATTTTGTGTTTGATTTTGCCCCTATGCCTAGTTTCCTATTGGGGTTAAAGTTGATGCTGTATGGCATCTTAAAAGAAACTGAGAAGAAGCTGGAATATTGGCTCTTCAAAGAAAGAAAAGAGTGAATGCAGAATTCAGCTTAGAAAGAATGTGTCATACAAGAAAATAATTATAAGAAAGAAAAGGTGCTAGAAGCATACTTCATTTCTGCTTAAATGTAACTGGAAAAGATCATTCCTTTTAGGAGTTAAAGCCAGTTTTTTAAAATATGCTTGGAATAATACCAACAATGGTAGACGAGTTATTTTTAAAACAACAGAGAATTTAGGACAAAACTAATATCAAATTCCTCTTACCTAAAAGCAATGCACACGGGCATTTCATGGGAAACATCGACTATTCCGACAGCAAAGAATCACTGACAATTTGGTTTGGAATGTTTGGTCCATTTAATAACAGTGAGCTCCCTTCACTCAAAAGAAAAACAAGTGTGTTGGTTTACATTTAGAGACAGAGCTAATGTCACCATAATTTTGAGTGAATTAATTTGCTCTGCTATAGTTATAATTAATGGGTATGTCCTGCTTGTGTATTTTAAGTGAGTATCTATTATATGGGGGTAAAGTTTATAAAGAAAGTTGTTCTGCCACAAGAGTGGTGTTTAGCCATGATGAAAAGTCTCAAAGAGAGCATGACTAATTATTAAATTCATAGATGCGAGAAGAGTCACTGCATTCACAAGTGTCATCTTTTCATAATATTAATGAATGGGTTGATAGTACCAGTCTATCTAAAAGGTCACTCCAGCTGTGACATTCCTTTGGTAATCCTTCCATCAATATTAAGACAAGAGTAAATGTCATGCTTGTGTGTGGTTTACTTTTAAAACCATTTAGCAAAGGCCAAGCCATTGTAATTCTTCTAGCCACTCAATGTAGAAGGAAGCCAGGGATTATTTTTATCTCCCTTCTGCAATGGATCAACAGATGATGATGCTTCCACCAGTCAAACTAAAACATGAAAAACTCACCAACGGCTCTCAACATACATCAGGATACCTTTAGTGTTGAAAGAATTGACCACTCTCTAGAAACATATATTCTTACAGGCAAGGAACTCAAACAAATATTATCAAAATGTTAAATGTGTAACAGGTACTATTAAAAAACCTTATTAAATCATTTATATACTTAATATCTGCTTCTCCTTTCTTCTCCAGTCTGAAAACATGTGAAATGACCCTTCAGAAAATAAATATCTCTTATCACTTGTATGTAGTTATACATAGGACATGGAGAGATGACAACCATTAATTCATTTTCCATCTCCCTCTACCCAAATTAAGTTCGTTTTTGTGTTTAAAAGAACTTTTTTTTCCTAAAGAACAAGGTCGTTGAGAAAATTATTTTCCCTACGTCATGCAACCACAAACATTTATAAGAGAAGGTACAGATCACATGTCACAGCTATAGAGTTGTAATTATCATGGCAGGATAAAACCATTAACTACAGTTCTCCATGGAACACACAATCAATTGAAGAATCCTTCCCATAATGGTTTGGTTTGCTTGCTGAAAGCCATGTGAGGTGTTCTTCCTACCAGTCATTTGTTTAGTCCATTAAGAGGTGACATATATGTATTGAGAGGTGGTAAAGTATGGTGGCAAAAAGCACACACCCAGGAGACAGACTGCCTCTGTGCAAACCCCAGCCTATAATTTATTACCTGTGTAACTTCAGACAACACTTCTCTGTGCGTTACCAGCCTCCAGGGCTGTTTCTACATCTGTAAAATGAGGATACTAATAGTCCCTGCCTTATAGGGTTGTTTCATGGATGAAAGAAATTATCATATATTCAGTGCTCCCACAGAATCTGGTACATGAGAAGTTTTGTGGAAGTATCAGTTTCCATTGTTATGATTACATGTGCTCCCTAGATCTCAGTGGCTCAAAAATCAGTCCTCGAAATATGGACAGTAAATGTTCCCCAGTGATGGCTGTTGTAGTACTGAATTGGAATATGGAGTAGAAATTGGTAGAACTGATTCCAAATGTCAGTTAATTTGGTCAGTTGACCTATAATAATTATATAAAATATTTACAGATATAAGCCATGGCTTTTACTATAAAGGACATTATAATCCCATGATGGAAAGTAATGAAAATGTAGGGTATAGAAAATGCTGAATAAATGCATGGACATTATTTGAAACTTTTCAAGTTTTTTTTTTTTTTAATTTGCATGAAGTATTTGGAGTGAAAGATGTGTATGATTTTGGAAAGGGGAAATATGGTTGGGTAACGCAGTTTTTTTGTGCCTAAGGAGTCAGAGAGGTATAGTAGGAGATGCTTAGACAAATAGATTAGATTTTGCTTAGGAAAGTTAGGGAACTTAAATACTGAGATGAGAAAGCCAGAAGTGTTAACAGAACAGAGATAAAATTGAATCTGATTTTTAGAAATATAATATGGCAGTAGTATGGAGAATTCTGTGAAAATTTTGGTAAACTATTCTGGTAAAACATTGCTTTGAATTTATGCTTTGAACTTTCACATCCACCCCAACACAGTTCAGAAATTATAAAATTAAATAATAAATATCAAATGTAGCCATATTCAAAGACAAGGCAATACTCAATGGATCAGAAAAGGAACAAAAACCCAGAGTGGTGAGAACTCTGACATTAAGCTTCAGTCCACTAATATTTTGATTCAAAAACAAGAAGAGTTATTTCATTTACTGAAATAAGTCAGAGAAAGACAAATATTGTATATTTTCACTTATATGTGGAATCTAAAAAACAAATGAGCAAATATGACAAAACTGAAATAGACTCAGCAATATAGACAACAAACTAGAAGTTGCCAGAGGGGTGTGAAATAGGTACAGGGGGTAAGAGGTAACAACTACCAATTATGAAATAAATAAGTTACAGAGATGTACGGCACACAGAACATAGCCAGTAATACTGTAATAATTTTGTGTGGTGCATAGTGTATAAAAATATTGAGTCACTATGCACCTGCAACTATACTGTAAGTCAACTGTATTTCAATAAAATGTAAAAAGCAAGAACAGTGACTTTTGGAGTAATGAGGAAAACAAGAACCATGAATGTGATGCAGGAGTACAGCCAGATTCACTGTTTTATGTGGGCAGCCAAAGAATCTCACTGTTTCATAGAAAAAGCCTGAACACAGCTGCCTAGCTGACTGGAACTTCAGCTTTTATACAGGTATATATACGTGAAGAAAGCATGAAAAGTTACCTGAACTGAACTTGATCCAAATTAATCTTTTACCAACTTTATGAGAGGGAAGGAGCCCTCAGTGAACAACTTGGAACCTATGTTGACTTTGATGCTTTTGAACTGTGGTGCTGGGGAAAACTTGAGAGTCCCTCGGACAGCAAGGAGATCCAACCAGTCAATCCTAAAGGAAATCAGTCCTGAATATTCATTGGAAGGACTGATGCTGCAGCTCCAATACTTTGGCCACTTGATGCAAAGAACGGACTCATAGAAAAA
Source organism: Bos indicus (assembly GCF_029378745.1). Lineage (NCBI taxonomy): Eukaryota > Metazoa > Chordata > Mammalia > Artiodactyla > Bovidae > Bos > Bos indicus. The sequence goes on from NC_091771.1 coordinate 67,004,878, forward strand.
GACCCTGATGCTGGGAAAGATTCAAGGCAGAAAGAGAAGAGGGCAACAAAAGATAAGATGGTTGGACGGCGTCACTGATTCAGTGGACATGAACTTGGGCAAACTCTGGGCGACAGTGAGGGACAGGGAAGCCTGGCATGCCACAGTCCATCGGGTCACGAAGAGTCCGTTGTGTCTTGGAAAACTGAACAACGACAATTGGACTTGAAGCATAGGGAATATTGTATCCAACATAAGTATCCTACAAGAATACTCCCCATGGAAGAAGAAAAACTAAAAGAAAAGTGACCAACAAACTTGCCAGTGGAAAAATTAATTCACTGGCAAAGTGGAAGATAAGAACAATTAGAAACTGTCTTTCAAATATGAAAGGTATGATCCCAAAGTATAACATTAATAATACTTGTTTTAAAAATGATAAATTGTGAAACAAACAACAGACACATATTAACCAGGATGAAGTAGACAAAAAAAAAGTCCCTCAGAAAACCAGGAAACAAAGACTGTAATTATTAAAGTGAAAACAAAATTAATTGTATACAATTAAATTTATCTTAAATCAGTCAAATGGAAAGCAGTAAGTTGAAAATAATGATAACTCATATAGGACACAATAAGTCATTTTTAATGAATAATTTTTTAAAAATTTTAAATGAAACATTTTAAACACAGAAAACAGATTAGAAGTGCCACAGTATGTTTAATACAAGAGAAAGAATTGAGTAGCATAAAAAATATTTTAAGAATGAGAATTTTCCAGACGTAAAGAATAACAGGTTTTGGTTGAAAATCTGTATCTATTGCTGAATAGCATATGAAATAAATCTCTATCTTGATATTGAATTTATTAAGTATAAAACACTAGAAAGGAAAAGAAGGGGTATTATATAATGAGACAAAGGAAGAGGCTGGTGAGAACATATAATAATTTTGAATTTGTGTGTACCTAAAATCATGAATAAGTGTTTTTAAAAATCACAAGAACTTACAAGGAAGTATAGGAACATGGCAAAATCTCTCTCTCAGATGATGATAAAACATGTAGGAAAAAAGTCCACAAAGACACAGACAATGTGACGTTAAAAACCAGCAAAAATAATTAATAGAGAAATTTGAATTCCACAAATACAAAATGTATGCTTTTAAAAGCATACATGGAACATTAACAAAAGTTCACCACACATTAGATGGAAAAGAAATACAAATACATTTCAAAGAATGGCATTCTAAAGACCACATTTTTGACTGTGTAACACTGAGAACTTTTCTAAGGCTTTCTATTTTGGCTTCTGATTAGAGGATCAAAATATCAAGGCTAATTATAATGAATGTCAATTTACTCAGGAAATATAAAACCTGTTTTCAAAAACATAATTGTAAAACTCAAAGAATTGCAGCTCTCTATAGAATTTGTGATTACTTAAATATGAGTGTATTCTGTTATTGTGCTTTTGACTTAAATCTTATTAACCTGTTTCTTGATTTATGTTCTCATCTTTAAAATAAGGTGATTCAAGTACATAACAGTTAGGATTCCTTCCAGTTCAGTAATTACATGACAATGCATCTTTTATTCTTTCAACTTTGTATTTTCTCCTTGTTTCTTATACAAATAGTTTGCCTCCCTTAAAATGCAACTAAAGAAGGTAGTTTGGAGGATCTGACAAATCTCACCTTGAGTCATGTTCTGCCATTCACTAATTGTATAACTTTACATACACTATTTATACTTTTAGCTCAACTCTTCCATTTCTGAAAGGAAGGAGAAAATGAATTCTATCTCAGTTTTTAATGATGTGAAAATGTTTTGTAAGTTCAATCAATGCTTCTCAAAAAAATTGGAGAGTACCTACTAAATGCTAGTCATTAAGAGTAATAGAAAGATGGACAGCTAGAGTGTAGCCTATAGAATTCATACTGTTAATTCCATCCCTTTTCATATCTTACCTGTCTCCCCATCTTTCTTAATAAAGGGTTCAGGATGGGGAACACATGTATACCTGTGGCGGATTCATTTTGATATTTGGCAAAACTAATACAATTATGTAAAATTTAAAAATAAAATAAAATTCAAAAAAAATAATAAAATGAAAAAAAAATAACTTTAGATATTAGATAGGTAAAGTCCTATCTCCAAACACTAGTATATTATTCAGCACCGCAAGCTACACTGCTTCATTTGTGTTAGACTCACCATACACAAAAGAATCGACAAGGAAGTCTCCCCATGGGAAAACTAGACACGTGAAGCCTAAGCATAGTTTTGTGCTTCTATCAAATTCCAATATCAGACATGGTTTATGGATATTTGTTTATGGTATTTACTGAGTATCATAATATAAAAGGCTTTCAACTGTTTGCAAGATACAATAGTCAGTAGGACAGGCACTTTTTCTGTTTTTTCATAATTCATACTAAATTGATGCAGGAAGATAGCATGCAATGCTTTTTTGGTTTCTGAGTTTGAAACAAAAAGTGGATCACTTATATATGTTTTTCCTGCTGGAAATTATACATTCTCCCTATCGAGGATCTTGTAGAGGATTTGAGAAAAGAAAATTAGTTAGTTTGCCTTATATGATGATAACCTACACTGTAATTCAAGCAAATTTATTTCTCAAGATATAAAAGTATAAGGCATTCAGACAGAAATATTATCTCAGCTGTTTGTGGAATTTTCATATCTATTTTTAATATAATCTTTAAATTTCATACCAGCAATGGAGTATGATTCCCTTGCTGTAACTTTTAACCATTATAATAAAGATTTCACTTTTGGCTGTGGCAAACTTTTCTCTTCATAGCATTGAAATATTTCTAATTTATGGTCAGATGGATATTAAGCAAACTAATTAAAACTCAAAAATTAAAGTGATAATAACTTAATTATAAATACATTGCCATAAGAAAATCTAAAAACTTCAGATTTAGGGACACATACAGACTAAAAGTTAAGGGATGGAAAAAGGTGTTCCATGTAAATGGAAATCAAAAGAAAGCTGGAGTAGCAATACTCATATCAGCCAAAGTAAGTTTTAAAATAAACACTATTACAAGAGACAAAGGACACTACATAATGATCAAAGAATCAATCCCAGAATGAGATATAACAAATGTAAATATATGCACCCAACATAGGAGCACCTCTATATATAGGGAAAATACTAACAGCCATCAAAGAAGAAACCGACAGTAAGACAATAATATCTCAGACTTTAACCCCACTTTCATTAATGGACAGATTACACAGAAAATGAATAAGGAAACACAGACCTATTAGAACAGATGGACTTAATTGATATTTATAGAGCATTTTATCCAAAAGCAAGAGAATGCACATTCTTCTCAAATGCCTATGGACATTCTGCAGGCTCCATCACATGCTGGGCCACAAAGTGAGTCTCAGTAAGTTTAAGAACACTGACATTATATCAAGCATCTTTTCTGACCACAATACTATGAAATGGGAAAACTACAAGAAAAAAATCTATAAAACACAAACACATGGAAGCTAAACAAAATGCTGCTGCTGCTGCTAAGTCGCTTCAGTCGTGTCCGACTCTGTGTGACCCCATAGACGGCAGCCCACCAGGCTCCCCCGTCCCTGGGATTCTCCAGGCAAGAACACTGGAGTGGGTTGCCATTTCCTTCTCCAATGCATGAAAGTGAAAAGTGAAAGTGAAGACGCTCAGTCATGTCCGACTCTTAGCAGCCCCATGGATTGCAGCCTGCCAGGCTCCTCCATCCATGGGATTTTCCAGGCAAGAGTACTGGAGTGGGGTGCCATTGCCTTCTCCAAAACAATATGCTACTAAATAACTAATGGATCACTGAAGAAATCAAAGAGGAAATCAAACAGTACTTAGAACCAAATGAAAAAACAATGATCTAAAACCTATGGGATGTATCAAAAGAAGCTCTGAAAGGACAGTTTATAGTAATAGAGTCTTACCTCAGGAAACAAGAAAAATCTCAAATAAATAACCTAACTTTACACCTATAGTGACTAGAGAAAGAAGAACAAACAAAATTAAAAGTCAGTAGAAGGAATTTTTTTGCATTCCTATACACTAACAACTGGAATCAAGATTGTGAGGAAAAACATTAATAACTTCAGATATGCAGATGACATCACCCTTATGGCAGAAAACAAAGAGGAATTAAAGAGCCTCTTTATGAAAGTGAAAGAGAAGAGTGAAAGTTGGCTTAAAACTCAACATTCAGAAAACTAATATCATGGCATCTGGTCCCATCACTTCATGGCAAATAGATGGGGAAACAATGAAAACATTGACAGACTATTTTTTTGGACTCCAAAATCACTGCAGATGACTGCAGCCATGAAATTAAAAGACACTTGCTCCTTGGAAGAAAAGTTATGACAAACCTAGACAGTGTATGAAAAAGCAGAGAAATTACTTTGCCAACACTGGTCTGTATACACAAAGCTATGGTTTTTCCAGTAGTCATGTATGGATTTGAGAGCTGGACAATGAAATAGGCTGAGCAACAAAGAATTGATGCTTTCAAACTGTGTTGCTGAAGAAGAACTCTCAAGAGTCCTGTGGACAGCTAGAAGATCAAATCAGTCAATCTTGAAATCAACCCTGAATATTCATTGGAAGGACTGATGCTGAAGCTCCAATACTTTGGCCACCTGATGCAAAGAGCCCACTCATTGGAAAAGACCCTGATGCTGGGAAAGACTGAAGGCAGAAGGAGAAGGAGACAACAGAGGATGAGACAGTTGGATGGTATCACTGACTCAATGGACATGAGTTCGAGCAAACTACAGAAGACTGTGAATGATAGGAAAGTCTGGCATGCTGCAGTCCATGGGGTGACAAAGAGTTGGACACAACTGAGCGACTGAACAACAACAACGAAAGCTCAGAAAGAGAAATTAAAGAAACATTCCCATTTCCCATCACATCAGAAAGAATACAATACCTAGGAATAAACCTGCATAAATTACTATAACACCCAAGGCAATTTACAGATTCAATGCAATTCCAATCAAACTACCAATGGAATTTTTCAAAGAACTAGAACAAACTATTTTAAAATTTGTATGGAAATACAAAAAGCCCAAATGCCAAAGCAATCTTATGAAAGAAAAATTAAGCTGTAGGAATCACACTCCTTGACTTCATTTTATACTACAAAGCTACAGTCATCAAAAAGTACAGTACTGGCACAAAAACATAAATATGGATTGATGCAACAGTATAGAACTCCCAGAAATAACTCCATGCACCTATGGTCAATTAAGACTATACGATGGAGAAAAGAGAGTCTCTTACATACATAGTGCTGAGAAAACTGGATTAGCTACATGTAAAAAATTGAAATTACATTATTCTTTGACACCATACAGAAAAATAAATTCAAAATGGATTAAATACCTAAATGTAAGACCAGATGCTGTAAAACTCGTAGAGAAAAACAAGGTAGAACACTCTCTGACATAAATTGTAGCAATATCTTTTTGGATCTGTCTCCTAGAGTAATGGAAATAAAAATGAACAAATGGGACCTAATTAAACTCAAAAGCTTTTTTTTTTTTTCACAGCAAAGGAAACTGTAAACAAAAGGAAAAGATAACCCACAAGTTGGAAGAAAATATTTGCAAACAATGTGACTGACAAGGAATTAACCTCTGAAACAGCTCATATAAAAAAGACAACCCAATCAAAAAATGGGCAGAAGGCCTAAATAGACATTTCTCCTAAGAAGATATACAGATGGCCAAAAGGCACATGAAAATATACTTATTATCTCTATATTAGAGAAATTCAAATCAAAACTACAATGAGATGTCACCTCAGACTGGTCAGAATGGCTATCATCAAAAAGTCCACAAACAATAAATGCTGGGCAGGGTGTGGAGAAAAGGAGACCTTCTTACACTGTTGTTAGGAATGTAAATTGGTACAGCCACTATGAAGAACAGTATGGAGGTTCAATAAAAAAAAAAACCTAAAAATAGAGCTACGATATGATCCAGTAACCCCACTGCTGGGCACATATCTGGAGAAAAACAATGCTCTTTACGTATACATGCACCCCAATATTCATTGCAGCACTGTTTACAATAGCCAAAACATAGAAGCAATCTTAATATCCACTGACAGAGAAATGGAAACAAAAAGTGTGGTACATATATACAATGAAATACTACTCAGCCATTAAAAAGAATTGAATCATGTCATTTGCAGCAACAGGGATAGACCTGGACATTATCATACTAAACGATGTCATACAGAGAAGGACAAATGTTGTGTGACATCACTTATATGCAAATCAAAAAAAAGGTACAAATGAACTTATTTATGAAACAAAAACATACTCAGAGAACAAACTATAGTTATCAGGTGGGAGAGGTTGGGGGGATAGATTGAGAGATTGAGATTGACATGAATACATGGCTCTATTTGAAATAGATAACCAACAAGGACCTTCTGTATAGCATTAGAACTCTGCTCAGTATTCTGCACTAACCTAAATGGGGAAAGAACTTGGGAAAAGAATAGATGCATGTGTATGTATAACTGAATCACTTTGCTGTACACCTGAAACTAATATAACATTGTTAATCAACTATACTCCAATATAAGATAAAAATTTTTTAAATAAAAATAATTTTATGATTTGTATTAACTGTTCTAAATGAACTCCAGTCCCCAAATATGTAATATCCTTGACCCCTCACCTCTTTTTTTGCTTTGTCTCTAAGAAAGATTGCATATAAATCATTAGAAATAGGTTAATTAAAATGATCTTCAGAAAAGATTCCACTTCTGCTTTCCTTAGCAATCTGTTGAAACACTTGCATGACTTCCACTTTTCTTTCAGTGAAATAAAATTCCCTCTTGTAGCTTACTTCCCCCTTCCTAGAGTAAATGAGGGTGTATAAACATCTTGACATACATGTAAGTGGCAAAGTGGCTAATCTCACACTGATTTCACATACTTTAAAATCTCTCCTGTCCAGAAAATCTTTCTCGTGTCCACTCAGATTAAGATCAGGCTACTATGTCCAAGGGAACACATATTAATATAAAATGTTTCAATGTTACAATGGCAGACTGCTCTGTATATTCATTCTTTCAAAATGACTTAATGTTTACATGAGCTAGATACTGTTCTTTATTCCATGACCATATTAACACATGATACCTGATCAGATAAATTAATCTCAAGTTTTTCTGAAAAGATAGCAAGTAATGGTGCACATGATATTTAAAGATTTGCAGTGAAAGTTGAGGAGGGGATCAGAAATGTCTAGGAAATGAATTTAAAGGCACAAAGTATTTAAGATGAAATGTAAGCAAAATCAGGTAAGAAGTGAGGGGTGAGAGGTAGTAATGGGTACCAAGTTTCAGAGGGGTCCTTTCAGTGGATTTCCATTATAAAATTGTTTTGATGCATCTTGTTGGGTCCTATAAAATGTTAGCGTTTGGTTGTTAGCACTGATAGAACCATGGAGTCATTTCAGTGAAATAAACCATCCCAACACTCTCCACCTACATTTTCTAAATATGTGTCAATTTTCCCCTTTTCTTTGCCATTTAACTGGAGATAAGTATGCATTCAAATAATGTGTGCCATCAGGGAAGAGAAGAAAAAGAGGAATACAAAGGACAGAATATCAGCTCTGGTTTAAGCTTCCCATCACTTTATATCATGTTGCTAGAGTTTTAAAACCTGTCCTACCTGGAGATGTTGTCTAGTTCTTACCTTACTATCAATTGCAGTTCCAAGGACATGATAACACCTCTGGTTCTTCAAATCTATCCAAAACTAAATAACCACACTCTCTTTTTCCCTTGCACACAAGGCAGAAATTACAAAACCATTTACTTTGATCCAAGTATTCTGTTTATAGCATGTTCAAAGCTTCCAGACTTCTGACAAAAATATCCTTTTTTCAGAAGTAAGAGCTATGTATAATCACTGGCATTTCAATCGCTGGTATTCACTATGAGATTTACATCAATAAACTTTCTTCTCAGAACCAAAACGGGCACACTGCCATCGCTCCTCTGATACACAGTCTGTGGCCTCTTCTCACTTCCTGAAGTTACGAAAGTCATTTAATAAGAACCAAAGGTCAACCCCTCTTTCAGTCATTTGCTTAAGTCTAACCCTAGCGACACTGTCTGTGGGATGTCTCTTTGTGAGATAAGACATGTAACAGCAGTTTGTAGAATGTGAAAGCTTTGTCAGTATCACATGTTTTTGATAGAAGCGTGTCTAAATCTTCCCAAGTGTGAATTTCCACTAACTAATAAACCCTGTATAACTGGAATAACTAAACTTTTAGTGGGTGTTACTCCCCCTTTTGGGGAAAATACAAGAGATAGTTTAGAAAAGAAACAGAAGCAAAGAATGATACAGATATAAGTGGTAAAGGATCCTACAATGCCCATTTCCCTCAATTTGCAGATAAAGAGTCCTAAGCAATTTACTGACTTTCAATGATATAAAACCAGTTAAGAGCCAAACAAGAATTTAACTGTGACGTTAATTTTGAAAAATACCCTAGTTTAAGGGTTTTGTTTATTCCTTAGAGGAGGGTGAAAAAATGTCAAATTTTCCAACTCTAACATAATATTTTTAGTATTCTTTTATCCATTTATAGTTCTCTTAAATGATGACAATTTCCATACCGGTATGTGTCAAAAGTTACTATTAGCAAGAATGTAAGGTCATTTCAAAACTTAGAAAGTATTTCTAATTACTCCTGACTTTCAAATGTGACAAAACAAGAGGAGAAATCCCTTTTTGTAAAGCAACATCTACCAAAATTATGATTAAAATTATATGTCTGTGTATAAATGAATGTATATACATTTATATACCTAAATGTTCTATCTATAAAATCTCTCTCTCATCAATCATCTAAACCACTTTAAAAAGTAAAGCCTTTCAACACACTTGCCTTGGTTAAATATTACTTATGACCATTTCAAAGTATTTGGGATCTGACAAAATGAATGCAGTTCAAAAACATTCACATGTCTACACGATGAGCAGGACAAAGCATTTTTACTGAGGTGTTTGGTGCCTGAGGCTTATGATTTATACGCTGCCAAAGAATTTCCTGGAATGTAGGCTGGAATATTCTAGATTTTGAACACATTCCCCAAAATGTTAAGTACTTTTGGAAAATGGAAAAGGAAATGCTGACATTTCTTTGTTTAACTTGGCTGGAAGTGTTTTTAAAAAACCACTTTCCTCAATAGGTTAATATTTATTAAGCAAATAAAAAATATTCTGCATTAGAGCCAGCATAAAAGTGGTACTCAGGAAAGTATGTCAAATTTATTTTAAAGAGTAGTTAAATGTTTTATAGAAATAATGCCAATCTGAATACTGTATCAATAATGTACCACTAATATGGCCTTTCTATGATTATGAATAATCAGATCTCAAAGCACAAGCACAGCAACCTCAAGTGATGTGGCCTAGTTCTTTGTCTTAAACAAGCTATTCAACAGAGTGAGCCTGTAACATCTTTTTTTTTTAATCTCCATTTTAGACACTTCAGAGCCCAATTCCCTTTACAACTGAGAAAGTTTTTTCTTTTGTGTAATATCTATATTCTTTTTGTAGTATTACTATAAAATCTCCTGTTCTATTCTTCCTAAAATGATTTATAAGCTAGGGTCTTGCCTTAACAGCTTTGTCTTCTCAAATTTTATATAAGCCTACATTTTAAACTTTTCTTTGTAGATTTTATTCTTCAACCTTTTGATTATGTTCATTTACTTTGATCTGAAAAGACCACAGAATCCAATTTTGCATTAAAAGGGCTAATATCTGTCTGAAATTAATAAGTGGATGATAGGTATTACATAGGACAAGCTTATTCATTTATTGTGTCTCTTAATAATGGTTTGCTTAACACATAGATACCACATTCATATTTTCACCCAAACACGTAATCCATATTGACCTAGAATTGTATATTCTAAGCCAGTGGAAGGTAATGTAAAGACTTTTCCGAACGAGAAGGCCCCAGTCGGATCTTTAGACGAAAGGAAGTGGCAGTGTGTACAGGTGGTGAGAACTCAAGATTCTTGTAACTGAGAAGTCAACTTTGGGGGCCCAGGATTTTCTCCACCCACTAGGAATTCTTGCAGTAGTCAGCATGCGGTTTATAAATAACAAAATCCAGATCACTCATATGAAGCATCCTTCAAACTACTTAAAGTAAACCACAAATATTCTTGTCCTCTAATATTTAGTACTAGAATAGACCTTTCTTAGAGCCCTCAGGTGACAAAAAATGCTATTTATTTTATTAGGACACAGTGGAATGTAATAGTAAAAGCAGCCTTCAACATTAGATATGTATAGGTTTAGAGGAAAAGCTCTTCTACGTACTAGTTGTGAATTATGAGGCAACTTATTTTTTCATTTTTAATCTTCATCTGCTTGAGATTCTAATACTTCATAGAGTTGTTGTGAAAAGTAAAAGGGATCATATGTGTAAAGTCCTTAGTACAATATCTGAAATTTAGCAAGCATGGTAAAAAGATTTTTATTGTTATATTTGTATATTTATTACTAATATCATGGTTGTGTAACTTTGTGTGGTAATGGAGAGCTGGTTTACTGATATTCCCCACACACAAAAACAGATTTCAGCAGTTTGGGACACTAGAGAAGCTACTAGAATAAAGACAAATAACTAAAAGGAGGAAAAGGGTTAAAACTCAACATATCCATTTTGGTAGATAGATCATCTATATCACTCATTCCTAAGGTCGGTGTATGGAAAAGAATGAATTATTTTTTAGGTATGCTTTGAAACCTAAGGGAGATTAACAAAACTGAGATTAGAGTCAGGTCTCCCACTGCTTGACTATGTGCTCTCAGTTTGAGGTGAGATTCCTTGCGTTATTCTTCGGGCGTTTGTTGGCCTTGTATCATTTTGCCTCCTTTTCAGAATTCAGTGTTGGCGGCTGGAAAGCGACTGGCATTTGTTTCTTCTGGCAAAAAGAAGTGCCAGGAGGGTGACTGAGAGCGTTGTTTATAGAGTAACTTGGTGTTAGGGAACATTTTTGATCTTTGGGCTTTCATCCCAAGGAAAACCATGAGGGAAGTTGCAAACACTAAAAATTATTTCCTTTATTGTAAAACTGGAATGACAACAGGATTTTTTTTAAGTGCCTATTTATAAATACATTGATTTATCCTTAGGAACTTTACTACGTAACACTGGATAACTGATTTGGCTTGTTCAGGAATGAATGTGCCAGATACTGATTTTACCTAATTTATTTTAAATGGGTGATTTATTTTAAATGTGAAAGCAGTTGTACACATGAATATATACACCATGTCATCAGCAAATCAAAATTATCAATCGTTAAAATGTTTATGTAGGGATTGCAATGGGCTGATTAAGTATATGAATGCATGAGCACCAGTTCAAGGTTACAGGAAGAAGTCATCTAACATTTGTAACAATACATATACTATTCTCCCAAAACATATATAATCATTTAACAAATGAATAAAATTTCTAGAAATATGCTACACAGGTTTTATTACACATATCCCAGTTGTTTAGATCTGAGGTTACTTGCTTGCATTTTTTAGTGCTGTGAAAAAGAACTGCTTTTCTCCTTCAGAAAATTAAACACACATAAACGCTCATGCACACACACACTAAATTGCCCAACTGCTTCATAAACAGTTTGATATATTCTTTTAATTAATTTAGAAACATACAATGTACTCAAGTTACAACAAAGAATACTATGCTTAAGAAAACATCAATTGCATTTTCTCTATTTTTCAGCTTTATTAAGGTAAAACAGACAAATTGTAAGATATTTAAAATGTACATAGTTTTGACCTGATAGATGTATATATTGTGAAAGGTATCCTCCAATTTAATTAATTAACATATTCATCACCTCACACACACACATACACATGTGTATATATATATCTGGCAAGAAGATTTTACCTTCTCAGTAAATTTAAGTTTCACAATAGTGTTATCAACCATAGTCACCATGTTTTACATTAGCTCCTCAGACCTTATAGCTCAAAGTTTATACCCTTTTACCAACCTCCTTCTATTTCCCACACCTCCAAGCTCCAGGCAACTACTTTCCTTCTCTCTGTTCTGAAAAAAAAATAATTGTTTTAGACTCCACATATAAGTGATATCATGCATTATTTGTTTCTGTCTGGCATATTTCATTTAGCATAATGCCCTCAAAATCCATCCTGTTGTCACAAGTGGTAGGATTTCCTTCTTTCTCATGGGAGAATAATAACCATTTTGTATGTGTGTATGTGTACACATACATCTTGTTTATCCATTCATCCATCAATGAACAGTTACGTTGGTTTTACATCTTGGCTATTGTGAATGATGCTGCAATGAAAACGGAAGCACGGATGGCTCTTGGGGACATATACCCCAAAGTGGCATGCTAGATCATATGGCAGTTCTACTTTTAATATTGTGAAATCTCCATACTGTTTTCCATAGTAGGCATACCATTTACATTCTCACCATTACTCTTCTCGCCACATCCTCTACAACATTTGTTTCTTGTCTTTCTGATGATACCCATGCTAACAAGTGTAAGGTGATATGTTATTGTGGTTTTGATTTGCATTTCCCTGATAATTAGTGGTGTTGAGTACCTTTTCACGTGTCTCTAGGCCATTTGTGTATCTTCTTTGGAAAAAGTGTCCACTCAGCTATTATATTGTTGGATGGACTGATCATGATAATGTGGGCTCCAGTGGGGATTTCCAGTGAGTGACTTGGTCTCAACCTCAAGTCATATCACACAAAAGTTTCATTTAAAATGATCTTTGTTATCAAGTAAAATTAATGTTTGTGCTGAATTATAGATAAACTAACCAGTTAGCAAAAACACAGTGCTAGAATACGAAATCTCTCATATTTAAAATACATGTAGTTAGTATAGTACCAATAAGATGAATTAACTCATTTTCTCTAGATACTGTGTTCACATATTGAAAAAATATTGTATAACATTTGCTTAAGGAAGAGAATATTTCTTTTTATATAAGAGACCTCATTTGCAATTGGATCACATTGTGAATGTCCCTATTCTGCCTTAACAATAAAGCCCTCAAATAAACTCTCATTTATATAAATTAAAAACCTCTATACTTTTAAAACAGTGAATTCTAAAAGTAATCAAAGTTGTGCCTTTCTTAATCATTCCTGGTAAGTAGCTGTTATTAACCATAAAGATCTTTATATAGTAAGTTATTAGACAAAAATTAGTCTCACACATATCTCTAGGGAAAGCATAATTTCACAAAGGGTGATCTATGTAAATAAATCACCTTAGCATAAGAAAATCTTGATTCTAAGTGATTAACTAATCAAAAGATGGGCTACCTGAAAAATGATTTTTTATTGTGGTAAAATATACATTTTACACTTTAGACATTTTAGGGTATACAATTCAGCATTAATTCACAATGTTGTACCACAATTACTATTTTAAAAATAACTATTTCAAAACATTCTTAATTGCCCCAAACACAACTCTGTAACCATTTATTTAGCAATAATTACCGATCTTCCACTCTCTCTACCCCCTGGTAACCTCTAATCTACTTTTGGTCTCTATAAATTTGCCTCTTCTAGATATTTCATATAAGAGGAATCATATACTATTTGCCATTTTGTATCTTATTTCACTGAGTAATGTTTTCCAGGTTCATCCATATTGCAGAATATATCAAAACTTCATTCCTTCTTAGGGCTATACCTACATAGTTCAAATATCTATTCATTTGTTAGTGGACACTTGGATTATTTCCAGCTTTTGGATCTTGTGAATAATGCTGCCGTAAATAATAGAAACTAATTATTTCAATGTGTTTTCTGACCATTGGTATATCTTTTTTGAGTAAATATCTCTTTAACTCCTTTGCTCACTTTGAAATTTGACTTTTGCTGTTGTTGTTGAGTTGTAGGTATTCTTTATATATTCTTGGTATTAAAACCTTAGCAGATATATGATTTTCAGCATTTTATTCCAATATGTAGGTTGTCTCTTTACCTTCTTGGTAATGTTCTTTAATGCACAAAATATCTAAATTTAATTCCAGTTTATCTATTTTGCTGTTATTAACCTGTTCACTTGACATCATATTTAAGAATCTTTTGCCAAATTCAAAGTCATGAAGATTTTCTCCTAAGCTTTCTTTTCATTTTTTCAAATTTATTTATTTTTGTTTTTTGGCTGTGTTGAGTCTTCATTGGAGCACAGGCTTTTCTCTGTTTGCGGTGAGCAGGTTGTGCTTTGTAGGCTTTGTGCTACAAAGCATATTCTGTCTTGTGTGCCTTGTAGCTGTGGTTTGTAGGCTTCTCACTGTGGTGGCTTCTTTTGTGGAGCACGGCTTCTAGGTCACGTGGACTTCAGAAGCTGCAGCACGTTGGCTCACAGGTTGCAGCTCCCAGGCTCCAGAGTACAAGCTCAGGAGTTGTGGCACAAAGGCTCAGTTGCTTTGCGGCATGTGGGATCTTCCCAGACCAGAGATCAAACCCAGGTCTCCTAATTGACAGGCTAATTCTTAGCCACTGAACCACCAGGGAAGGCCCCTAAGCTTTCTTCTAAGAGTTTTTTAGTTTTAGATTTTATATTTATGGCACTGATCCACTTTGAGTTAACTTTTTGTTGTATGTGGAAATCCAGTTTTCCCAGCACAATCTGTTGAAGAGACTATTCTTTCCCCCACTGAAAGGAGTTGGTGTTCTTGCTGAAAATAAACTGATCATATATGTGAGGATTTTTTTTCCCAGGCTTGCAACTCTAGTCCATTGGTTTGTATATCCTAAAATATGCCAATATCACAATGTTTTGCTTACTGTAGCTTTGTAGTGTTTTGAAAGGAGGAAGTATGAGCTTTCCAAATGTGTTCTTCTTTTTCAATTTCTTCTTATTATTTAGAACCCTTTGCAATTCCAAATGATTTTGAGAATAGGTTTTTCCAGTTGTTCAATAAATAAATAAATAAAAGGCTGTCAGAAAACTGATAGGAATTGCAGTGAATCTATGGATCACTTTGAGTAGTACTGACATCTTACAATATTAAATATTCCCATCCTAACTGCAAATCTCTCTGCTGGTCAAGAAGCAATAGTTAGAACAGGGCATGGAACAATGGATTGGTTCCAAATTGGGAAAGGAGTATGACAACACTGTATATTGTCACCCTGCTTATTTAACAAATGCAGAGTACATAGTGAGAAATGCTGAGCTGGATGAAGCACAAACTAGAATCAAGATTGCCGGGAGAAATATCAATAACCTCAGATATGCATATGACACTACCTTTACGGCAAAAAGCAAAGAGAAACTAAAGAGACTCTTGATGAAAGTGAAAGAGGAGAGTGAACAAGCTGGCATAAAACTCAACATTCATAAAACTAAGATCATGGCATCTTAAAAAAGTCCCATCACTTCATGGCAAATAGATGGGGAAACAATGGAAACAGTGACAGACTTTATTTCCCTGGGCTCCAAAATCACTGCAGATGGTGACTGCAGCCATGAAATTAAAAGATATTTGCTCCTTGGAAGAAAAGTTGTGACTAACCTAGACAGCATATTACAAAGCAGAGACATCACTTTGCCGACAAAGGTCTGTCTAGTCAAAGCTACGGTTTTTCCTGTAGTCATGTATGGGTGTAAAAGCTGGACCACAAAGAAAACTGAGCACCGAAGAATTGATGCTTTTGAACTGTGGTCTTAGAGAAGACTCTTGAGAGTCTCTTGGACTGCAAGGAGATCCAACCAGTCCATCCTAAAGGAAATCAGTTCTGAATATTCATTGGAAGGACTGGTGCTGAAGCTGAAGCTCCAATACTTGTGGCCACCCAATGTAAAGAACTGACTCCTTAGAAAAGACCCTGATGCTGGGAAAGATTGAAGGCAGGAGGAGAAGGGGACAACAGAGGATGAGATGGTTGGATGGCATCACCAACTCGATGGACATGAGTTTGAGCAAACTCCAGGACTTGGTGATGCACAGGGAAGCCTGGTGTGCTGCAGTCCATGGGATCACAAAGTGTCGGTCACGACCGAGAAACTGAGCTGAACTGAATCATAAGTGGAAGGTGCCCTTCCATTTGTTTTTTCTTCTCAATTTCTTTTGAAAGTGTTTTGTACTTTTCAGTGCACAAATCTTTCATTTCCTTGGTTTAGGTTTATTTCTAAGTACTTTGTTCTTTCTGATGCTATTTTAAGTGGTATTTTTTAACTTTCCTTTTTAGATTATCCACTATTAGTGTACAAAATACAATTAACTCAATGTATACACCATAGAATGAAGAAAAAAAAATCTACATGCTAATCTTAACTGATGTAGCAAAGGCATTTGATGAAATTTAACATATTTTTTATGATAAAACCATGCAAAAATAGGAATCAAAGGTAACTTCCTCAATATGAAAAAGGGCATACTCAATGTTATAAAAGCCTTCCTCTAAGATCAGTAACAAAACAGCCATGTCTGCCTTCACTACTATTGTTGAACATTTCTGGCTGATCCAGCTAAGGCAATTATATAAGAAAAAGTGATAAAGGCATCCAAATTGAAAAGGGAGCAGTAAAAACTATCTCTCTTGCAGATGTTATGATTCTATGCACAGAAAATCCCAAAGAATCCACAAGAATGCCAGAGCTAATAAATAAATTCAGCAAAATTGCAGAGTACAAGATCAACACACAAAAATCCATTGTCCTATTAATATATAGCAGCCATGAACAACATTAAAAGGAAATTAAGATTTGTATGTAGTACTTGTTTTATAAATTCAAATTTAGAATAGTTCCTAATTTTCCCAAGTTTCATCATCTCAGAACCCCTCCAGATAATTCTTTCCTGATTTTTCTAGTAAGTGCTAAAAAAATCTAAAATGTAATGAACTAATTGTGAATTAGTATTTTTATCTTTTGGGGAAAATGATAATAAAGTTAAAAGACTCCTATTTTAAACACTAGTGTTTCCAAGTTTATTACAGGAAAATATAGTGTCTTAAACAATCCTTTCATAGATCCCTGGTTTTATTGCTCTGAGTTGGTGTTCTGTAATGATAGCTGGTCAGAACCCCAAGGCACCCTGGCAAGTGTCAGAGAAAATCCTCTTGTTCCATTTTTGTTGAAAGATTGGAATTCACCAAGGAAACTGGTGAACCATTTTTAATGAGGCCATGAATATGAGTAAAAATAATTGTGCAGTCTTTTTTGAGTACTGATTATGGTTAAAATGACAGGTACAATTCAAAGTAAATATATTTTAAATAAAATCAAAACTGTACTTAATTGAAAATTCCAATAATGTTAAATCTCAGTGTTCCTTAAAGTTTCTTCAGGTGACAATGACTATCTTTTATTTAACTTTTCTGCGACTTATCCCCCCCCCATTTCTTCATAATTCCAAAGTGCTTTTATGTAAATATTTAGATTAGAATTGTTTTTAGGAATTCTGTACCATGACAGCACAGAATAAATTCAATTAACAAAATGCCAAGGGCATGTTGGGGGGATATGGAAGATGCAAAGATGATACAACAAAATTTTAGTCAAAACTTTCTTTGGAGTAACATAAACAATATTCTTTATCAAAATACTCAAAACTGTCAAAAGTGTGGAGGTTTTATACATTGAAAACTGCAAAACATTGCTCAGAGAAAATAAAAAAGGCTTAAACGAAGTGACATAGCATGTTCATGGACTGTGAAATAGAGTATTATTAAGCAGTCACTTCTTCCTCAATTGATCTGTACATTCAATGACATCCAGATAAAAGTCCCTGCAGGCTTTTGTAGAAATTAACAAGCAGATTTTAAAATTAACAGAGAAAAGGCAAAGATGTAGAAGAATTTGAAAGAGTAAAGTTAGTATATTTATAGTGCCTGACTTAAAGACCTGGCAGAAAATGACAGTGACTGATTGTGTGGTATTGGTATCAACATAAAGAGATAAAAGGAAAAGAGTAGAAAGCACAGAATGTGTGTGTGTGTGTGTGTGTGTGTGTGTGTGTGTGTGTGTTGACACACACAGTCAACTGATGTTTTTTTTTTTTTTTTTTGCAATAGTAGAAAGGTAAATTGGTGAAGAAAAAAAATGTTTTCAACAAATGTTCCTGGAACAATTGGATCTATATACAAAGTTTAATTTATGCCTTAAAAATGTGCAGAAATTAACTCAATACTTATTACAGACCTAAAGCTATAAAGCCAGCAGAACAAGAATCTTCCAACTTGGGTTAGGCAAAGACTTCTTAGATATGCCAACAAAAGCACAATCCCTAAAAGGGAAAAAAAATTTCACAATTAAGGGCTTTTGGTCTTTGAAAGATAATATTAAGTGAATTAAAAACTCAAGCCACATACTGGGGAAAAAAACCTGCAAATTACTGACAAACTACTTTCATTTATAATACGTAAATAAATCTCAAATCTCGGTAAAAAACAAAATACATTAATTTTGAAAATGGACAAAAATTTGAAATAAGGGGCTTTGCTGGTGGTCCAATAGCTAAGACTCCACAGTCCCTATGCAGGAGCCCATGTTCAATCCCTGGTCAGGGAACTCGATCCCACATTCCACAACTAACAGTTTGCAGGCTGCAACTAAAGATTCCACATACCTCAACTAAAGATCCTGCATGCTGGATCCTGCATACTAAGGCCTAGCACACGTAGCTAAATAAATCAAAAAATAAATTAAAAATCTGAAAGGATACTTCACCAAAAAGATATAAGGATGCTAAATGAGCACATGAACAACACTCAACATCAATGGTCATTAGAAAAATATAAGTTAAAACCACTACATTTCAATACACACTTATTAAAAAGTCCAAAACTAAAAGGACTCACAATCCCAAATGTTGGTGAGAATGTGGAACAGCTAGTGGAAATATAAATAGTACAATGACATTGGAAAAAAATGCTTTAAATTTTATATAAAGTTTAATCCATGCCATATGACAAAACATTCCACTACCCTCATTCCACACCAAAAAGAACTGAAAATATACATCCAGAAAGAAGGAAATAATAAAGATTAGAGAGGAAATACATACAAGAAATTAAGAAAACAATATAAAAATGACAACAGAATGGGAAAGACAACAAAATGGGAAAATTAGACACCAAGGGAACATTTCGTGTAAAGATGGGCACAATAAAGGACAGAAATGGCAAAGATCTAATAGCAGCAGAAGAGATTAAGAAGAGGTGGCAAGGATATACAGAACTTTACAAAAAAGGTTTAAATGACCTGAATAACCACAATGATGTGGTCACTCAACTAGGACCACACATCCTGGAGTGTGAAGTCAAGTAGGCCTTAAGAAGCATTACTACATACAAAGCTAAGGGAGGTGATGGAATTCCAGCTGAGCTATTTCAAATCCTAAAAGATGATGCTGTGAACGTGCTGCACTCAAATTGCTAGCAAATTTGGAAAACTCAGCAATGGCCACAGAACTGGAAAAGGTCAGTTTTCATTCCAATTCCAAAGAAAGGCAATGCCAAAGAATGTTCAGACTACCATAAAGTTGTGCTCTTGTCACATGCTAGTAAGGTAATGTTCAAAATCCTTCAAGCTAGGTTCAGCAGTACATGAACTGAGAACTTCCAGATATAAAAGCTGGATTTAGAAAAGGCAGAAGAACAAGAGATCAAATTTCCAACATCCATTACTGCTGCTGCTGCTAAGTCGCTTCAGTTGTGTCCAGCTCTGTGCGACCCCATAGATGGCAGCCCACCAGGCTCCCCCATCCCTGGGATTCTCCAGGCAACATCCATTGGATCATAGTAAAAGCAAGAGAATTCCAGAAAAATATCTATTTCTGCTTCACTGACTATGCTAAAGCCTTTGTGTGGATCATAACAAACTGGAAAAGTCTTAAAAGGATGAGAATACCAGACCACCTTATGTGCCTCCTGAGAAACTTGTATTCAGATCAAGAAGCAACAGTTAGAACTGGACGTGGAACAATGGACTGGTTCCAAATTGAGAAAGGAGTATGTCAAGGCTGTATACGGTCACACTGCTTACTTATTTAACTATATGCAGTGTACATCATATGAAATACTGGGCTGGATCAAACACAAGCTGGAATCAAGGTTGCCGGGAGAAATATCAACAAACTCAGATTGGCAGATCATACCACCCTAATGGCAAAAAGAGAAGAGGAACTAAAAAGCCTCTTGATGAAAGTGAAAGTGGTGAGTGAAAAAGTTGACTTAAAGCTCAACATTCAGAAAACAAAGATCATGGCATCCGGTCCCATCACTTCATGGGAAATAGAAGCTGAAACAGTAGAAACAGTGGCAGACTTTGTTTTTTTGGGCTCCAAAATCACTGCAGATGGTGACTGCAGCCATGAAATTAAAAGACGCTTACTCCTTGGAAGGAAAGTTATGACCAACCTAGATAGCATATTGAAAAGCAGAGACATTACTTTGCCAACAAAGCTCCATCTAGTCAAGGCCATGGTTTTTCCTGTGATCATGTATGGCTGTGAGAGTTGGACTGTGAAGAAGGCTGAGCACCGAAGAATTGATGCTTTTGAACTGTGGTGTTGGAGAAGACTCTTGAGAGTCCCTTGGACTGCAAGGAGATCCACCCAGTCCATTCTGAAGGAGATCAGCCCTGGGATTTCTTTGGAAGGAATGATGCTGAAGCTGAAACTCCAGTACTTTGGCCACCTCATGTGAAGAGTTGACTCATTGGAAAAGACCCTGATGCTGGGAAATATTGAAGGCAGGAGGAGAAGGGGACGACAGAGGATGAGATGGCTGGATCACATCACTGACTCGATGGATGTGAGTCTGAGTGAACTCCAGGAGTTGGTGATGGACAGGGAGGCCTGGTGTGCTGCGATTCATGGGGTCACAAAGAGTCAGACAGGACTGAGTGACTGAACTGAACTGATGGTTTTTCCAGTAGTCACCTATGGACGTGAGAGTTGAACAATAAAGAAAGCTGAGTGCCGAAGAATTGATGCTTTTGAACTATCGTGTTGGAGAGTCTTGAGAGTCCCTTGGACTGCAAGGAGATCAAGCCAGTCAATCCTAAAGGAAATCAGTCCTAAATGTTCACTAGAAGGACTGATGCTGAACTTAAAGCTCCAATACGTTGGCCACCTGATGTGAAGAGCTGACTCATTGGAAAAGACCTGATGTTAGGAAAGATTGAGGGCAGGAGGAGAAGGGAGCGACAGATGATGAGATGGTTGGATGGCATCATCGACTCAATGGATATGAATTTGAGCAAACTCCAGGAGATAGTGAAGGACAAGGAATCCTAGTGTGCTGCAGTTCATGGGGGCAGCAAAGAGTCTTAGACTACTTGGTGACTAAACAACAGCTACAACAACAAGAAAACACTCCTGGAAAATAGACATTATGAGATAAGTAGAAAGAACAAAAAAAAAAAGAAATAGAGTTAAAACCAGAAAGTTAGAATTAACAGAAGTGACTGAACAACAATAGAAAAAAGTGACGCCCAAGAGCTCGTTCTTTGAAAGTATAAACAAAATTGATAAACCTCTGGTCAGGCTCACCAAGAAGAAGAGAGAGAGAAAATCCAAATTAACAAAATAAAAAGTTTGAAAAAAACAATTAAAAGTGCACATACTGTATGGTTCCATTTATATAAAATTCTAGAAAATGTAAATGAAACTGCAGTGACTGGAAGAGCTAAATGGTTACCTGGTGATGGAATAAAGTGCATGAGCAAGCAGGGAAAGAGGTATTACAAAGGAGTTTGAGGACAAATATGAGGATAAAGGATAGTTTCAGTTTTGGCTGTTTCATAGGCATATACATATATCAAAATTATTCAAGTCGTACACCTTAGTCATTTATACACTTAAACATGTACAACCCGTATACTCTAAACATGTTTTCATAAACAAATTTTATAAATTATACATTTTAAATATGTCAAACATCCTGTTTTTAAAAAGTCTTAGCCATGTTCCCTAATCTGAAGTCACATTTTGAAAAAAATGTTTAAGAAGAAAAACAATTATATATATTAGAAAGGTTAGATACATTCAACATGCATTTATTTAGTACCAATGAAAAGTCAGATATGGTTCTAGATTCTGGAGATGCTTCAGTGAAAAAAATAAATATTGTCTCTTTCTGATAGGAGAGATAAACAATAATGAATGAAAAATATATCATTTAATGCCACACAGGATTAAGTGCTATTAAAGAGATGCCAGTGTAAGGAGATCAAGATGAAGGGCATGGGACTACTATGTTAGGAAAGGAGATCAAAGGCTATCTGGAGATGGGACATTTGAACACAGAGGAGAGCCATTCAGGCAGAAGAATCCCCCAATACAAAAGCCCAAGGAAAAGAAAATTTTATTATGTTAGAGGAAGAGCAAAGAGGCTCATGTGGATGGGCAAGGAATCAGAGATGATTTGGGACAAGAAATCAGGGCAGAGAAGTAATCAGAGCTTCATTATGAAGGCCTGTAGACTTCGGGATTGTTTTCCATGTGTGATTGGCAACCACTGGGATACTGTATGGAGGAAAGTCACAGGCATCATATTCGTGAGTATAGAAACATATTTTGTCAAAGTCTTGCTCATGGACAATACAAGGGCAGTAGAAGCCAGAGGCAGTGGCTTGGACTGCAGCGGAAGTGACCGAGTGGGGGACAGTGGTCAGGTTCAGAGGATACTTTGAAGGTAGAACTGACATGCTGTGCCTGTAGTCTGAATGTGGAATGTGAAAGTTAAGGATAATTCCCAGGTTTGGAGTCTGAATAACTGATGAATGGAGGTGCCATATTTCAGAAATGGGAACATCAGGAAAGAATAGTTTAAGAGAAAATAAACTCTTTTTAGGTTTGGCTGTTTACCTGTCAAGTTTGAGATAACTAATAAACATCCAGGGGGAAATGTCAAATAAACAGTGGGAAATAAAACTCTAGAGTCCAAGTGAAAGATGAGAGCTAGAAATATAATTTGAGAGTCATGAGCATATAGAAGATATTTAAAGCCAATATGACTGGATCAGGTCAAGTAGTTAATGCATGTTTACAGAAAAGGCCAAAGACTGAACCCTGAAATGTATCCAAACTGCTACTATTTAAGGACAGATTTTCTCAATGTGTCTGTTATACAGAATTTTTCATTCTGTTTTATTCTGCTATAGGATTATAGACATAGAAATGAAGAGGTGATAGGAAGGGCTATAGGGCAGGTCCTGGACCTAAGCCATCTAACCCTGCATGTCCTGGAAACTAGACCCATGGCTGTGAGCTACATGACTTCCCTCCCTTGGCATATATATTTCACCAACTATAAATTAAAATAATAAAGCTTGTTGACTGAACAGGAGGAATAGAGAAAAGAGTAAAACTAACATTAAGATTTAGAGATTCACTGGTTCTCTGGCAGGAAAGCTACTAGTTTGGGAAAGAAGATTTAGCTACATTGAACTTGACCTGTGTCATCAGTAAGGACCACTAAATCTTTTGCAGCTGTTCTGCGTAGTACTGGCTTTCTTTCTTCCGGTTGCTTTTCACTTAAATTTATAGTTCTATAACTTAGGAATGGTTTGATTTCAAAAACCAGAAACTCTCTGCAACTAGCTTGAGCAGAAAGAGAATGTGTTGAAAGGGTCAGGGTATCTTGCAAAGCTCAAGGGCAGGAAGTGCTTCCAGGTCTCCTGAGAGAAACAGGAAATGGAAGGCTGTTAGTCTTTGTGTGCACGTGTGCTCAGTTGCTCAGCCCTGTTGGACTCCGTGACCCCGTGAACTGCCGCCCGCCAGGCTCCTCTGTCCATGGGGATTTTCCAGGCAAGAATACTGAAGTAATTGCCATGCCCTCCTCTAGAGGATCTCCCCAACCCAGGGATCCAAGCCAGGTCTCCTGGCAGATTCATTACCATCTGAGCCACCAGGGAAGTCCAAGAATACTGGAGTGGATATCTTATCCCTTCTCCATGGGATCTTCCCAACCCAGGAATCCAACCAGGGTCTTCCACATTGCAGGAGGATTCTTTACCAACTGGGCTGCCAGGGAAGCCCAGTCGTTATTCTTCTCTAATGAGACAAAATCTGACCTGACTTCACCAAGTACCTAAATCCCTGAAATATGTGAATTTACAAGTCCAGCTTCCACAGATAGTTGACTTAGTCTCTCTATGTCTCAGATTCAAATTCCTGGGAGAGTGAACTTGATTGGCTCTGCCCAGCTTCTCTTTCGATGCTTTGTCAGTCAGTTGCCATCCCTGGTCTAGTTAGCTCTGAGTAGATTTATGTATGCAGGAGTAGGTTTATGTATATAGTATAAACATCCAAGAAGGATTCTAGCCTTCAGATTGAGAGCTGCTGATGACATCTCATAAAAGAAGCTACCTCTAAATTGCTTTAATTAAAAGAAAGCAAGAAAGTAAGAAAAAAATATAGGAAAGGAGGAAGGGAGGGAAGGAGAAAAGAAAGGACTGTTCTAAATTATCATATTTATTTTTAATTATTCTGATCCATCTTGCTCAGCACACCTACACATATTCAAATGTTATTATCATGTAACAGCAAATGTGCAAGTAATATAAATATGATGTATATTTTCTAAAATAGAAAGCAAAATGTTTTTAATGTTTTGTTTGGGGCACATAATTTTTTGATTGTTACAGTCTTTCATTAGTACCATATTTTACATGTGGTAAAATCATTAAGGAAATATTTTAAGTCTTGTTTTCTCACAAACACAACTAATACAAATTCCCCATAGGACTAAAAGAGAATTTTGACTGCAAGACCAAGAAGCCTTTAAAAAAATCTCTTCCTAGCATTTGGATGAATTTCTAATACAATGAATCTTTCTATCAATATTAGATAAGTAGAAGACATTAATTTTTCTTCAGAAGTATTAACTACCGATGGCACCCCACTCCAGTACCCTTGCCTGCAAATCCCATGGATGGAGGAGCCTGGTAGGCTGCAGTCCATGGGGTCGCGAAGAGTCGGACACGACTGAGTGACTTCCCTTTCACCTTTCACTTTCATGCACTGGAGAAGGAAATGGCAACCCACTCCGGTGTTCTTGCCTGGAGAATCCCAGGAACAGGGGAGCCTGGTGGGCTGCCGTCTATGGGGTCGCACAGAGTCGGACATGACTGAAGTGACTTAGCAGCAGCAGCAGCAGCAGCATGGCCTTTAAAACTTTTCGGGAACAGCAAGGAGGGTTGAAATTTACAAGACTGGGAAAATCAATTCAAGGAAAATGCTCTACTTTGTTCTATATGCTTTCAAAGTCCATGCTGATTTCACAGTGCTAATCATTTTTTTTCATCTAATAAAAATAATAGACATACATTTGAGTTACTTTTAAAGAACTATTTGTTGGTATCTTCAGAGCGTTGATATATAAAGTCTGGTACAAGTGCAACGTTAATGAACTCGGACAGAAAACGATCTTTGTGAAAGCAACATCTTACTTAGAATCCAAGGCTTCATTGGATCCTATTTCTCTTCCCATCTCTTTAATGCCCTTCTTGGTGGGCTCTTTCCCCTCTTCCCACTTCCCTCACAGTGATAATGTCCAAAGAATTAGTCCTTTTAACTCTTCTTAAAGATTCCACACAAACTTAGTATTTTAACAACTATTTGTTAATTCATTCATTCATTCATTCAACTAAAGCTATAAACATCTACTATTTGTAAGGTGCTATCCCGCATGCTCTGAAAATTTGCAAATCAATTAGTACTGTCAGTCATTGTCTTCTAGGATCTTACAGCTCCCGGGTAAAACAGAACTCACATGTAAGTAAGTATAACAAAAAAATTAAAAAATACTGTCAGAGAACAAATATATATAATGTAATAGACTAAGTAAATATGAAATCACACAACCCAAACATAACTGAAAATCTAACTAGTTTTTCATAATTCTTCAATAATTACTAATTTATTTTGATTATAAACTTTGAAGAGCCTTTTCCAAACTATTACCAGAATTTCTAACAATAATGGTAACATCAGCTAGCAGTTATTGGTATTTACCAAGTTTCATAGATAATATAATATCGTTTCACAGATAATAAAAGTGAGGTAGTCAGTCATAAAAAAGAATAAAATCTTGCCAATTGCGACAACATGAATGGACCTGGAGCATATTATGCTTAGCCAAATAAGAAAACAGAAGAAGACAAATGCTGTATGTTTTCACTTATATTTAGAATCTTAAAAACGAACAAAGAGAAATAGACTCACAACTAGTAGATTCCAAAGAGAAAAGGGGCTGGGGGAAGGGTGAAACAGATGAAGGGGGTTGAGTTACAAACTACAAATAAGTCACAAGGAATAGTGTAAGTATTTTATAACTTTATATGGTGTGAAAGTGAAAGTTGTGTCCAACTCTTTGCAACCCCATGAACTATACAGTCTACGGAATTCTTCAGGCCAGAATACGGGAGTAGGTAGCCTTTCCATGTTGCACAGTGTATTAAAATATAGCAAATCACTCTTTTGTACACCTGAAACTAATGTAATATTTGAAGCTAACTGTACTTGAATTTTTCAAAAGTGAAGTACACAGGGTCACACCCAGGGTTACATAAACAATGAGCTGCAGAATCAGGATACCGCTTGACACCAAAGCCCAAGCTCTTAACCACTATGTCTTACTGTTTACAGCCCACAAACTCTCCTTTACTAACGTTATTCTCCACCAGTAAACTAATTACAAACTCTCCTTTACTAATATTATTCTCCACCAGTAAACTAACTTCATATTTTCCCACAAAATTGAAATGACCTGATAAGAGCTCCTTTGATATCATATGTTTCCACCTCAACATTTGTCTATATTTTTATCTCACCTCTCTCTTAAAAGACAATGTTTTATTTGCTTTTTGTATGCTTGTCCCCCTTTCCTTGGGCCTTTTCCTCACTCAAATTTCCCTCCATGAAGCATTTCCTGACCTTCACATGTTAATAATCCTTTATTCTGCACTCCCCTAGCACTGTCTCATATTATTCACTATTTTTATAATAATTTTTCCCATGATGTATTGTATACTCTTAGAGAAAATGAAAAATTTGACATTTCTTTCTCCTTTGCATCTAAGGCTACAAAGAAGTCACCGTACAAATATTTACCTTTGAATTTTTATGGTTTAAAATCTAAATCTTTTAATCTAAGTTATGGCTTATATCTAAATTGCTTGGTTATCTTTAAAATCAAGAATTTAAGACTTTAAATGTTGGTTGGAGAATTCATCTGGCTTATCCATTTTTATAGATAGAATCATATTGTAAAATTCTAATATTTAGCTTTTCTTTCATCAGGAAATTTTTCCTCAATTTTATATCTTAAGTGAAACATACTGACTGGTGATTAAGGATGAGAGAACAACTTTTTGTTTCTATAACTTTCTAAGTTGTAAGGCTGTTCTCCATGAAGCCTACAAAATTAGTTTAAGTATCAATATCAAACTCTTGATTTGGTGCATACCATCACTTCACCAACAAAGGTCCATATATCAAAGCTGTGATTTTTCTAGTAGTCATATATGGATGTGAGAGTTGGACCATAAAGGAGTCTGAGTGCTGAAGACTTGATGCTGTCGGGACTTCCCTGGTGGTCCAGTGGCTAAGACTCCAGGCTCCCAATGCAGGGGGCCTGGGTTCAATCCCTGGTCAGGGGACAGGAGGTCCCACATGCTACGACTAAGAGAGTCTTCTGCTGTAACTGAGATCCTACCTGCTGAAATGAAGACCAAAGATCCCAAATGCCAAACTAAGACCTGATACAGCCAACGAAATAAGTAAATAAATTAAAAAAAAAAAAAGAAGAAGAATTGATGCTGTCACACTGTGGTGCTGGAGAAGACTCTTGAGAGTCCCTTGGATAGAAGGAAATCAAACCAGTCAATTCTAAAGGAAATCAAGCCTGACTGTTCTCCAGTATTCTTGGGCTTCCCTTGTGGCTCAGCTGGTAAAGAATCCGCATGCAACATGGGAGACCTGGGTTCAATCCCTGGGTTGGGAAGATCCCCTGGAGAAGGGAAAGGCTACCCACTCCAGTACTCGGGCCTGAAGAATTCCATGGACTGTACAGTCCATGGGGTCACAAAGAGTTGGACACGACTGAGCGACCTTTGCTTTCACATCCATCAGAAGGACTGTTGCTAAAGCTCTAGTACTTTGGCCCCCTGATGCAAAGAGCCAACTCATTGCAAAAGACCCTGATGCTGGGCAAGATTGAAGGCAAGAGGAGAAGGGGGCAACAGAGGAGAAAAGCAAGCATTTGGGTTATATTTTGTTCATATTTCGGTCTTTCAAATCATGTTATTTAGTCATAAAACACAAAGAAGTACAGTGTTTTAATGAAAACTAATATTTTGGTTTTCTACTTATCTCTTATTTAAATTCAGAATATTTAACTTAAATATTCTGAATTTTAAAAATAAAAAATTTAAATGGCAGAACGTTTAGGATACAAACTACCATTTTTACAAAATTTTCCATCCAGGTAATGAACATCTTGCATATACTGTTTTGTTATATATTAAAGTTTATTCTAAACTCTTTAGTTATTTATTGTATATGCTTTATAAAAATTATTTTGCTGACTCTTAAAACTAAATGCTCTTAACCTAACCAAAGAGAGGACAGGAAATTGTGCTCTCCTTATGAATGTATGCTTTTTTCCCCAGTAAGGAGTTATCCCTTATTAGTGAAGGAGGCTGAATGAGATAAACATGAATAATCAGATTGCCGGAAATAGGTTTTAACGGCTGGTACAAAGTAAACAAACTGTAGATATTGAGAAAGTACAGGTTTTCAGTCTCTTTGTTGTTGTTGTTGTTGTTTTTTGTTTTGCAAAATGTCTGGCTCCTGCATTCTTTATTCAGATGGGCTTACACGTGGCAGAGAAATTTTTTGGCTCTATTTTTCGGAATATCTGTAGGGAATGAGTTTAGAAACTTGACAGGAACAGCTTGAGGTATTTGATGAATAATAGAGAACTTCCCTCATTCAAGTGTCTGACTAGGGTAGAATGAGAAGTATTAGGAACTTGGAAAAAAGGAAAGATTGATTCAAAAATAATACATAGCTCTAACCCACTGGCATATACAGTTCTTTCTAAGCACTGTAGACAGATCATATGAGAAAAAGAGCTTAAATTAGGTTTCCTTAAGGCTTATTTGGACTGTCTTTCCTGTTGTTTGTTACTTTCTGCTTGCTTTATTCCATCAAAAGTAAAAACATATAAAGGGAAACAAAAATCCTGCAGAGAAAGTACCAGTGTTTTAAAGATATATTTCTTATGTATTCAAGATGCTATTCATATTGCATCCTCACCCTATGAAAAGTGATTCCTTCATTTCTTCAATCCTCATAAAGAACCAGTCTTATTTAACAATGCTGTGATAGTATAACAAAGGTTTTAAAGTGTATAGGATGCTTTCTACTCATTTATATATAAACATTAGCACACGCTTAGAATGGCTTGACTCAAATTACTTTTATCCAGTGTTCTGTATGTGGGCTTCACAAGCACTGAAAGAATTTTTAAACTCCAGCCCACATTCAAAAGGAATGAAGAAATTGATCTTAAAGAATAAAAGGGAAATAAGTTTGGGCTAATTCAGCTGAACTTTAATTCCATCATTTAAAAAATGAGGCTGTTTGATTAGGTAAACCGTAAAATGTCTTTGATTCTAATAGTTTGTGTATCTAACTTTATTTTTATGCATAAAATTTTCTTTTACTCATTTTTTTTCCATTTAAGCCATAAGCTTTTTTGGTTTTCACTTGGTGTTAGACAGTTTGTAGTATCTATCATTCCAGATTCATCTCTCTGGGGTAGATACTGGCTGACCAAAAAACCCAGAGATTTAATAGAATTCAGAATATGAGGCACAGTATTATTTATTATCTTATTTGTAGTACACAGGGTGGAGATGAATTTTTTAGCTTATACTTTTCAGAATTATTTGCAGTTAAATCCAGTGGATACTTTTCAGTCTTTATGTCACTTAAATACTGAACAACTGTCAACATAACTCCACCCTTATTTTTTTTAAATGTGTGTATATATGTGTATACATTTTTTTTTCCCCCTGAAACCAGCCTCTTGGCTTTTCTTCTCTTGCTCCACTATTCCTTCAAGTCTCTATTACCTGCTGCTCATCCACTTTGGGCTTCCCTAGTAGCTCAATTGGTAAAGAATCTGCCTGCATGCAGGAGATCCTGGTTCGATTCCTAGATCGGGAGGATCCCCTGGAGAAGGGATAAGCTACCCACTCCAGTATTCTGGCCTGGAGAATTCCATGGAATGTAAAGTCTATGGGGTCGCAACGAGTCAGACACAACTGAGCAATTTTCACTTTCATCCACTTTTTGGGTGTTCTACCCTAAGTTTGGTGTTCTACCCTGTGCCCAAGTGTTCAATAATCAAATATTAATATCAATATATGCCCAAATCAATGTCCCAACCCAAACTCTCTGTTGAGACCCAAACTAGTATATACAATTGCCTGTGCATGCTCCTGTTGGACTGTTTCAGAGGCACAAAATACAGCATGTATAAAAACCATGCCCCACCACCCCAGCCATGCTTCTTTGTGAATTTCACCATCCACCAATCAGTCTCTACATCATCAAAAACACTAACTTCTCCTTCAAGCCTGCATTAAGCAACAACCATGTACAATCAATTTTATTTTCAGAGGCACAACTTGAAACTATCTCTTTTTTCCTCCCAAATCTACTCTCACCCCTGGATCCAAACAATCCTTCTCTTTCAACTGCATCTTGTTCTCAGTCTTACCCCTATGAAATCCATTCCTTACCCCTCACTCTCACCTCTTCGCAGACAGAATGAATCTACCAAAATGCAAATGTGATCATATTGCTCTCTTACTTAAACCCCATTTTGTTGTCTCCCATTAACATCAGAATAAACCCAAACTCATTAACAAGACTCATAAAACCCTTCGTTACTTGACTTTCACTTATCCTCTGGCTTCTCTCACTCCCCTCTTCCTGCCTCTAACTTAAGGTCACAGCCACAATGAATTTTTTTTTCAATTCCCAAAATGCGTCATCCCTTGCTCGTCTCTGAAGGCTTTTGTGTAGGCTGTTTCTTCTGCCTAGAAAACAATCTTTTTCTTCCTTTTCAGCTCTCAGTTGAGGCAGAAAATAATTGTCCTTAAAGAAGTTGGAGTAATTTCTAGGTGCAAAGTTTATTCAAAAGCATTTTACATATATTAACTTTTTTAATTCTCATAACAGCTCTATTATTATTATCTCTATTTGACAATGAGAAATGTGAAAAAAAAAAAAAAAAAGCAGTGAAGTTAAGGAACTGTCCAAATCAGAAAGGCAGTAACTGGCAGACCCAATGATCCTGAGCATTCTGCTCAAGCCATCTTCCCCATTAAGACCAATGCTGTCCCTGTCCCGCCGCCCTCAAACCCAGACAGGCTTGTTGCGCCTGACATGCCTGTGACATCCTGTCACCTGCCCCCACTCCCAAAGCACTAGCATTTTAAGTCACTGCCTTTGAACTATCCTTCCTGCCAAGCTATATACTTCTCAAGGGCAGGCACTGCATTTATTAAAGGAATGGATAATGAATAGCAAAAGAGAACCATAAACTTTCTCCCAACGTTTGGCATTTGTTAAAGATTCCTGGGACTTCAGGCAAAGGTTTTATCTGTATTTCCAGTGCTTCCTTCTCACAATTTGTGAAATTAGAATTATGTAGGCATTTCCTCCTAAAAATAGCCAATTCATAATCATGTGTATACTTCACAATTCAACACATTCGCCTAAACAGTCCCAATGAGTTACAAATGGTCTCGCTGGCTTTTCTCACTCTACACCTGGCAATGCTTGTACAACAATGTCTATCAGAGGCAGAATTACCCTTTTTAACAAGCAGCTGGTGCCGCTACAGTGGGAAGCCTGGGTTTTCTTCCATCCTCTATGCTGCACACTTATCATTTGCCCTAGAATGCATTTTCTCATAAACCAATATTTTTAAACTGTGTTAGTATCTCTGACCTGTCCCACACGTACATATTTACTTGATCCAAAGATGGAAACTGCTAAAATGGAATGGCCAAATATCTTTTAAATGAAGAATTTCACATATCAGATAATTTTTGTATTCTCTTGGGAACCTGACACCTTTAGTATTTTTTCATCAGCAGAATCAAACAATATCAACCATAGGTTTAGAAATGGGTTCATAGAACATAATCTTATTGTGAATTGAGGTTTGTTTGCATCAGCTTTCAAAGTATGGGCTCCCACAATTTTTTTTAAAGCCCATGGAAAAGAATAAATAAGTTGTGATTTATGTGATTTCCAAGAAAGAATAAGACAGGTATGCATTAGAAATCACATAAGTTTTGGAGCTAGGTTGAACAATCCCCAAGAGACTTTAGACAAGTTATTTAGCCTCCTGATTATTACTTTTTCTATTAACATCAATACTATGTGTCTCATAAAGTTTTATTACGCAAGCTTTTTTTTCACAGTAAAACTTATGCGATAGTAAAATGATTACCATAGGGAGCTTTTATTTTACAATGAATATATGGCAGTCCCTCCCTGGACATACTCATTTTATACATTCACTCATTTACTCCTCACAGCAGCTCTATGATACATGATATATTATTATCCCTATTTTATAGATGAAGAAATTGAAATGTAGAGAAGTTACTAAATGGTGGGACTTCTGCCTAAAACCCAGAAAGTCTGACTTGAAATTTACTGTCCTCTGCATTGCTGATTATAAAATATATTAGCCTTGTGAAAATCAAAGTGCTAGTCACTCAGTGGTGTCTGACTCTGCAACCACATGGACTACAGCCCACGAGGCTCCTCTGTCCGTGGGATTCACCAGGCAAGAATACTGGAATGGGTTGTCATTCCCTTCTCCAGGAGATCTTCCCAACCCAGGGATCGAACCCAGATCTCCTGTATTGTGGGTAGATTCTTTACCGTCTGAGCCACCAGGGAAACCCTGTATTAGCCTTACTAGTGGCAAATGACTAGGATATTTGTGGTCAATACAAAGTCTAAAGTGAGGAACAGGCATTTCAATAAAAACTGACCCTATAGTGATTTTAAATTTACCACCAATATGAAATGGTGAACTAAAAGGGCAGAAGACATAGAAGGATTTTAAATGCTGTTTCTGTTGTTTACCAAGGCAATAACATCCTGTGCTGTGTGTGCGGTGCTTAGTCAGCCAGTCGTGTCCAACTCTTTGCAACTCCATGGACTATAGCCTGCCAGGCTCCTCTGTCCATGAGATTCTCCAGGCATGAATACTGGTGTGGGTTTCCATACCCTCCTCCAGGGGATCTTCCAAACCCAGGGATAGAACCCAGGCCTCCTACATTGCAAGCAGATACTTTACCGTCTTAGTCAGCAGGGTATAAAATAACTTTATTTTTACCTGCAGAACAGGATTACATCAGGAATTGGATAGTCTGATTATCCTCAAGTTTTTCAAAGAGAAGCAGATGTATTTTATGGAAACAAATTTCAAAAACAATGTAAAGCTTCCAGGGCTTGTATCTTGGATATTGTCATAGTGACAGCTTTTCAGCGGACAGTCAAAAATCCAGATGCAATTTTTTTCATTAAAAATTATTGCTTGAAAAGAAACTGGATTCTTTGCAGTGAATGCTTTTCTGAGGAAGTGTGAAAAAATCATGAGAATGCCACAGAAGATACCAGATTTCTTGCTATTTTTCTCACTAAAAGGTTAAAGATGACGACGATAGTAAAAGGACAAAAGTGATCACCCTGTGAAAACAACTACACATTTTTTTTTTTACTTTCAAATTAAACTGCCATTTCAAAAATGTTGCTGTCACTTAAACTGAGAAGTAGAGAATTACTATATTCTGTAAAAGCAGGTGAACCAGATGCACAGGAAAAATAGTTGGCTACAACAAACCTCCCTATCAGAAAAAAAAATTAACCAGCTGTGTAAATAAAGCATTCTTTCTAAATGTCAGTATCTATCTAAAATGCTATTTTCTTTCAGATGACATAATGTATAAGAAATGACTTGGCAAAATACAAAGGATCATACAAATGCAACTTATTGGTATAATTATTTGGCTCTGGCTGGCTTGCTATCATATAGCTTAATAAAAATAAAAGAGAGTATGTCTAGAAAATTATATTAAATCTCAAGTGACCAGAAAGAGAAA
Organism: Bos indicus; assembly: GCF_029378745.1. Taxonomy (NCBI): domain Eukaryota; kingdom Metazoa; phylum Chordata; class Mammalia; order Artiodactyla; family Bovidae; genus Bos; species Bos indicus. Next base: position 67,039,140 of record NC_091771.1, read on the forward strand.
TTACTCCAGAAGGATTAAATACCATGGAATGTTCTACCATGCTCATAACATCTGTTTAGGACAGTTAAAAAGCCCAACAATAGGGAAACGTACTAGAATAAAATCATTTTAAATATGTGAACCATGCAGAAAGTGTAATTGATCTTGAAAAACTCATATTAAAATACATAGTGAGCTGTGCTTAACTACAAGCTTTGCAATTTAAAAACTGCAATGAGCTCTAATGGTAAACCGTGCAAAGAAAACAACAGTGAGGTCAAATGAGTAGTAGAAAATATTAAAGTCATATGTATGTGAAGAAATATTCTAAATACTCCACATCCTTTATCCTATTAAAATACCAACATCCAAGTTTACTTTTCTTCCTAATTCTGTATATTTCTGTACACAGCAATATCATTCATCTCAATATCAACTTGGGAGAAGGCAATGGCACCCCACTCCAGTACTCTTGCCTGGAAAATCCCTGGACGGAGGAGCCTGGTGGGCTGCAGTCCATGGGGTCGCTGAGTTGGACATGACTGAGCGACTTCACTTTCACTTTTCACTTTCATGCATTGGAGAAGGCAATGGCAACCCACTCTAGTATTCTTGCCTGGAGAATCCCAGGGACGAGGGAGCCTGGTGAGCTGCCATCTATGGGGTTGCAGAGTCAGACAGGATTGAAGCAACTTAGCAGCGGCAGCAGCAATATCAACTTGATTTCCCTGGGTTGACATTAGAGTTATTCCTTTTTCCTCTTTGCTATTTTTTCCTTTAAATTTATATCTCACTCTGCCATTCTGGGCTTCCCAGGTGGTGCTAGTGGTAAAGAACTCGCCTGCCAATGCAGTTCTCATGCAGACATGAGACACGTGTTCAAGCCCTGCATCAGGAAGATCCCCTGGAGGAGGACATGGCAACCCACTCCACTGTTCTTGCCTGGAGAATTCCAAGGACAGAGGAGCCTGGTAGGCTGCAGTCCACGGCGTCGCAGAGTCAGACACAACTAACAAGACTTGGCATGCATGCACTGCCATTCTACCTGCACTATCTGCTTTGTATTCTGATTTCTTCCCATCACAAGTGCAGTGATGGGTCCTGGCTAGAGATGACTTCCTTAGCTCCCTCCTGTTAATGTTGTTCTTCATGTTAAGTTCTGTATCCTAAAGCACAGTTGCTTGCCTCTGTCTCTTCCCCTGGTTTCCATTTCCTCTCATCTGCCTTCACCAGTCTACACCACCCTCATTTCACCTACCTTTCAGTACTAGTTCTCCTCCCAGGATACGAATCCTCCCAGGATTTCTTCTCTCGAGAAACCTTCTTGTCACAGTGCAGCACACTTTACAGAGGTTTTTCTAAGCTGACGCATTTGCTGAGGCCCACCTTTCAAAACCCAGTTCTGATGGTTTCTGCTTTCTGGGAAGTCATTCCTGGCTATTTCGAGCCCTCAATCATTTCTGGCTTCTCCCAGATCCTCTAAGACATCATCTTCTCTTGCTTGTTACAGGTTCATGGAAAGCCCTGTGGCCTGGCTACCTAGAATGTAAGCTTCTGAGTGAATGACTCCATAATTCTTAGCACCCTGGAATATCTAAGGTGTTCAGTGAAGGAGTGGGAGAGGAGAAGGAGGAAGGGGGAAAGGGTGGACATTACCATCTTCTGGCTTCAACAACCAAAGTTTCTTTTCTAATCCATATATTAATGTATCAGTAAAGTGAACACTGTCTTATTTTAACTAAAAACAGCAAACACCTTGAAAATATTCTTATTCCATTCCAACATAGCATACATATACTCCAGAAAGAAAACCATCCCTTGTGGTAAACAATCTTCAAGCCCTTCTCCCTAATTACATTCATCTGGGAAAAAAAAAAAAAAAAACCTTTAATTCTTATTTATTCCAATATATTTTGTATGGCATGGCATCATAAAGAACTAAAATTTTCTGAATGTTTTACTATTATGAAGCTTTTTGACTCAGCTCTTGTCTGAGGTGAAGTAGAAATTTTAAGACTCTTTTTTCGTGAATCTATTAACATGCTAGACAGACTGTATCATTTAGGCATCCAGTTCTATTTAGGGAACTAAGACACCTCCTGGAGAGAGAATTTGAAGTTCTGTTCATCTCTATGCTCTCTGATCAAATCTATAGAGTCTTATTCCTAGGAAGATCCCTTCTCTAGACAGAATCACCACAAGACTATGTACCTGAGCTTTATTTCTGATATTCCAGTTGAAGCCAAAAAACGTTGACAATGAAGACTTTCAGCAGTAGAACATTCATAATTTATGTGCATATAACTGTATATTTATGAATGAATTTTTAAGGATCCTACAGATATCCCTAAAATTTTATATGTGGTAAAGATTAAATCAGTACAAAGATATGAGTAATGAAAAAGAGTGGTATAAAATAATTTTGAATGCAGGAAACAAAAGTGTTATAAACGCAATATGTGTTATGGGTTATATATGGTCACTTTTAGAACTTTAGTTGGCATTTTCCCAGGATATTAAAGTACCAAAATAACCCTAAGCTATGTTGGATGTATATTGTTGTATACACAGTATAATGTGAATTATATATTTGCAAAGTATCATATATAACCTTAACATGGTATGAATATCAAAAGCACAACAGAGTGCCAAGAATGGTATCTACCAATAATTTTATATATTGATTTAATTAATTATATTCTAACTCTCTTCTGCCTTCTAATTCTCTTTACCACACTGACCTATTAGTCTATGCTCATGGGTAGTCTTCATTTTTTTCATTATATCCTTATAAAAATCTCTATCATTTAAAAGTACATGTATTTGTGGTATACATAAATAGCATTATGCTATAGATCTCATTCTGCTTCATACCTTTTCCACTCAGTGCTATGTTTCTCATACTTATTCATGATGCTCTGAATACATAAAATCTATTGATTCTAAAAATGTCATATTTTTCTTTGGAATACATTTTCAGCTCTTATCTATCCATTCCCCAGTGATGGCCTTTCAGAATGCTTACAATATCTTGCCAGAACAAACAGTGCTCCAGTGAATGTTCTCATGCATGTATCTCCAGTGGAAGACAGATTCCTAAGATAAACCTCAAGAACTCTTGTATAATCTTCCCTTTGAATATGGGTGGGATCCCAGAACAGGATGGAATTTCACCCCTGTGATTAGATCCCCTTACTTAGCAAAAGGGAAAGGATTTTGGATTTGTAGTTAAGGTTCTGAATCAGTTGGTTTTAAGTTAATCAAAGGACAGAGTTTCCAGGGTAGGCCTGACTTAATAATAAAAGTCCCTAAAAGAGGAACTTAATCCTTCCTGAAGAGCAATTCTCTTGTTCACTGTGTGGAACCATTCAGCCCTAAGTACTCCAGCTGTGAGGGAATGGATTCTGCCAACAACCACATGAGCTTGGAAAAGAACCTCAAGTTTCAGATGAGACCACAGTCCTAGACAACATCTAAATCACAGCTTTGTCAGACCCTAGGCAAAGGGCCCAGCCAAGCCAAACCCAGACTTCTGACCCACATAAATTGTGAGACAATAAATGTGTGTTGTTTGAAACCATCAAGGTAGTGGTCATCTGTGCTATGATTATGAAAAACGAATAATATCTTGTTGGACATGTTTGAGAATCTCTTTAGAATACAACTAAAAGGGCAGAATTTCTGGGTCACTAGGTACACGTAATACTTCTTTTGACCATCAGCGTATGAAGGTTCCTATAATTTCAATGTCCTTGCCTACACCTTAATTCTCTTCAATATAACTGCTGTAAAAATCTATCTCACTGATATTATATTTCTATTATTTCTTATGAGTTTAGGCAAGTTTCATTTGCTTACTTATGCCCTTATTTGGGAAGGTTTCCTTCTATAATTTGTTTGTTCACACCCTTTAACATATTTCTGCAAGGTTAGCTGACTTTGTTATTTTGCAAGAGCTCTTTGCATGTTCTAATCTTCATTAGTCTGAGACGTTTCAAACATCTTTCCCCTATCCATCATCTATCTATAAACATTTTAATGCTAACCTTTTTGAGTAAATCCCTACTTCTAATGTCAAATCCATTAATATTTTCCTTCAAAGTTTGAAAATTATTATTTTAATAATGAAGCTTACCATTTGATTACATATCTGTGTAGAACTATAGGCTTCCCGTGTGGCACTAGTGGTAAAGAACCCCCTGCCAGTGCAGGAGACCTAAGAGACATGGGTTTAATCCCTGGGTTGGGAGGATCCCCTGGAGGAGAGCATGGCAAGCCACTCCACTATTCTTGCCTGGAGAATCCCATGGACAGAGAAGCCTGGTGAGCTACTGTCCTTAGGGCGGCAAAGAGTTGGACACAACTGAAGTGACTTAGCGCGCATGCGTGCACATGCATAGGACTAATAAGTCTGAGATCTCATCCATCTAAAAAACATGTAGTGAGAAACAGGAAGGAAACAGGCAGTAGGCAGACACAGGAGGAACACAAAGAGAAAGGCAGAGTGTGGACAGGTTCCGACAGTCTGGATTTGGCATCCAGAAAGCAGCCTTTCGAAACAGGACTATTAAAAGAGGATTTTTTTTGTGGTTGTTATATTATTGCACTTTTAACACAGCGATGGCTAATTCTGGATGATTTAGAATCAAAAGCCTCTGAAAGTGTAGCAAAAACATCTCTGGAATTTATTCTTATTCATGAGATTGGAGGAAGGAGGTCACTCAGGAAGAAGAAGAAGGAAGAAGAAAAACCTCTCAACTTCCCAGACTGGGAGTTGCCGGTAAATCATCTTGGATAAAGACTGGGTAGGTCAGGTGCATGTTCAAGTGTTCCAATTCTAAACTTCAAGGCAGAGAAAGGAAGAAACTTTAGCTAAATGATTTAACAATGGGGTGAGAGAAGCCTCCTGCCCTCATTTGCAATTTGACAGCCCAGGAATGGATTACTTTGTGTGTTCACGCATAACAACCTGCTTTACTTCCGGGCAGTAGTTGGTACCACGTCGACTTTCCTAGTCCTCTTGGTTCCTTGATGGCATAGTTGAAACCTAGGGTAGCTGAGAGACCTAACTAGAAAGTCAACGGAGACTTTGCAACACTGACATGGAGGCTTCAGGACAGATCTCCAGGATGAAAAGTGCCTGGGAAGTAGAGCCGGAAATAAAATGAATGACATAAACCAGGGAGCATTGTGGAACCTGAACAGGGAGGGAGGTAGACAGACTGACAAGCTTTAGCAACCACTGGCAGATGGAAAAGGCACAAAAGACCCTGAGGGGGGCTGCAAGGCACCATACTTGAGGACTTCAATACTTTCCCTGTTAGCTGAGGACTCATTAGCTACACACACCTCCAATGACACAGGAAAATAATCATAAAAAGCACAGGAAGCTCACATCAGATCCAAAAGAAACAGTTCCAACCCAACAAGACTCTTAGGTCAATGCTAACTCTCCAACTTACTCCACTCTTTTCCCACGCAGACTGCTGAGGGCTCAGAAGGAAGACTAGTTTGATCACAGACAAAATAAAGAAGCAGTTTTCTTTTCTCTGCTTGCACATCTGCATAGCAGTGTGAGTTAAACATTCCACCCCGTTTCATATAAATATGAGGCCAAAAACTATGACCACTTAGCATTAAAAGCATCTTTGTTTTCATTTAGTCATTTAAAATTAGCTATTCATATGAATGTCTTCTTTCATGATGTCAGTGAAACCGCACTTAAGACTCCCAGATGTTTCACCCTGTGTCGACAGGTCTGCCCAGTTGCATGCAAGCCATGTGGCTGACGAGCAAAATTTTGCACTTTTTCACTGTATGTTTGATGTGATATAGACTCAGTCCAACACTTAGAGACATCACCACATAATCCAACACAGCTGTGAATCATTTAATGCTGCTCTGGATTCCCCATGACCTCCATTTGTCTTACGATGCTCTTCGGTGGAGTGTGACCATGTACTGTAGGAAAACTCAGCTGAAAGCTAACATACTATTAGAATGATCCTATGGCTGGAACTTTGTAAAAATGAGAAGAGTACTCTACTTCACATTCAAAGATATCCACTAAAACTTCACAAGCATGGCCTTAAATTAAAGTGCGCCCTTGGGAGACATTCATCATGGCAGATGTACTATGAAGAGTCACCTCCCAATCTAGTCAGGGAATCCAAGTGAGAAACGGAAACAGATGTAATATATCTAGGCAAAGCACCCCACTCATGCCCAGAAGAGACTATAAATGCCCATATGTATCCCAGAGTCTGTGTCCAGAACACTGAAAGAGAATCATCACAAAGTCAGAACAGATTTTCTGAAACAGGAATCATTTTCTTTCAGTCTTTGACGTGGGGGAAAAAGTATTTCTGGAAAGTGAGTTTGCTTAGATATGACAAGTTATTGTCATAAAGATGCCAGCTCATAGGAACGTCATAAAGTATTATTTAAAATTAAGACATACTTATTTAAAATGCATTTTATATCACAAGATGTTCAGACATGCTACAGAAGTAATTGTTTGTTCACTTTATCCTGAATTGGCTGAACGAGGACATGGAATAAAATCTCAAGCTCATTATCATATTTAGTTTTCACAGAGCATGGTTTCAGCAGAACAAAACACATCACAACCAGCATCCTCAGGTCCTATCTTCTGTTAGTCAAAACAAAATAGTTTTCAGCAGAGAAGTTTTAATCTTGTGATATTTTCATTCATTGCTGTCTTTAGAAAAAATGTCTTTGGATAATTAATTCAAATATAAAATAACTTCAAAGGCAAAAGTTAATATATATATAAAACATTCTGCTTTAGATCTGGAAAGAAGTCCACTTATAGTTATTTATCAATAGAATCAAGTCTTTCTATATATGTATATTGGGTTGGTCAAAAAGTTCTTTCAGGTTTTTCCATAAGATCATATGGAAAAGCTCAAACAAATATTTTGGCTAACTCTCTCTATATATATATCTATATTACCTAGGGCATTTATATCTTACACAATGTAAAATCTGCCTGTGAAGTTAATTCTCAAAAATTTATGTTATTTTTGTCAACTGCTTGTAAGGCAGCTTGAGATTTTCGGCTCAACGCAGGATATTAAGGATAAGAGTCATTCAGACAGTTGGAAGAATTTCGTTTAATGTGAAAAACAAGTCAAGAAAATTCAAACTGAGGTTCTCATGACCTCCTAACAACCAGAGGAGCCACTGTTCCTAATTGAATATACAACTGCCTCTCCATATTTGATTAATGATGTGTGCTTGTGTAAACAGTCTTTGACTGTGTCATAATTCCTATTTTATGTCAAATCAGATTAACCATTTTCCATGTTTTGTCTCTACGTTAAGACTAGTCTACACAAGCCAAAAACAAATTGAAATAGGATGTGCTGGAAATGTTGGGTGCATATCCTTGGATGCTACAAAATTTACTTCATGATGTTCCTTTGCATTTCCAGATTTTCTCCTCTAGACGGATTCAACAACTCGGTTCACATGATTACCCATCCAGTCAAAAACTCATAAAGCGCCATGATCCGGTACTCAGAAGTGTTTCTGAATACAGAGCCTCAAAAGACACACACCACAAATCTGCATTGTTTTCTATTTCAGTTATTTCCAGAATAATAATGGATATAATATAAAATAAGCCACATTCCAAAAGTCTAAAGTCTATATTTAAATGTATATTCTGAACACTGCTATTTAAATTTACAGAATTTTGCACATTATGAGATTTTTAACACTTGGTACGATCAGTAAAAAAGGAGTTTTATTTCTTTAGAATCATAAAAGTCACTATTTTAAGACAATTTCCTTTCAGCCACCCTTGGCATCCTATGAAATAGGGAGAACAATTTAAACATCCAAATATTGCACAAGCTTTTAGATTATGAAATAGTAAAACACTTGAATTTCCCAAATATTAACGGCAAATAATTTTAAAATATGGCTAATCTGTCTTAGGGTAAATTGAGAAAGAGTTATGTCAGAAAAGTAGAACATATTTAACTTGGAGAAAGAAAAAGTGCCTCTTTATTTTTAAATAAGAGTTTTCTGTTTTCGAGCAGTGGTACTTGGCTGTTTCAACATAGATCTGTTTGATTACAAATCCAAAGAAAATGTTCTGAGAACAGTCTACTTGTTTGCTCTAGGTTTAGGACTTGATGTAAGCCTTATTCGGCTGGTGAAAGCTTACTTTCACAAAGATTCCATGTTCACAAATAACACCAGGAAATGATCCCAGTGAGAAAATTATACAAAGTCGTATTCATGAGTAGGTTTGGCTTGAATCAGTAGAATGATAAAATTAAACTCCTGTGCCTGTGTATAAGATGTGCAACAGATTTTAATGGTCCCAAATTAGAGGAAATCACCATTTCTTGACTTAAAGAGATCTACCTTAATAAATTGTTGGTCTTTTTTTGCAGCTTTTTAATCTTCAGTTTTTGGTTACTTAGAACATATATATTAGTTTGAGATTATTTATTCTCCAAAAATCTAATTCAAATAGGAAGTTTTTGTGCCATAATACGTCATTACAAGATTATTTCCATTTCCAGTCTGTGAGCTCCATGAGCTCAGAACCCTCCTCTTCCTTTTACTCAAAGAAATGATGAGGGTAACTAGTCACTTAAATGCAGGTTGAATTATGAAATGACTTCAGTAGTTTTTATGTGGAAAGGTCATACAATTATAGAGATGAAGGTTATAGCAATCTGGACTCAAGAAACAAAAACAAACCAAAAAAGTTAAACTGAAACTAACTTAAACAAATAAGGAATTTACTGACCCATGTAACAGAGAAGTCTATTAGTATGTCTGACTTCAGACATGTCTGGGTTTAGGAGTTCTGATGATGTCATCCGAGTTCTCTCGACAGTGTATATATTTTTAAGATGTGACTATCTTTGCCTGTTGATCTCCCTTCCACTGATGGGATGGACAAACGGAGCCTCAGTTAGATACTTGTAGAGCTTATATACAAAAGTAATTGTGGTTGATTTTTGACACCTGAGGCAGAAAAGCCCTGATGAATATTCAGTGGAGTATTCTTTGAAACATGTGCCCAGTAATCAATCACTTTTCAGGTAGATAGGCAGGCGAAAAATATATGTTCTTTACTGAAGTATCTTAGGAACCATCCACTCTATTTCTTTTCCAAATGAGAAAATGAGGCCAGAAATAAGTGACAATGAATGTCACACAATACGTTAGTAGCATAGTTAGACAAAGCTAAAATAAATTTAATAATGAACTGATAGCAAAATAAATTCAAAGAGAGATACAAGAAGAAATAATTAGTAAGTATTTATCTACCTTTATTGACATAATATAGTGGCACCCCACTCCAGTATGCTTTCCTGGAATATCCCATGGTCGGAGGAGCCTGGTAGGCTGCAGTCCATGGGGTCTCAAAGAGTCAGACACAACTGAGTGACTTCACTTTTCACTTTCATGCACTGGAGAAGGAAATGGCAACACACTCCAGTGTTCTTGCCTGGAGAATCCCAGGAACGGTGGAGCCTGGTGGGCTGCCGTCTATGGGGTCGCACAGAGTCGGGCACGACTGAAGCGACTTAGCATTGACATAATACACATTTACATTTAAAATACAGTGTAGTTAACAGAGCTCAGTGTGACTGTGAATTATTAAAGATCAACTTGGCATTTGTCTATTTCTTAAACAACTACTCTTGTCTCTGGCATTTACTTGGGCATTAAACATAGAACTAAAAACTAGAGCAGAAACCACCAACTCAGTGGAATAAATTTCCAATTAATTATATAATGGATCCTGAAGATTAAAGATATTTTATTTGTATTTCTAGTCTTATTATTTTTTTAACTCCATATGATGTGAGAGTTGGACTATGAAGAAAGCTGAGTGCCGAAGAATTGATGCTTTTGAACTGTGGTGTTGGAGAAGACTCTTGAGAGTCCCTTGGACTGCAAGGAGATCCAACCAGTCCATTCTGAAGGAGATCAGCCTTGGGATTTCTTTGGAAGGAATGATGCTAAAGCTGAAACTCCAGTACTTTGGCCACCTCATGCGAAGGGTTGACTCATTGGAAAAGACTCTGATGCTGGGAGGGATTGGGGGCAGGAGGAGAAGGGGATGACAGAGGATGAGATGGCTGGATGGCATCACTGACTCGATGGACATGAATCTGAGTGAACTCCGGGAGTTGGTGATGGACAGGGAGGCCTGGTGTGCTGCAATTCATGGGGTCGCAAAGAGTCAGACACGACTGAGCAACTGAACTGAACTGAACTGAATGTTCTCTAACATGCCTCCCTCATAGCTCAGAATCATCTGCCAATTCAAGAGACGTGGATTCGATTCCTGGTATAGGGAAGATCCCCTGGAGAAGGAAATGGCAACCCGCTCCAGTATTCTTGCCTGGAAAATCCCATGGACAGAGGGGCCTGAAGTGCTACAGTCCATAGGGTCACAGAGTTGGACACAACTGAGCAACTAAGCAACAACAATGTTCTTTAACATGCTGTTGCTATCACAAGTCTGTGAATAAAGTAACTTTTATATTTTATATATTTATTTTCACCTTACCTGAAGTTTATCCACTTACCACAGCTAAGAAGTTCTACAGTTTTTAGTTCCTGTTTGCCTCTCACCCTCCCCCATGACTTGAGAGAATCAAGGTTGTTTCCAGGAATACCAGTAACACAGCACAGTGAGATAGCATTTAACCCTGAAGTTGTAGCAACTGAAAAATTAAACCTGGATTTGGGTTAATATAAAAAATGGATTCTTTTAAACTCTGTAATCTTTGAAAGACAGAGTAGCTATTTGAATTTGAGCTTTCTAGGAGTCAACAGAAAGAGGGAAAGTAGATCAATTACAAGATTCCGAAAAATCTGGTAAAAGCAAACCAGTTACTTAGGAATGACTGTGACTGTACCAAAACCAGAGAAAATTATTGCTAAACACCTCCTGACTACAGGATGGATACCATCCTCCTAGGAAGTGGTACAACATTCAAATCGAGAGCATGATATTTAAGCAGATTTCACAAAAAGCTCACAAAAAGCAAACTGATGTTGAGTAAACACTATCATCCAAATACCTGGCCCTCTGATTATCTGGTTAACCTTGGAATCAGTTTTAGAAAACCTGGATAAAAACGTAATACACATAATTCTTCACTCACTCATCAATTCATTCATTCATTCATCCCATGAGAACTTGTTTAGATTTTCTTTATTCTCTTTATTCTGCACACTTCTATAGATAAAAGCTGTCCCTTCATCTTGAACTTGTAGTCTTAGAACTGATACAGTCATGAAACAAGATTTTATATAATAAAATGTAGTTGGTATTTTATTTTTGTGATATTTATTGTGAAATATACAGTATTATGGGATATTATGGCAGAAAATGCTACTCTGGTTAAGGAGGTTAGAGCCAGTTTCATGGGAGAAGCTATGTCAAAACTGGGACCAACAAGTTAGAGTCAGAGTTGAAGACAGAGGCAGACACCTGTTCATCCAGAACCTTGTAATGCATAAGGGGTTTGAACTTCATCTGAAGACCAATAGAAACCACTGAAATACATTAAGCAGCAGGACAGTGTAATCTGATTTGAGTTTCTGGTGGCCTTATCTCAGAAGTCAGGCTTCCCAGGTGGTGCTAGTGTTAAAGAATCTGCCTGCCAATGAAGGAGACGAGAGACGCAGGTTTGATTCCTGGGTTGGGAAGGTCCCCTGGAGAAGGACATGACCACCCACTCCAGTTTTCTTGCCTGGAGAATCCCATGGACAGAAAAGCCTGGTGGGCTATAGTCCATGGGGTCACAAAGAGCCAGACATGACTGAAGTGACTTAGCAGCAGCAACAGCATCTTAGAAGTCAAGAAGAAGCTAATAAGGGTCTGGAGTAGGCTAGTGACAGTGGAGCTGGACAAGGGAGATGGATTAAAGAGGCAGAAGGTAAATTGCCAAGACTCGGTGATTTATGGGAGCGGAGACAGATTTTACTTCCTGGCAATTGATAGATGAAAAGCAAATTGCCTACTAAGACAAAAAATAGTCATTATTATTCTTGCCTTTAATTCACGAAGTAAAGCTGTGTCATCCACATGCAAGATAACCCTTTCTTTTTCAATTATGGTTTTCTCAGGGTATATGCCTAGTTGTGGGGTTGCTGGGTCATATAATAGTTTTATTCCTAGTTTTTTAAAGAATCTCCACAGTTATTTTCTATATCAGTGGGAGGAAATAAGTTATATACATGTTACCAAAACGTGTTATTAAATTATAATTTACAAGGATTTTGAAAAAAAAAAAAAAAACTGAAGCATACCACTATTACATCCTAATGGGTATTTTATATCATTCTTCCAAAGGCTGTTCCTACTGACCTTGACTCCCAAAGTCATATTAAGGGGAAAGTTCTTCATAAGCAACAACACTATATATATATATATATATATATATATATATATATACACACACACACTATATATATACTAATATATATATACTATATATATAAATTATAAAATTAGTCTATAATCAACTGCTGTCCCACAGAGTAAAACACCAAGGAAACTGAAACAAAAGCTTAATAAATGGGTGCCATTCCTAGTAGAGTCCTCACACTGTGACAAGGAATATAGCAGGGATAAACAGTAGAATCAGTTAAGTTCAGTTGCTCAGTTGTGTCCGATTCTTTGCGACCCCATGAATTGCAGCACGCCAGAATAGCTAAGACTAATTGATGAAAATAAGTTTGAATATTTGGGCACATTCTGGGAAAGCACCTGATAGCTAAGATAAAAAAGAAAATCATACAAACTTCCAGATTAAACAATAGCATTACTTTCCTTGGATAAATTATCAGACTGGTCTCAATTCCTATCTGTTTCAGTGAGAGAGACGACATTCCAAAATGACATCTGTAGGTTACTGAGAGAAAAAAGATGCACTCTAAGATATATCTAACCAAAACCATATATATGGAAGAATTTGGTGAGCAAAGCCTTTTACTTCCCTAGGAGGTGGAGTAGTAAGCCGAGACCACACTGCCCATGAGGGGTGGCAGGTAGTACAAATCATATTAACAAACACAAATCATCTTTTAGAAAACAGCAGAGCACTACTGAGACACCTGTAATTGGAGAGGCTAAGATTTTAGAGTGCAAAGAACTTTGAAAAAATAAGCCGAATTTATAGCTCAGCTTTGATTTGCAGAATAGGAATATTTGCCATTAGGAGTCAATTAGCAGACTGAGATCCCAGGCTTTGCACCCACAGAGGTATGCCACTATATGGAGAAAAAAACAAAATGGACAAGTTTTTTCTCAAGGTATTTGCTGAATTCTGAGCCTGGGCGAAGCAGACATAGAGCCAAAAACCTAAGAAGAATGCCTCCAAAAAGCTATTTATCGCACTCAATAGTCTTAAGAAGCAAATATCAGGATCTAAAACCTATCAGAAGGAAGAGTTGTAGAAATACATAAGCCTCTTAATTAGAACTCTGGAGGCCCAGGTGAACCAGATAAAAAACGGGTCTCAGCAAGGTCATAACCCAAGTTCAACTCAGTCTCTTTCCATCAATTAGTCTTAGCTATCAAAATGGCAACCCACTCCAGTGTTCTTGCCTGGAGAATCCCAGGGACGGGTGAGCCTGGTGGGCTGCTATCTATGGGGTCGCACAGAGTCAGACACGACTGAAGCGACTTAGCAGCAGCAGCAGCATTCTACTATTCATCCCTGCTATACTCCTTGTCACAGTGTGAAGGACTCTATTAGGAATGGCATCCATTCATTAAGCTTTTGTTGCACTTTCCTTGGTCTTTTACTCGGTGGGACAGCAGTTGATTATGGACTAATTTTATAATTCATATATATGTGTGTATATATATATAGTGTTGTTGCTTATGAAGAACTTTCCCCTTAATATGACTTTGGGAGTCAGGGTCAGTAGGAAGGGTTTAAGGTGATTGACCTCAAGTCCATCTCCAGCAGATGGAAGGGAAACCTACTCTACAGATGATAGTATCACCTGGTACCTCTATAACTTTTACACACAATTCAAGAAAAACTTAGTACACACATGAAGAGATGGAAACATATAACTAAAATCCAAGAGAAAAAATAGACTGAGCACTGATGATAGTATATATACTATGATACTAACTAGTCACAAGAAAAGCACAAGTTAATTGTAATGTTCAATTATATGTGAGATTTATATATGTATTTATGCATCTGTTACATTTAAAATATACTTCTGAGATATAAACCCTGTTAATGAAGCACACAAATTGCCAGGCTAACCAATGTTTAACTATGTTATCTTTTATCCATAGTCCAAATTCTCCCACTTTATCTTCTCAGTCACTGTCCTCTGTAAACTTTTAAACCCCACTTGAGATCTGATTGAATAGGAATATCCACAAACATACATGTCACTCCAAAAGCTTACTATTCTATTAATTGATTAAAAATTGGTTCACGTGATATTACTGGCATAAATTCAGGGTTTGTTGACACAAATAACCAAGAATGGAGCTTGCATATATGAGCCTGAAAGTGAAAGTCACTTAGTCATATCCGACTCTTTGTGACCCCATGGACTATATGGTCCATAGAATTCTCTAGGCCAGAATACTGGAGTGGGTAGCCTGTCTCTTATCCATGGGACCTTCCCAACCCATATGAGCTTGCATACAGTCTAAATGTTTCCTCTATTTTGTAGACTTCCAGCTATATTCTTGGCTCATCACTTCTTGTGATCAGAATGTCATAACTTAACACTGTTTTCCATTTTAATGTGTTTGAATTTACAAGTTTCATGTTGGTCCCAAAAGTTTCTCTTTGCTAAATTATACACACCTACTTCTACTAACTTCACACATTTAATATCTAATGAATACAAAATGGCATAGTATTTATATTTTACAAACAGAAATTGTATGAAGAACCTCTTGCATATTATTTTTATTTTACTAATACATTTTCATCTTGATTAGTTGCCCTTCCCAGAAATACCTACATTTTATAAGATAAAAGGAGTCTTCAAAAAACTTTTCTGTGTGGTAAAGAGAAAAAAAAAAAAATTCAGCATCTTAAGTATTTTTAAGTGTGGTGGTGGTGGTCGTCATTTAGTCACTAAGTTGTGTCCAACTCTTGTGACCCCATGGACTGTAGCTAGCCAGGCTCCTCTTCCCATGGGATTCTCCAGGCAAGCATACTGGAGAGAGTCACCAGTTTCTTCTCCAATTTTAAGTGTACAGTATAGTAAAAAAAAAAAAATATATATATATACACACATATATATACATACACATACATAGTATACAAATATACTATGTATATTTATACATAGTAAAATATATATAGTATATACTATATATATAGTAAAAAAAAATTATATATATATAGTAAAATACATATAGAGGATGAGGTGGTTGGATGGCATCACCAACTGAATGGAATGAGTTTGAGCAAACTCCAGGAGATGGTGAAGGACAGGGAAGCCTGGCATGCTGCAGTTCATAGAGTTGCAAAGAGTCAGACACAACTGAGCGACTGAACAACAATAGTAAAATATATTCATATTGTTTTGAAATAGACCTCCAGGTCTTTTTCATCTGACAAACATGAAACTCTATCGCTATTAAACAACTCCCCTTTTGCCTCTCCTACCAGGCCCTGGTAAAAACCATTCTACTTTCTATATTGATGAATCTATATTAGATACCTCATATAAGTGACCTTACAGAGACTTTGTCTTTCTTGAATGACTTAATTCACTTAGCATAATGTCCTCTAGGTATATCCATGCTGTAATATATATAGTTTCCTGTTTTAAGGCCGAATAATATCCCATTCTGTGTGTGTATTACTTTATATTATCCACTCATCATTTTTTTTGCTTCTACCTTCTATGAATAGTGCTGTATGAACATTGGTATGCTTTCTATAGTGCTGTGAATAATGCTGCTATGAAGAACATTGGTATGCTTTCAAATCTTTTAGATATATCTGGAAGTAGGATTGTTCAATCATGCGGTAGTTCTAGTTTTACTTTTTTCAGTAACCTCCATACTGCTTTTCATAGCAATTACATCTTTTTCCAATCCCATCAACAGGATGCAAAGGTTCCAATTTCTCTACTTCCTCGACAACTTTTGGTATTTTCTGTTATTTTGATAGTAGTCATCCTAATGAGTATGAAGTGGTATCTCACTGTGGTTGTGATTAGGATTTCCCTCATGATTACTACAGAGAAGGCAATGGCACCCCACTCCAGTACTCTTGCCTGGAAAATCCCATGGACGGAGGAGCCTCATAGGCTGCAGTCCATGGGGTTGCAAACAGTTGGACACGATTGAGCGACTTCACTTTCACTTTTCACTTTCATGCATTGGAGAAGGAAATGGCAACCCACTCCAGTGTTCTTGCCTGGAGAATCCCAGAGATGGGGGAGCCTGGTGGGCTCCTATGGGGTCGCACAGAGTCGGACACGACTCAAGCGACTTAGCAGCAGCAGCAGCAACATGATTACTAATGTTGAACATCTTTTCATATGCTTGTTAGATAGTTGTATACCACCTTAGAAGAAATATCTACTCAAGCCCTTTGAAAGTGAAAGACACTCAGTTGTGTCTGACTCTTTGTGACCCTATGGACTATACAGTCCATGGAATTCTCCAGGACAGAATATTGGCGTGGTTAGCCATTCCCTTCTCCAGAGGACCTTCCCCATGCAGAGACTGAAACCAGGTCTCCCACATTGCAGGTGGATTCTTTAGCAGCTGAGCCACCAGGGAAGCCCAAGAATACTGGAGTGAGTAGCCTATCCCTTCTCCAGGGGATCTTTCCAACCCAGGAATAGAACCAGGGTCTCCTGCATTGCAGGCAGGTTCTTTACCAACTGAGCTATCAGGGAGCCCTTTCAAGCCTTTTGCTCATTCTTTAATTGGGCAATTGGATTTTGTGTTTCTACTCAGTTGTACGTTTCTGTTTATATTCTAGATATTAACTCCATACCTGATATGTAATTTCCAAATATTTTTTTCCCATTTCATAGTCTGTCTTTCCACTCTTGCTATGTCCTTTGGTGCACAAAAGTTTTCAGTTTGATGCAGCCCCACTTTGTGTTTTTTGCTTTTATTGCCTTTGCTTTTGATGGCATTTCCAAGAATTCACTTCCAAGTACAATGTTGTGAATCTATTCCTCTATGTTTTCCCTAGAAGTTTTATACTTTTAAGTTTTATATTTAGGTGTTTACCTGTTTTGAGCTAATATTTATATGTAAGATATGGTTCTAATGGTATCCTTTTGCATGTAGATATCCATGTTTCCACTATTAGTAGAAGAGACAATCCTTTCCGCATCAAGTGGTCTTGGCACCCTTATTATAGATCAGTTCAGTAACTCAGTCATGTCCAATTCTCTGTAACCCCATGGACTGTAGCACGCCAGGTCTCCCTGTCCATAACCAACACCCAGAGTTTACTCAAACTCATGTTTATTGAGGCAGTGATGCCATCCAACCATCTCATCTTCTGTTGTCCCCTTCTCTTCTTGCTTCAATCTTTCCCAGCATCAGGGTCTTTTCAAATGAGTCAATTATTCGCATCAGCTTGCCAGAGTATTGGAGTTTCAGCTTCAACATCAGTCCTTCCAATGAATATTCAGGACTGATTTCCTTTAGGATGAACTGGTTGGATCTCCTTGCAGTCCAAGGGACTCTCAAGAGTCTTCTCCAACACCACAGTTCAAAAGCATCAATTCTTTGGTGCTCAGCTTTCTTTGTAGTCCAACTGTCACATCCATACATGACTGTGGGAAAATCATAGCTTTGAATAGATGGACCTATGTTGGCAAAGTGATGTCTCTGCTTTTTAATATGCTGTCTAGGTTGGTCATAACTTTTCCTCCAAGGAGCAAGCATCTTTTAATTTCATGGCTATAGTCACCATCTGCACTGATTTTGGAGCCCAGAAAATAAAGTCTGCCAATATTTCCCCATCTATTTGCCATGAACTGATGGGACCAGATGCCATGATCTTAGTTTTCTGAATTTTGAGTTTTAAGCCAGGTTTTACACTCTTCTTTCACTTTCATCAAGAGGCTCTTTAGTTCTTCTTTAAGTTCTGCCATAAGGGTGGTGTCATCTGCATATCTGAGGTTATTGATATTTCTCCTGGCAATACTGATTCCAGCTTGTGCTTCACCAAGCCCAGCGTTTCTCATGATGTACTCTGCATATGTTAAATAAGCAGAAGGACAATATACAGCTTTGACATACTCCTTTCCTGAGTTGAAACCAGTCTGTTATTCCATGTCCAGTTCTGACTATTACTTCTTGACCTGCAGGCAGATTTCTCAGGAGGCAGGTCAGGTGGTCTGGTATTCCCATCTCTTTCAGAATTTTCCAGTTTGTTATGATCCACACAGTCAATGCCTTTGGTGTAATCAATAAAGCAGAAGTAAATGTTTTTCTGGAACTCTCTTGCTTTTTTGATGATCCAACGGATGTTGGCAATTTGATCTCTGGTTCTTCTGCCTTTTCTAAATGCAGCTTGAAGATATGGAAGTTCACGGTTCACGTACTGTTGAAGCCTGGCTTGGAGAATTTTAAGCATCACTTTGCTAGCGTGTGAGATGAGTGCAATTGTACAGTAGTCTGAGCATTCTTTGGCATTGCCTTTCTTTAGGACTGGAATGAAAACTGACCTTTTCCAGTCCTGTGGCTACTGCTGAGTTTTCCAAATTGCTGGCATAATAAGTGCAGCACTTTCACAGCATCATCTTTTAGGATTTGAAATAGCTCAGCTGGAATTCTGTCATCTCCATTAGCTCTGTTCATAGTAATACTTCCTAAGGCCTACTTGACTTTACACTCCAGGATGTCTGGTCCTAGGTGAGTGACCACATCATTGTCATTATTCAGATCATTTAGACCTTTTTTGTACAGTTCTGTGTATTTTTGCCACCTCTTCCTAATCTCTTCTGCTTCTATTATGTCCTTGCCGTTTCTGTCCTTTACTGAGCCCATCTTTGCATGAAATATTCCCTTGGTATCTCTAATTTTCTTGAAGAGATCTCTAGACTTTCCCATTCTATTGTTTTCCTCTATTTCTTTGCATTGATCAATGAGGAAGGCTTTCTTATCTCTCCTAGCTATTCTTTGGAACTTTGCATTCAAATGGGTATATCTTTCCTTTTCTCCTTTGCCTTTCCCTTGTCTTCTTTTCACAGCTATTTGAAAGGCCTTCTCAGACAACCATTTTGCTTTTTTGAATGTCTTTTTCTTTTTGCATTTCTTTTTCTGGAACATTCTTTGTTGGTGCATAGAAACAACTGATGTTTGTTTATTGATTCTGTGTCCTGCAACTTTGTTGAATTTATTACTTTTAGCAGTTAGTGTTGGATTATAGATCATTTGACCATGTATATTCAAGGTTTACTTCTGGACTCTATTTTATTTCACTTGTCTATGGGTTTATCTTTATGCCAGTACATTGTTTTGATTACTGTAACTTTGTACTATGTTTTGAATCTAGAAGTATGAATCTTCCACTTTGGTTCTTCCTTAAAATTGTTTTGGCTATTCAGGGTCCCTTGAGATTGCACATGTATTTCAGGATAATTTTTGTGGCAATAGAAAAATGTACCATTGAGAATTTGATAGCTATTACATTAGATCTATAGATGGCTTTGGGTAATATGGACATATTAACAATGTTGTCTTCCCATCCATGAACATAAGATGTCTTTCCACTTGTTTTGTGT
This sequence comes from Bos indicus, assembly GCF_029378745.1. Classification (NCBI taxonomy): domain Eukaryota; kingdom Metazoa; phylum Chordata; class Mammalia; order Artiodactyla; family Bovidae; genus Bos; species Bos indicus. Next base: position 67,058,889 of record NC_091771.1, read on the forward strand.
CTTAATTTCTTCCAGGAGTCTTTTGTTGAATTCAGCGTTCAAGTCTTCCACCACCTTCTTGATGCTACTATACATGAATTATTTTCTTACTATTTTTTGGATCATTCTTTGTTAGTGCATAGAAACAACTGATGTTTGCTTATTGATTTTGTGTCCTGCAACTTTGTTGAATTTATTAGTTTTAGCAGTTAGTGTTGAATTTTTAGGTTTTCCTAATATAAGATTATGTCATCAGTGAACAGAGATGATTTTACTTCTTCCTTTTCAATTTGTATGCTTTCAATTCTCAATTTTTTGGTCTACTGCCTAGGTTTTTGGTCAATTGGTAAGTTTGTGTGTTTTTTTTGACTAATTATTTGGCTTTTGATATTGTCACTGTGTCTGTTTATAATATTAACAATCTTATTGAACAATTCATCAGATCAGTAATGCCTGTATATTCCAATACATTCAATTTTAAAATCAGCAATTTAATGATAGAATATGAGAAGGGAATATTTTTCGATGAAGTAACAAAAGTAGTATCTTTAAAATTTTTATTATGGAAATTATTTTATGTATGAAAACACAGTTAAGAGTAAAAGGAACCTTCAAATACTCATCTTCAGCTGCCACAATCCTGGTCAGTCTAGTTCCATATACATACCCATTCATTTCTCCCGACTTCCAGAATATATTTATTCTACGATATTATTTCATCCACAGGTATTTCAAAATATATGTACAAGAAGAAACTAATTATCACACCATAGTCACACTAAAATTTTAAGCACTTCCTCTTTAATATTATCAAATGTATACTGTAGGAACAATTTGCTGGATTGTCTCATAATTTTTTAGGGTGATTGTTTAAATAACTATAAAAATAAAGTCTACATATTGCAATTAGTTGCTATATTTCTTATATTTTATGTAATGTAACATTTTTCCTTTTTCTACAACTTATTTAAAAATTTAGTCAATTATCCAGAGGAGTTTTCTACAGTCTAGATTTTACTGATAGCATTCCTGTGGTATTGCTTGATATGTTCCCTCTCCCTATATCTCCTTAAATTGGTGGCAAGATCTAAAAATTTGATCAGATACAAGTTCAGGGCTTTTTTTTATTTGTTGTATTTGTGTGTGTGTGTGTTTGTCAGGAATATTGCATAAATGGTCTTGGATACTTCCATTCAAAGGAGTTTAATGACTGATTTCCTCTAAAAAGCAGCTTTGTATGTGTGTGTGTGTTAGTTGCTCAGTTGTATCCAACTCTTTGCAACTGCATGGACTGGAGCCCACCAGGCTTCTCTATGCATGGAATTCTCCAAGCAAGAATATTGGAGTGGGTTGCCAGGCTCTCCTCTAGGGGAATCTTCTCAACCCAGGGATTGAAATCAGGTGTCCCACATTGCAGGCAGATTTTTTACTGTCCGAGCCACCAGGGAAGCCCCCAAAGCAGCTTTACTCTTCCTTAAATATTTTTACTATTTTAGAGTAACAATTCTTTACCATTACATAGGACTTTACAGTTTTGAATTACTTTCATATACACAAATACACTGACCTTTACAATACTGCTGCAAGGTAGGTGTTAGGTCCAGAACTTGATTTCAGCCAATTACGAACTCATATGTTAACCTGTTATCGTTCACTGATGCTGGCAGAAAACAGCAGGCTCCTGCGTCAGAGAGCAAGGAATGCATTACTTACGGCACAACAAGTATCATGAATATCAGCATATTTGTGCTGCTTTCCTTTTGTTCTTAGTTCAATGGGAGCGATGTGAAAAGACCCAAATGGATTCTGCACATGCAGTGGGGTTTTGAGTCATAGCTGAGTAACACTTAGCTTGGGGGATTGACCAAATTTATAGCAAGCAGTAAGCAAGCATCTCTTTGTCCAGGAGACAAGTAATTCTCTCACCTCTGAAAGTCACCAGGTACATAAACAATCTTGAAAAATGACCCATGGAAGAGTGGTCAGAGTCTTAGAGGCACACCGGAAAGACAAGTAGGATTGCTATAAGTCCAACAAAGAATATTCTTCTAGCATTAGATACAATAGACTGTTTTCTAACATTTCTAAAAAGGACATTAAGGCTCCGTGTGAATCAGGGTCACATAGTAAACAGCCAGTACTAAAATCTAAGGCTTCTGAAATGCATTCTTTATATCATCTTTAAAAGAATGAACTGTAGTAGCATGGAGGTGGTGACAATGCAGCTTTTCTCTGACTAAGGTTTAAATGTAGGGAAAATAAAAATTTCTAATCATGTGCTTGAATCAAATGTGACTTACTACCTCAATTCTGCATTATTAGTATAATTAAGAAACACCCAAGATAATGTTTCTACATTCCTAAAATAAACAAATTCAAAGCAATTATAGAGAACTACAAGTCTACTGTCACAAAATTACTGAGATTCAAGTCCCAAGAAATATTAGCTTATATGTGAAAATTTCAAAATACACAAGGAAATAATTAATCAGAAATAAGAGATAGCAGTCATGATAAGACTTACAGTTATTAGAAGAATTTGATAGAGACTATAGTGTATAAGTGTCTAAAATAGAGTTTCAAAAAAATAAGAAATTACAAAGAGGTGAAAAATAACTATTTGATAAAACACTAAAGCTTTAAAAACAAAAAAGAATGATGAAAAATAAAATCTCAAATAATGAGTTTCAGCTCAGACAAAACTGAAAAGATTAATACTAGAAGGCAAATAAAAAAAAATTCTCCAAAGACAGAAACAGTAAGAAAAAGAAATGGAATATGTGAAAGAGTTATTTATAGTTATGGCCAAAAGAATGGAAAGATCCTGATATTCCCATGATAAGAATTCCCAACTGAGAGAAAAGAGAGAGAATAAAAATTCAGTAGAGTTAATAAAACTATGTATAATGTATAAATGTATGAATCCCACGTAAAATAAATCTAAACCTAGACAAAGTATAGTGATGTAAGAAAAGAGATTTTTTTAAATGACAATCAGAAAATAAACTATGAAAGTATTATAATTAGAGAAATAGGAATATATTCATTAGTAAAAATTAATGTCAGAAAATATATTTTCAAATTGCTGAGATAAAAATATTAAAATAAATTTTACATGATAACTAATCATTTTGAAGTTAGAGGAAAAAGATGTTAATAGATTTTTTAAAATAAGACTATCAACTAAGACGCTCACTGAAAAAAATTGGCATGGAAGAAGAAAATTAAACTCAATGGAAGGACACATACAGTAATTTATTTACTCCTTCAACAAATGTTACTTAAGCACTTCCTTTGTGCCAGGTATTTTTCTTGTTACTGGGATTATAACTGTTCAAGAAGCAATATCTATCAAATAATTTTCTGTAATTGAAATTACATGAAATCACATAATTATATGTATAGTTTTTTACAATTTTAATATGCTTTTATAGCATATTTAAAAGCAGTCAATATTTCTCTTTCTTCACTCTCTTAACCATCCTAGTCTGTGTTAACCTTGAATTTTATTTCCCTACTGAAAAATATACTTCCTTTTATGAAACAAGTGCTATGCAGTCCAACAATCCGATCACTTAGAACAACAGTCTACATTTTCTGATACAATTCTCATCCTCCCGGCGTTCAACAAATACTTACTAAACTGAATTTAACTGAGTCTAGTTGAATTGGATTAAATTGATACAAATATATCTATGCTTGTTGTTATTTTTTAGTCACTCAGCCTGTCCAACTCTTTGTGACCCAGTGGATTGCAGCATGCCAGGCTTTCCTGTCCTTTACTATCTCCCAGAGTTTGCTCAAGCTCGTGTCCATTGAGTCAGTGATATCATCCAACCATCTCATCCTCTATCTCCACTTTCTCCTCCTGCCTTCAGTCTTTCCTAGCATCAGAGTCTTTTCTAATGAGTTGGCTCTTTGCATCAGGTGGCCAAAGTATTGGAGCTTCAGCTTCAGCATCAGTCGTTCTAATGAATATTCAGGGTTGATTTCCTTTAGGATTGACTGGTTTGATCTCCTTGCAGTCCAAGTGATTCTTAAGAATATTCTCCAGCACCACCACAGTTCACAAGCTTCAGTTCTTCAGTGCTCAGCCTTGTTTATGGCCCAACTCTCACATCCATACATTACTACTCATAGCTTTGGCTGTATGAACTTGTGGGCATATCTGCTTTTTAATATGCTATCTAGGTTTATAAAACTTTGCTTAATCAATGCCAAAAATGAAGTCAGTGAGAGCAAAAGGGAGAGCAAAGTACATAAACAGTACAGAGTTGAATATGGGACTTAAGAAAGACAAAGATATTTCCAAAGGCATCCACCTGCCCTCCACTCTTTTGGTATTCTTAGAGAGAATCTTAGATGGATAGCACGTTTAAAAATAGCTCACACCTGAAGGGTTAGATCACAAAGAACAAACAGATCAAAAGCAGGATGTGGCTGTGCATTTTATAACGTCTAAAGCAAAAAGGGTTCCTTGGTTCATTAACCATACATCACTCATTACTTCCAAGCATTACAAGTGCATGACATCGTCTTTGTCCTTGGAAAAACAGCTGTAATTTGACTAAATCTGTCATCAATGTTGCTAAATGACAAGGCAGAAAATTACACAGCTGATGTAACTGTGCAGCCTAACTATTTTTAAAGTAATCATCTGTACAGAATAACAGTGCAACTGGTTATCTTTATACAGAAGACAGGATCTAAGGACAGAGGGACAGGACTTCAGTGGTCAGAACTTACCTACCCAATCCTGACCCTTGTCAGTTAGGTGGTAATGGCATTCAAATAATTATGATTTAGGATGACAGAATGAAAGAGACTTTGGACATGCCTTCTCCAAATGCCTCACTTTTCAGAAATGAGGAAACTGAGGACTTAAAAGGCCCAGGTTGGTGAGAGAAATGGGTTGATTTTTATAAGTGACTCTTGTTTTTTTCTTATGAACCTATTTAAGAACTCTGCTTATAACCTTCTTTTTACACTGATTCTCCAGAAGAAATTTATAGTGAACAAAACTATTGTTTAATAACCAGCGTTGTTTCAACAGCTGAGAAATCCACTTAGTGATATTTCTACTACTAGAATGCTCACTCTCAGCTACTATATGATATATTAAGTAATAGGCTAATTAAATCACCTACCACATAAAGCAGACATGGAAATAAACCAGGGGCCACAAGCACATAGTGTGAAAGTATTTTAGATATAATGAAAAGCCGGCAGAGGAGTTAACCAGAGTCAGTTCCAACAGAAACCAAAAATACAATAGATTTCCTAACAAATCTATCTTCAGTTTCATTTTATTTTCAGAAGGACAATTTGTGTGTGTTGATGTGTGTATGTTGAGTACCTGATTTTATCCGTTTAGGCAAATGCTTATGTTCTCTTCATTCTGTATGATGACTTGGATACAAACATTCACACCATTAAGTAGACAATTAGTGATTTTTGACTTACAAGTAAACTAACGTGGCATTTTGGAATATTCTCATCAGTATTTTCTATAAAACATTATGAACATAAGGCAATTAAATACAAAATACACCTTTATATTTCCTGGAACTATGCAAGAAGCCAACACGTGTTCATTGAACTGAAATATGTATATTCATATATATATACATATATATGTATGTAAATGCCCAGTGCATTTCCATATGAGAAGGCTTATCTCGGAATATTTGAGAGCAGGAAGTTCCCCTTGAACTTCAGTATCCTCCGTGCCTACGCAGTTCAAAGGTACAACTGGGAGGAAAATTATTTTTGAGTCTCTATTTTTCTTTCTCTGTACATGCTGCGTAACCAACATAGCTACAACTGGAGACGTAAGTGTTCCACAGGCTTCCATGTTTCCTTTTCAGCAAATTTCGGGAAAAAAATTGCTGGAATTGCCATTCAGTGATCAGAACAGCTTGTAATGTTTTATCCCCTTCCTGAATACATTGTGATCCATAAAGGAAAATTACATGCGTTTTATGTAATACATTGTAATATGAGTTTCAAAAAATGCAAAATTGGAGCATGAGCCTTTTGGTAAACTGAATATTTCATATCCTTAAAATATGAAAAACAATGTCTCTGGAGAATTCTGACTGGATGTGTCCTTGACTGAGATGCTCCCTCCATGTTCTCACCCTTATGCTTGATAAAGCTTTATCCAACGTGCTGTTTCTGAAAGAGGGAAATTGTATTATATGCATTTATTTAGTCTTATAAAACTGTAGCAGAAAGTACCTGGCTCTATCAGAATGATTACCTGCAGGTTCATAACACAGGACCCCATCCACTTGGTGGAAATAAGAACAATATTCAATTTGATAGACTAAGTCAGGTAAATCTAATTATCCCTCAGTGATTTTTTTTCTCATAGTTTAATTAATTCTGTTCAGTAGTCTCAATGTCAACATTATCACACTAGAAAAATATATTTACTAGAGAAGAGTCCAAATTTTCTAAATAATACCAGGCCCAACATTCAGCCTCTCATCCGAATCTACATAGACTATTCAAAAGGAATGCCTTTTATAACAAAGGAAAATGATGAGATATTGCAATACATGTTGAAAATGGAAGTTTATGTTGTATTCATCTGAACACAAATTTTCTTCCAGTGATTTTAAATTCCAGCACTTAATCTATACATGTGTGATATAAGTGGTAGTTTTAATAAGATTTCCCATTGCTCACAAATTCTAAAAGTGATGGTTTTTATTTCAACTTTATCATAATGGTTATGCTTATAGAACCCTCACATAAAATCTCCACTCTATGATAGCTTGGCATGGTAGCTCACCTACGAAACCTAAAAGTGATCTACTGATTTTTAGGCATGAAGCATAAATATTACTGAAATATCCCAAATACTTTGAGGTTTTCCAAGAAACAAATATGAAATAAAATCAGATCAGATCAGTCGCTCAGTCGTGTCTGACTCTTTGCGACCCCATGAATCGCAGCACGCCAGGCCTCCCTGTCTATCACCAACTCCCGGAGTTCACTCAGACTCATGTCTATCGAGTCAGTGATGCCATCCAGCCATCTCATCCTCTGTCGTCCCCTTCTCCTCCTGCCCCCAATGCCTCCCATCATCAGAGTCTTTTCCAATGAGTCAACTCTTCGCATGAGGTGGCCAAAGTACTGGAGTTGCAGCTTTAGCATCATTCCTTCCAAAGAAATCCCAGGGCTGATCTCCTTGCAGTCCAAGGGACTCTCAAGAGTCTTCTCCAACACCACAGTTCAAAAGCATCAATTCTTCGGCGCTTAGCCTTCTTCACAGTCCAACTCTCACATCCATACATGACCACAGGAAATAAAATAGCATTAAATTAATTATTAGTAGCAGCCATATTAAATTTGGTAGCATAGCAAAAGAAGCATAAAAAGAGAAAGAAAACAACTCAGCAAATTCAGTCACGTTCTAGATGTATTTTTGAAACTATTTGGGAGTTAAAACAAAATCATTTTATTTTATTTTGTATTGTGCAATAAAGTTTGGGGATGAGAACTTAGTTGGCAATTGCTGGACATTCTTATCAGCAGCATTGGTGCCTACTTGCCAAAGGATATCTCTAGAAAGGAGCCCAACACTTACCTCTGAAGGCCTACCATATATAATTTTCCCAAGATACTCCATCATTCTGCAATTGCATAATTACTAAAGGCTCTAGAGAAAAACTTTAACATTTCTGAACAGGTATGTTCAAGCATATATTGGACATATATATGTATATTCTTTAAAATTCTAAATATGAATAATACTTAAAAAATAAGAGAAGGAAAAAGAACAAAATCATGGTGCTCTCCCAAGTCTATGTACATTTTAAAAATACTGAATATAAGGACCTCACTTCAGGCCAATCAGAACAAGATCTCTGATGACAGGAGCTGAGTGTTTGAAGCTGTATGCTCTAGATAACTGTAATATGCGCCGAAGTCTGAAAACAACAGGCTGAATGTATACACAGTTTCCTAGAGTCCCTTGTCTCTTGCTGTTTTGAACACAGAAGTTTTTTCACATTAATAACTAAATGATATTACATATAGAACAGGTCTCCCAGAGTAGTAGGTTGGCAGAGAAGGTCACTGGATTAGAAAAATATCATCAAAGTCATAAGGTTGGAAATGCTCATTATTTATTAACAATAACCATTGGCATTTATTGTTCACCAGGTCCCAGTCACTGTGTTAAATGCTATATATTCACTGTCTCATTTCTCAAGTACACATAGCTAATTAAAAAAAAAAAAAAAAAAAACTAGGTTTTAAGTTGGGGTTGGTCTGACTCCATTTTTTAAAATTTTAACCACTCCACTATAGTACTTCTCAAATGGAAAAATTCAGAACACTGCACTGCTGCTGCTGCTAAGGCACTTCAGTCGTGTCCAACCCTGTGTGACCCCATAGACGGCAGCCCACCAGGCTCCCCTGTCCCTGAGATTCTCCAGGCAGGAATACTGGAGTGGGGTGCCATTTCCTTCTCCAATGGACATTGCACTTCCATGGGTAATTAATCAATTGTGATCCACTGTAAAGTTGATTTTTTGAGTAAATAATTTATGCCAGTTTATGTCAACATCCATGTTCATTCTGAATTACCAAGAAACAGCTTAAAAACTAAATATTAGGGATCAATGTCAATATCCATGCTTGTGTTTAGAATCATACTGAAAAATAATTCACACTACTTCCTTGCTCACAGTGAATGAATGAGAAAGGAAGAGAGTGATTAAAAATGAAATGGTCTGATCCTCTCAAGTAAAGGCCAAACTGTCATCATAGTTCACAGTAAAAATGAATACATCATATAAATGCACAGAGAAAACTTATCATGTGACACACAGAGAATGAGTATGCCCAAATCAGAACTCATATTATTGCCTCCCGAATCCTTCCCCTTAAAGTGGGTGTCTTGACACAGTCCACATCACTGAAGCTCTAGAAATCTCACTGAGGCAGAAGGTCTCTGAATCTTTTTAGCATTTATTTCCAACTCTCTGGCATGTAGACGTCTTACCATTAAGTCTAGAAAAGGTGCTGCTTCTTACTAAGTGCCATCAGCATGAAGGTCATCCAGGTAATGAACCAACATAATACCCTGTAGAAGAGAGATCTTTCTCTGACAAAAATCACGACACAGGGTTAAAGAGTTGAAACACCCCTGATACACAGTGAAGGCATTACTGCTCACCGTGCCAGCTGAAAGCAAACTGCTTGTGGTGGACCTTATGACAGGGCTAGAGAAAAAAGCACTTGCCAGATCATTAGCTGCCTACCAGGTACCTGGAGATGTGTTAATTGGCTCAAGTAATAAAATCAAACCAAGCACAGCAACTTCAATTGAACTCACCACTTGACTAAGCTTACAATAATTCACTGTCATTCTCCAGGATTCATCTGTCTTCCACACTGGCCAAATAGGTGAGTTGAGTAGGATGTTGTAGAAATCATCAGTCCTGTATATTCCCAAGTGCTTGATAATGCACCAACCTCTGCAATCCCTCCAGGAATTTAGTAGTGTTTTATTTCACATTGTCCTTCATAGAGCCAATTCTAGAGGCTTCAAACTTGGACTTCCACAACAGTCCTCACAGCTCAGGTCAAGGAACTAATGTGGGGATCTTACCAACTACTGAATATTTCTATTCCAATTATGCATTCCAAAACTGCAGAAATAATCCTGGGCTGGGTTCAGGGGCCCACTGAGTTTCTTGTGAGATGGATCCAAGCCAAAACTCCATGGGTCATCTGACCTCCATAAGTTCCTACTCTGACTGGTAGACCAGACTGACATTTTGAGTCTCCTGGAATCAGTGTCAGTTAAGAATCGATGTCAGTAATACCTAAGAGATCTAATTTTCTTTTCCTTTAAACACACTTACCCTAGTAAAAAGCCATAGGTCCCTTTGATGAAAATTGGGAGAAAAACTAAAAGTCAAAATTGGGGGCATTGTATTGAATATCAAGATCTTTCCCCAAGGAGACCTGGCTTCCCCTTCATTCAAAGGGTTCTTGATCTAAAAATTGGTCCAAGTATAGGAATGGATTGAGGAGGCATACCTCTGTTTTTATGACTCAGATTAGAATTTTGTTCACTTGACCAATAATTTCTGTGCTTATATGTGTGTGTGTGTATGTGTGTGTGTGTGTGTGTATGTGTATATATACATCTCACAAGAATTTAGTGGGTTTCCTATTTATTTCACTGCTAAGAGCATCATAATAAACCAGGCCACAGGACTGCATTAGTTCTGGCAATGTTCTGACTGCTGATTTGACAGTCCTTTGAAAATAAGGCAACCATACCCACCCTGCCCTGGTGGTTGACTACCACTGTTTGGCCCCTTCCACCTCAAAGTCTAATTACTCCCCTCCCAGTTAGGTTTCCTGATTCAGCAACCTCAGTTTTCACTGTAACGATGGGTGTACGCAGGAGAACAATCATAGACCTTTTCAGGATGCTGGAGCTCCCCACGTAAATTTATTTATCATAGTTGTGGCGAAAACTGCTTCTTCTGGATGCACCCAGGGTGGATGACTAAGTCTTAAATGACAAATCCACTCTAACACTCTAATCCCCCTGAACCTTTGAAACTGTTCCTGTGAATTAAACCAAATCCCATATGATATCTCTAACTCATTCATTGTTGTCCACCTTGTGGTATTAGATTCCGCTCAGACTCAAGCTGAAACATTTCATGCAGAATGTCTGCTTAGTAAGCTCCTATCAATAAGTTCAGCCAGATCCAACTTTATGTTCCTTCCACCATTCGCTCACATCTTATATACTCATATTCACACATGTTCCCTTGCAGCTTTCTGCCATATAAATTTGAAAACTCAAATAGTTCTTTTGGAATACAGGGCACCTCCTCATGAGCTACAGTTTGTTTCTTATTCCAGGCCTGATAGAACTTGAATCCAGCTGTAAGTCAAGAGGTAAAAAATAAAGTAGTTGGGGGAGGATCCTGCAGAGAATTACATTGTCTCAATGTCAACTGCCTCAGGGGACACCCCTGTATTTCTCTCAGGCAATGCAGGGTTATTTCCCTCAAAAGTGGGTAGACAATCCACTTCCACTGAGGATGCGGAAACTGCTTCTACTGGCAAAGACAACCAGTCAGGATTTAGGAGCCCAATGTCCTCAGATTCATCACGGTCTTCCCACATATCCCCATTCCAGCTTTAAGGATCCCATTCCTTTCCAATCAAAGCCATCACTTTAACAAGTGACACCCTTCAAGGCCAAAAGTTTAATTTGCTCAGCCAGTGACAAATGAGATTCTAGGTTTGATTTTCAATGGACTCAACCCAGCATCTGTAGAAATTGAAAGGATCCTTCAGGGCACAAGTAGAAGTTTTCAAGTCATTTAAACAGCACTTGAACTCATCTTTTCTTTCCCTACTTTTTCCATCAACACTAGGAGCAACCAGACAATCAATCCCCTTATATCCACTAGTTTGACATAATAGTCAAAAGTATCACATACACAGTTACCCATATCTTTGCCTCTTATAAGTAGGTAATTAAAAGAAAGTATCCAATGGAAATATTTTGTGTATCTCTATTTCCAGATCATAACAGGGACTACCAATGTTCTCTTTACCAATAGAAATGGAATCATTAGCATCTTTAAGTCTAATCAGATTAGTGAATCAATCTAGAAATCTCAGAACCAAGTTAGAACACTCATCAAAACCCTGTTCCTCTAGAATCACTCTTGGTACCAAAATCTCTATTATTTTGGGTTCTTCAGAAAAAATATAACCAATAGGATGTACATATGTTATATATACATTATGATGATTTATTCCATATTATAAAAGTTGACTCACACAGTTAGAGAGGTCAGTACCTTCCAAAATCTGCAGGGTGAATCAACACGGTCCAGTCCAAAGGCTGGTAAGCTCGAGAACCAGTAAGAGCCAATGTTTCCCTGCAAATCTAAAAGGATAAAAAAGAAAAGCCCCGTTTCACATCAATCAGGCAGGAAGAATTCTCTCTTACTTGATGAAGGGTCTGAATTTTTATTCTAGCCAGGTTTTCAACTGATTGAATGAGGCCCACACACACTAAGAAGGGCAGTTTGCTTTACTCAGCCTACCCATTTGAATGTTAATCTCATCTGAAAACAAGCATACAGAAACACCTAAAATAATGTTTGACATAATATGTGGACACCCTGTGGTCCTGTCAAGTCAATACCTAAAATTAACCATCACACCAACTATCTGTGTTCATGATATTTTGGGGATTTAGAGTTGGGAGGACTGCCATGCATCGCATTAATTGAGTGATAATTTTAGTGTTAATTTAATCACTGACTTTAATTTATAGGTTCATTTTAGCTTTACATCGTAAATTAAAAGTTTGCATCTAATTGTGTCATTATACGTATTTAACTAACACTGTAGTTAAAATCAGCTTTCTAAACTGGGGCTGTGGAAAAAAGTTTTTTCATTTAAAATTGGCCATAATTTACATAAACAAGATTGAGAAACTGTGTTACATAGAAGGATAACCGCTTTCTCAAGACAATAATAAAGTATAGATATTGTTTAAGGGAGAAGTTTAACAGTGAATCAGAGAAGGCAATGGCACCCCACTCCAGTACTCTTGCCTGGAAAATCCCATGGACAGAGGAGCTTGGTGCGCTGCAGTTCATGGGGTCGCTAAGAGTCAGACACGACTGAGCGACTTCACTTTCACTTAACGGTGAATCTGGGATTCATTTTTTGCCTTAACTGAATCTTATTGCGGAAACGATCTTTGAGGTCTTACTTAGCACCCACTGTGCTACTCTGTGCACTGCACAATGAGACGAGACTAGAATGGCAGCATCCCAGATCTTATCAGTTGGTGCCCAGCTTTAGTATTCCACAAACAAGCTAATATCCATGAGAATGCTATGAGAGACCTTTATCATGTGCATAAGGTATACCATGTGGCTCTGACAGTTTCATTCAATAAATATGGTTCAACTAATACTTAAAAGATTAAAAGACGCTTACTCCTTGGAAGAAAAGTTATGACCAAGCTAGATAGCATATTGAAAAGCAAAGACATTACTTTGCCAACAAAGGTCCATCTAGTCAAGGCTATGGTTTTTCCTGTGGTCATGTATGGATGTGAGAGTTGGACTGTGAAGAAGGCTGAGTGCCAAAGAATTGATGCTTTTGAACTGTGGTATTGGAGAAGACTCTTGAGAGTCCCTTGGACTGCAAGGAGATCCAACCAGTCCATTCTGAAGGAGATCAGCCCTGGGATTTCTTTGGAAGGAATGATGCTAAAGCAGAAACTCCAGTACTTTGGCCACCTCATGCAAAGAGCTGACTCATTGCAAAAGACTCTGATGCTGGTAGGGATTGGGGGCAGGAGGAGAAGGGGACGACAGAGGATGAGATGGCTGGATGGCATCACTGACTCGATGGACATGAGTCTGAGTGAACTCCGGGAGATGGTGATGGACAGGGAGGCCTGGCGTGCTGTGATTCATGGGGTCGCAAAGAGTCGGACACGACTGAGTGACTGAACTGAACTGAATACTTAAAAAATCTTCTAGAAGCTCTATCTGCACAAGCTGCTGAAATTTTACTTCACATATCCAAAAAAATTTAGAAAATAGAAGTGTACAAAATTTTTGAGTTGGTACCTTTAAGTTACATCCAGCTTTCCATCTTAAAGTCTGTTTTTAATAGTTTCATTGTCACCATTCTTACTCATGATGTAGTCATTGTTGGCATTAGAAGTATACACTCACATTTTGTCCAGTATGCATAAGGAGGGAGACATTGTAAGACTACTTAGAGATGCTCAGGGAGTATCATTTCCCTCTGGTTTCCATTTACTCATGTTTTTCTGTGCAATATCCTACATCCTCACCTCCATCGATACATTCTCTCTGGATTTTCACTTGGAAATTATTTTTTCCCACCTCATTCTGTGTTGAAACTGACCCTTACTCAAAATAACACCTATCATCTAAAGACCCAGTTTCCTTTGTTACATCAGAATATTCTTGAAGCAATAGATTCTCTTTGCACAAAGGTCCTATACTTGCCTAAAAGGTGAGAAACAGGTTCCATGGAAAATCTACAGAGAAACAGCGTACTAAAATTCTTGGGAAAATAACTTTTTTGTATAAAACACTAAAGACACAGTACCTGTGAAAGAAATAACTTATAAGCTGGACTTCAAGAACATTTAAAACTTCTGTTGCAATTAAAAGATGAATAAGTTCTGAAGCTCTAATATATAGCATTGTGATTTAAAGAATAAATAAAAAACTCTTGTGATACAAAAGACAGTATCAAGAGAATGAAAAGACAAGCCATAGACTGGGAGAAAATATTTTGAAAGACACATCCAGTAAAGCATTGCTATCCAAAATATACAAAGAACACTTAAAACTCCACAATAAGAAAACAAACAACCTGATTAAAAAATGGGCCAAAGATCTTAACAGACATCTCAAAAAAGATGTACAAATAGCATCTGATCACACAAAAAGATGTTCCACATCACATTATCAAGAAAATACAAGTTAAAACAACCATAAGATACCACCATACATCTATTAGAAAGACCCAAATCGGGAACACTGACCCAAATATTGGTGAGGTGGTGAAAAAGATAGGAACTCTCATATCACTGGTGACAATGCAGAATGGTAGAGCTACTTTGGAAGACACTTCGGCAGTTTGTTATAAAATGAAACGTACTCTTACCATTGATAAACCATACTCTTAACCACAAGATCCAATATCCACACTCCTGGTATTTATCAAAAAGAGTTCAAAATCTATCCATACACATAGTCCTAAACAAGGATGTTAGCAGCAGCTTAATTCACAATCACCAGATCTTGGAAGCAACCAAGATGTCCTTCAAGGGGTGAATGGATAAATAAACTGTGATGCATGCCAGAGGTGGATTACTTGGTGCAAAAAAGAAATGAGCTATCAAGCCCTGGAAGACATGGAGCAATTGTGCATGGGTATCACTAAGACAAAGAAACTAGTCTAAAAGTGCTACATTTTGTGTGATACCATGTATGACATTCCAGACCAGGCAAAACCATGGAGGCAATTAAAAAGACCCATGGTTACCAGAAGTGTGGAGAGGAGAGATGGAAAGTACAGAGGACTTTTTAGGACAGTGAAGATGGAGAGCGCAGAGGATTCTTTATGCCAGTGATGGCGAAGGTTGGTTTTTTTGTGTGTAGCTAACATTTATTGCCTGCAGCGTGGGCGGCTGCGATGGCACACATAGCGCGGCCGAGAGTAGCTATCCCATGTCCGAGGTCAGGGGCAGAAGCTGGGAGGACCCCATGCCCCAGGGGCAGTGGCCAAGAGGAATTACCCCACATCCGAGGTCAGGGGCGGCAGCTGAGAGTGCCAGGCTGCGACGGCTCAGGAACGGCCAAGAGGAGCTACCCCACGCCCGAGGTCAGGGGCAGTGGCCAAGAGTGCCAGGCAGTGACAGCACAGGAGCAGCTGAGAGGAGCTACCCCAAGTCCGAGGTCAGGGGTGGCGGCCGAGAGTGCCAGGCTGTGACAGCACCGGAGCAGCTGAGAGAAGCTACCCTCCACCCGAGGCTAGAGGCAGTGGCCGGGAGGACCAACCCACAAGGAGCGGTGGCTGTGTGGGCGCAGGAGAGCCTAGAGGAGCTATTCCATGTTCAAGGTCAGGAGGGGTGGTGGTGAGGAGATACCCCTCCTCCAAGGTAAGGAGCAGCGGCTGTGCTTTGCTGGAGCAGCCATGAAGAGATACCCCACATCCAAGGTAAGAGAAACCCAAGTAAGATGGTAGGTGTTACAAGAGGGCATCAGAGGGCAGACACACTGAAACCATACTCACAGAAAACTAGTCAATCTAATCACATTAGGACCACAGCCTTGTCTAACTCAATGAAACTAAGCCATGCCCGTGGGGCCAGCCAAGATGGGTGGGTCATGGTGGAGAGATCTGACAGAATTTTTTTGTGGTCCACTGGAGAACGGAATGGCAAACCACTTCAGTATTCTTGCCTTGAGAACCCCATGAATACTATGAAAAAGCAAAATGATAGGATACTGAAAGAGGAACTCCCCAGGTCAGTAGGTGCCCAATATGCTACTAGAGATCAGTGGAGAAATAAATCCAGCAGGAATGAAGGGATGGAGCCAAAGTAAAAACAATACCCAGCTGTGGATGTGACTGGTGATAGAAGCAAGGTCCGATGCTGTAAAGAGCAATATTGCATAGGAACCTGGAATGTCAGGTCCATGAATCAAGGCAAATTGGAAGTGGTCAAACAGAAGATGGCAAGACTGAGTGTCGACATTCTAGGAATCAGCGAACTGAAATGGACTGGAATGGGTGAATTTAACTCCGATGACCATTATATCTACTACTGCGGGCAGGAATCCCTTAGAAGAAATGGAGTGGCCATCATGGTCAACAGAAGAGTCCGAAATGCAGTACTTGGATGCAATCTCAAAAACGACAGAATGATCTATGTTCGTTTCCAAGGCAAACCATTCAATATCACAGTGATCCAAGTCTATGCCCCAACCAGTAATGCCAAACAAGCTAAAGTTGAACAGTTCTATGAAGACCTACAAGACCTTTTAGAACTAACACCCAAAAAAGATGTCCTTTTCATTATAGGGGACTGGAATACAAAAATGGGAAGTCAAGAAACACCTGGAGTAACAGGCTAATTTGACCTTGGAATACGGAATGAAGCAGGGCAAAGACTAATAGAGTTTTGCCAAGAAAATGCACTGGTCAGAGCAAACACCCTCTTCCAAAAACACAAAAGAAGAGTCTACACATGGACATCACCAGATGGTCAACACTGAAATCAGACTGATGATATTCTTTGCAGCCAAAGATGGAGAAGCTCTATACAGTCAACAAAAACAATTCTAGGAGCTGACTCTGGCTCAGATCATGAACTCCTTATTACCAAATTCAGACTTAAGTTCAAGCAAGTAGGGAAAACCACTAGACCATTCAGATATGACCTAAATCAAATCCCTTATGATTATACAGTGGAAGTGAGAAATATATTTAAAGGACTAGATCTGATAGATAGAGTGCCTGATGAACTATGGACAGAGGTTCATGACATTGTACAGGAGACAGGGATCAAGAAGATCCCCATGGAAAAGAAATGCAAAAAAGTAAAATGGCTGTCTGAGGAGGCCTTACAAACAGTTGTGTAAAGAAGAGAAGCGAAAAGCAAAGGAGAAAAGGAAAGATATAAGCATCTGAATGCAGAGTTCCAAAGAATAGCAAGGAGAGATAAGAAAGCCTTCCTTAGGGATCAATGTAAAGAAATAGAGGAAACCAACAGAATGGGAAAGACTAGAGATCTCTTCAAGAAAATTAGAGATACCAAGGGAACATTTCATGCAAAGATGGGCTCGATAAAGGACAGAAACGGTATGGACATAACAGAAGCAGAAGATTTTAAAAGGAGGTGGCAAGAATACACAGAAGAACTGTACAATAAAGATCTTCATGACCCAGATAGTCACAATGGTGTGATCACTGACCTAGAGCCAGACATCCTGGAATGTGAAGTCAAGTGGGTCTTAGAAAGCATCACTACGAACAAAGCTAGTGGAGGTGATGGAATTCCAGTTGAGCTATTTCAAATCCTGAAAGGTGATGCTGTGAAAGTGCTGCACTCAATATGCCAGCAAATTTGGAAAACTCAGCAGTGGCCACAGGACTGGGAAAGGTCACTTTTCATTCCAATCCCAAAGAAAGGCAACACCAAAGATGCTCAAACTACCACACAATTGCACTCACACGCTAGTAAAGTAAATGCTCAAAATTCTCCAAGCCAGGCTTCAGCAATACGTGAACTGTGAACTTCCAGATGTTCAAGCAGGTTTTAGAAAAGGCAGAGGAACCAGAGATCAAATTGCCAACATCCGCTGGATCATGGAAAAAGCAAGACAGTTCCAGAAAAACATCTATTTCTGTTAATTGACTATGCCAAAGCCTTTGACTGTGTGGATCACAAGAAACTGTGGAAAATTCTGAAAGAGATGGGAATACCAGACCACCTGACCTGCCTCTTGAGAAACCTATATGCAGGTCAGGAAGCAACAGTTAGAACTGGACATGGAACAACAGACTGGTTCCAAATAGGAAAAGGAGTGCATCAAGGCTGCATATTGTCACGCTGCTTATTTAACTAATATGCAGAGTACATCATGAAATGCCGGGCTGGAAGAAGTGCAAGGTGGAATCAAGATTGCTGGGAGAAATATCAATAACCTCAGATATGCAGATGACACCGCCCTTATGGCAGAAAGTGAAGAGGAACCAAAAAGCCTCTTGATGAAAGTGAAAGTGGAGAGTGAAAAAGTTGGCTTAAAGCTCAACATTCAGAAAACGAAGATCATGGCATCTGGTCCCATCACTTCATGGGAAATAGATGGGGAAACAGTGGAAACAGTGTCAGATTTTATTTTTTGGGGCTCCAAAATCACTGCAGATGGTGACTGCAGCCATGAAATTAAAAGACGCTTCCTCCTTGGAAGGAAAGTTATGACCAACCTAGATAGCATATTGAAAAGCAGAGACATTACTTTGCCAACAAAGGTCCATCTAGTCAAGGCTATGGTTTTTCAGGTGGTCATGTATGGATGTGAGAGTTGGACTGTAAAGAAAGCTGAGCACCGAAGAATTGATGTTCTTGAACTGTGGTGCGGAGAAGACTCTTGAGAGTCCCTTGGACTGCAAGGAGATCCAACCAGTCCATCCTGAAGGAGATCAGCCCTGGGATTTCTTTGGAAGGAATGATGCTAGAGCTGAAATTCCAGTACTTTGGCCACCTCATGCAAAGAGTTGACTCATTGGAAAAGACTCTGATGCTGGGAGGGATTGGGGGCAGGAGGAGAAGGGGACGACAGAGGATGAGATGGCTGGATGGCATCACTGACTCGATGGACGTGAGTCTGAGTGAACTCCGGGAGTTGGTGATAGACAGGGAGGCCTGCTGTGCTGTGATTCATGGGGTCGCAAAGATTCGGGCACAACTGAGCAACTGAACTGAACATTTATTGAGGCCACAGTTTCATATAATTTTATTTGTTCATAATAATATTTATCAAGTGCCAACTATATAGGGGCTCATACTACACATAAACCAAAGAATCATCCTGGCTAAACACTGAAATTTAAGTACTTATAATAAGTACATATATATGTATATAAGCAGCTGAATTATCTTTATAATGACAATCCTTTGATAGTAGAGATGGTTCTAACTTATTGGGTTCCTATTTACATTGTATAGCATCAGCATATGTTTTTGAACAGTGAAGGTAATCTGCTCCCCGGTGGCGAGTCCCCTTGCCATGTCCTGACTGGGCATCAGGAGACTGGCATCCTATTTATGGTCTATCATCTATTTTCCAAGGAAACTCTGCCATTCAACTCACTTTGCCTGCCTTAGCCTCTAATCTTCAAATAATAACTATATTTTTGTCGATGTAAAAAAAATCACAAAGTGCTCTTTCATATTTATGATTTCATTTAATTTTCACATCTATCCTGGGAGAAGGCATCATTATCATGTAAATATTACAGATGAAGAAACTGAATCTCCATGACTATATGAATTTTCTCAGGTTTCTGGGGCTTGACCTCATCTCCTGTCTATACTCCATTGCTTTCTAGCATGAATTCTGGAAGTCTGGGTAGCTCCAATTTAAATAAATTAAAAAGTGTTAAGTGCCTATTTACATATCAAACATTTTCAGTAAGTCATATATTCAAAAATTGTTTCTGCAAAATGTAGGGTACTATGTATAGCTACTTACCAGCCCATAAAAAACTCATAGAAAAAAAGCCATAATCATGACTTTGAGGGGCTTAAAATTAAGTGAATGAGATCAATCTATAAACCCAAATATAAGTGATAAAAAATACATATTTAAGCAGTCTTAAGCTGACTGATGATGACAAGAAAAGACAACCAGTAAAAAACACAGCAGTGTTAACTGCACAGCAGATGGAGACAAGGACAGAAAGAATTCACATGATTGCTGTCAGACAAGTTTATGCCAAAGAACTTCCAGTATTTGGAAAACCATACCATTTATTAGAATATATCACACAGAATTAGATACTGGGGCACCAATGAATTGTGGGTTTGAGAGAGAATGAGTATGGATTATTTATTTATTCCAGGAGATATAACGCAAGAACAGGTGAATTTCCATAAGGGGTCAGAGAAGGTGATCCTGTAATTTTCAGCACCCGCATAATTCACCTGCTTTCAATATGAGAGTCTTCCCTCTTTACACACAGACCTGTTATTTTCATAATGTCTTGTCAACCCAAAGTAGAGCAAATAATACACTTTAAAATCTTCCATTGTCCCATCTGAATACAAACCTCCAATTGAGAACACCACAAGGGCGAGCAGAGAGCCACCCCCACTCAACAACCTAAGTACTTGTCCTCACAAGTGCTGTGTTTTCTGGTTATTTTCATGAATAATATTGGTATTTTTATCAGGGATGATAGCACTGGCTGCTGCTGCTGCTAAGTGGCTTCAGTCGTGTCCAACTGTGTGCGACCCCATAGACGGCAGCCCACCAGGCTCCCCCATCCCTGGGATTCTCCAGGCAAGAACACTGGAGTGGGTTGCCATTTCCTTCTCCAATGCATGAAAGTGAAAAGTGAAAGTGAAGTCGCTCAGTCATGTCCGACCCTCAGCGACCCCATGGACTGCAGCCTGCCAGGCTCCTCCATCCATGGGATTTTCCAGGCAAGAGTACTGGAGTGGGGTGCCATGCCTTCTCCAATAACACTGGCTAGTTCCCTATAATTTTGTTGAGCTGTCCCTTGGGCCAATAGAATTTCTTCTTAAAAAATAACGTACAAAACATTTAAAGTTTGAAATACTAAATTAAATATATTAATTTATAAAAATACACATGATGACTCAGATATGCAAGCCAAGATAATCCATTCCCATTTAATAAACATAATAAGTTTTACAGTCTCTCTTGCACAACATTCTCAGATATTCTGACAATATTTTAGGCTCTAAACATTAGCTACTTAATATTCTTCAGTTACTGAAGTAAAACAGGCAAATTTTGTCTGAAGTTAATTTTCACATTTCATTGAGAGAAAAACTACCTCCTTCTCCGTGTTCACATTTTATTTGATGCAGCTAATTTTTAGCAAATACTAGTAAGTGAACGGAGAAGGCAATGGCACCCCACTCCAGTACTCTTGCCTGGAAAATCCCATGGACGGAGGAGCCTGGTGGGCTGCAGTCCATGGGGTCACTAGGAGTCGGACACGACTGAGCGACTTCACTTTCACTTTTCACTTTCATGCATTGGAGAAGGAAATGGCAACCCACTCCAGTGTTCTTGCCTGGAGAATCTCAGGGACGGGGGAGCCTGGTGGGCTGCCGTCTATGGGGTGGCACAGAGTCGGACACGACTGAAGTGACTTAGCAGCAGCAGCAGTAAGTGAAAATGTCATTTATTTAATCAAGGCCCAACCCAATATCTTAAAGATACACATTATGGATTTAACAAAAAGTCCAAATAAAAGAGAATATTTAAAGGGCCCAAATTGTGGTAGGACTCAATTTTCCAATTATTCCCAGAGCTCTGTGGCTAGATAGGCCTTCTCCTGGTACATTTAACAAGCTTTACAAAATTATATAGCAAATGCACCATGGATTAGGCAATGCAAAGGCAAAAGAAGCTGCCTTCCAGTCTTCCAAACATGCATTCAGTCATTCTTCCATAAGGCACCAGGCTGTTTTGCACTATTTTCTATCAGTGGGGAGTGAATAGTCAGGCTTTACTGGTAAGTTCCTGGCTAAAATGGAACAATGCTCAGTAGTTTTGATGAAAATAACCACCATAAAAGCAGGAACGCCAGAACCATGTGAACTACACCAGTGTGAATGGACAAAAGAGACCTAGACTTATCCAAAGAGTCAAGATGGAGCTGCAGTCACAGACAGAAAACGAACTTACGGTTACCAAAGGGGAACAGAGGACAGGGTAAATCAGGAGTTTGGGTTTAACACATATACACTACTGTATATATAATAGATAAGCAACAAGGACCTTCTATATGGCGCAGAAAACTCTACTCAATATTGTGTAATAATCTGTATGGGAAAGAATATGAAAAAGAATTGTTATGTGTACATGTTTAATTGAATCACTTTGCGATACACCTGAAATTAACACAACACCACAAATCAACTCTACTCCAACAAAAAAATTTAAAAAAAAAAAGTTTCTCACACTTTAAAAAGTTTCTCAAGTTAACAAATCTAGTTTCAGTGACCAGATGCTGGAAATATTGAGCAAGTTGCCTTCAAGATGATAGACTGATCAAACACATTTAATTTTACTCCCTCCTGCCATCCCACTAAAATACAGTGTAAGGATTACTTTTAACAAAAATATAAAATTTACTGAGAGCCAAGGAAATAGAAGAGGTGATGATAACAACATTTGGAAACAATAAAGCTAATGGATGAATAATGAATATGTAGGAAGCCCAGGGAAGGCAATTGACAAGCAACATTGAAGAAAGCAGAGAACGAACCAAATTTGTTCAACAACATCTTCAAAAAATACAGGAATAGGCATCATCTGTCACCACTGGTAAGAAGGAGCTCACATAACAAAAGAAGGACTATTCAATAGCTATATCATTCAATGATTTCTTTCTCCACTTCCGACTGATCAGTCCATCTCTCCCATATGTCAGTATGCTACAGGAAGTATAATCTAGAAAGGGTCTCTGGACTGGGCGCAGCTGAAGGCAGGAATATTATTCTCCAAAAAAAAAGATAACTGGAAAATTTATACACACATACATACACATATATATAAATAATGAATGTTGAGACCTATACCCTCCCCCAAGCCTGCTCTCACCTGGCTCCCAGAATTCCTGCAGGCAAGGAATTACTCTTAGGCAAGATATCAAAAATTCTCTTCTGAGAGGATCTAGCTTAAGAAGAAACAAAGACAGTTAAAGGGGACCTGGCAGACTTCTGGTCTAAAATATTTCTGTTTCTTCACCCCTTTGTGCACATAGTAGGACTACATATCCCTGTCCCTTGAGGTTAGAGTCATGTGATTAGCTTTGGCCAATAAACTCAGTAAGCAGAAATGTTAGGTACTCCTTCCAGATGAATGCTTTTAATTGTCAATTTGTTTCTCCCCTCATCTCCCTCGGTTCTGTTGACCATGGATGGATGTCTCCATAGGGATGTGAGGTACTTAGTTACAATGCACAGGGTTACCAGAACTGGCAGTAGACACTGCTGCCAATACTTAGGAGGCATTTGGTTTTTCAGCCTTAATTACCCTATCCAACTGACATAGGCAGCTTCCTCAACAGACATGGAAACAAGATCACATTTGTCTACTAATTACTGAGTCCTATGAAGATTATGGCATCCGGTCCCATCACTTCATGGGAAACAGATGGGGAAACAGTGGAAACAGTGTCAGACTTTATTTTTGGGGGCTCCAAAATCACTGCAGATGGTGACTGCAGCCATGAAATTAAAAGACGCTTCCTCCTTGGAAGGAAAGTTATGACCAACCTAGATAGCATATTCAAAAGCAGAGACATTACTTTGCCAACAAAGGTTCGTCTAGTCAAGGCTATGGTTTTTCCAGTGGTCATGTATGGATGTGAGAGTTGGACTGTGAAGAAGGCTGAGCGCCCAAGAATTGATGCTTTTGAACTGTGGTGTTGGAGAAGACTCTTGAGAGTCCCTTGGACTGCAAGGAGATCCAACCAGTCCATTCTGAAGGAGATCAGCCCTGGGATTTCTTTGGAAGGAATGATGCTAAAGCTGAAACTCCAGTACTTTGGCCACCTCATGCAAAGAGTTGACTCATTGGAAAAGACTCTGATGCTGGGAGGGATTGGGGGCAGGAGGAGAAGGGGACGACAGAGGATGATATGGCTGTATGGCATCACTGACTCGATGGACATGAGTCTGAGTGAACTCCGGGAGTTGGTGATGGACAGGGAGGCCTGGCATGCTGCGATTCGTGGGGTCGCAAAGAGTTGGACACGACTGAGCAACTGATCTGATCTGATGCACACACCCAGAGTTCTAACCAAATTTTCACTTTGACTTCTTAAACAACCATGAATCAGGGATTACACTTTTATAAGGGGCTGCATGGAGCCCCCCATATATCGACAAGCAGAAAAAAAAAATTTGTATTAGAGACTACAGTACTTTGAAAAAATACTGTAATTAGTGTCTTAATAAAGTCTGAGAAGTCTCAAACAAAAACAAAGGGGAGATATAGAGGAAAAATATCAAGTTTAGTAAATCTAAACTCTGAATACAAGAATGAAAACCTCAAGAAAAAAAATTAAGCTTAAGTAATCCCCTAGAAGAGTAAAATGATAGAAACTAGAAGAGAAAACCAGAGGACACTTTCCAGAAATCCAACACTTAAATAATGGGACACCCAGACATTGAGAATATGGTAAACAGGAAATCATCAATAAAGAATTCAAAAACATTTCCCAAGATGGACATGAGTTTG
The DNA here is from genome assembly GCF_029378745.1 of Bos indicus. Taxonomy (NCBI): domain Eukaryota; kingdom Metazoa; phylum Chordata; class Mammalia; order Artiodactyla; family Bovidae; genus Bos; species Bos indicus. The sequence goes on from NC_091771.1 coordinate 67,083,449, forward strand.
TAGGTTTCACTGACAGCCCAACACAGTGCATCCAATATCCAATAGACCCACACCAAATGACATCATAATGGAATGTCAGAATATAGTGAAAGAGACACAATATAAACAAATTTTCTCATCTATGAACTTGATACATCTGTTTATTTAGGTCTTGTTTTATGTCCTTAGATAAGGTTTGCTGTAGGGATCATGGTTTTCCTTTAGTATTGACATTTAATTTTATTGTGTTACCAAAAATTTCAAATTTTTTGTTTAAAATTCCTTGTTATTTGCTTTGTGCCCTGCTATGTGATCCCTTTTGTTAACGTCTTAGGTATACTTTAAAACAATATTTACATAGTATATCCACTAGTCATTAACTACATTAGGCTATCTAATTTTGCTAGCTAGCTATATTTATTCATTTATTAGACCACTTGTGAAAGCTTGTATTTGGGTCTGGTGTAGTAAGTTATACTCCTTCTTCTGAGGTTAGAACCAATTGAAATATAAGTACTACACGTCAGACAGATAAAAATAAAAATATCAGCTATTTTACTGTTAAAAACTGGACTAGAGAATGTACTGACATATGATACTTATTATTTTATCCAAGAATTACTTTCGGGTCAGAAGCATAGCTAGAAAATCATAGGTCCTTTCTGCAGAAAGAGTTAGTTTCAACTCATGGTGAAGAGCAGGGTAATATGCATTCTCACATTTCTCAATTCAAAAGAGGATGAGAAATTTAAAAGTTAAACATTTTGGTTCTTCATCCCAACTTAGTGATCAGGGCAATCTGTTCTTTTTCCATGTGAAGGAGTGGGGGTACAGGGCAAAGAGATACTAGGATTATTACTAGAATCATGGCTGGAAGTCAGTGGAGTTCTTTTCCTGGCCCAAAGAGGTGGATGACCAAGTCATCCATATCCTCACTAATTTTCATTTGCTTGAGCTATCAGGTAATGAGATAGCAAGATTAAAATTTTGTTTTAATGTTGAATGTTTGTGTGTCCATTTTGCTTTGTTATTTTATCCAATTCTTTTCCTTTATTAATATTGATTTATTTTGAAAATAGGATCTTAGGCACAGAATTGTTATATCTATATGTTGAATTATTTCTTTTGTTATTATGTGAAGACTTTCTTTACCCCCTTTAATGTTCAAAACTCATGTCTTTTATTAATATAATGACATCACCTTTCTTTTGGTTATTATTTACTTGTAGTGTATTTTTCTAAGCTTTTACTCTCACCCTTTATGTATCATTTTATTATGGTGCTAAATTTCTTTTGAAATCCAAACTGAGTGTCTGTTTTCTAATTGATGCAGTTCATTTCATTTAGAGATTACTAAATTATTTGCATATGGCTTTAACATCTGATTTTGCGCTTTGGGCATATTTGTTTGCATGTTTATTTTTTCCTGACTTCTATTGGATTTTATTAATCCCCTTTGCTTTAATGGATTAGGAATATATATGTTCCATATGAAGTTTTTAAGTTCTTAGCCTTGAAATTTTGACATTCATTAAAGTACACATTTTTCTTGACAAAACCTAAAGTAAATATTTCTCACTTCTTCCCAGAACATACAAATACTTTAGAATGTTTTAAAAATTGTTTGTAAATATTTTAATTATATCTTTTAAAATTATATCTAAATTAATCATTTTGTTATTGTTTTCTTAACCAACATGCTTATATACAGTAACCTAGCTAGATGTTTGCCAATTACTTTGAACACTATTATATTAATAACTTTCATCCCACTCCATTTGTGCTGTTTATTTTTACATACATTTTTAATAATACTTTAGAATCATTTGGGGAGTATTAAAAGCACTCTTTGTTAAAATACATTTATTTATGCCTTTATTTTTTCCATACTATATAACTTTGTATAGAATTCTACATTCTTTCACAGTTAGAATTTTTATTTTAGCTTCTATTATTGCTTTTGAAAATTAATATAATATTTTGTTCTGTTAAAAGCTATCTGCCCTTTCTCTCAAGTGCTTTAAAATTTTTCTATTTTTGGTACATTGAATATTACTACTATGTGTCCAGGTAAATCTTTAGTATATCTTAATTTTTAATAGTATTTAACCCCATATTATCACTGAGTTAGGATATACAAATCTTTTGTGACTTCACTAACTAGCAATATCTGATCAGTCTTATACTCTTCACAAATAATTTACAGAATCACTAATTTTAATTGTTTCAATACTTGTAAATTCTTACAATTAAGTCTGTAGTATATAAATAAGGACTAGTATATTTAATAAACTTTATAAAGAGCCCCCTGCCAATGCAGGAGATACAAGAGACACAGATTCAATCCTTGGGTGGGAAGGTCCCCAGGAGGAGGGCATGGCCACACACTCCAGTATTCTTCCCTGGAGAATCTCATGGACAGAGGAGACTCGAGGCCTACAGTCCATAGGGTTGCAAAGAATCAAATGTGACTGAAGTGACTTAGCACACATAATATTTGGCCTTTATTATCAATTGCACAAAATGGCACTTAAAATTTTCTATTTAAAAATTATTTCTAGAAATGTCACAATACTTGTTTTAAAAAAACTCACAATAGTAATACAAAATTGCTTAAAATAATTAAAGAAAAGAAAGTGAAGTTGATCAGTCATATCGACTCTTTGTGACCCCATGGACACCAGGCTCCTCTGTCCATGGAATTTTCTAGGCAAGAGTACTGAGTGGGTTGCCATTTCCTTCTCCGGGGATCTTCCCGACCCACGGATCGAATCCAGGTCTCCCACATTGTAGACAGACACTTTACCGTCTGAGCCACCAAGGAAGCATTTTTCATATGAGATGTATGTTTCCTTTCTAAAGTCTTCAGAAATCAATACCACAAATTGAGGAAAAAGATCTGGATGGTCATTATGGAATAAAAAATAACACTAGAAACTGAAAAAATAAAAAAATCCAAACAGTATTTTCTCTGCTAAAAACTCTATCCTGAAAAATAAAAGCTAATTACTATTAATTGTTCAGTTCAGTTCAGTTCAGTTCAGTCGCTCAGTCGTGTCCGACTCTTTGTGACCCCATGAATCGTAGCATGCCAGGCCTCCCTGTCCATCAACTCCCGGAGTTCACCCAGACTCACGTCCATCGAGTCAGTGATGCCATCCAGCCATCTCATCCTCTGTCGTCCCCTTCTCCTCTTGCCCCCAATCCCTCCCAGCATCAGAGTCTTTTCCAATGAGTCAACTCTTCACATGAGGTGGCCAAAGTACTGGAGTTGCAGCTTTAGCATCATTCCTTCCAAAGAAATCCCAGGGCTGATCTCCTTCAGAATGGACTGGTTGGATCTCCTTGCAGTCCAAGGGACTCGCAAGAGTCTTCTCCAACACCACAGTTCAAAAGCATCAATTCTTGGGTGCTCAGCCTTCTTCACAGTCCAACTCTCACATCTATACATGACCACAGGAAAAACCATAGCCTTGACTAAATGAACCTTTGTTGGCAAAGTAATGTCTCTGCTTTTGAATATGCTATCTAGGTTGGTCATAACTTTCCTTCCAAGGAGGAAGCACCTTTTAATTTCATGGCTGCAGTCACCATCTGCAGTGATTTTGGAGCCCAGAAAACTAAAGTCTGACACTGTTTCCACTGTTTCCCCATCTGTTTCCCATGAAGTGATGGGACCAGATGCCATGATCTTCGTTTTCTGAATGTTGAGCTTTTAGCCAACTTTTTCACTCTCCACTTTCAATTTCATCAACAGGCTTTTGAGTTCCTCTTCACTTTCTGCCATAAGGGTGGTGTCATCTGCATATCTGAGGTTATTGATATTTCTCCCGGCAATCTTCATTCCAGCTTGTGTTTCTTCCAGTCCAGTGTTTCTCATGATGTACTCTGCATATAAGTTAAATAAGCAGGATGACAATATACAGCCTTGATGTACTCATTTTCCATTAATTGTTGGAGAGCAACCAATAATCCATTTGATAGAGAAACAAGCAATAATAATCCCTGATATTACCCAGAACTGAAATATCTCAATATATCATAATACTTTAAAGTAAACTTTGGTTTACAGTCATAATCTCCTATTAATGTTTTAACTCACTGTTTAACTTACTAACAATTAAAATTACTTCATTATTCTCACATAATTTGTCAAAAAGGAAGACTATGCTTGGTTATAAAGCATCAACCAAAAGAACTATAAATAAATTTCACACTTTTTCTCACAGAGAACAGAATAATAATCCTATTTATTAGTCAGACCCTGAATATCAAATAGAAGATCACAGAGGTGACATTCCATAAGGGTTCATGATTATCACAGACCTTGTCTCTTCAACCATACAGTCACTCTGCTCTTGTTACTGGATTACATGGAAGCCCCCAAGGAAAACTGGAAAATAACAGCATTTTTTTCAGGATACACCCTAGATTAAAGTGACTCAATAGTCTGGGTGGGTCTATCAATTATATTTCCTAAGAGATAAGAATGGATTAATCATTTAAAAAATGGTAAACTGTTACATAAACCATATCAGATTTGTTAGACACCCAAATGTCCAGTCAATATACATATGGCTAATTTTAGTATAAATGACCATTCAAGTCTATCAAATAATGACCAAGGGTAATAGTTTTTATTGAATGTTACAAGATCCATAGCAACTTTATTTAGTAAGTACTTGCTAAGTTAATATTCTCACACTGAATCTTGGCTATTACATTCACTACTTTTCTCTCAGATGTAAAATTCCAGGTTTGCACCTAATTCTAATATTTTATTCTATATTCTGTGTTGCTGCAGTATAATTTTATGTCTTTATATTAAAAGAGATTGAACTTAAGAAAGTAAATATTTTTCCAAAGAAATCATACAAATGTGAACAGATACATGAAAAGATGCTCAACAGCACTAATTATGAAGAAAATTCAAATCAAACCCACAATGAGATATTGCTTCACAACTGTTAGAATGGCTATTATCAAAAACAGTACGTGAACTGAAAACTTCCGGATGTTCAAGCTGGATTTAGAAAAGGCAGAGGAACCAGAGATCAAATTGCCAACATCCATTGGATCATAGAAAAAGTGAGAGAGTTCTAGAAAAATATCTACTTCCGCTTTATCAACTACGCCAAAGCCTTTGACTGTGTGGATCACAAAAAACTGTAAAAAATTCTTCAAGAGAGGGGAATATCAGACTACCTGACCTGCCTCTTGAGAAATCTGTATGCAGGTCAAGAAGCAACAGTTAGAACTGGACATGGAACATACGACTAGTTCCAAATCGGGAAAGGAGTATGTCAAGGCTGTACATTGTCACCCTGCTTTTTTAACTTCTATGCAGAGTACATCATGTGAAATGCCAGGCTGGATGGAGCACAAGCTGAAATCAAGATTCCTGGAGAAATATCAATAACTTCAGATATGCAGATGACACCACCCTTATGGCAGAAAGTAAAGAGAAACTAAAGATCCTCTTGATGAAAGAGAAAGAAGAGAGTGAAAGAGCTGGCTTAAAACTCAACATTTAGAAAACTAAGATCATGGCATCCAGTCCCAGCACTTCATGGCAAATAGATGGGGAGACAACGAAAACAGTGACAGACTTTATTTCTTTGGCTCCTAAATCACTGAGGATGGTGACTGCAGCCATGAAATTAAAAGACGCTTGATCCTTGGAAGAAAAGCTATGACCAACGTGGACAGTATTAAAAAGCAGAGACATTATTTTGCCGACAAAAGTCGGTCTAGTCAAAGCTATGGTTTTTCTAGTAGTCACATATGTATATGAGAGTTGGACTATAAAGAAAGCTGAGTGCCAAAGAATTGATGCTTTTGAACTGTGGTTTTGGAGAAGACTCTTGAGAGTCCCTTAGACTGCAAGGAGATACAACCAGTCCATCCTAAAGGATATCAGTCCTGAATATTCATTGGACTGATGCTGAAGGTGAAGCTACAATACTTTGGCCACCTGATGTGAAGAACTGACTCCTTGGAAAAGTCCCTGATGCTGGGGAAGATTGAAGGCATGAGGAGAAGGGGACAACAGAGGATGAGATGGTTGGATGGCATCACCGACTCGATGGACGTTAGTTTGAGCATGTTCCAGGAGTTGATGATGGACAGAGAAGCCTGGCATGCTGCAGTCCATGGGGTTGCAAAGAATTGGACACCACTGGGTGACTGAACCGAACTGATTATCAAAAAGACAAATGATAAGTATTGGCAAGGATGTGGAGAAAAGGGGATCTTTGTGCACTCTTGGTGGGAATGCAAATTGGTCCAATCACTATGGAAAACAGCATGGAGGTTCCCAAAAAATTAAAATATAGAATTATCATATGATCCAGCAATTCCATATCTGGATATATACCCAAAGGAAATGAAAACAGGATCTCAAAGAGATATCTGCACTCCCATGTTCACTGCAGCATTAATCACAATAACCAAGATACAAAAACAGCCTGTCAATAGATGAATGGATAAAGATGTATTGTATATAAAAACAATAGAATGTTATTCAGACATGAAAAAAGAAAATCCTGCCATTTGCTATGACTTAGATGAAGTTTGAGGGCATTATCCTAAGTGAAATAGGTCAGACAGAGAAAGATGAATGCTCTGCTACATCACTTGTATCTATAACTTAAAAAAAAAGCAAACTCACAGAAACAGGGTAGATTGATGACTGCCAAGAACTGGCAGGTAGGGTAAATGAGATGTTGTTCAAGGGTACAAACTTTCAGTTATAAGATAAATAAGTTCTGGGTATCTAATGTCAAGCACAATGACTACAGTGATTAACACTGAATTATATACTTGAAAGGGCTAAGTGAGTAGATCTTAAATGTTCTCACCACAAAAAAAAAAAAAGTAGTTATGTGGCATGCTGGAGACATTAACACTATGGTGACAATCATTTTATAAAATATAAGTACATCAAATCAACATATTGTACACATTAAACTTACATAATGTTATGTCAATTAATATCCCAATAAAACTGTGGGAAGGGAAAATCAAACTGAAGTGGAGAAACATTTTTATGGTTTTGCAATTTTCTGTCCTGAATTAAAGTTATCAACTTATTCATTCACCTACTTATTACTAAATGCTTACTCAGTGAATACAAAAATCAGTGATAGATTCCCTGTTCTTAAAGAAAGGCAGCCATAGACTGAGTTCAAAGATCCTTAAAGACCATGCAAGTATGTGTATAAAATAATATCAAAACATTCTTCTGCACTAATATCTACTTTTTGAATCTTTTAAAGTAAGTAAATGCACAATTTTCTTAACCTAGTTCCCTACTAGTAGACACTTAATGGCTTATGACTTTTCACTAATAATGCACAGATTATTTTGTGAATAAATATGTGCATATTTTTAAAATTATTCCCATGGGATTTTTCCACTAAAGCAGAATTTGGGTGTCTAGGTAAGTGTACTTTTTAAACACTTTTGCCATATTTTGGCAATCTTCCTTAATAAAGGGCTATATCCTTGCCAAACTGGTTGTCATCACCTCTCTGTCCTGCCTTTGTCAATTGGACAGTAGGTTAACTGACACCTCATCTTGTATAAGATAATATTACTTCATAGCACCAACCATCAGGCAAGTGCCCAAATTTTAACATTTCATTTGTTTTTGTAATAGCATGGCTATCTGTCTACCTCTTCCAGACTGCAAGCCACCGAGGGCAGAAATAGGAATTTATTGCTATCTTTGTGTGTTGCCATTAGGCATAGAAAAGTTTATTTTAAATTATTTCATTTTTGTTTAATTTATTTTTTTATTTTTTTTTATTTTTTAACTTTACAATATTGTATTGGTTTTGCCATATATCAACATGAATCCGCCACAGGTATACACATGTTCCCCATCCTGAACCCTCCCCCCCTCCTCCCTCCCCATACCATCCCTCTGGGTCATCCCAGTGCACCAGCCCCAAGCATCCAGTATCGTGCATCGAACCTGGACTGGCAACTCATTTCATATATGATATTATTCATGTTTCAATGTCATTCTCCCAAATCATCCCACCCTCTCCCTCTCTGCAAAATCATCAAACTGATTTTTCTTTTATGGGTCTTTGGCTGAGCTTTAGTATAATTTGTAAGCTTAGTGAATTAAGTTCCTTTAAGAAAACAATCACTACATCAGATCATTGTGGCCTTGGCCTTCTTGGCATGCAAAGATTTCTTAACAGAAGTTCAGGCCAGGTTGTGATTTGATCTGAAACTGCAGCCCTGACTGCTAGGCTCTTCAAGAGATCTTTCATTCTTTCTATATAATTCTTATCTCAAGGGACCATTATCCTTAGAACTATCGCATTTATTAGTAATACCTCTACCTCCAATGTTAAAATGGCATCTGACTGAAGATGAGATAATCCCTCCTCGTATTGCCTGACTCGCAGACATAAGACTTAACATCTTTCTATTTTCATATTTGTACTCACCACAGTACCCTGAAGCCCAAACCAGTGCCTGGCTCATGAATGAATGAGGAAAATACTGACTTCAGAAGGCATACGAAAAAGTTTTTCATGAATCCAGTCCAGGCACTTCCTCACAGTGCTTTAAAAAAGAAATAAATCCCTTAAAGCTCAAATTTATGTAGTTATCTTGGAAAAAATTTTAATTGCCTAGAGTCCACACAGCTCCTTGTTATATTCTAACATAACAAGGAGTATAAAACCATGACTAAAATATGCACACTCTTCTCCAGTCTCCATAAAAAAAAAAAAAAAAGGAATTGCTGGTTTATTCATCTTGCCTAATGACATAGAAGGGCAAAACAAGTACCCAAACAATGAATAATAACACAAGCACTCAGACTGTAAAATCGATATGTCAGATCAGTAGAGCTGAGCTTCGTTTTAATGCTCTCATCCCTGAACGCAGTGGAGCTTACTTTCTGAATTATATATATGTATTGACCTAATTACATAAATATTGACTTTTCCTTATATGAAGCTTTTTTTTTTCAGTCTCACTGTAATTACGATGTCAATACTTGTGGCCCTAGTAACATTGAATTTAAACCTGTTAATTGTGACTGATGGTGGCACACCATGAGATAATCCAGACAGTCTCACGGTCTCAGCACATGGGTGACACTGGATAGTAACTGATAAATCAGGAATTTCTTAGGGGTATCATAGTAAGGTAAACTTCTTTAAGAACATAATCTTAAAGGATGAAATAATTATTTCATCCCCAATAATTGGGGAGCTGGCCTCCTCCTCAGTTTGTTGGGTTTTACAACACACAGAAGTAATAACCAGGTTGTGACTAGATTTCGGTCTATAATGTTGTACAACATTTTTTTTTCTTTAATCAAACACTTCATCCCTAACTTCAATCCCCAACCCATCCTACTACTAAATTCTTTGATCTACTGACAGATATCTATACCCCTATCCCCATAGCTCTGCGTGTGTATAAAGGGTATCATTTAATATTTATTATTCTTTGATATATTTCAGTGAGGATCTGTGAATAGTTTAGCCTAATACAAAATACATGTATAAATTCTACTTTTTAAAAATGTCCAATTTAATTACCTCTCCTTACATGGCTTTATTTTCATAAGAAAAGATTTCACACAGTTCCTACCACTGTTACATCTCTGGGCCAAGCACTGATTCTATAACTCAAGACATTTTAATTACATTTCTTTACTTTGATAACATTAGAGAAATATTCCAAATGCTTTCAAAAAGCTAGATAGTGCTTTTTACTTTGTTCTCATAAAGTTTCTGAGCACTCCCACTCAAGGTCTTATACGTTCCAATTTAAGAAATGCAGAAGTATGTGTCATATTCATCGTTTAGAGTCAGGTGAAACACATAGGGAATGCTATACAAAAAGATTAAAAACAGTCGTGTCCACAATTTGGGTAGAGATTCATTCTAGAAGGATCATGGTGAGGTGGTATATCCATCATTCCATGATTTTCTCATTTGCCTCTACAGGGATGCCAGAGGAGATGAACCTCAGTGACGTGAAGCAAATCCATCAAACAGACGGTGGTAGTACTTTAGACACAACGGGAGCAGGATGTACAGCCGCAACTGAAACTATGGCACTGACTCTGATGGGTGTAGTCATGTTATTTCCTGGGCTTTGGTAACAGCTCTTCTGCCCCGATACACATGTCTTAGTGGAGTCTTGATTTCTCCCTTCTCTTGCTCTAAGTGGAATAAGGTATCTTTTCAAATGTAACAATTATATTTACGAGAAGGTACTAACTTCTTGGAAGCCAAGTTGGCATGTTGACAAAGTACCTAAAAATCAACGTTTACATGATAGACCGTTTGAAAACATGTCTTCTTTGAATCTAAAATATGAATCTAGCTTAAATGTTCTTAATCGCTAACATGTTAAACCTGCAAATGTGAAGAGCATGGAAGTGACTTTGAATGAGAAGGATTTAGTATGTGTAACTTTACTATTCTCAATTCCAACCTCTTCCTTTTTAAAAGAAAAAAATGTTTTCAGCTGAAGGTGTATTTGCAGGATGATGAAAACAATACATAGCTTTTCTTAAAATACTGGAATCAAAATTTCATTAACTGAATCAGAAACAAACAATGGCAAGTAGTATGCATGCATTTTCAAGATATTCTTCCATTTTTATAAGCTATAGAAAGAAATGACTGAAAGCCTATAAATTATAGAGTAGATTGCAAGGAGCATTTCACATAATTTCATTGAAGACGCTTGATGATTTTTATCCACTGTAACTAAGCCACTGACAAACGTAAAGCTGAGTATTTTGATAGCGTCTGATTTGTATCCCATTATATACAAAATGTATCTTTGGTATTGTGACTGTGTTCCCTCCTATCTCTCTGCCTCCTAATGGACTTATCTATGTTGCAAAGCACACGCCTGCTCTAGGAATATCTCTAATAAAGCTGTTAATTATTTGGTGGAAAATTTTAAAGAATATTGATCATTTTCTCCTAGAAAAAATGATATATTCATCCATTTTCAAAATGTTACTTCAAAAATTTGCTGTTTTTTAAAACTTGATATTGAACAATTGTCTATATATTTCCAAAGTTCCTATGAATATCTAAAGATGCACTAATATAGAAAACACGGCATGCGCTATTTTAGCTCTTTTCGTATTTTCACATAGCAGAGCCACTAATCCAAAGTCCCTGACTTCCCAGTTGAGATAAGATGCCTCAGCAGACACTGTGCTTATCACTGTACTTAAGGAGAAAGAGATAAGTCAGCTTTTATTAGGAAGTATCATATCCAGTCAATAGCCAGAAAATATAATTAATACAAACCGACAGAACAGAAAAGAGAAGTGCTGAACTTATAAAATTTTTAAAAAATCAAAAAGATTTCAAATGACCTCTGAAAAAGAACTGACAGGGACTCAATCAACAAGCATTTGCAGGATGAAATCAATCTGTCCAAATAAGGAAACTATATGATAAAACCCTATTCTCCCTCAGGTTCTCAATTATTGATGAGAACCTGGTGATGGTCAGCTTACACCACAGTATTTTTAAACTGCCAAGATAAGTCAGATTTTTCTTGTCTGTTCAAATATGACTCTGAACTGGAAGTGCTATTCTACCTGCCAATTCTGGATGCCATTTTCCTAGGCTTCCACTCCGCCTTAACATGATCTGCTTAGATTTTAGCACATTTGCACCACCATACTCCAAATATTAGAAACCTAACACTTTTTTAAATTTTAATTTCAACTTCAACTCTTCATTTAAACAGCTCTGAAATGTGTAATATGAGGTCAACCATTTGTGGCCCTCCAGCCCAAGCCACAGCTGGGTTGCCATGGCAGCACTTCTGACCCAAACCTGAAGGGTCTTTAGAAAAGCCAACTAAATAACATGGTTCAGCAGTCTAATATGTACCTGGATAATATTAGTTGATAAAAGATAATTTTAGGTATTGTAGGAAATGATTAAAAGCAGAGTAGTAACAAAATTGATAGTATGAATGAATATCTTTTTATCAATTAAATTTTGCATACTCAAATGGGTGCTGTCTACCTCCATGTAGGCGTCTAGGAGACAATACATATACCACAAATGATAAAGCTAGAGCTCAAAACACCTGAGGTTTTCAGAATTTCTTTAAGAGCCCGAGGCATACTTTTTTAATATTTTCAATGAGGTCATTCTTTAACACTCTGCTGTAAACCATCTTACATTTGTATAGCTCTTATAATTTATAGGGCTCTTTTCAGAGGAGACAAAGCATATCATTTGTCTTTCCTCACTTCTAAAGGATGGGCTCAATTTTTAGTCAAATAAAACAATAACACTGAGTTGTTTTCTTTTAATATGGCTCAGAATTTGCTTTATAAGAGTTTTCCATTAGTAAGATTAAAAAGTTTTTAAGCAATGGTAAAGTTGCTTTACCATTGGTACCATCGCTCTACCATTTGGTACCATTGCTACCAAATGGTAGAATACATGTTTACTTTCCAAGATGACTTAAAGGATAACATTCAGGTGAATATATATGTATTTAAATTATCTTTCACAGTTATAGTCACATTTTATACTGGGATCAATTAAAGGAGTTTTCTTGAATTTCTGAGTTATTGTTATATAAATTAATCTGAAACAGTCTAGTATTCTGCATGTATTGAGGAAGAATCAGTTAATCTGAGCCAAAATCCAGGGCCCTCCCTTTGCATATACACCATGATAAATGCTCTTACACAAAATCTCCTTTAGTCTCACCAATAATATTATCACCTCCATTTAACCAGTGAGGAAACTGAGGCTAGAAATACTATGTACTTTGTTTGGTGTCATACAACTAGTCAGAGTAGAATCAAACATATAAGTAATGTCTCTAAACAAACCATATACGTTCTTGGTTCAAAGATATAACAGTTTCAGAACAGTAGTACAAAATCTTAAAGTTAGCATAAAAGTCATTCAAAGGTGATTTAAGTCTCTAAACAAGGATTTAAAAAAACAAGTAAAATTAACTGTACGATCCTAATGTATAATTATCAAATTGTATATAGTATAAAAGCATAGGAAAAAAGAAAAATGTAGACATGAACCTTTTCTTTTGTACTAATCATTACTCTCTCACATGTGAAAATTTCATTCAAATACATCAGCTGCTAAAATAAACCAGCTACCAAAAATGAGAAAATACACATATATATTTTCTAACTATCACAGAATCATAACATTTCTTTTTGTTTTCTGAGCAACTGAAGGGTTTAAACATTTCTTTGGCCATAAGACACAGGATGGCATAAAAATATAAGGAAAGAAAAATAAGAAACAGGGAGGGAGGGAGCGTGTGGTGGAATATTACTTTTAAAAATCTTAGATATGTCTTGTCCTCTATTTGTCCAGGAACATCTTATCAATGAAGTAGTGTCTGGAGTGTTCTTTTCTAATTAAAGGACAGAAGTTAATACGCGATTTCCTCCCAATACTCAGCTTTTCTAAGTACTCAATAATGATGCTTTGAAAAGGACTCGATTAGTTTACTCCTAATTGTTTTCAAGCACTAAAAATATTGTTTCTAGCATCAGAACTCTTCAGGTACAATCAAAATTGTTTCTTCCTGAGTGAATTCATTCAACCCAGACTTGTGATTTTTTGAGATAAGTCATTGAGCAGTCTGTGATATTAGTATTTCTTTAGGTTGTCAACTTTGGTATCCTATATAAAAACATGGGTTGTATGAAAATTCAGCAATAATTCATGTTATTAGATATGACACTGGGCATATTTTTTTTAATTGTAGACTGTTGTATATCAATCATTTCTGAAAAATAGAGACAAAATTTTCTCGTTTGAAATCTTTCTTTGCCTTTGCTAGAATTAAATGATCACTGAATTACTCTTATATCATCATTTTGTAAATGGAGTTTCACTCAAATGAGTCCTTAAACTAACCTATTTCCATGTGCAGAAAAAAACTGAAGAATTTCGTTACAATATGATTTACATCTTCACAGTAGAAATGGCAATAACTATTTGGAACAGAGTGCCGGGATGGAAGTTTGTGGATAACTTTGCAAACATCTGATTCAAGAGTCTCTCCCCTTCCTGCACTTGTCAACTGTCACATTGGAAGCATCTTCACCATGAAATATTGGGTTGGTCAAAAAGCTTGTGGGAAATTTTCTATAGCATTTTAACAGAAAAACCCAAATTTTTTGGCCAGCCCAATATATATAAAGAGATTATGCATCTCACCTTCCCAAGAAAGTTTTCCTTTATCACAGAGCAAGAGGAAGGGGATAGAGGAATTTGAAGTGCCATAGAATAAAAAGCAGATCAGAGAACATCTGAGGAGCAAACTGGTTGGAGACAGAAGGAATGGAATTGACCCAGAGGAATCACTTGGGTAACTGGGTAAGTAAATTCTACTTCTGTAAGTTTCAGTACCCACCTTTGAGCACCCGTGAACTGAAGGAACTAAATGTCAGAAGGAGAGGAAGTAGAGAGTCTCTCTTTTCGCCAGATTACCCAGCCAAGGCCAGCAGCACTAAGGAGGAAAACAAAAAGCCTAGTTTGCAAAACAAACGCTATGGGCAGTACAGTGTGTTTAGCAAGCACCTGTCTTATTCTATTTCTTTAAGAAATCTAGGCACTGACCAGTAAGTATTTTTAACAACAGTAATTTCTTCAGAATAACAAGATCCCCATAGAATAAATAAGGATTTCAACTTACAAAATTGTGGTCAAAATTGTCAAAGACTTTCAGAATAGAGTTAGTCAAGTCATGGTGCTTTTCCAACTCACCCCACACGCCCATTCCTGTCCCTCTCACCAACATGCACACACCCATGCCTCACAGTTCCTTGCTGGTGTTTCCATTTCCTTTTTATCTTCTCATCTGTATAACTGAGTTAGCTGTATCTAACTTGGAATTACTTAACAGGACTAGATAATGCAACACATATTTAAGACCCACCTGGCACATGGTAATCCTTAATAATTTCACATTTGTGCCTTTCCCATTAAGCCTTCTCTTAAAATGCATGTGTGCCCAGAATTGGACAATGCCACACTATTAAATTATTAATTCTGCCTGTGGCTAAGCTTTTGATAGGGAAACAGCCTAAAGAAAGTTTGAGTGTGGATAAATAGAGCTTAAGAAGGAGGACTCACTGGAAAAATCCCTGATGCTGGGAAACATTGAGGGCAGAAGAGGGCATCAGAGGATGAGATGGCTGGATGACATCACTGATGCAACGGACATGAACTTGGGCAAACTCTGGGAGATGGTGAGGAACAGTGAGGCCTGGCGTGCTGAAGTCCATGGGGTCACAGTCAGACACGACTGTGTGACTGAACAACAACGAGGAGGAGGAATAAGAGTAGAATTGCAAAAGAGACCTACTCCTGCCTGTTTCATCCGTCATGTTTTGCTTAGCCTCATCCTGGCTACAAAGTTTATTCATGGAAAATGTATTTCCAAGATATAGGGAGTTAGAGTGGTCTTGCTTTTATTGATTATAAAGGGATATTAGCCCTGACCCAGTGTTTACAAGTGAATTTGTCTCCAACTGTAACAAACTGAAGACCTCAACTGCCAGCCCCTGCAATGGCAAGTCTACATGAGCAGAGTCTTCAGACCACATCTCAGAATGATTATAGTCTGGGATAGAGCTCAGAGCTCAGGCCAAGATGAGGTGGAATTTAACCATTAATGAGCAATCAGTGTATTGCTCAGTATCATACTGAAAGTCACCACCAAGTGAGGATTTCTGAATGGCAAGATCATCTCAAGTTCACGTTGATAACAGGTGACAAAGCAAGTACAGTAAATCCCCTACATTTGAATGAGTTCTGTTCCAAGAATGCATTTGAAAGTCCAATTTGTTTTTAAGTCCAACAAAGTTATGCCTAGGTACCCAACTAACACAATCAGGCTATATAGTACCAGACCACGTGCTGTGTTGGGCTCAGTTGCTCAGTCGTGTCTGACTCTTTGTGACCCCATGGGCTATAGCCCACCAGGTTTTTCTGTCCATGGGGATTCTCCAGGCAAGAATACTGGAGTGGGCTGCCACGCCCTTATCCAGGCAATCTTCCCAACTCAGGGATCAAAACTAGGTCTCCCACATTACAGGCAGATCCTTTACCATCTGAGTCACCAGGGCTATAAAAGGTTTATAATACTTTTCACACAAATAATATATTAAAAAAACAAACACAAAGAAAACATTTGTAATCTTACAGTATAGCACCTTGAAAAGTACAGGAGTAAGTGTACAAGAGCTGGGCAAGTTCACGTATTTGAAGGTTCTTATGTAGGAACTTAATGTATTACTAAAGATAGATGTCAACCCTTTCCACTGAATCACTCAATATCCCTAAACTCAGAAAACCTTTTGAAAAGTAAGATGATTAGGTTAGGTTATTTTTTTAAGGTTTATTTATAGGTTTTACAGGGTATGTTTAAATTTTCCTTTGTTACAAAAACTTTTTATTCTCATCTAGTCTCTCGGATATTTTTTCTCGTCCCTGACTTTCTCAAATTCAGCTCTAGTAATAATGTGAGCATCCTGAAGAGATCCCATATGCCAGATGCCCTAGTGTGACCATCTGATGGGGAGACTGGCTGAATCATTGACACATAGGCATCCAAAAATGCTGGAGAAACCAGAACAAGCACAGCTTCAAAGGTTTTAGTCTAACTGTCTGTATGACCTTCAACAAGTCCCATCATCCCTCTGAGTTCCTCATTTGTAACACAATGTGCTTGAACCAAATGATGACTAAATTTCCTTGTCAATTTCCAGTCTAAAAGAGTATCTATTTACTTGATGTCTTATATGATAACCTACTATTACTTAATACATAAAAGACACTTAAAAGTAATACATAAAATATGATTTTAGTTACAACTCTATGCATATGGTGATAATTCTAATTTGTTTATCACATAAGGTAATGTGGCTTTTCTGCATAAGACTGAGTGGAATACTCTTTTCATAAATGAAGGGAAGAATAGTTAGAACAAAGTTTTCTGAGCTTTCATTTAATGGAGAGAATATGCCTGAGCAAAGAGATTTACCCTGTCATTAAATATTTAGCAATTAATTGCTTTTTGTTTTCACTAATCTTACAGGAGCTATGATCTGGGGTCTTCACTAATTCAGTGGTAGTGTCTCACAATATTTAAAAGCAAATAGTGAGTAGAGTGGCAGCACTAAGGCTCTGAAAGATCACAGTGTATAGAAGTCAGCAATGGAAGTAATAAAAGTGCATTTGACAGAATTTTTTCTTCTCACAGATTTTCCCAGGAGACCCTCTTAAACAGGACTAAACAAATGGTGCTGCCTCTGATGATTTATTGCAGAACAAGCTGACAGAGCACAGGAGCGTGTTATCTGGTCCCCTGAAGTGTAGGGGCTAATTCAGAAAATGAAAGGAGACCAGAAGTGCAACAGTTGGAGAGAACACTCTGTATCAGTCAGTGAGCAAGCAGAGAGAAGCGGGAATTGCAGCTTATCTAAAAAGATAGTTTTTAAATATTGTGTGTTGGGTAAATTTAGTGTTTTGTTTTCTTCGTTTATTAAAAATATTAATGAGGATCTATGAGAATTTTATCACAGATGGTTAACTGCAATAAATTTAGAGTAAATTGTTCTACCTTACTACTACTATTGTGACACGTTCATTGCAGTATAGATATAATTAAATGTAAATATGTGAATACATATACACATTTATCTCTATTTATCTATAAAATACACATACATTTTCATATATTTGCATGTTTATTGCTGTGTTTGTGCTTTATGAATAGATAAAATATAACATATAAAGGCTTTTATGTTACATTTTCATAAAACTTACCTTTATATCAATTATTTCTGGCTTTTGAATCAAAGACGGAGAAGGTCAGTGCAATAGATAGCTTTTATAAAATTGCTTCTGATTATTTTCCCGTATGGGCTTTCATCTTTCATTTCAAATGGATCAGTACTGAACAAAGCTCTTACTAAGCACAAGAGAACACACATGGCCACATTCTCAGTAAGAGGTACATAGGTGTATGTTTCAGAAAGCCTCACTGGCACAGCCTTATGTATACACATTCTATGATCTTTAAGAGACTAAAACACTAAAATTACCAACACACAATATTTAAAAACTGTCTTTTTAGATAAGCTGCGATTCCCTGCTTCTCTCTGCTTGCTCACTGACTGAGCAGACTGTGGGAATTAAGTAAACATGAGGTAACATTTTATCAAGGCTTGCTTTTAGGTGAAATTTTTCACACTACATATGTTGAAAAATCATTTGATTCTAAAACTATATGGAAGCACTCGTGGGTATACACCCATCAGTTCAGTTCAGTTCAGTCACTCAGTCTTGTTCGACTCTTTGCAACCCCATGAATCGCAGCACGCCAGGCCTCCCTATCCATCACCAACTGCCGGAGTTCACCCAAACTCATGTGCATCAAGTCGGTGATGCCATCCAGCCATCTCATCCTCTGTTGTCCCCTTCTCCTCCTGCCCCCAATCCCTCCCAACATCAGGGTCTTTTCCAAAGAGTCAAATCTTTGCATGAGGTGGCCAAGTATTGGAGTTTCAGCCTCAGCATCAGTCCTTAGAATGAATATCCAGGACTTGTCTCCTTTAGAATGGACTGGTTGGACCTCCTTGCAGTCCAAGGGACTCGCAAGAGTCTTCTCCAACACCACAGTTCAAAAGCATCAAATCTTCGGCACTCAGTTTTCTTCACAGTCCAACTCTCACATCCATACATGACCACTGGAAACACTATAGCCTTGACTAGATGGACCTTTGTTGCCAAAGTAATATCGATGCTTTTTAATATGCTATCTAGGTTGGCCATACACCCGTCAGATCAGATCAGACCAGTCACTCAGTCGTGTCCGACTCTTTGCGACCCCATGAACTGCAGCACACCAGGCTTCCCTGTCCATCACCAACTCCCGGAGTTCACTCAGACTCACGTCCATCAAGTCAGTGATGCTATCCAGCCATCTCATCCTCTGTCATCCCCTTCTCCTCTTGTCCCCAATCCCTCCCAGCATCAGAGTCTTTTCCAGTGAGTCAACTCTTCGCATGAGGTGGCCAAAGTACTAGAGTTTCAGCTTTAGCATCATTCCTTCCAAAGAAATCCCAGGGCTGATCTCCTTCAGAATGGACTGGGTGGATCTCCTTGCAGTCCAAGGGACTCTCAAGAGTCTTCTCCAACACCACAGTTCAAAAGCATCAATTCTTCGGCACTCAGCCTTCT
This sequence comes from Bos indicus, assembly GCF_029378745.1. Taxonomy (NCBI): domain Eukaryota; kingdom Metazoa; phylum Chordata; class Mammalia; order Artiodactyla; family Bovidae; genus Bos; species Bos indicus. The sequence goes on from NC_091771.1 coordinate 67,102,690, forward strand.
TCACAGTCCAACTCTCACATCCGTACATGACCACTGGAAAAACCATATCCTTGACTAGATGAACCTTTGCTGGCAAAGTAATGTCTCTGCTTTTGAATATGCTATCTAGGTTGGTCATAACTTTCCTTCCAAGGAGGAAGCACCTTTTAATTTCATGGCTGCAGTCACCATCTGCAGTGATTTTGGAGCCCAGAAAAATAAAGTCTGACACTGTTTCCACTGTTTCCCCATCTATTTCCCATGAAGTGATGGGACTGGATGCCATGACCTTAGTTTTCTGAATGTTGAGCTTTAAGCAAACTTTTTCACTCTCCACTTTCCCTTTCATCAAGAGGCTTTTGAGTTCCTCTTCACTTTCTGCCATAAGGGTGGTGTCATCTGCATATCTGAGGTTATTGATCTTTCTCCCGGCAATCTTCATTCCAGCTTGTTTTTCTTCCAGTCCAGCGTTTCTCATGATGTACTCTGCATATAAGTTAAATAAACAGGGTGACAATATACAGCCTTGACGAACTCCTTTTCCTCTTTGGAACCAGTCTGTTGTTCCATGTCCAGTTCTAACTGCTGCATACACCCATAGAAAACCATAATTTGAAAAGATGCGTACACTGCCGTGTTCATTGCAGCACTATTTACAATTGGCACATGCAGGCAATCTAAATGTCCATCAACAGAGGAATTGATAAAGAAGATGTGGTTCATATATATAATGGAATATTACTCAGCAACAAAGAAGCATGAAATAATGTCATTTGTAGCAACATGGATAGACCTAGAGATTATCATACTGAGTGAAGGCAGACACAGAGAGGCAATATCATATGATATTGCTTATATGTGGAATCTAAAAAAAATAGTATGGATGAACTTATTTACAAAAGAGAAGTAGAGTCACAGATGTAGAAAACAAACTTATGCTTATCAGGGGATTAGGGTTGTTATTGTTGTTTAGCTGCTAAGTCATGTCCTACTCTTTAGAGACCCCATGGACTGTAGCATGCCAGGCTCCTCTGTTCATGGGATTTTTCAGGCAAGAATACCAGAGTAGATTGCCATTTAGAGGATAAAGGCAGGGAGGGATAAACTGAGAGTGGGATTGACATATGCTATATAAAATGGACTTCCCAGGTGACATAGTGGTAAAGAGTCCACCTGCCAGTGAAGGAGAAATAAGAGATGTGGATTCAATCCCTGGGTCAGGAAAATCCACTGGAGTAGAAAATGTCAACCCACTCCAGTATTCTTGCCTGGAAAATCCCATGGGCAGAGGAGCCTGGTGGGCTGCAGTCCATAGGATCACAGAGTCAGACACAACCGAGTACAAACATGAGGGTATATATAAATTAGACAACTGGTGGTGGTGGTTTAGTTGCTAAGTTGTGTCCGACTCTTGCAACCCTGTGGACTGTAGCCCGCCAGGCTCCTCTGTCCATGGGATTTTCCAGGCAAGAATACTGGAGTGGATTGCCATTTCCTTCTCCAGGGGATCTTCCCGACCCAGGAATTGAACCCAGGTCTCCTGCATTGCAGGTAGATTCTTTACCAACTGAGCTATGAGGGAAGTCCGCTAATGAGAACCTACCATACAGCACAGGGAACTCCACTCAGTACTCTCTAATGGCCTATATGGGAAGAGAATCTAAAAACAAACAAACAAAAGCTGGATTAAAACTCAAAGTGGATATGTGTAAAAGCATAACTGATTCACTTTGCTGTGCACCTGAAATTAATACAGTATTGTAAATCAACTATACTCCAATAAAATTTTTTTAAAAAAACAAAAAACTATATAGAAACCTGAAGATCATGTATTTCTTTATTTTGCACAAGAGAAGGCTAAAATCTGGAACAGGAAAATGAATTACCCAAGGTAACAACACAACTGTTTTGAAACAAAAGATCAGCAAACACTCACTATTTAAGAGCAGTTCTGTGCACCATATTGAATCAAACTGCATGCTTGTATATCCTAGAATTTAACAGAAATTGCCCCATAACTGGGCTTCCCTAATGACTCAGTGCTAAGAATCCACCTGTCAATGCAGGACACTTGAGTTCAATCCCTGGGTCAGGAAGATCTCCTGGAGAAAAAAATGACAACTTCATCCAGCATTCTTGCCTGGGAAATCCCATGGATAGAGAACAGTCCATCGGCTCAAGGAGTTGGACACAACTTAGCAACTAAAGAACAACAACTACAGGGACTAAACAAATAGGCAAACACACCGGTTTGGGAGAGTATGCTTAGTCTTCTAATTTTCAAAAATGAAAATACAGCTACCTAGAGAAGCTATAAAATTTAACATTACCATGACATTGATTAAAATAGTACAAATAATGTAATAGAATTTGAATGTAATGGTTATAATATAAATGTTAATCTCTTTCCAAATTCACTATTCTGATTCTTGATAAGCCTACCAATTTGCTAAAGTATTCAGGACACTTTGATAAATAACCTGTTCCCACATAGATTACAATTTTCAAATTCATCACCATTTTATTTTTAAATTACAGGAAATAAAATTAAAATATGTTTTATGTCACATTTAAAAGTATTAAAAGAAACATTTCTTCTATGTCACTGTTATTGTTCCCTACCATATCATTTTTATGTGCCATTTTTAGATTTATTATCTCTATATCAGATTATAATTAGGTTATATCTTGAAACATGAAGATCAATAGATCATGTTCATGTTCATTTTAATTGGAAGTTCTTTGTTATTTAAAAATTAAGCTAGTTTATTTCACTATAGCATCTTCTAGTGATTTTAAAATAATGAGGAAATATGAATATTTTAAATCTTTCTAAACAACTTCCCTTTAGAAGGTCATTATTTCACTTTATTATAAAACATAAGGGCAAGTCAGCCATAATTGAACTATGTAACTTTTAATTCCTAGTTCTGTTTTTCTCTTAAAATCCAGAGAGATGTTAGTTATTTGTCTTCTTTGGGATGCAAAAGAAAAATCCTCTAGTACTTCTCTCATTAGCTACCTTTTTCTAAAACAGAGTGAATCATCTCCATATATAACAGGAAATTTTAGAGATGAAAAGATGAATTCCAATGTAGGATAGACAGAAAATAATTTAATGGAGAGTATATTCATAGAATTAACTCTGGTATAACTATGAACACTTTATATTCATGTTATCCTTCAAGTCTTATGTGGTCGCATATAAAACTTTATTTTAATCAACTTTTCTGATTAAAAAATAAAAAATTTTCATTGAAAAATCTTGAAGGTAGAATATCAAAAATTCTCCAACCTCTTTTCATTTTGCCTCACTTAAAAAAAAATCTAGCTTGTAGAAATACAGCTGTATAAAATATACAAACATTATATTTAGATTCAGAGATCTATATGGAAGGGGTTTCCCTGGTGGCTCAGATGGTAAAGAATCTGCTGGCAATACAGAAGACCCAGGTTTGACCTCTGGGTAGGGAAGGTCCCCTGGAGAAGGGAATGATGACCCACTACAGAATTCTTGCCTGAAGAATTCCATGGACAAAGGAGCCTGGCTGGCTTTAGTTCATGGGGTCGCAGAGTCAGACATGAATTACTTCATCTAAGCAGAAGAGACACATATATAAAGAGATAGATATATATATAGGGATTATATATTTACATAAATATATAAAGATAGAATGCTTTATGACGTGATTATATGTCTTTTTTTTAAGCAGTCATTATTGTTTAACAATATGAATGTTTTTTAGGCCAATAAATACAATTCTAAAAAGAATTATAACTGATTCAAAGTATTTTTATATGAATATCAATTATTAAATCAATGCCCTGTGGAGCAACATATTTCCAATATATCATAGACAATGTTTTTGAAAATCTTTATTAAACTAAACTTTACACACCTCCATGATTATACTGAGGACTTCCCGGGTAGCTCAGTTGATAAAGAATCTGCCTCCAATTCAGGAGACCCCAGTTCAATTCCTGGATCAGAAAGATTCCCTGGAGAAAGGATAGGCTACCCACTCCAGTATTCTTGGGCTTCCCTGGTGGCTCAAACAATAAAGAATCCTCCTGCCAAGAGAGAGACCTGAGTTAGATCCCTGGGTAGTCAAGATCCCTTGGAGGAGGGCATGGCAAGTATAGTATTCTGGGCGTGGCCAGTCTAGTATTCTTGCCTGGAGAATCCCCATGGACAGAAGAACCTGGCAGGCTACAGTCCGTGGGATCACCAAGTCAGAACATGACTGAGCAACTAAGCACAGCACAACACATGATTATCCTCTTAGATTAGTTTTCCTTCCTTAGGTGGAACAGAAAAAGATGCTTTATTCCAATTGGAATGACCAGCATAGCCAAGAACCAACAATCAATAAAGATATGAATCTTTTTTTTTTCCATAAACTTTGGTCCCATTATGCTTCCTTGATTCCCCTAAATTGAAGGTAATTCTGCCCTTAAATCAATGTACCACAAAATCAGATTACAATCATTTGTGTATTTATCTTATTTTTCCTGGCAGGTTAAAGGTTACTAATGGCTTTCAGAATCCTTTGTGGTAACACAGTCCTTTGAACTTAGTAGACGTCCAAATGTATATGTTAAATCTAATTTTGACAGGATGCAAAAAGATGCTAATTTATTGTATTTGTTATAATTGATTAACCTTAAAAATCTTCAACCTCGAAATATCCTGAAAACAGCTGTAATATTAATAATTCCCTGCCTATATGAAAGGAAATTAGAGCAAATGAGGAACTAACGTGAAAATATCTGTCAATAAGAAAATAATACAGATTTATAATTGTTATTGCCAAATGAACTATTTGCTGGGGGTTTATACATTTTTTATTAGTTCACATCTGACCTCTTAATAGTGAAATATAACCTGAGAGCCACAACATTTTGAAGACGTCTGTACTGGGAAGGAGTTTATTAGACTTGTGTGCCTGCCAAGCTCAGAATGCCTTCTGAGGAAATTTAAAATATGATCCCCTTCCCTTTATAGCTGATAGGGTGGGGGTGATCTAGGACAGCACTTTCCAACAGAAATGTAATGTGAATGTGAGCCACCTATGAAATGTTACATTTCCTAGTAGCCACACTAAAAAAGAAAAAGGAGAGTAGAAAGATATAGCTGGTATTTAACAATGCATTTAACCCAATGTATACAGATTACCCCTGGAGAAGGAAACGGTATCTCACTACAGTACTCTTGCCTGGAAAATCCTATGAACAGAGGAGCCTAGTGAGCTGCAGTACATGGGGTCACAAAGTGCCAGACACAACAGTAAACAACAACAAACAAACAACAATGCAGATTACCAGCATTTCAACACGTAACAAATATAAAAATAATCAGAAAGAGATTTTCTGTTAACTTTTTTAAATGAATCAATAGGAGAATAATGTCTTTACAGCACTGTGGTGGTTTTTGCCATATGTCAACATGAATCACCCATGAGTGACACATGTCTCCCCATCCTGAACCCCCCTCCCAGCTCACCCCTCTGGGTTGTCCCAGAGTGCCGGCTTTGAGTGCCCTGCTTCATGCAGTGACCTTGCACTGGTTATCTGTCTTACATATGGTAATACACGTTTCAATGCTCTTCTCTCAAATCATCCCACCCTACCCTTCTCTCTCAGAGTCCAAAAGTCTGTTCTTTACATCTGCGTCTCTTCTGCTGCCTTGCATATAGAATCATCATTACCATCTTTCTAAATTCCACATATATGTGTTAATATACTGTATTGGTGTTTTTCTTTCTGACTTACCTCACTCTGTAAAATAGGCTCCACTTTCATCCACCTCATTAGAACTGACTCAAATGTGTTCTTTTTTATAGATGAGTAATATTCCATTGTGTATATGTACCACAACTTCCTTATCCATTTGTCTGCCAATGGACATCTAGGTTGCTTCCATGTTCTGGCTATTGTAAACAGTGTTGCAATGAACACTGGGGTACAAGTGTCTCCTTCAGTTCTGGTTTCCTTAGTGTGTATGCCCAGCACTTTTATATTCATTATTTTGCAATCTAGCATGTGCTTACTGCATATCTCAATGTGGACATGCTGTGTTGCAGCTGCTGATCTAGTGGCTACTGTAATGGCACACAAGTGAGAGGTGGAGACACCAAGCCACTTTGGGAAAAATGATCATTAATAAAGGAAAAAATCTGAGAAGCCCTCCCTTAATCATAAATCTGAAGCAAGAAACTACACATGAACTTGGAGAAAAGCCCTTTTCCTTATGAATTAGCAAAACTTGTCCTTCTAAATACAGATAGGAATTGAAAATTCTAAGAAAGAGATGTCTCTGAAGACCACAGAGATTCTCTCCTTGATCAAATTCTACTCAACCTTTTCTGAATTCTCAACTGGGCCCTGACCTTTGGGTTTCCATATTGGTTTCTGCATTTCCAATTTTAGCAAGAACCCTGCTAGGTCAGTTTAGCCAGAATCTTCAATCTGTGATGTCTGGTCACCCTCAATTTCCAGGGTCATCACCCTTTACCATCCCCCAGGTGACTCTGATCATTTAATACTGCTTTCAGTGAGAATCCTATTAGGTCACTGTAGCCAGAAATTCCCAAAACCCATGATGTTTCCATCAACTGACCTCCATTAGACTTATATTCTGTGTTGAGTGCAACCTCTCTCGCCAGTTGCAAAGCACCACTGCAGTGGTCTTTACAACCTATCACAATAGCCCCCCTAAAAAAGTCTGCCTTACAGATTTACAAGTGTAATTAATTTTCTTTTCCTTTAACAAACTGTTGAGATTTTCAGAATGGCACTATGAAGGACTCAGGGAAACAGTATCAGTAAGGCACATCTATTAAATTGGTCAAAATTAGCAATGATAATCATTCAAATTCTTTGGAGATTGCTCAAAGAGTTTATACAAATAGAGAAGCATTTAGTTATCAAAATCTAAAAAAATCCAGTAAGAACAATGTGAGGTAGTGGCATTCCATTCAGGATTGCATTCATCCCCCACAGGTAAGCCTTGGGGGAAAACTGCTCTACCAGGAGCCTCAGCAGAAAGTCAGTTTCCATCTAGCCCCACTCTCCCTCTCCCTTGTTTCCTTCCATTCTGGGTAAAGCCAGCCAAAGGCGGTCATCCACAGCTAAAGCCTGGGAGCCATGCCTTTTCTCTCACTGGTTGTTGTTGTTTAGAGACTAAGTCTTGTCCGACTTTTTTGTGACCCCACGGACTATAGTCCACCAGGCTCCTCCATCCATGGGATTTTCCAGGCAAGAATATTGGAGTGGGTTGCCATTTCCTTCTCCAGGGGATCTTCGCAACCCAGGTATGGAACCTGCATCCCCTGCACGAGCAAGCGGGTTCTTTTCCACTGAGCCACCAGGAAAGACCTCTCTCCTAACTCCAACTTAATAGAAAAGATACCCTGGGGTCAAGAGTGCAGTTCCTCTTTCTTAAACAAATCGAGTTCAGCTTCTCCCTCCCCCAGGTACTCCAGATGGATCTGGCAGCTGTTCATTCCCAACAGATTCCATCCTCCAAGGTTCTGCAGAAGATCCATACTAGGCATGTTGGTAAGCAAGGAGAGATACCAGTTCCAGCCAAGTACTAGTGTGGCCAAGTACTAAACAAATTAAAAAGCCAGCAAACTAACAATAGTAACAATCTCTGCAGAGGAATCTCCAAGTGAGTAGAAAATCTCCCTGAATTTCCCTCCTGACACTTAGTCACCAACTCTCTAGGCTGATAATATGGCAGCCCTTCCCAGAGCAATTTTTGGTGGTGCTTACAACATGCAAGAGTGGATTTTAGTTCTGTTGGGGGAGTTTGTAATTTCCTCAGTTCTGTCTCGCCGCACCAAAATTTGAAGCGAGGGACGAATGGGTGTTACAGCTCGGTTTTATTAGGAAAAACAAAGGATAGTACACCCTCGAGGAGTGAGGGCAGGCAGACCCAAAAGACGAGAGAAGAGAGGCCTCAATTCTTCTAGGCTTTCTCCTTTTATACATTTGTATCCTCCCCTGCCCCAACTCCCTGAGCCTGCCCTATGTAAATTGGGCTAGCCAGGAGGGCTGTTTGTTTTACCTGAGGTCCCCACTCTGGTTCTTGGACCTTCCTTTGTTCTACTTTCATGGGATTTTCCCTTCTTTGTCTTTTAGCCACCACCATTTTGGACTTCTTTTTCCTATTCTAACTACCTAACAGTTCCACATGGTAAAAGCTATCAAGACTTGCTTCTTTCTTTCTAGTTGCCCCATCCCACCCATTAAATACTTCAGCCCATCAAATATTTACATGATAAGAATGTCTTGAAGAAAGCAGTCTGTATATCCTGCACATCCATGTGTATGATTATGTCTCACTTTAGAATGCTGCTTGTGGGTATTATCTGCACCCCAATCTGTGAAGCCTGCCATACCTATGTTATCCACACCTTAGCATCTGTGATGGGACATGGTTTCCAAGGAGTTAGTTGCAAAACTCTTTGATACATTAAGTTTGTTTTTCTTATCTGCTCAGTTGTTCCATCCCTTTCCTCATGCACATCCATCTGACACAGGAGCCTTTGACCCCATCGTGCTTTATCAGCTCGGGACCTTTGAACACATTTCCTTGACACAGAACATCCCTAGGCAGAAGTCTATACAGATGATTAATATTTCACTACCCAGGCAGTTATGCTTTTATCTAAGACTGCTTGTGATTCCAATTAATAGGAAGACCACAAAGCAGGGCATGAGTAACACAAGCAGGAAAGTGTAATTTTTCAAGTTCCTATGAGAAGCCTAGCACAGGAGCTCTGTCTCACCATAATTCCTTGCCTCAGCTCTATACCCACCTTTTGTAACTAAAGTAAACTGAGCAAGCTACTATTCCTTGCATACTGAAAGAGCCTAACTGGTATACATATGTTTTAGAAAGTGCTAGAAAGATGTTCCCTTTTGAGGGGACAAAGATGCAGTACTATCTTTGAAAGCTCTTCAATTTTACGGTTCTTTGAGTCTCTGCTTACTAGGAATATTCTACTCACTGAAGGAGATTTCCATGCAGCATGATATTTATCAGTGAAAGACAATAAACAAAAGTATTACAAGCTACAAACTACATGTTATAAATTCAAGTGGAATTCCTAGTTTATAAACTAGGTTCTTATTAATTGGGAGAGCATAGTTATTCTTTCTGTGTTAATTTCAAATGCCTTGACAAAAATCTAGTTTCTGGCTCTTGCCCTCCAATACTCATCCTGTGAAGGCAAGGCCACCCTCTGAGACACTATCAGATTGAGAAGCTGATGTGTGTTTATATTATCACTCTCAAAATAAAACATGTTCTGTCTCTTCCTCTTGTCATTCTTTCTCTAGTCTAGAAGTGTGAATGTTGGCTTCTTAACATGTATTCGAAAATGACGTGTCAATGCTCCAGGTGTGGTAACCTGAGATTGTTTCATCTTCTTTACAAGGTTTCTGGAAATGTGTGTTTTCTCTGCAAAATGTTACAGAGTACAAAGTCAGTTGCCACTCCTGCCCTTAAACAACTTACTATTCAGACAGATTGAGGAGATGGGTGACTGAGACTTTTAACAAACATTCAATACCCATTCTCCCTTTCTTTCATTGGTAATAGAACTCACTCATTTTTCAGTAAGGATGCTCATTTCCTTGTCTCACTTGCAGCTAGATGAGGCCATGAGTTTGTTCTGACCAATGAAATGTAAGCCATAGTTGCAATGGTTAATTTTATATGTCAACTTGACTGGGCTAAAGGATGCATAGATAGCTGGTAAGGCATTATTTCTGGGTGTGTCTGTGGAGTGGGGGGTCTCCAGAAGTGATAGATTAGCATTCAAATCAATAAACTGAAGAAAGATGATCAGATCAGATCAGATCAGTCGCTCAGTCAAGTCCGACTCTTTGCAACCCCATGAATCGCAGCACGCCAGGCCTCCCTGTCCATCACCAACTCCCAGAGTTCACTCAGACTCATGTCCATCGAGTCAGTGATGCCATCCAGCCATCTCATCCTCTGTCGTCCCCTTCTCCTCTTGCCTCCAATCCCTCCCAGCATCAGAGTCTTTTCCAATGAGTCAACTCTTCGCATGAGGTGGCCAAAGTACTGGAGTTTCAGCTTTAGCATCATTCCTTCCAAAGAAATCCCAGGGCTGATCTCCTGCAGAATGGACTGGGTGGATCTCCTTGCAGTCCAAGGGACTCTCAAGAGTCTTCTCCAACACCACAGTTCAAAAGCATCAATTCTTTGGTGCTCAGCCTTCTTCACAGTCCAACTCTCACATCCATACACGACCCCTGGAAAAAACCATAGCCTTGACTAGACGAACCTTTGTTGGCAAAGTAATGTCTCTGCTTTTGAATATGCTATCTAGGTTGGTCATAACTTTCCTTCCAAGGAGTAAGCACCTTTTAATTTCATGGCTGCAGTCACCATCTGCAGTGATTTTGGAGCCCAGAAAAATAAAGCCTGACACTTTTCCCACTGTTTCCCCATCTATTTCCCATGAAGTGATGGGACCAGATGCCATGATCTTCGTTTTCTGAATGTTGAGCTTTAAGCCAACTTTTTCACTCTCCACTTTCACTTTCATCAAGAGGCTTTTGAGTTCCTCTTCACTTTCTGCCATAAAGGTGGTGTCATCTGCATGTCTGAGGTTATTGATATTTCTCCGGGCAATCTTCATTCCAGCTTGTGTTTCTTCCAGTCCAGCGTTTCTCATGATGTACTCTGCATATAAGTTAAATAAACAGGGTGACAATATACAGCCTTGACAAACTCCTTGTCCTATTTGGAGCCACTCTGTTGTTCCATGTCCAGTTCTAACTGTTGCTTCCTGACCTGCATACAAATTTCTCAAGAGGCAGATCAGGTGGTCTGGTAGTCCCATCTCTTTCAGAATTTTCCATAGTTTATTGTGATCCACACAGTCAAAGGCTTTAGCATAGTCAATAAAGCAGAAATAGATGTTTTTCTGGAACTCTCTTGCTTTTTCCATGATCTAGCAGATATTGGCAATTTGATCTCTGGTTCCTCTGCCTTTTCTAAAACCAGCTTGAACATCAGGAAGTTCATGGTTCACGTATTGCCAGAGCCTGGCTTGGAGAATTTTGAGCATTACTTTACTAGTGTGTGAGATGAGTGCAACTGTGCAGTAGTTTGAGCATTCTTTGGCATTGCCTTTCTTTGGGATTGGAATGAAAAGTGACCTTTTCCAGTCCTGTGGCCACTGCTGAGTTTTCCAAATTTGCTGGCATATTGAGTGCAGCACTTTCACAGCATCATCTTTCAGGATTTGGAATAGCTCAACTAGAATTCCATCACCTCCACTAGCTTTGTTCATAGTGATGCTTTCTAAGGCCCACCTGACTTCACATTCCAGGGTGTCTGGCTCTAGGTCAGTGATCACACCATCATAATTATCTGGGTTGTGAAGATCTTTTTCATATAGTTCTTCTGTGTATTCTTGCCATCTCTTCTTAATATCTTCTGCTTCTGTTAGGTCCATACCATTTCTGTCCTTTATTGAGCCCATCTTTGCATGAAATGTTCCTTTGGTATCTCTTATTTTCTTGAAGAGATCTCTAGTCTTTCCCATTCTGTTGTTTTCCTCTATCTCTTTGCATTGATCGCTGAAGAAGGCTTTCTTATCTCTTCTTGCTATTCTTTGGAACTCTGGATTCAGATGTTTATATCTTTCCTTTTCTCCTTTGCTTTTCGCTTCTCTTCTTTTTACAGCTATTTATAAGGCTCCCCAAACAGCCATTTTGCTTTTTTGCATTTATTTTCTATGGGGATGGTCTTGATCCCTGTCTCCTGTACAATGTCACAAATCTCATTCCATAGCTCATCAGGTGCTCTATCTATCAGATCTAGGCCCTTAAATCTATTTCTCACATCCACTGTATAATCATAAGGGATTTGATATAGGTCATACCTGAATGGTCTAATGGTTTTCCATACTTTCTTCAACTTAAGTCTGAATTTGGCAATAAGGAGTTCATGGTCTGAGCCACAGTCAGCTCCTGGTCTTGTTTTTGCTGACTGTACAGAGCTTCTCCATCTTTGGCTGCAAAGAATATAATCAATCTGATTTCGGTGTTGACCATCTGGTGATGTCCATATATAGAGTCTTCTCTTGTGTTGTTGGAAGAGGGTGTTTGTTATGACCAGTGCATTTTCTTGGCAAAACTCTTAGTCTTTGCCCTGCTTCATTCCGTATTCCAAGGCCAAATTTGCCTGTTACTTCAGGTGTTTCTTGACTTCCTACTTTTGCATTCCAGTCCCCTATAATGAAAAGGACATCTTTTTTGGGTGTTAGTTCTAAAAGGTCTTGTAGGTCTTCATAGAACCGTTTAACTTCAGCTTCTTCAGCGTTACTGGTTGGGGCATAGACTTGGATTACTATGATATTGAATGATGCCCCTCCCGAAAGCAGGTGGGCATTGTTCAACCTAATGCAGACAAAAGAGCACAGGAAGGGTGAATTTACTTTTTCTGTTTAAGTCGAGGCATCCATCTTCTCTTGCTCTCATGACAAAAAAAAAAAAAAAAAAGAGAGAGAGAGAGGAGAGAGCTTACACTTTCGGCCTTCTCCCTGACTTCTCTAACCTACTGTAACAGAACATGAATCCAGTTTGAACTGTGAGACAAGAGCCAGACTCTAGAAATGACAGACAGAAAGCCATCAAAATGTGAGATTCATTATGACTGCATGGCTCTCAGGAGCCTGGATTGGGTTGCCTTAATCCAACTTTTGCAAAAGATTATATGTTGGTACTTAACTACTCTATTACTAATTACATTTTTAAGACAACATATAAGTTAACTATCTTGATTGAATTCTTTCTAAAAATAGAAAAGCATGTAACTCTACGAGTTGATGAATATCTTTTATGGTTACTTTACTTATTTGATCTTTATTTTTAGCATAAAAGCATTAAGGTATAAAAGACACAAAGATAAAATTAAATTAGAACAGAATAAAAGTAATCAATGCTTATTACATATTCTATACCCAAGATCACAAATCTTCAAGGCCATTTAAAAAATAATGGCTACCTTAATAAGAGGACTTGGCTTTAAACCACAGAGTGGAAAGAGATTGACCTTGTAAACTTTCTCTACTGAAACCTTTGAGCTGGGTGTTAGACTCAGATTCTGAGATTTAAAAAAAAAAAAAAAACCTAAAATACTGATTTGACAGTATTAGTACAATGGTTTCCTATAGCTTTATTGCATTCCTAAGCACTTAACAATTCTTACAGTGTAGTTCTTTTTGAAAGAAACTGAAGGATATAATTTCAAATATGCAATCACGCCATTTTGTTGTGTGACATTACTGATATCAAGCAAATTTCCTTCTGGTACTGAGCAAACATAAATAACTGTAAACGTCAATGAGTTCATTGAGCCAGCATGATTTAAATTAATGGAGTGACTGCTGATTGTAGTATTGATCATAAACAAAAATTTATAATATATGTGTGCATGTGGAATTTATTTCAGAATATCTGTACTATCTCCTCTGGTAAATAGAGCTTTGGCTTTTGCATGAACCCCTTTAAGATCCCTAATTCATACAACCTTTATACAATTTACCATCCCAGGTGATAAATTTCTATCTGGGAGTCAAAAGTTTAGATGTTTAATCATTTTATGGGGCATGTCTCCCTTTGGGCTCAAAGCTAGGCTGACATATTATTTCAAAAAAAAAACTTGGTTTCTGGACTACCCTGGGGGTCCAGTGATTAAGACTCTGAGTTCCCGATGCAAGGGGCCCAAGGTCCATCCCTGGTCAGGAAACCAGATCTCGCATGCTGCAACTGAAAAAAGAGATGCCACACGCCACAACTAAGACCTGGCAAAGCCAAATAAATAACAACAACAAACTAACTACTGATTTCAAAGAATGGATGCCTTGAACTGTGGTGCTAGAGAAGACTCTTGAGAGTCCCTTGGACAGCAAAGAGCTCAAACCAGTCAATCCTAAAGAAAATCAACCCTGCATATTCATTGGAAGGACTGATGCTGAAGCAGATGCTCCAATACTTTGGCCACCTGATGTGAAGAGCCAATTCATTGGAAGAGACCCTAATGCTGGGAAAGATTGAAGCCATAAGGAAAAGAGGAAGAGACAGCTGATGGCATCACCAACTCAAGAAGTGAGTTTGAGCAAACTCCAGGAGATGGTGAAGGACAGGGAAGCCTGGCATGCTGCAGCCCATGGGGTTGCAAAGAGTCAGACATGATTGAGCAACTGAACAACAATAATTGGTTTCAAAATCTATTTAAAGTGAGGATAATCACAACACACCTCAGAAAACACCCTATATGTAAAAATTATTTTGTATTTTTTAACCTTACTAATCACAACCAAGTTGAGAACTCTCTTGAAATTTATATCAACACATATCATTGAAACTATTGTATATATCAGTGACCTGTATAGACAGACAATGGAAAGGATCATGCAAGTATCACAATTTATTGGAATAAGTGGCAAACATATATTGACTATCTTTACTTCCCAATTATGCTTAGAATAATAATTATGATGCATTTCAATAATAATATTTCATTAGTCACTTAGATAATATTTATTAGTCACTTTTCATGTACCAGTCACTCTTACAAATGCCTTTTATTAATATTTATAACAAAGGAGAAAGGAAAGGTATACCCATTTGAATGCAGAGTTCCAAAGAATAGCAAGGAGAGAAAAGAAAGCCTTCCTCAGTGATCAATGCAAAGAAATAGAGAAAAACAATAGAATAGGAAACACTAGAGCTCTCTTCAAGTAAATTAGAGACACCAAGGGAACATTTCATGCAAAGATGGGCTCAGTAAAGGACAGAAATGGTAGGGACCTAACAGAAGCAGAAGATATTAAGAAGAGGTGGCAAGAATACACAGAAGAACTGTACAAAAAAGATCTTCATGACCCAGATAATCAAGATGGTGTGATCACGCACCTAGAGCCTGAAATCCTGGAATGTGAAGTCAAGTGGGCCTTAGAAAGCATCACTACAAAGCTCGTGGAGGTGATGGAATTCCAGTTGAGCTATTTCAAATCCTAAAAGATGATGCTGTGAAAGTGCTGCAGAAAATATGCCAGCAAATATAGAAAACAGCAGTGGCCACAGGTCTGGAAAAGGTCACTTTTCATTCCAATCCCAAAGAAAGGCAATGCCAAAGAATGCTCAAACTACCACACAATTTCACTCATCTCACATGCTAGTAAAGTAATGCTTAAAATTCTCCAAGCCAGGCTCCAGCAATACATGAACCGTGAACTTCCAGATGTTCAAGCTGGTTTTAGAAAAGGCAGAGGAACCAGAGATCAAATTGCCAACATCTGCTGGATCATGGAAAAAGCAAGAGAGTTCCATAAAAACATCTATTTCTGCTTTATTGACTACGCCAAAACCTTTGACTGTGTGGATCACAATAAACTGTGGAAAACTCTGAAAGAGATGGGAATACCAGACCACCTGATCTGCCTCTTGAGAAACCTGTATGCAGGTCAGGAAGCAACAGTTAGAACTGGACATGGAACAACAGACTGATTCCAAAGAGGAAAAGGAGTATGTCAAGGCGGTATATTGTCACCCTACTTATTTAAATTATATTGAAAGTACATCATGAGAAATGCAGGGCTGGAGGAAGCACAAGCTGGAATCAAGATTGCCGGGAGAAATATCAATAACCTCAGATATGCAGATGACACCACCCTTATGGCAGAAAGTGAAGAGGAACTAAAAAGCCTCTTGATGAAAGTGAAAGTGGAGAGTGAAAAAGTTGGCTTAAATCTCAACATTCAGAAAACGAAAATCATGGCATCCAGTCCCATCACTTCATGGGAAATAGATGGGGAAACAGTGGAAACAGTGTCAGACTTTATTTTTCTGGGCTCTAAAATCACTGCAGATGGCGATTGGAGCCATGAAATTAAAAGATGCTTACTCCTTGGAAGGAAAGTTATGACCAACCTAGATAGCATATTCAAAAACAGAGACATTAGTTAACAAAGGTTTGTCTAATCAAGGCTATGGTTTTTCCAGTGGTCATGTATGGATGTGAGAGTTGGACTGTGAAGAAAGCTGAGCACCAAAGAATTGATGCTTTTGAACTGTGGTGTTGGAGAAGACTCTTGAGAGTCCCTTGGACTGCAAGGAGATCCAACCAGTCCATTCTGAAGGAGATCAGCCCTGAGATTTCTTTGGAAGGAATGATGCTAAAGCTGAAACTCCAGTACTTTGGCCACCTCATGCGAAGAATTGACTCATTGGAAAAGACTCTGATGCTGGGAGGGATTGGGGGCAGGAGGAGAAGGGGACGACAGAGGATGAGATGGCTGGATGGCATCACTGACTCGATGGACGTGACTCTGAGTGCACTCCAGGAGTTGGTGATGGACAGGGAGGCCTGGCATGCTGCGATTCATGGGGTCACAAAGAGTCGGACACGACTGAGCGACTCAACTGAACTGAACTGAAATATATAATACAAGTCAGCCTCAGAACTAGCAGTTACCACAGTGACAGAACAAAAATGAATTGGGCACCAAGTTCATCCTTCTCACTAAGTGAAAATTTTTAAATCATTTGACCACTCTTGGTCCAAGATTCCCTTTCATCTTATATATTTAATCTGAATATATATGAACTCACTCTATTGCCTCCCATTAGGGACTTTATGATTCCCCCAAATTCATATACTGAGATACTATCCCTGCCTTCAGTGTGATAGTATTAGGAGAAACCTTGGGAGATAACTAAGATGAAGTCACAAATGGAACTAGTGCTGGTATATGAGACCTCCTGTTTCACTCACTGCTCCAAACCATGTGAGGATACCATAAGAGGTAGGCACCTGCAACTCAGAAGAGCAATCTTGCCAGAACCTACCTGACCATGCTAGCACTCTAATCTCAGACTTCCAGCCTCAAGGACTCTAAGAAATAAATGTCTGTGTTTCATAAGCCACCTGGTCTATGATTCTTTGTCATGGGAGCCTGAGCAAACTAAGACACCTTCTAATCATCAATATGAGTATTATTCCTCTTTCTTTGTGTTATTATTAGTATTATTAATAGTATTATTCCTCTTTCTGACAAGTCTGATGCAAAGAAGATACCTGTTCTGCTTTCTGACCTCAAAAGGATGCCTGGCAAACACGGGGGTTATTCACTTAGCATGTCTTACACAGAGTCTAACAAAGCAAATTGGGGGAGGAAAACAAAATAAATACCAGTGGTAATTCTAAGAAGAAAAGCACATAAAGGGAGAATACATCAAGACCGTGAACAGAAGCTTAGAGTTAATACAGAAACAAAAGTCAAGTCCAAAGGGTAGAGACTCTTGATGGTTGGAAAAAAAAAAACCAATAAATTCAGATGAGAGCTCCACTGATTTAGTGATAATCCAGAGGCTCTAAGTCAGTTTCCAAAAACAATGCTAAAATATTTGTTCAAAGATACATGAGTGTGCTTGGCTGATTAAAGCACAGTGAGAGCACACACTGTCCTCCCAGACATAAAATCTTGCACTCCTCCCAAGCAATGCTTCCCAAATTAAATTCTTAAATCAAAATAATATACAAGTATGGCTCAGGTGGTATTAGTATCTGCTTGCAATGCAGGAGACTTAAGTTTGATCCCTGGGTCCAGAAGATATCCTGTAAGAGGAAATGGCAACCAATTCCAGTATTCTTGCCTAGAAAATTCCATGGACAGAGAAGCCTGGCAGGCTCGTCTGTGGAGTTGCTCTGATTCTACAGGTCTGGAGTGGGGCCTAAGATTCTGCTCTTCTGACAAGACATGCAGTGATGCTGCTGCTGCTCTGCTGGTCAAGGAACCACACCTTGAGTAGCAAAACTCTCAAAACCCTTCTTCTAATACTGACATTTTTCTTCTACCAGCAGGAACCTAGCTTCCTCTGTGGACTCCTCTGCCATTCTTACATTTCTTAAACCCATATTTCCTGCCTCAACCTCCAGAGAAGACTTACTCCATCTTAATAGTGAGAGGCCTTGCTCCTTTTCTAACAGTTCTGGAGCTGTGACATCTAACATCAGTTTCTGTTTGAGCACTTGACTGTCCTCCATAAGCTGGGGAAGTAGTAAAGAGTGTAGGCAAATACTTGGGGAATGGGAGTAGGCAAATAAAAAAAGGTGCACCTGTGAATCAAGATGCACCTCCAATATTTCTAAGATAACAAGAAGTGTTGTTATAAACATTACACAAGAGCTAGAAAAGTACTAGCACTCTGCTATGGACTTAATATCTGTGTCCCCCTGAAATCTCTGTATTAAAAGCTAATTCCCAATATCATGGTATTAGCAGGACCTCCCAGGTGGCACTAGTGGTAAAGAACCCACCTGCCAGTGAAGGAGACATAAGAGATGTGGGTTCTATCTCTGGGTCAGGAAGATCCCCTGGAGGAGGGCATAGCAACCCACTCTAGTATTCTTGCCTGGAGAATCCCATGGAGAGAGGTGTCTGACAGGCTACAGTCCATAGGGTCGCAAAGAGTTGGACACAACTGAATCAACTTAGCTCCTCGCTAGAAGGCAATGGCACCCTACTCCAGTACTCTTGCCTGGAAAATCCCATGGATGGAGGAGCCTGGTGGGCCGCAGTCCATGGGGTCGCTAAGAGTCAGACAAGACTCAGAGACTTCACTTTCACTTTTCATTTTCATGCATTGGAGAAGGAAATGGCAACCCACCCCAGTGTTCTTGCCTGGAGAATCCCAGGGACAGGGGAGCCTCATGGGCTGCTGCTATCTATGGGGTCACACAGAGTCAGACACGACTGAAGCGACAGCAGCAGCAGCAGTTCTCTCAGAGAGGTGTTTAGGTTACCAGGACAAAGTCCCCATTAATGAGATTAGAACCCTTGAAAAAGTGACAACAGAGGGTCCCCTTCACATTCCAACAATAAAGAACACGTGAAAAGATGTTAGTCCATGTACCAGGAAGTGGGCGCTCACCAGACACACAATCTGCTTGCACCTGGTCTTGAACTCTTCAGCCTCCAGATATGCGAGAAATAAATTTCTCATTTTTTATAAGCTTCCTGACTACAGTGTTTTGTTATAGCATCTTGAACAGACTAAAAACATGCCACCTTTCAGCCAAAAACAGGAATAGAATAAGATTTGCCATGATCCAAATCACTGTTTAAATTATTGTTCTTACAGAATAATACATTCTAAATATAAAAAATAATAATAATAATAATTGCATATAATTAATTCAGAGGTTGGGGCATGCTTGGTTTACCCACGAAGTTTACCAGGCTCCTCTGTTTATGCGGATTTTCCAGGCAAGAATACTGGAATGGGTTCCCATTTCCTCCTCCAGCATATCTTCCGGACCCAGGGACTGAACCAGGGTCTCCTGCACTGCAGGCAGATTCTTCCAACTGACCCACCCATGGGCATGTTTAAATATATAAAGAAAAAAATATTCTTAATTTACTTGAATCAAGACAGCATACCAGCTCATTTATTTAACATCACTGGATATTTCTAAATGTAAAAGAAGCAGACTACCAGAAGCTGTCTCATAGCTATAAGAGGTAAAGCAACATTGTGGTTTTAATAATCAGGAGGATTTTTTAAAATTTTGAAGAAAGCTCTAATGATCTTCTTCTTCCTTGTCTATCATTTTTAATAGTTTAGCTCCACTTTAATAATTTTTGTTTTGGGGACTCTTAAGTTACTTCAAACTTAAAACTTTTGGTTGGGTTTAAATAACCAGTGATATTAGACAATATTTCAATAGTTTAACATTTTAAAATCAGATATTTAAGTTTCACGGAAATAAATCTCTTACCTGTATTAAATGCTAACTTTCAAATTGATATTTCATATTCACACCCCACCTCCAGATGAAATGGGTCAGATTTTAAAGTAAACACTATTGAGCTTAAAAGTTTGAAAAATGTTATTGCTACAACAATTTCCTTGAGAAATGTTCTTTTCTTTGACTATAGACCTCAAACAGTATTTATTTTAGCTTTAAAATTCTCTACAACAGAAGTTTCTTTTAGAATTTAAATGTACTGTACGTAATGTGTTAAAGTATGAAAAAATTTGATTAAAAAATAAGGCCCAGTATCTTCTGATTTTAATAACATGTCAATAATTTTAGACAAAAATGTGTGAACATAAAGCCTGTACATAAATATTTGGAATGCTAAAATGATCTAGTCACAACTAAAAGGAAGTTAGATTTCAGATAATTTCTTTGCTTCCTGATCTTATACCCCAGAACTAGACAAAAATAAATTCTTCCCACATTTCTGCCTTATAATTGGTTAAATGCTTATTAGGAAAACATAAGCTATCTAAAAATTTTCCATTATGAAAATATAAAGCAAAGAAAATAACACTTTTTCTTTTTGCCCTTTATTTGGAAAACGATAAATATGGCTTGTAAAGTAATAATCCTACAATTATATGTCTCCTACAATTTTTGTTATCAACTCACTTAGATATTTATATTACACTCAAAATGAATTTAAAAAATCCTTCAGACCAGAGAGTAAAAGGGACTTCCTCCATCCACCTCTCTTCACAGCTGGATGCCTATGACAGATGCCATAAGGTGCCAGTGGCAGGGTGACTTATGGAAACAGGACTAGAAGAACAGCCCTGCCCTGTCCTCTCAAATACCTGGCAACACACTGTTTCCAGTCTGTTCAGGACAGAAAACCTGAATGAAATAAGATGGAACACAGGTGTTTCTTTTGTCACAGGAAGGAGAAAACTGCCCAACCTCGGAAAATGTTCCTCTGAGAGGAAGAAAAAGAAAGACAAAATATTTAGCGCTGGAACAAGCACAACTGTATAAAGACAGGACCAAGTTGTCAGCAGCTTGGAGCTCAAAGAAAAGTAAGGCCCGCTAAGCTTAAAATTGCCAATTTATAACTAAAAGCTAATTTCCCATCAGTTTCTTGCCTTACCAGGGCCACCAGGATAAAATTATAAAAAGAGAATATCTCCCCTCCAAAAAGAAGTTCCCACTTAACATACCAAAAAAAAAAAAAAAATGGAAAAAGGAGAGTAATGCAGAAGATTTTAAAATTCTACGAAGACCTCTATAGAAAAGTCCTTAAGGCTTATCTCAGTATGACATTTGTAAATGGGCTTTTGTCTCTATTTGGTTCTTGTGGTTCCATGGAACACTATGGATAAAGGAGGATTCATGGACTACTCCTGTAACTTCAAATAGTCTAAGGGTCTTCATATCAGAAGACTAAAGACATGATACGATTTCCAGTAGTCATGTACAGATGCAAGAGATGAACCATAAAGAAACTGAGAGCCAAAGAAGTGATGCTTTAGAACTGTGGTGCTGGAGAAGACTCTTGAGGGTCCCTTGGACAGCAAGGGGATCAGACCCGTCAATCCTAAAGAAAAACAACCCTGAATATTCATTGGAAAGACTGATCCTGAAGCTCCAATACTTTGGCCACCTGATGTGAAGAGCCAACTCATTGGAAAAGCCCCTGATGCTGGGAAATAATGAGGGCAGAAAGAGAATGAGGACAACAGAAGATGAGATGGTTGGATGGCATCACTGACTCAAACGCCATGAGTTTCAGCAAACTCAGGGAGACAGTGAAGGACAAGGAAGCCTGACATGCTGTAGTCCATGGGGTCACAGAGTCAGACATGACTGAGTGACTGAACAAAAATGACAAAAGACATTAATTTTTGATGATTGTTAAGATTTTTATCAACTTCTGCCTAGGTATAGTTATATTTTTCTCTTCATTCATTATTGCAAAAAGTCTTGACTCAATCACCCTATCAACTACTCAGCAAGCAACAAGTTTCAGTTAGCATGCATTTGCTCAAAAGCTCAAGTAAACATCCCGCCACATTAAAATAAACTGCTATTAAAGATAAACATGAACACTATCAAATTGAATGCATGCCCATGTTGAGTCTTTGATTCCACTATTAGTTGCCAATCAACTGCAAAAACGGACAGAAAAATAAAAGCCAAATATATTAGTGATATTTAAAGAATTCAAAGGTTCCAGAGGAAGAATGAAGCAATAAGCAGTCAACAGTTAAGTGGAAAATCTAATTGTAAAATTTTCAACTGAATTGTTCAGCAGTTGCTTTAGGGAAAGAAGAGTTAATGACTTGTCAACTTGAAACCATAGCAGCTCTTCTGCAAATATCACCTACTCAAAGATCAGTTAATGCTCAAAGGCTAAACAAGACAGCGCCTATGGTACTACGAGTTTTCTGTCAAAGACACTATATTGATAGATGAAGTTGGCCTTGCTACAAAGAGAAAATTGCACTTTAAAAAGTTAATGAGAAACTTTTCACTGAATTGAACAGAATGCATTGCATTTTAATAGCATAGTACTTTCACAGACAGAGTCTGTGGCATTTATTCAGTTTAATAATATTACCTAAAAATTAATCATACGATTTAGCAACAAATTAAAATATTAAATGCTATTTTTACTCAAGCAATTATTTCATAATTATTTTAATTTTATATCACTAATATATTCTAAAAGTAATGATAAGTAATTAGCTAGTTGTCTCTTTAAAGAAATTCTTAGACTTGGTTGCTTTTAGCAATTGAATTAACAAGTGCTTCCATTCCCAAGAACCCACCAAAATTTTTTTTACATCAGAGATAAAGGCAGCTTAATTTTTATTAGTTTTAAATAATTGCAATTCAGAGAAAAGTTCAATAGTAGTAAGAACACTTCCTACAGAATCATTTGAGTAAATTTTTAACATGATACTCCATTGCTTCTGAATATTTTATTTTCTATATCCTACCAAAAAGGACACCTCCTACATAACCCAATACAACCATCAACATCAGAATATTTACATTAATATATTATTTTAACCTATGCCACAGATCCCAATCAAAGTTTACCAACTGTCCCAGTAATGTCTCTATTAACCAAATGATCCATTTCAGAATCCTGTATTTTATTTAGTTTTCATGTCTCTTATATCTCCTTTACTCCAGAAAAATTCTTTAGTCATTCACTGACTTTCATGACCTTGGCAGTTCTGCAGATTACAGGCTGGTTATTTTTCAGAATGTTCCTCAAATTGTGTTTGCTCAATATTACCCATGATTAGACTCAAATTTTTCATTTTAGCAGAATTAACAGAAAAGTGATGTGTATTCTTCTCATGGTTTAATTTTAAATATGCCTCTATTCACTGAGTTTGCATTTGCAAAATATGTTATGCCATTCCTTTTTAATAACCCCAGCTCCTGGACTCAGCAAGGACCTGAAATACTTACAAAAATGTAAACCATAAAAGTTGCCCTGCCTTTTGTCCAGAAAGTATATTTGCATTTTTAACTTGCAAAGATGCAGTTACTACATATATATCATAGTGACTGTTCCCTATCAGCTTTAATATATTCATTAAGTTATCTTGCATGCTAATGAAAAGGAAGCACACAATTGATACAGATCACTGAATAAAAGCCTTTATGTTTGGAACCCATGATGTTTTAATAAAGGGAGGTAGTTCTCACACAGTCATCTTCAAGTAGAAGAAAAATCTATTTTGTGCTCTCTGGTATTCCAAACAACCTACACAATGCCACTTTTCCATTTACTTGAATAATAGCTTTTAAAAACATTGCAAATCCTCTAGTTTGTATTTCTACACAAAGTGTCTCAATAAAAGGCAGAAGCTAGGTTAAATAACATGATGGATCTCAGACATGCCCTCTCTTCCTCTCATCTCCCATCCTACAGATGTCTAGAGATTTCTCTAAACAGTAGGGGTAATGGAGATCCCAGCTCTGATTGAAAACATATTGAGGCATAATGGACTATGAAGACATGTATCATGGGTGACATGCTGGTGAGAAATCCTGCAGCCAAGCACTTGTTTCCCTGGAGGGGTGTCCATGCTTGTGCTGGGACTGGCCATCACACTTCTATCCATTCCTTTCCAAGGCTGTGCTACTTGGAAGAGCCAAGCTGCCATATGGCATGTTCAAGATCTCTCCTAATAAATCTAAGCTAAGCAGCCCATTCCTTCAAGCTGCTTTTTTAATATATAGTGTATAATACAGTTTATTGGTTGTTACCAACATCTGGGCCAGGGACCGAGGACAGTATGTATCCCACACTGAGGATGCTGGTTCCCTATTATCTGCATCATTGACTTTGAATGTTAGGAAGTATATTTTCCTGCTGATGCATAGCTGTCTTTATGGGATCCTGTGGAAATAAAACGTACAATGAGATGTGGTGCTGACAACAAAGGAGAGGGTGTTTAACCCCCCCTTTACTGTATTTTTATGCAAGGTTATAGAGCTAGAAAGATTATTTATTATAATATCATATATGTAAAATCTTTCTAGTTCTATAATATATATATGTGTATGTGTACAGATAGATCGATAGTGAAACCATAGCTCAAGATTAGGAGACAAGTATGGTCTCTAAAACAGTTGTCAAAATATTATCTGTTTGTCTGTTTGACTTAATGATTCAAAGCTTGCTTCTGGGATTGTCTAGTAATAACACTGAAAATGTGAGTTTATTTTAAATACTTCCTCACATCACTCTGTCCCTGCTAGAAGACAAAGACAAAGGAACAGGGTTAATAATAGACACCCCACACAGTACAGAATAAAAGCTACTGAACATTCTCTAAGGTGGTAATTTGTCACAAAAAGAGTGAGACGTGGACTAAGCTATTCCCATACCTTAAAGAGACTTCATCTGAGACACATGATTTACCATGATGTTTCCACCACTAAGGAGACAGGGAACAGCCAAGGAAAGAAGGGCATGGACTGCTGATCACATTTGTGTGGTTTTAGTCATCTCTCTTTTCTTGCCTTGGGGCAAAAAGCTGTGAGAACTAACTAGGATATTTACTTTATTAGTTTATTGTTGTATTTGTAAATAAAGTATATCTTTCTTTTAAGCACCATGATCTTTTTTACATATACCATCACATTACCACTAAATGAAATCAGAAGGACTGCAATTTATATGCACTACTTTTGTATGTTTTTCTGTTGGTTCTCCTCTAATCCCTATTTAATATCAAGAATTTAATAATTCATTTTAGATTTAGATATCTACCCCATTACTCTTTCATTTATGGACCCCAAAACACGTATGGCTTCTGACACGTCACAACATGCCAACAGGCTATTTTTAAAGAATACATTTGCTATATCAGATTCCAGACTTCTTCAGAAACTATAAATCTTTGAATAATGTCCTGGAAAATTTCTAGGTATGTCTTCAGGCAATGAAGATACTTTCTGAAATAATAAAGTCTATCTCAGAATGAACTGCATTGTGAAAAGTCCTGATTCTAGAGCTTTGGTAAGATCTTTCGCCAACTCTATGAATGTAGAGCAGGAAGAGAAAAGCAAGATAATCAGAGGAGATATAAAAATATGGGAGCTGGAAATGAATTTGGGGTAGGCATTAACTCTGATTAACATTTAAAACCATCTGTCACTAAATAAGTGTCTCCACTGCCAAAAGTCGGTAAAACTGAGTGAACCAGCCTACCATGGCATTGCTGATTTCTCTACCTACACAGATGGCTAAATCACTTTAACCACCAGGTGGCAATGACTGACCACCTTCTAGGATGTATACTTTTTTGCCATACTCTGCATGGCTTTCAGAGAAGACCCTCTGCCCACTAGTGACATCTCAGGCACAAGTCTGTCATAACAGAATGGGTGCTTCTCTTTAGCAATAAACAGCATGGTTACAGACTGGATTAAGATGATGAAAACCACAGTTTACTTGTGGGTCAGTCTAGAACTGCCAAAGTGTGACTTCATGCCAGCATTCAAGAAGAAAGAATATGCCTGACTTCCTTTCTCTTCACTGCTAGTAATCCAGGAAGGTAATTACTGGAAATTTTTTATATCCACATCTTTCTTCATCACTCACAGCCCAACACCATGCATGAAAATAGAAATATAAATCTTATCTTAGATTTGATAATCCCTGAGATCCAGGAACCATCAGAAAGAGGAGAAAAGAATACTTCAAGAAGATCAAAGGAAAAAGTGAATCTGCACAAAACTAGGGTAGAGATCAGGTACATGAGTCCTGTAAATAGGTTTGGGTGAGGATGGAATCTCTCTCCACCACTTACAAGCAGTGTGACTTTGGTTAAGGAAGTGAAATCTCTGTGCCTTAGTTTTCTTCATCTTGAAAATGGAATTGTGAATAATAATAGATATTTATATAATAAAAATTATGTAAAATATATAATTCATAATGTTATTGTTCATAGAATACCACTAGAGTAATAAATAATCTAATATATGTAAATTATTTCAAACTAGAATATATTTAAATCCTTATAATAACAAAGACACAAACAAATGCTTAACAAATTAGATTTATTATTCACTTACCTCTTATTCCCTGAAGGTTTTACCAAGTTAACTATGTGGCAAACAGGAAGATTGGTAAAGAAGGTCAGTGCCTCCTTTTTTGGTAATGTGCTTACACTGGGTTGTTATGGTAATAATTGTGGAAATATACATCAAAACGAAAAAACAAATGTATTTGACCTCCTGCTAAAAATAGAAAGTTAAGGGGTGTCACCAACTCAATCATACTCTCAAAGCTGATTTAAACAAAAGGCAGCCTTCCAGTTGTCCACAATGTTCTACAGCAGGCAGTTGTTTAGATGGAGTTTTAAACAAAAGTGCTGAAAAACGCGACCTTGTAGCATGACCAACAATAAACAACCTCCCACCAGTGTGATTGTTTATGCTCCTCAGTCCAGTGGACTTGGCCACTTGAGTTCTTCTTCTTATGAAACACGGTAGCACATCTGCCACCCTGTAAGAGATATCTGGTAAACATTTTATGAGACAGGCGAAGCTTTCAGAATTCCGGGTGAGTTTTGTTAAATTGAATGAGTGGAAATGAAGTCGTCCAGTATGAAGGAGGGAGAGCATTTTTTAGTCTGGTTGGAAAGACAAAATCATGCTGGGTAGCGGGAGCTGGCAGCCCTGATTTAGTCACTGCCAGGCCCATCAACATTATTCATTCTGATTGATTAAGGAAAACATTCCGTTTATTTTCATATGAGAGATACAGCTACATCTGTTGAGCTCTTGTAT
The DNA here is from genome assembly GCF_029378745.1 of Bos indicus. Lineage (NCBI taxonomy): Eukaryota > Metazoa > Chordata > Mammalia > Artiodactyla > Bovidae > Bos > Bos indicus. Next base: position 67,129,808 of record NC_091771.1, read on the forward strand.
CCCATTTCAATTCATATGGGATTTTTTATTATTATTTTGCAGAATGAAGATGACTCTATGACAAATAATAAAGGAATAATAAATACCTCAATTTTTTTTTAAATCTTGCATGAGTAAAAGAGAACAAAATAACATGAAGAAAATGAAAACAATCATGCCCTCATCTTGCACGTTTTGTGTAAGGAAGCTCTGCTAGGGTTGATTCTGGATAACACCATTGTTATCTAGTTAATGATTTATATTCTGTCATGCTGTTCACACTGTTTTGGAAAAGCCCTATATATATGTTTTAAATCTTTGGACTTCTATAGATAAAAGCTGTTTTATCATAAAAGGCATTCTTTTTGAGAGCTGAATTCTTCGTGTTAATGAATTATCTTTAGCTGTTATTCAGTTTCTCTCTGAACCAGAAAAAGCAAAACTTTGTCCAAAGAACAGAAGAAAGAAGCTCCTCCTCTCTTCACTCTTCCGAAATTTCATGTATCCCTCCCATCTGTAGCTTGTAGCTTAGGTTAAATGCTGGACTAAGAAAGACTTGGAAAAGACTAGTTCTAAAAACTACTTAATTGGAATGGTTTATAGCTGATAATGATTTCTTGTTTCTTTATTGAAATGCTAATTCCCTATAAATTTACAAGGTTTGTAATTGATGCCCCCAAAGAAAAACAAAGGTGTATTTGGAAAAATTACATGCTTCAACAAACCAGTGTCACATACCATAAAATTAAAGGAAATACTTTTCCGATAGTATTCCTTGATAGCTAGTCATATGGAAGCACATTCAAAAATACCAAAAAAAAAAAAAAAAAAAAGCCAAAAGTGATGGAAAAGTCCTCAATATGCTTCATGTTGAGTAGCCCTGGTTGAACTTTAAGACGATAGTGCTATACAAATAAAATTTAAATTAATCAAAGGTGTCCGGGAATATAGGAGCTAAACGTAAATGATTTGGGGAAGGCTAATTTTGATTCTGATCCTTCAAAAGTTTTTCCTGCACTGTTATATTCAGAGCAACACCTAGACTAAAGGGAACCATCATGTGAATTAGAAAAAATGCCCATCTGGAGAACAGCAGCTCTGTCAGTGACTTTGTGCTGATTTTTAAATTCACCCACTTCTTCAAGATGATACAATTATGGCTTTGGAGTAGAGAAGGGTTGTATTTTGTCACCTAGATTGTTTCTTTTTTAGGGAATAACTGTACCTGGCTCAAATTACTGTAAGGCACATTTTTTTTTTCCCTTTCTCTATGGCCATGCTCTAAACTTCTTGTTCTTCCATTTACCAATTGAGGACAATTAAAATGGCAAAATAATTTAAGATGGTCTTTAAAAGAAGAGGTTTGCCAACGTTGATTTCTTTAGGGAACTTTGCAAAGAGTTAAATAAAGCCAATGTTATGTCAGCCACTTTGGATGCTTCAAGCCAGAAAGCCAGTTAATTCCAATAATGATTTATTTGTTTTCACTCAGTTCATGGAATCTTATGTTGTCAAGGATTTTGGAAGTTAATATTCTGGAAGCTTAAGTTGTCAAAGGTGAAACACCTGAACATCATTGTAAATGCTGTTATAAAATCAGTTTAAACGTTCAGTTCAGTCGCTCAGTCATGTCCGACTCTGAGACCCCATGGACTGCAGCAAGCCAGGTCTCCCTGTCCATTACCAACTCCCAGAGTTTATTCAAACTCATGTCCATTGAGTCGGTGATGCCATGCCACCGTCTCATCCTCTGTCATCCCCTTCTCCTCTTGCCTTCAATCTTTCCCAGCATCAGCGTCTTTTCAAACTCAACATTAAGGAAATTCCTTGTCTTATGGTTGAGCATATGAACACAAATTTTGGTAATGGTCAATGATGACTGTCATGAAATGAACAATGTTATTGCTCAATTAAGAAACCCTAAAGAGAGAGTCTTGGAATAAGTTGTAGTGGACTTATATTTCACAATTATACTTTTGCTTTTAAGAAAAAAAAATAATTTTGGCAAAGTTTTCTTGAACTATTTTATAGGGCCACTGGTATAGTGAAACTGTGTGTTATATACATATTTCAAAAGTTTTATAAATATTTATAGCACTCTTTCATTCTAGGGGAAAAAAATTTAGGGTGTATTTTAAATTAGATTTTCCCTAAAAAGAACAGTCATATTTTGAGCAAAAGTTAAAAAGTGACATGCTCTTTCTCTCCAAACCCATTTTCAATAGCTGCCCCAAACGTATTATCCCAACAGTCTGTAGCAGAGACTGGATCTCAGGCACATTTCCAGGGATTGCAGGGATTCATGGAGCAAGTGGAGGAGGATGAAGGTGGGACAGGGACACACAAGTTAATTGCTAATTGCTCTAATTGGTTGCCATCTGTCAGCTGTTAGCATTTTTGAGCTACCAATATTGATGTTATGTTATTTCAGATTGATATTTAATGAATCCATGAAGTGTTTCCATATGTGCTTTTGTCCCTAAAGAGTGATGATGATGTTGGCTCCATGTGCCTCATTTATAACTTAGATTTTTTCAGTGTACTCTAATCGTATTACTTCAGCAGTTGGGATGCATCCATTGTTTTATGAAACAAAAATCGTTCAATGGATGTTACTTTGTTATCTGTGGATTTTAAAGAGGTCATACTTAATTGAGTATTGCTTCACTAAGAAGTTCAGATTAAAACCAAAGTCTAATTGGATTTTACCAGAGCAACATCACCAATAATTTTAGAGGAGGTTCTGTTGGTCATAACACTGTGAATGTTAGCACCCATAAAAACAAAAATCATATAATTGATATAGATGTTGCCATTGAGAAAAGTTAGTCATAAAATTTAAATGATTTTCCCCCACAAGATCTAGTGGATATTTACATATATGAAAATATTTGAATATTGCTTGGTTGGAAAAAGTTTCAATTGGTATCTCAATTAGGAATATTTCACAAGCAGGTTTATATGCATATAAGATAGCAAGAAAATTTTTTAAACTTTGCATTCCAAATAAGTTCTTCTAATCTTGTATCATTTAATTAAGAAGATTCACTCAATTGTTAAAAGGCAGTGGTGAAATCTCCATATCTTTGATTTTCTCTTGTAAATAAAAAACCATGAAAAATATCAGGAAAACAAAAACTAGAAATAAATACACCAGATTTTCATCTTTTTTGTAATGTTTGTAAATGTTAGTAACATATATTGGTTTCTGGTCAGACGTGTGAAGAGCTTGAATGTCCTCACTTTTATCTGCACATACACACAAAAAAGCTAAAACAAGGTCAATAACAATTTTTTAGACCCATTGGAGAACTGAGGTTATGAGAAACTACTGCCTCAAACTTAAAACTGGAGAGACAAGCAAATAGAGAGAAATCACATCTTGCCTGTGAAGTGTTATTGGAGCCAGCAATTGATAAGAACACTTCCAATAAACTCAAGTAATTACTAGAGGCTGAGCATGGACTAGCTTGAGAATTCAAAATTTCTGGGGCCCCATCCTTAGAAGGTTACTCACATTTCCATGACATTTATAATACCTCCTGGACTCCTACCCGATTCTCAGATAAAAAATTAGAGAAAATTCCCCTCAAGTTTCTGTCAAGGGTAGTGAAAAAGTAACTGTTTTGAAATATACCTAGAGCTTTCTCTTCTCCTTAAAAAGGGCCTATCCTCAAGGAAAACTATTTTACCAAAGTCAAACCCACTAGGCTTTTCCAAGACCCAGACTGACCTTAGAAAGAAAATACCCAAACTCCAGCCCCCTCTAGCCCTTGAAGTGAGGGAAAGAAATACACAACTCCAGGCCCTGTAGATTTCCTTACTTACTGAAGGGGTGTGGGTGAAAGCTAAGCTGTAATTGTGATGGTCACAGCCCAAGCACACAGGTTCACTAAAATACCAAGACCTAATCAAGGGATTTGGAGAAGGAAATGGCAACACATTCCAGTATCTTTGCCTAGAGAATCCTGTGGACAGAGGAGCCTGGTGGGCTGCTGTCCGAGGGGTCGCACAGAGTCGGACACGACTGAAGCAACTTAGCATGCATGCATGTATTGAAGGAAATGGCAACCCACTCCAGTATTCTTGCCTGGAGAATCCCAGGGACAGAGGAGCCTGGTGAGCTGTCATCTATGGGGTCGCACGGAGTCAGACACGACTAAAGTGACTTAGCAGCAGCAGCAGCGATCAAGGGATTATAAAATATTTTCCCTTCGCCCACACCTTACCATCTCCCAATAGGCTTCTGTATAAGAGGGGATTACAGCTAAAAGAAAAGCAAGTTTCAAGCTCTATTTAAGAAAGTGTCTCTAGGGAAAGTCAAAGACAGCAGTGAGATAAAAATAAGGACATTAAAGGAAATTTTATTATCTGAGGCTATAGCTACAGCAAGAATAAACACACCCTAAATTACTAACCATAACAAAGCCTCACATAAAAATTCTATTTACCTAATCTCCTTTTACTCAATACATCATGTCCAGCTTTCAATTAAAAAAAAAAAAGATATAATAAATGGCCAAAATGCAGGCTGAAGAGAAAAAGCAAGCCTCAGAACAAAATTTAGATACGGCAGCAATTTTGGAACTATCAGACCGTGAATTTAAAATAATTCTGATTAATACATTAAAGGCTCAGATGGTAAAACTGGATTACACGCAAAACCAGGTGGGTGGTATAAACAGGGAGACGGAGACACTAAGAAACAAAAGGAAATGCTAGGAACCAAAGGCACTGTAACAGAGATGAAGGCTGCTCTTTGACAGGCTCATCTGAAAACTAAACACAACTCAGGAAACTCAGTGAGCTTGAAGATATGTCAATAACACTTTCAAAACTCAAAAAAAAAAAAAAAAATGAAACATTGAATATCCAAGAACTGTAGGATAATTACAAAATGTGCAATACACACATAGAGAAACATCAGAAAGAGAAGAATGAGAGAAAGAGGCAGAGGAAAATTTGAAGTAATGTTTACTGAAGTTTTACCAAAATTAATTACAGGTACCTCATGATAGATCTCAGAGACCATATGGAAGACAGAATTAATGAGTCCAATGTTAGAAATCTAAAAATAAATCAGGTAGAAGATCTATTATAAAAAGAAGAATGTCTATGAGAACTATCAGGCCCCATTAGAAAGGACAACACAAAGACAATGGATATCCCAGAAGAAGAACAGAGAAAAACGAGCAGAAAGTTAATTCAAAGAAACAATAATTGAGAATTTCCCAAATCTGGGGAAGGAACTAGATAGACAAACCCCTGAAGCTAAGAGAACAACTAATTATTTCAATGCAAAAAGATCTTCTCTAAGACACATTATGTTAAAATGTCAAAAGTCTATGACAAGAGTTTTAGCACCAGCCAAGTTAAAAAGACAGTGACCTACAAAGATATAACCTGAAATATACAGATGACACGACCCTTATGGCAGAAAGTGAAGAAGAACTAAAGAGTCTCTTGATGAAAGTGAACGAGGAGAGTGAAAAAGTTGACCAACATTCAGAAAACAAAGATCATGGCATCTGGTCCCATCACTTCATGGCCAATAGATGGGGAAACTGTGGAAACAGTGGCAGACTTTAATTTTTGGGGCTCCAAAATCACTGCAGATGGTGACTGAAGCCATGAAATTAAAAGACGTTTTCTCCTTGGAAGAAAAGTTATGACCAACCTAGACAGCTTATTAAAAAGCAGAGACATTACTTTGCCAACAAAGGTCTGTCTGGTCAAGACTATGGTTTTTCCAGTGGCCATGTATGGATGTGAGAGTTGGACTATAAAGAAAGCTGAGCGCCTAAGAATTGATGCTTTTGAACTGTGGTGTTGGAGAAGACTCTTGAGAGTCCCTTGGACTTCTAGGAGATCAAACCAGTCAATCCTAAAGGAAATCAGTCCTGAATATTCATTGGAAGGACTGATGCTGAAACTGAAACTCTAATACTGTGCTCACCTGATGCGAAGAACTGACTCATTTGAAAAGACCTTGAGGGTGGGAAAGATTGAGGGCAGAAAGGAGAAGGGGACAACAGAGGATGAGATGATTACATGGCATCACTGACTCAATGGACATGAGTTTGAGTAAACTCTGGGAGTTGGTGATGGACAGGGAGGTCTGGCGTGATGGAGTCCATGGGGTCACAAAGAGTCAGACACGACTGAGCAACTGAACTGAACTGAATCTACAAAGAAGCCCTCATTAGGGCTTCTCAAGAGAAACTATTGGGCAGAAGAGAATGCAATGGCACACAGAAAATATTAAATGTTAAAACTGCCAGCCAAAAATATTCTATCCAGCAATGGTATCCTTCAGACATGGAGGAGAAATAAAGGCTTTCCCAGACAAATAAAAGCTAAGGGGGGTCATCACCACTAGACTAACCTTACAAAATGTGTTGAAAAGAGACCTTCTACCCGAAAGGAAAAGGCATAAGCACATAAAACTTTTAGAAAGATGACAGAATCAGAAAACTGTGACTGTAAATATCAGAAGGTGGTTAACCACTTAATTATCACACAAAGATTAAAAGGGAAAAAAATCAGCAGTTATCCATAAGATGCTTTATAGAAACTCTCATGGGAACCACAAAGCATAGATATAGAGCAGACAAAAAACATAAAAATAGGAAACTGAGAAAACATCATAGACATGGCAGACAGAAACACAAGGAAAAAGAAACAGTGGTGATATAAAACAACCAGAAAACAAAAAACAAAATGGCAATTCTAAGTCTTCACTTATCAATAATCACTTGAATGTAAATGCATTAAATTTACCAAAGACAAAGGGTGGCTAAATGATTTAGAAACAAGACCCAACCATATGCTGCCTCCAGGAAACTCATCCCTGGTCTGAAAATAAACACAAGCTAAGAGTGATGGGATGGAAGATAATACTCCAAGAAAACAGGAGCTGAAATAAAGTAGGTGTGGCCATATTTAGATCAGATAAAATAGACTTCAAGCCAAGAAAACGTAACTACAGACAAAGATGGACAGTATATAATGATAAAGGGTACAATTCATGAAGAAGACATAACAAGTATTAATAATTATGCATCTAATATAAGAGTATCAAAATATGTGAAATGTAATAAGAGACCTAAATGGAGAAATTGACAGCAACACAATAATGGTAGGAAACTTTAACAGCCCACTTATATCAATAGATTATTAGCAAGGAAATAGCCTGAGGGAAAATATCAGACCCGATAAACTTGATAGATTTATACAGAACATTCCATCCAAATGCAGCAGAATACAGTCTTCTTAAGTGCACACAGTACAGTCTCAGGAATAGACCATTTTTAAGGATACAAAACAAGTGTCAAGAAATTTAAGAGGGCTGAAATCATATCAGACATCTTTTCTGAACACAATGGTATAAACCCAGAAATCAGTTACAAGAATAAAGGTGAAAAAATTCAAGTATGTGAAGACTAAACAACATACTTCTAAACTACTGAACAGCTACTGTGTCAATGAGATAATCAAAGGCAAAATCAAAAAATATCTAAGGACAAATGAAAATGAAAATATGGTAATCCAAATTATCTGGGACACAGCAAAAATAATATGAAGTGAGAAGTTAACAGCGATACAGGTGTACCTCAAGAACAAGAAAAACAAAAATCAAACAATCGAACCTTACATCTAAAGAAACTAGAAAAAGAACATCAAAAAAAAAAAAAAAAAAAAGCCCGAAATTAGTCAAAGGAAGGAAACAATAAAGATCAGAGTGGAAATAAATGAGAGATTTAGAAGACAACAGAAAAGATCAATGAAACTAAGGGCTGATCCTTGGACAGATAAACAAAATTGACAATTCTTTAGCTAGACTGAGAAAAAAAGAGAAGACTGAGGTAAATCAGAAGCAAAATAGTAGATGTATGAGGGGTACCACAGAAATACAAAGGATAAGAGAATACTATAAAAATGTATATGTCAAAAAATTGGACAACCTAGAAGAAATGGATACAGTCTTAGAATCATACAATCTTAGAAGACTGATTAATGAAGAAATAGAACAATTACTAGTGAGGAGATTGAAACAGTAATTTAAAGTCTCCTAAGCAACTGTAAATTCTGGACCGTATGACTTCACAGGTAAATTCTACCAAACATTCTCAAGAAGATTTAATAACTATCCAACTGAAACTCTTCCAAAATACAGAGGGGGAAAGAATACTTCCTAACTCATTTTACAAGACAACAATTACCCTGATGCCAAAACTAAACAAGGACAACATAAAAACAGAAAATGATAGGTCAATATCTCTGAAGAGCATGGATGCAAAATTTCTCAATAGTGCTGCTGCTAAGTTGCCTTCAGTCGTGTCTGACTCTCTGTGATCCCATGGACTGTAGCCTGCAAGGCTCCTTTGTCCATGGGATTCTCCAGGCAAGAATACTAGAGTGGGTTGCCATTTCCTTCTCCAGGTCATCTTCCCGACCCAGGGATTGGACTCATGTCTCTTACATCTCCTGCACTGGCAGGCAGGTTCTTTACCACTAGCACCACCTGGGATTTCGCAATATATATTAGCAAACTGAATTTCAAACACTAATTCAAGAAGATATATGCAGTGCTGTATTCATCACACCATTAGTTAAATAGTCAAGATATGAACAATATAAGTGCCCACTAATGGATGAATGGATAAAGAAGATGTGAGATACATATATATATATGCAGTAAAATATAACTCAGCCATTAAAATAAAATCTTACCATTTACAATAATATGGGTGGACCTCGAAGGCATTATGCTAAGTAAAATCAGTCAGAGAAAAGACAGATGACATGTGATTTTACTTACATGTGGAATATTAAATAAAATGAAAACAAAACAAAACAAAACAAAAACAAGCAAACAGACACAGAGAACAGATTAGTTGTTACCTGAAGGGAAGGGCAGAATGGGTAAAGGTGGTCAATGCATTGGAAAAGAATGAAATCAAACTTCTGATGGTAAGCACGCTGTAATATAATACAGATGTTTAAATAGTTTGTACACTTGAAACTTAGATAATGTTATAACCAATATTACCTGAAATTAATTAATTTTAAAAAGCAGAGAAAGCATAAATGGCAAAGGAGGGAAAAAGTCAAGTACAAATAGAAAACAGCTACAAAAGAGGAGATATTGGTCCAAATATATCAATAATCACTTTAAATATTAATGTGCTAAATATACCAGTTAAAGGGCTTCCCTTGTGGCTCAGTTGGTAAAGAATCCACCTGAAAAGCAGGAGACCTGGGTTCAATCCTTGGGTTAGGAAGATTCCCTGGAAAAGGGAAAGGCCACCCACTCCAGTATTCTGGCCTGGAGAATTCCATGGACAGTCCATGAGAGCACAGAGAGTCGGACATAACTGAGTGACTTTCACTTCCACTTCCATACCAGTTAAAAGACAGAGACTGAGAGTGATTTTCATGGTGAATCAAATCAATGATCACGACACCAAGCGCAGATGTTTTCACCAGAGAATTCTACCAAATATTTAAGAAAGAAATGATACCAATCCCTCCAATCTATTCTAGAAAATAGAAGCAAAGGGGATACATCCTAACTTATTCTGGGAAGCCAGCATAATACCAAAATAAGACAAAAGTACTAGTATTACCAAGAAAGGAAAACTACAGACCAATATCTCTTAAGATCATGTTGGAATCCTTAACAAAATATCAGTAAGTCAAATTCAACAACATATGAAAAAAATTATATACTATGACTGGATGAGATTTATTCTAGTTGTACAAGACTTAACAATTGAAAATCAACTAATGTAATCCATCATATAAACAGGCAAATGATGAAAGATTATATAATGATTACTAACAGATGTAGAAAAAGCATTTCACAAAATTCATCAGCCATCCAGGACAAAATCTTCAAGTGAAATAGAGGTGAAACTTCCTCAATTTAACAAATATCTTCTATAAAAGCCTTACAGCTAACATTTTATTTAATGGTAAGTAACTAGATGATCTTCCCTAAGAACAGAAACAAGGCAAAAACAATCTCACCATTCCTATTCAGTATTGTACTGGAAACCCTATCTAATGCAGTAAGAAAAGAAAAGGTATACATATTAGAAAGGGAGATATAAAACCTCTTCTTTCCGTAAGTTCTTGGCTGTCTATGTAAAAGAATCCTAAGAATCAACAAAGGTTTCTGGAACCAGTAAGTGATAATAGCAAGTTTTCAAGATGCAAGGTTAATATACAAAAGTAAATCTGCTTTCCCAAATACCATCAATGAACAATTAGAAATGGAAATTTAAAAGCAACACAACTCATATTAGCAACAGAAGCTCAAGTACTTAGGTATAGTTCTAACAAAATATATACACGATCTAAGTGAGAAAAACTACAAAAATTAAATGAAAGAAATCAAGATCTAAGCAAATGGAATGATATTCCATGGGAAATCATGGGAACTCTTTTTCTTCTCAATTTTTCTTTAATACTAAAAGTGCTCCAAAATTAAGTCTAGTAAAATAAAAAATATTACTATGGACAATATTTCAGAAGAATAGAAAAAGGCTGAAAGAAAATATTCCAAAACATGTTGGCTCTAGATGATACAACTGTCTTCACTTCTACATACTTTGCAAATGTTCAGTGATTAGCAGTTTTGTTTCTTTAGGTGATATCCACATATTTTTTATACCATAAAGTGCAACTGCTTTTAATTCACAAATAAGGATTATATTCTTGTGAAGCTTTCTGCTCTGTTCAGTCACTCAGTCATGGCCGAATCTTTGTGACCCCATAGAGTGCAGCACACCAGGCTTCCCTGTCCATCACCAACTCCCGGAGCTTGCTCAAACTCATGTCCATTGAATCAGTGATGCCATGCAACCGTCTCATCTTCTGTCATCCCCATCTCCTCCTATCTTCAATCTTTCCCAGCATCAGGGTCTTTTCAAATGAGTCAGTTCTTCCCATCAGGTGGGCAAAGTATTGGAGTTTCAGCTTCAGCATCAGTCCTTCCAATGAATATTCAGGACTGATTTCCTTTAGGATGGACAGGTTGGATCTCCTTGCAGTCCAAGGGACTCTCAAGAGTCTTCTCCAACACCACAGTTCAAAAGCACCAATTCTTAGGCGCTCAGCTTTCTTTATAGTCCAACTCTCACTTCCATACATGACTACTGGAAAAACTATAGCTTTGACTAGACGGACCTTTGTTGGCAAAGTAATGTCTTTACTTTTTAATGTGCTGTCTAGGTTGGTCATAACTTTTCTTCCAAGGAGCAAACATCTTTTAATTTCATGGCTTCAGTCACCATCTACAGTGATTTTGGAGCCCCCCAAAAATAAAGTCTGTCACTGTTTCCATTGTTTGCCCATTTATCTGTCATGAAGTTCTGGGATTGGATGGCATGATCTTAGTTTTCTGAATATTGAGATTTAAGCCAACTTTTTCACTCTCCTCTTTTGCTTTCATCAAGGGGCACTTTAATTCTTCTTCACTTTCTGCCAAAAGGGTGGTGTCATCTGCATATCTGAGGTTATTGATATTTCTCCTGGCAATCTTGATTCCAGCTTGTGCTTTATCCAGCCCAGCATTTCTCATGATGTACTCTGCATATAAGTTAAATAAGCAGGGTGATAATATACAGCCTTGATGTACTCCTTTCCTGATTTAGAACCAGTCTGTTGTAGAGTTATAATCACTGCAGGTGGTGATTTCAGCCATGAAAGTAAAGATACTTGATCCATTGAATGAAGACTATGACAAACCTAGACTACATGTTAAAAAACAGAGACATCGTTTTGCCAACAAAGTTCCAGATAGTCAAAGCTATGGTTTTTCCAGTAGTCATGCATGGATGTGAGAGCTGAACCATAAAGAAGGCTGAGCACCAAAGAGTTGATGCTTTCAAATTATGGTGCTGGAGAAGACTCTTGAGAGTCCCTTGGACTGCTAGGAGATCAAACCAGTCAATCCTAAAGGAAATCAAACCTGAATATTCACTAGAAGGATTGATGCTGAAGTCCAATACTTTGGCATCAGAGCCAAACTCCACCTATGCAAAGAGCCAGCTCATTAGAAAAGACCCTGATGCTGGAAAAGACTGAAGGCATAAGGAGAAGGGGCAGTAGAGGATGAGATAGTTAGATAACATCACAGACTCAATGGACATGAATTTGAGCAAACTCCAGGTGACAGTAGAGGACAGAGGAGCCTGGCATGCCGCAGTCCATGGAGTCTCAAAGAATCAGACATGACTTAGCGACTGAACAACAACTAACCCTATTCTGTTAAAAAAAATCTGAACTTCAAAACAAGCTTTAAATCATCACATATAAACATATAAAACGATGTTCACTTCACTTGATTTTTAAAAAACAAAATAAAACTGAATTATCACCTTTCACATATCACCCTGGCAAATTTAAAATGACTATAAACTAGGTTGTCAACACTTTCAGAAAAACTCACTTTCATACATTACTAGTGGAATACAAAATAATTCCCCCTTTGAGAAGAATTTGGCAACTCCTAGCAATACTACAGATCAATGTTCTTTTTCATCCAGCAACCCCAATTCTAGAAATCTATCCCAAAGGCACATTCTATAAATAGAAAGTGACACTGGGAAAAGATTATTCACTGCATCATTATCTGTAATGGGCAAAAGCTGGAAATCTATCAAATGATTAATAAAGAGTTGGTGAAATAAGTTTTGGAAAATCAAAACAACCTCACACCCCGCCAACAAAAAAGATCATGAAAGATCTCTCTATACTAATATGAATAATTTTCAGAATATATTTTCAAGTGGGGAAGACCAATAGGCCAGACAGGTATGACTTAAATCAAATCCCCTATGACTATACAGAGAAAGTGACAAATAGATTCAAGGGATTAGGTCTAGGAAACACTGCACCCAAAGAACTATGGACAGAGGTCCATACTACTATACAGGAGGCAATGTGCTGCAGTCCATGGCGCTGCAGAGTCAGACACACCTTGGCAACTGAACAACAGCAACCTGTCAAGTGAACATGATGTGGTGCAGGAAGGTGGAAATTGCAAGCTATGTTTAATAAGAAAAGGAAGAAAAAGATCAAACGTGATATATACATCCTTGTAATAACAATTGCTGCTGCTGCTGCTGCTAAATCGCTTCAGTCGTGTCCGACTCTGCACAACCCCATAGACGCCAGCCCACCAGGCTCCCCCGTCCCTGGGATTCTCCAGGCATGAACACTGGAGTGGGTTGCCATTTCCTTCTCCAATGCATGAAAGTGAAAAGTGAAAGTGAAGTCGCTCAGTCGTGTCCGACTCTAGCGACCCCATGTACTGCAGCCTACCAGGCTCCTCTGTCCATGGGATTTTCCAGGCAAGAGGACTGCAGTGGGGTGCCATTGCCTTCTCCGAGAATAACAATTGCTACAACCACAAAACCCTAAAAGATAATCCAGAAATTAATAACGATTACATACAATACATACTGTAGTAGGAATAGTGCAGTGGTGACAGAGATCAGACTTCCAAGTGCGCCTTTTTTTAATAGCTCTAGTTGGGAGACCATTTTGTTGTTTTAAAATTTTTAAATCTAATTGAAATGAACAAAAAAGCAAGCCATAGCATTGAAACTAAAACAAAACAAGCAAACCTAATGTATAACAAATTAATAGCCAACCACCTCAGAGAAAAACAAAAAGATATTTCAATTAACAGTACTTAATTGTCCATCCTTAATAGAATGTACTTAACAGTAATAAAAAGCTAGAAGGAAATTTCAAGCTGCACTCAACAATTGGTGTTAGTAATACTGAAATTGATGCTTCATTTTAGTTTATAAATTTTCTAATTTAAAATATATAGTAAATTTAATCTTATTGATATAAATATGAAAATATGTATTTTATTAAAATATATATACATTTTCTATATTTTTAACTTTTTGTTTTATACTGGAGTATAGCCCTTAACAGTGTTGCGATAGTTTCAGGCGCACAGCAAAGCAACTCAGCCATACATATATATGGATCTATCCTCCCCCAAACTTCCCTCTCATCCAGGCTGCCACATACCATTGAGCAGAGTTCCCTGGGCTATACAGTAGGTTCTCACTAGTTACCTACTTCATACATAGTAATGTATATATGTCAATCCCAATCTCTCAATTCACACATTACTAGTATACTCAGTTCAGTTGCTCAGTTGTGTCTGACTCTTTGTGACTCCATGAATTGCAGCATGCCAGGCCTCCCTGTCCATCACCAACTCCCGGAGGGCACTCAGACTCACGTCCATCGAGTCAGTGATGCCATCCAGCCATCTCATCCTCTGTCGTCCCCTTCTCCTCCTACCCCCAATCCCTCCCAGCATCAGAGTCTTTTCCAATGAGTCAACTCTTTGCATGAGGTGGCCAAAGTACTGGAGTTTCAGCTTTAGCATCATTCCTTCCAAAGAAATCCCAGGGCTGATCTCCTTCAGAATGAACTGGTTGGACCTCCTTGCAGTCCAAGGGACTCTCAAGAGTCTTCTCCAACACCACAGTTCAAAGGCATAAATTCTTTGGCACACAGCTTTCTTCACAGTCCAACTCTCACATCCATACATGACCACATGGAAAAACCATAGCCTTGACTAGACGGATATTAGGATAAAGCAAATAAGCAGTAATTTTGATATTGTTAAAACCAGATTTTCAATGTAGGACAAAACATATTCAAGAATAAAATCAGTGATGTTTAGTATATCTCTGACAAAAAGGTGATGACAGAGGATGAGATGGGTGGATGGCATCACCAACTCAATGGACATGAGTTTGAGTAAACTCTGGGAGTTGGTGATGGACAGGGAGGCCTGGCCTGCTGCAGTCCATGGGGTCGCAAAGAGTTGGACACGACTTAGCAACTGAACTGACTGACAAGTTGAAATGGCAATAGTACTTTTTTTTCCCCTTCACTGAAAAGGCCTGGCAGACATAAATTTCCCCAGGAAACTGGCCCAAGACAGTGGGGATAACTGAATGGAGGTAACAGGGAAAAGGAATGGAGGTAACAGGGAAAAGGACACAAGAAAGGTATAAGGGGTTGACTTCATCTTGAGAATTCTGTTTTTCTTAATCTTCATAATCCTGCTTTTGGGCAAGCCCTGGGATATTTCCTAAAGAATATCTCCAGCCTCCTTTGATGTCTCCTTGGTCCAGAATTGGGGCTGTATCAGGGCATCTCCACCAGTGGGAAGTTGTTGCTGCTGTTGAGTCTCTGTATCCTGTCCAACTCTTTGCAACCCCAGGATCTGCAGCACCCCAGGCTTCCCTGTCCTTCACCATCTCCCAGAGTTTGTTCAAATTCATGTCCATTGAGTTGGGGAACGCCAACTAACCATCTCATCCTCTGTCCCCTCCTCCTCTGGACCTCAATCTTTCCCAGCATCAGGGGCTTTTCCAATGAGTTGGCACTTCACATCAGATGGCCAAAGCATCAGAGCCTCAGCATCAAACCTTCCAATGAATATTCAGGGTTGATTTCGTTTAGGATTGACTGGTTTGAGCTCCTTGCTGTCCAAGGGACTCTCAAGAGACTTCTCCAGAACCACAGTTTGAAAGCATCAATTCTTCAGCACTCAGCCTTCTTTATAGTCTAACTCTCACATCCATACATGACTACTGGAAACACCATAGCTTTGACTATAACACGAACCTTTGTCGGCTAGGTGACGTCCCTGCTTTCTAATTCGCTGTCTAGGTTTGTCATAGCTTTTCTTCCAAGGAGTAAGCCTCCTTTAATTTCACTGCTGCAGTCACTGTCTGCAGTGACTTTGGAGCCCAAGAAAATAAAGTGTGTCACTGTTTCCATTTCCCCCCTATCTATTTGCCATGAAGTGATGGGACAGGATGCCATGATTTAGTTTTTTGAATGTTGAGTTTTAAGCCAGTTTTTCACTCTCTTCATTCACCTTCATCAAAAGGCTCTTTCATTCCTTTTCACTTTCCGCCACTAGGATGGTATCATCCGCACGTCTGAGGTTGTTGATATTTCTCCCAGCAGTCTTGATTCCAACTTGGGATTAAAATGCAAAGTTTCAGGGGGCAAATTTTATTTAACAGTTATAAGCCCATATGTATATGGAGGTTCACAGGAAATATATAATCAGAAGTAGGGCTTCCCTAGTGGCTCAGATGGTAATGAATCCCCCTTCAATACATGAGACCCAGTTTTGATCCCTGGGTCGGGATGATCCCCTGGAGAAGGGAATGGCAACCCACTCTATTGTTTTTGCCTGAAGAATTCAATGGACAGAGGAGTCTGGAAGGCTACAGTCCATGAGGTTGCAGAGAGTCTGACATGACTGAGCAACTAACATTTCCACTTTTCACAGAATGTGACAATGGTATAGTCCAATCAGCCTCTAAGGAGCTGTAAGAACTCCGGCGAGTTGACAACCTTCTTGAAGTTTCTATTTTTTTTATTTATCTGTAAAATGAAGGGGAGGAAAGATGACCTCCCAGTTTCCTTTTAATAAAAGAAGGATATTGGAATATTCAATAGGACTTACTTTACAAAGCAGGAAGTCTGTTATTGTATCAGTCAACCAAGATTCTGTGCTTTGGGGAGCCTGTGGACATGGGCAATAATTTTTTGTCCAAAAAGCATTCATTTTACAATAAGGGAGGAAATAGCATTTTCTGAGCATAAAAACACGCACTCATTTCCTTTAAAAAAAAAAAAAAAACCCTAAGTGTTGGCTGTCAATGCACAAAAACAGCATAAAAACAATTTCTCTCTGTCAATTAGATTCTGACACACAGCCTTTTTTTTCCTTCAGGGCATTTAAAAGTACATTATGGGAGTCTCTCTGTCCCAGAAAATAACTTGCAGTGCATAATTATTTTGAAGGTGTAAAACGGAGACAAAAGGAGAGATGCCTTGTGTAGATGGTACATTTCAGTCCTGCCCCCTTTTCCCAACACTTGAGTTGCTATTTAGTTTTGTTTGAACAGTTTGCTGCTCTCTTTTTTGACTACCTCAAAAGAGTCATTTCTACACTAAAACACTGACCAAAACAATCACCCAGAGAATAAGACTTTCTTTTAAGTCTCAGTTCCTAATAGAAAGAAGAGGAATAACAGCAATGCAAAAATCTAACTTGTACATGAGAGAGCAATTTGAAGGCAGCAAAGTCTTTTTCTCAGAAAGGATAGACAGTTTGTCACACAATTACTCTGTGCAGCAGAAAACACGGTCTACTGCCAAGAAAAATTGACCATCCTTTCCTAAATCTTGAAAAGTATTTGAATTCTAAAAGATTGGTTTGGCATACAAATCAATTAACTCATTCGCTTCGATCTCCCATTCTTACCATCGATGACACAATTATCTTGTCCCTGCTCCAGCCTTTTCCAAATCAACCTGATGATGCTCATTAATTCTACTTGTGACAGTATGACAGCTATCATTTTGTGTGTGAAGGGGCAGTAGGTGTCCTGGTTTTGAAAACAGAAATAGTGAAGATAATAAATGTCCCTGTAGTGATGAACAATGCAGTGCAAATTTGTTCAAAGCTCAATATCTTCCAACATAAAGGGGAAAAAAATAATGAACCTACTTGAAGACTCACAGTATTTACCAACCTGCAGGGAGGGTATCTGGCTCCTTGAACTGCAGTAGGGAGCAAATAAACTCTGTGCTAGAACTGAACTCTGGTTGGAAAGTGAGAGGTTCCTGAGAAAAAGAAAAAGACTGCCTTTGTTTTACATTACTTGAAACATGAGCATTCTTGGTCTGTTACTAAGATTCAGGGGCAACCCAGGTAGGGAAGTACTAATGTCTGCAGAGGAGATGAACCTTATTTCACATTCAAAAATGATGTTTCATTAAAGAGTCATTGAGGATTAGGTATAAGGCAAGGGCCCTTGGAGGAAGACTGGCCCAAAAGTCAGGCCTCCGCTCCCTTAATGGGAGAAGCCAGTCCAGGTCCAGCTAGGTACAAAGTGGCCAGACAAGTGGCAGGGGTGACTCTTGGGTCAAGTCAGACAGGCTAGACACAGTGACAAATGATGCTGTTCATCTGAAGCTCAAGCCCAGAAACCTTAGATATCTGGTTAAGAAAGATAGGCTGGTGGCAGGAGAAATGGCAGGGAGAAGGAAAAAAGGACATCCAATCTGGCAAAAAGAGCTACAAGTGGGAAGTGAATAGGGTCAGTACACTGGTAAATGAAGACATCTTGGGTTATGCTTGTTACCCAGGACTCCACTCAGGAAGCAGCAGAGCTTAGTGAAGTGTCCTGAGTGCATCAGTCAAGTAGCAAGCGATTCAGAGTTTTAATCTTCAAATCAGCTATTGATCTCCTCTACAGATTTGCAATGAATTCCTAAACTTCTCTAAACTTTTATGCATCTGCTAGATGGAGAGTAATCATCTATTCCTCGTATGTTGTTGTGAGGATGAAAGGAAGTAATGATTATAAAGAACTTCACCTGATACCTGCTAAATGGTCATCTTTCTCACTAATGCTAGCTGTAACGCCTGAGATTTTTAGTTATCAGCCCTTAAGTATTTAGATTGAATTGTCTATAAATGAAATGTGGGGAGCAAGCAAGGCAGGAGCTTGGCTTTCAGGGTCTCAGAGGATGACAAAAAAAAGAAAGAGATAGCAATGGAAACTTTATCAGTAATAACTGTCTCCTTACACATCATTCAACCACTATGATAGTCAGACTGATGGCTATATACAGGGTCAGGAAGGGGCCATCAGGGCAAGCCCCTGCCTTTGAGGAGCTGGGGTGGTTGGTCTTTAGCTTCACCAGGTTTAAGTGACAGGTTTTCAGTACTGTGGCCCTGAGTTCATTCTGTTTAATCATCCCTATGGTTTCATTATATAATTTTTCATGGCACAATAACTTTTAAGACACACATATATCATAGCACAACTAACTGTCCAACCAAAACTAGGAAAGTTCACTTTATAGGTATTTAAACACTCAAAGGGCTTCCCAGGTGCACTAATGCTAAGAACCTGCCTGCCATTGCAGGAGATGTAAAGGATGCAGGTTTAATTTCTGGATTGGGAAGATTCCCTGGAGGGAGACATGGCACCCTACTCCAGTATTCTCACCTCGAGAATCCCACTGGACAGAGGAGCCTGGTGGGCTACAGTACACGGGGTCAGAAAGGGTCGGACACGACTGAGCAGCTTAGAATGCATGCACACACTCAAAAGGAAAAACCTAGGAAAGAACCAAGTTGACAAACAGCTGGTTCTGATTCAAGATGAGTAAATGCCCCTTTGTCAGAAGTAACATCTGGGCCCTGGATCCCAGACCTACTTCAGCTAAGTGGCCCTCCAAATAGTTTCCTTTATACATTGGATGATGCAAAAATATTTGAAAATACCCGATCTATGAAAGTTCCACATTTGTGTCTGTGAGCCGTGAAGCAAAATATGCTCAAGGTCATATATCAGAAGCCTATGTCTTGATCAGCCTGAGCAGCTCTGGTACCCAGTCAGAGGCAGCAGGGAGGTAGAATTGCACCGTGATGGCGTAATTAAGAGTAAGAGGCATGAATGCAGGATTTTGCAATCACTCAGGCAAAAAATTTAATCATCTTGGGTTGAAGTCTTCTCACGTTAAATGAGAATACAAATACCTTCCTCAGAATAGGTACCCTTGGCATACTGGTTAATTGAAGGAACAGAACCACTATACAAAGGAAAGAGACAGATATGTCATGAATTCACTGACATGTAAGGCCTGCCACACAGTCTGTCAATAAATAAAGTGTGTGTGTGTGTGTGTATCTATCTGTGTAAGCATTATATGTGTTGTTCACACTTCTGCCACACATAAGCACATAAAATACCGTATTGAGGGCCTCCTGCAAGCCTTGTGCCTGCTGCCAGAAATAGGGAAGCTTACATATCAAGATAAAAAGGTGATGAGGGAGGCATGGGTTCAGACGCAATTCATTCCACTATGACACACTAAAAGCTCTTTACATCCGCTTACTCCCCACCCCCACGTGCACAGAGAATGAGAGTCAACGGTCTTGTAATCATTTTCCCAACAGCCAGCTTACAAGGACCCACCCGCGTTGTACAAGGAAATTTCCAGCCAACAATTAATGTACATGGGACAGTGGAAGACCAAATAAATCTGAACAATGAAGGGGAAAGAGCTCCAGAAACAGTTTTCATAATCATTGAGCCTTCACTGGTATCGTTCTGTTTTATTCAAAATGGTTTCCCTCGCCAGTTGCACGGTATATTTTACACGTCAGCCGTCAAAGTGAGATTAGTAGTGTGTACGTTTTGAGAGAGCAATAGAGTACTTTAACCATCAACCGAAAAGTCTGAAAGTACCTTCCCTATGAGAATTGGTGGTTTCTCATTTATTTCTTACTCGGGCAAGAGACTGACAGCAACATGAGAGCCGCAATCACGCTCCTTCCTTCAAAGGAGACTCTCTGCTGGCTCAGTGTCTGCTGCGGAAAATGCTAATGTCGGCTTCGTTCTGATTAGTTGTACTCAGAAAGTCCAGGAGAGGAATAAAAGAGGGAAGTCATAGGATAATTGCTTTTATTTCAACTCACTGCAGAGGGAAAATGCATGACAGATAATATAATACACATGCATCCAAAGAGGATCATTCAATTCTGATCAAGTGTGGGTCTCGAGAAAATGAAGAGCAAAACCTAAGCTGTCCCCAGATCTGAAGGACGAGAGAATTCCAACGGAAGGGGTGGGAATTCGTCTTTAAAAAGGGAATTCATCCATAAGGCATCTGAAAAATCATGGCTTTGCAGGATGAAACAAGACCATGGAGACCACCTTCCTTTTATTCTCCTCGTAAATTGGCATTTTCTGGCTGCTCTATAGGAAGCAATGAGAATTGGATAGAGCCCTAAAGGCCAAGTGTTTAACCTCCCCCAGCATGGGCTTATTTCACTGTGATTTAGATACCCACACAATGGAAGCTACTTCCCTTATTCGAGCAAGAAACAAAAGCAAGGGAGAAAGGGGGTCCCCAAATCCAATGGCCTGTCAACGTAACTGAAGTCAGAACAACTTGACAGGCTTGGTGACTGAAGAAGCGGCTGTCTGCCTCCTTCTAAGGGATGGTGTTCCCCTAACACCTTCCAGGGAAAGAGGCAACAAGAGTTCCATCTTTAAAAAAGATTCTGTCTGTTTTGTGATCGTGTTAAGACCTAGCCTAACTCTGGGTGTGCCCTGAGAATGGACATCTCTGTTTGTTGTAGAAAGTTCTTCAAACTACAGCTTATTGTGATCTGTGTCTAAAAGCTGCTATGAGGAAGCTCCAATTAGGTAGCATTCCATTACTCTCCAAATCATTACAGCCCCAGAAACAGATGCTCTTACAGTTCATTCGCTTTTTTTTTTTTTTCCTTTTCTCACGCAGGTATCTGATTTGAACAGAAGCAGCCAGACCATTTTTCTTCTCAGGAGGAACAGATTAGAGAAAGGGTATCAAAGAGAACAATTCTGCAAGCAGCTAACTATCAACTGAGTTAGACAAGTGCAGTAAGATCAGAAGTTGTTTTCTGGTGCTGTTTATGGTTTCTGATTTAACAACACAGAGCACTGGGAGTGAACATTCAGTATCAACCACGACAGTTTCAAAACGGAGCTCAGAAAGAATAGCACAAACATCCGGTAAACTCTTTTCCATCACTTAAATCTCCAAAGCACAATCTTACTACACAGCAAGACATTAATTTCACAAACTGTTACCTGAAATGCCCAAATTATTTTGATTTTATTTTTAATTGACCATCATTTGAACATTATTTTTCATATCTTTTATATTTTAAAGGTTGAAGAGCATAAAATTTAGGAATCTGAGTTCTGTTCTGTCCTGGCTTTGGTTCAGTTAGCTGTGTGACTGAGACAGGTAATTACAAAGGAGCTGGATTACATCACTGCTAAAGTCCCTTCTAGTTTAAAGTTTTTTTCAAAATATTTGCAGTCTTCTCATGGAAACTGTTGGCACTTTAGTGGTGATTCTCTACCTAAGGAGCTAATGCTATATTGAGAATACTGCATATGGCAAAATCAATGAAAAAAAGGAAACTGTTAAGTTTTATTATACATCCACTCTTTTGCATATATTGAATTATTTAATCTTAACAATGAGCCTATAGGATATTCATGCCTGTAGAAATGTCAGTCAGGCTCCTCTGTCCATGGAATTCTCCAGGTAAAAATACTGGAGTGGGTTGCCATTCCATTTTCCAGGGGATCTTTCTGACCCAGGGATCGAACCTGGATCTCCTACATTGCAGGCAGATTCTTTACCAACTGACTCATCAGGGAAGCAGTAACTGCCAAAGCTAGGGATTAAAGCTTGAGTAGCCTCAAAGTCCACAGACTGAAGTCCTCAACAGTGATTCCTTTGTGTATTAACATTCTCTTAGAAATGTAAAAACATAGAAAATATAGTTTTCCAGGTTTTACTTGAAAAGAACATCAAAATGGCATTTCTTTTAGACTTAAAGTTCCTTGAAGGCCACAGTGATGCCATTCATTGCATCGATAGGGTCAATGAAGGTATGTCATACATTGAGTATTTTCAATAAATACTAGATAAATGGATAAATTAATTGCCTTATAGGTGATAAATGACTGAAAATTTTATCTAAATATGAATGAGTTCTGCAGACATATTTGTCCCTGAAAAATAATACAAATTCTTGAAATGTTATGATTTTTTTCTAAATGTTTAGCTTATTCCAGGAAACAATATTATAACATTTAAAGGGAAAAATCTGAGAACGTTATAATATTTAAAAGGTGTAACCATAATGTATTAGGATATGAATGTCCAAATTCAACATAGCAAAAGTTACAACGGTCATTAAAAGAAAGTAAAGTATGTACAATCTTGATAGGTTCAAATGATTCATAACTATAACTTGCGAGTATCCATGAAGTATTGCTTTTTCAGGAAATCCTCAAAATAACTAAACATTAATCCAAATTTATTTATCTACCTGAACTGAGAATTTAACAAATACAAATCAATACTTTGCCATAAGCATTATAAACTCCAGTCTTTTCTACACTAATATCTTTCATCTTTTATATTGAATATGGCATCTCTTTGAGTCAGTTTAGAAGAGAGATTACCAATTTCAGCTTCATGGTTTTTAATTGTATCACTATTTGTACAGAAGGGAGGTATAGCATCATGTGAACAAAATTTTAATACACTTTATAAAAAATATTTCCAAACTATCAGTCTTTGAGCTGTTTTCACATTGTGTTACAAACCAAAACACCTTTATGAAAGAACTATTGCCACGTAACGAGTTTGGCACCATGGCAGAGTTCTCCACATTCTAAATCCATTTTACAAAATACACAGCTCATTTTCTACTGTCTTTATTTACCTGACTCAGAGTTCTGATTATCCTCAAGGCATTGATCCTGTGTAAGTGAAAACTGTATTATAGTTCTGCCCCAGATTTCTAATGGATACTATGGAAATAAAAGGAGACCTGGGAAAAGACCACACTGAACACATTTACCATCCCTTCCACAAACACATATCCCTCAGCAAGGAGATGTGTGTAAAGACATCAGCATACAAAGATAAATAAAATGGGATATAAGTTGATAGCCACACAATTTTGTCACCTGCCAAATAGAACAGCAATATGAATCAGCAGACACAGAGAAGCTGAATTCAAGCAAGCGCTGAAAAGAATCAAGGGGCAATGCAATTTGCGAAGCACACAGAGTACCGATCTAACCAAAATGATGACATAACAGAGTTGGAAGGACAGGACGTGGGAAATGTGTGTGTGATCAAGCTGACTCATCTTCCACAGTAAGATGCCAACATTTAATGTTTGCCGTTGAAAAAGCAAAGAGTAGAGACAAAAAGCATGTTATTTAAATATATGGAGAGAATAGTAAAGTTAATGTTTTGGTTTTTTTTTTAATAGTTGAAAAAATTGGTTACCTCTGAGGAATGGGTGGGGCTTCCCTGGTGGCTCAGTGGTAAAGAATCTGCCTGCAACGCAGGAGGCGCAGGAGCCATGGGTTTAATCCCCAGGTCGGGAAGATCCCCGGGAGGAGGAAATGGCAACCCACTCCAGTGTTCTTGCCTGGGAAATCCCATGGACAGAGAAGCCTGGAGGACTGCAGTCCATGGGGCCGCAAGTCAGGCACAACGGAAACCACTTAGCGTGGGGAAAGGGAAATTTGGAGTGAGAAAGGGGTGATGCTGTTTTTCACCTGAGGACGTACAGAATGTGTGTAGACAACATGAATTTGTAACTTTAATAAAAAAACAAAGTAAACCCAACAAAATAAATGATCATTCTCATGCTCTAATGACAATGAAACCATCCTAAGGCCCACATACACACAGAGTTCTCTAAAGAGCTTTTTCCCCCATGCCACGTTTATCAAAATATGACATTAGACTGAAAGCTCTCATGAGTTAGAACAGCACATGGCCTTGGACTAGTAACTTAACCACTCAGGAATCCATTTTTCCACCTATTTTAATTTTTGGAACATAAATTTTGTTAACAAAATAATATTGTATCCAAACTTTTAATTGTGTTGAAGAATGGGTTTCATTACTTATGTTAGCAATTACATATGCCTTTTTTGGGGGCTTCCCGGTGGTTCAGAGGTAAAGAATCGCCTGTCAGTTCAGGAGACGTAAGAGACAAGTGTTTGATCCTTGGGTAACGAAGATCCCCTGGAGAAGGAAATAACAACCCACTCCAGTATTCTTGACTAGGAAATCCCATGGACAGAAGAGACTGGCAACCTACAGTCCATAGGGTTGCAAATAATAGGACAGCGACTAAACCAACCACCCAATGCCTTTTTCTCCCTCTGTGTCTCTCTTGTCCCTTTGCTCTCACTTTCTCTTTTTGCAGTGTTAGGCCTGATTATTGCTCCTACCAAATGAGCCAGGTAGGATGGGAGTACACCCAGTATTGACACTGTATCGGAAGATGATACCATACATGGTGAATCCAAATAAAAATCAATAAGAAGTATTCTGTTGGAAGGAAGGCAATGTAGTAAGAATTCGAACCCAACTAGCCTAGATAGCATATTCAAAAGCAGAGATATTACTTTGCCAACAAAGGTCCCTCTAGTCAAGGCTATGGTTTTTCCAGTGGTCATGTATGGATGTGAGAGTTGGACTGTGAAGAAGGCTGAGCACCAAAGAATTGATGCTTTTGAACTGTGGTGTTGGAGAAGGCTCTTGAGAGTCCCTTGGACTGCAAGGAGATCCAACCAGTCCATTCTGAAGGAGATCAGCCCTGGGATTTCTTTGGAAGGAATGATGGTAAAGCTGAAACTCCAGTACTTGGGCCACCTCATGTGAAGAGTTGACTCATTGGAAAAGACTCCAATGCTGGGAGGGATTGGGGGTAGGAGGAGAAAGGGACGACAGAGGATGAGATGGCTGGATGGCATCACTGACTCGATGGACGTGAGTCTGAGTGACCTCCGGGAGTTGGTGATGGACAGGGAGGCCTGGTGTGCTGCGATTCATGGGGTCACAAAGAGTCGGACACGACTGAGAGACTGAACTGAACTGAACTGAACGGGTTCAAATCTCAGCTCCATCTCTGAGTAGCTCTGTGATCTTAAACAAGTTACTCAACTTCTGTACTCCTACTTGTAAATCTCTAAATAAAGTTAATAATAGAACCTCCTAAAGTTGTTGCAAAAATAGAAGGATTTGATGTGTTTAAATTCTTAGAACAATGTCTGAAGTAGAGCTAACACACACTGATGTTAATTTCATTATTACTGACTTCAACAAATAAGCATTTGGTTGCTATATGGCTGGGAATGAAAGAAAGAGCTAGTTTCATGAGAAAGAATTACAAATTCCATTAATATATTAAAATAGCATTTTCTCTGTACTAATGGAGCTCTTTATTCCCTTTACTAATAGAGGTATATTGCTTGTGCAAGAAAGCATAGACTTTTTATTTCTACAGTATTAAGATCTTGGTTCCTTATGACTGCAGATCTTTAGCTTTTGGTTAATTGATAATACTAAAGTCAGTAGAGTTCATACATCTCCCCTAGATACTTAGTAAACATGAGTTTACAGTGATAACATGATCCAGGAGACCTTAACATAAGAAGATTACTTTTTCTTCTTGCTGCTTGTTAATTTTCAGGATTTAATTGCACAGCTTAAAAGTAATGTGTATCTTGCAAAGAAAATATTTACAAAGGGCAGGTAAGAGAACACACAGAAGAATTGATCGTGTACAAAATCAGCATTCCACATGCTATCACTTGCAGTATGAATGGAAGTGGTCAGTACACAGAGAGGCACTGATAAATTTCTGTTTGAAAATTGTAATAGCCTTCTCAGAGGTCATTCTACTTCCAATCACTCTTACATCCACCTGCCCACAAAACCCTATCAGATACTGTTACAATCATAGCAGTACCCTGCTCAAACGTCTTCAGCAGCTCCCCACCTGCTGTAAGAAATGAATTTCATCTGCTTGATCCAAGGCACAGCACAATGTGACCCACACTTTCTAATGAGCACAGAACACACTTGGCTTGGCTTTGCAAGATACTGAAACAGAGCAGAACCCTGTGGTCTTTGCCCTCCCCTGCCCCACATCTTCTGCCTGCCTTTTGGAAAACCTTAGTCAAAGAAAATCAGAGAAGTAAGAAACGTGTAAACAAAGGAAAACAGTCAAAGCAGACTAAATTCTAATAACGTAGTCATTAAGCATAGTCAAGGACCTTAAGTTCTTTCTCAAGGGTGATAGATAATACTCTGAGCCATATCCAGTGAGTTGTCTTTATAGATACTGAAACCTCAGGTGGAAGAAGTTAACTACGTGATGACCAGACCATATCCACCAAATAAGCTGTCACAATTCCTAGAAGTAGCTTCAAAGAACAAATGGACCCTGGAACTGAAGGTTGACTATACCTAAAACCATCAAGATGACACTGGTCACACCACTGATGACCAATCTGAAGATGGCTGTCAGAGCTGACTGCTATTTCTGCATATAATCCCCTCTCACTTCTGTCTATAAAAGCTCTTGCCCCACTGGTTCTCGGGGTGGGGGAATGGGGGAGTCGGCCTTTGGACAGATGTTCACCCACCCCTGCCCCCAGTTTCTGACATCTGAAATAGAGCCAACTTTCCTTTCCACCAACCCGGCCTGTTGATTGGCTTTAAAGCGGCAAGCAGCCAGACCCCCTCCTCTTTTGGTAATACCACCAAAGCAGAATATTTTTGACTCTTCTTAATTGCACCCTATAACTATAGTCATCTCAAAGCCTATAGTAAGGCTTTAATCCACAATATTTGCCCACATGAGTCTACATGATAGCCCACCTCTGACCTTTACTGAGTTATACTGATTCTTTACTTATTAAATCAAAGAGCATATCTTCACAAAGCCTCAGATTTTTCTTCACAACACTTATACAGTGTTTTTGTAGCTATTGATATATTTTAATCCTTCTTATGTTGTCATATATTATCTATAGCTACCAAAAGATGGTAGTTTCATGGAGGACAGACTCTTACAGTTGTCTTTTAAAAAAGTAATTCATAGAACTTGGTAAAATGCTTTGAACATAAACCATGATTAATACTTACTGAATTAAACTGAGTTATAGTGACCACACTTACCAAATCTGCCTTCTTAAAACAGTCAGAGATTAATTTTTCAAGCAGTAAACCTGTCTGCCATTATATAAATGATTTTCTAATACCAAATGCTTAAAAACCTAACAATGATTAAGTTAATCTTAGAGACAGTGCACCACTCATTAACCCTGAAAAATCATTATTGAAAACCTTATTTTATGTTTCAGTTGCTAAACTAAAACAAGGGACTGGGTTATCACATTAGAACTCCATGAATCAGAGGTCTTATCTACTTTGGTCTTCTTTGGCTGTTGTAACAAGTCACCACAAACACAGTGACTTAAAAACAACACAATTTTTATCTTACCATTCTGAAGTCAGAAGTCTGAAATAGGTTTCACTGGGCTAAAATCGAGGTGTCAACAGGGCTGCATTCCTTTAGGGAGAGCGAGGAAAGAATCCATAACCTTGGCTTTTCTAACATCTAAAGGCTGCTTCCATTCCTCACCTTGTGGTCCTAGTCCCCATTTTCAAAGCCAGCAGCAAAGTTAGGAGTCTGAGTCCTTACCATTCTGCCCTTTCTACAGTTCTCACTCATCTGCATCCTCTTATACATAAGTAGGCTTCAGTCTGAGGTCTTGTGATTATCTCAGACCAATCCTGATGATCCACGTTAATTACCCTGTGGCAAAATCAGCTGATTCACAATCATCTTAATTACATCTGCAGCCTTAGTGCTTCTGTGCCCTTTGTTATTGTTCAGTCGCTGAGTTGTGTCCGACTCTTTGCAACCCCAAGGGCTTCAGCAGGCCAGGACTCCTAGTGCCTCACTGTTTCCTGGAGTTTGCCCAAATTCATGTCCATTGACTTGGTGATGTCATCCAACCATCTCATCCTCTGTCTGCCCTCTTCTCCTCCTGCTCTTAATCT
The DNA here is from genome assembly GCF_029378745.1 of Bos indicus. NCBI lineage: Eukaryota > Metazoa > Chordata > Mammalia > Artiodactyla > Bovidae > Bos > Bos indicus. The sequence goes on from NC_091771.1 coordinate 67,158,332, forward strand.
TTCCCAGCAAAAGCATCTTTTCCAATGAGTCAGCTCTTCCCATCAGGTGGAAAGTATTGCAGCTTCAGAATCAGTCCTTCCAATGAGCATTCAGGACTGATTTCCTTTAGGATGGACTGGCTAGATCTCCTTGAAGTCCAAGGGACTCTCAAGACTCTTCTCCAGCACCACAATTCAAAAGCATCAATTCTTCGGCACTCTAGGGCATAACATATACACAGATACTGAGATTTGAGATGTGGACATATTAATGCTTAATAGGTCAATATTCTTACCACAGCTAGTATCAAGCTTTACTAACGGATTTAAAGAAAACAAGCAACAGAGAGGCACAGGTGAACCAGGTCAGCCATCCATATAACTCCCCAAGTCCTTAGCACTCTAAATATTCACTCTCTGGCCCATTCAGAACAGAGGGCATCTTTAAGTTATATAAGTTACTTTCACAGCAAGCAAGGAGCATTTCTATTGTTAAACATCTCCAATTTGTACTCAGATCATTTAATGGCTTTCATGATACCCTCCTGGCTTTCCTGGTAGCTCAGACAGTAAAGAATCTGCCTACAATGAATGAGACCTGGGTTCGATACCTGGGTCAGGAAGATCCTCTGCAGAAGGGAATGGCAAGCTACTCCAGTATTCTTGCCTGGAGAATTCCATGGACAGAGGAGCCTGGCAGGCTACAGTCCATGGGGTCTCAAAGAGTCAGACACGACTGACCAACTAACACGTTTATATCTTCCAGGGAACCTTGCTTCATAAATCTATCATATAAAATGATTCTTAAAACAAGGATACTCTGTTAAAAACTTTCTACTGCTAAGTACTGTTTCCCTGCTGCTGCTGCTGGTAAGTCGCTTCAGTCGTGTCCAACTCTGTGTGACCCCATAGACAGCAGCCCACCAGGCTCCACCATCCCTGGGATTCTCCAGGCAAGAACACTTGAATGGATTGCCATTTCCTTCTCCAATGCATGAAAGTGAAAAGTGAAAGTGAAGTCGCTCAGTCGTGTCAGACTCATAGCGACCCCATGGACTGTAGCCCACCAGGCTCCTCCGCCCATGGGATTTTCCAGGCAAGAGTACTGGAGTAGGGTGCCATTGCCTTCTCCAACTGTTTCCCTAGCCAATGGCATTAATCTATTTACTATGACATGCTGATGCTAAAAGGGATACAATTATATGAAGACAGAACCTGTTTTTGAGGAGCTCAGTTTTAGTAGAAGTAAATAAGGAACTTCAAAATCAGACTAAGTGTGCTATGTGCTGCTAAAGAAACAGGACTCAGTGTGAAATAATGGCAAGCCATTGAAAAAATAGTCAGATATGATTAGAAGGTGGGCCTACATGGAGATGGGCTTCCCAGGTGGTGACAGTGGTAAAGAACCTGCCTGCCAATGCAGGAGACATAAGAGATGTGGGTTTGATCCCTGAGTGGGGAAGATCCCCCTGGAGGAGGCCATGGCAACTCACTCCAGTATTCTTGCCTGGAAAATTGCATGGACAGAGGAGCCTACAGGCTACAGTCCACAGGGTTGCAAAGAGTCAGATACGACTGAAGCAACTTTGCACACATGCTATATAGAGATAGGAAAATACACTCAAAATTTTACTACCTAAGTAAAGAGGAATGCTCCTGTGTCCTAAGGAAAGCAGAGTGTGGAAATAAGAGAAAAGTCATTGGGAAATGAACATGATATTAAATGTTGGCAAGAATGTGGAGCAATTGAAATTCTTACACATTCCTCATGCGAAAGCAAATCATGGAATATTTATCAATGGAATACTATTCAACAATTCAAAGAATAAACTACTGATACAGGCAACAACATGGGTAAAGCTCAAAAGTCATCCTGCTGAGTGAAAGAGGCCAATACAAAGGATTACAAACTGTATAGTTTCATCTGCATTAAAATATAGAAAAGGAAAAGTACAATGACAGAGAGTTGATCAGTAATCGTCAGAGGTCAATGGTATAGGGAAAACACTAACTGCAGAAGGATATATGGGAAATGTTCAGAAAATCAAATTTTCTCTATCATGATCATGGTGGTAATTACAGAAATTATGTATTTGTCAAAACAATAAACTGTACTTTAAAAAGGATAAATTTTATTTTATCAAATTATACTTTTAAAATGCTTGTTAAAGAAAACAATTAAGCACATTATTTTATGGGAAATACTTTGCATATAAATCAAAGAAAAATATTAACTCAAGGCTAGAAATAAATAAGTCTTGCTACAGAGCAATCATAGTCATTGGTGATGTATAAATGTATTCCTCTGGATTATAATTTAATCCACTGGATATTATGCCCATGTCTGATTAACCCACCAAATTATTTTGTATGTACTTTTTAAAATTAAAATTACTGAATTACTTCTTTAGTGTATCATCAGATCATACAGGCATTCCTTCATTTTTCATAATATAAAATAATAAAACTTTAAAAAGGAAGTTGAGACCAGTATCCCTTTGCAGAAAGCAGTAAAGGAAATAAAAAACTAGAATTCTCAAATTCAATGTGGACTCTATTGACCTTTGTGAATTTTTTATTATATTCTTACTTTTCTCTTACTTGTCCTTCATAAAAGTATATTGAAACCACCTTTATGAAGGCTTTGATCTCTTTAAGAATTATTCACTTTTTAACTCACTTCATTTTTATTAATATCCTATCATCTCCAAACATTCATACGGACACACACACACACACAAATCACATACACACACAATTAAAAGTCTATATTTATCTTCAGGAGGAAATTTCATAGGCTTTAACCATTGTTTTTGAAGGTTGAATAATTACCTGGAATCTTGAAACTATTTCAAAATAGAGTTGCTAAGGTTTCAAAAAAAAAAAATCTTAACTGAGTAATCTATAAAATAGAATGTGTTTCTCTGTTAATTAACCACCTAATGAATAACCTATGATCTCTTCTTAAGTGAATATCTTGTTGTTTCAGAAATTTCATCTCCGCCTAGTCAGAAGAATGCAAGAGACAATCTCTTCCTTTGCTTAGGAAATTAATCACTCTCAAGAGATGGTGACCCCATATTTTCATGTTTGGGGTGCAAAGATAGTTGATAGTTGATGTATGAATATTCTGAGTAGACAGAATCTAAGTAGATTATCAAGTAGTTGAAATCAGCATTACAGTATTTGTGATTTTAAGAACACCTAAATTTTATGTTCTTCATGTCATAAAATATCTCCAATCTAAAATTTCCACTGTATTTTAAATACAGCTCCTCCCAACAAATAATTATTCACCATTAATATCCTTGAAAACATTGACATCATTCGTGAAATGTATTCCTGAAACAAAAGAGAACTGGTAGGCCATTATTAGCTACTAAATCTAAGTAAAGATTAGATTACAAGATTCAGTTCAGTTCAGTCGCTCAGTCATGCCCAACTCTTTGCATCCCCATGAATTGCAGCACGCCAGGCCTCCCTGTCCATCACCAACTCCCAGAATTCACACAAACTCATGTCCATCGAATCAGTGATGTCATCCAGCCATCTCATCCTCTGTCGTCCCCTTTTCCTCCTGCCCCCAATCCCTCCCAGCATCAGAGTCTTTTCCAATGAGTCAACTCTTTGCATGAGGTGGCAAAGTACTGGAGTTTCAGCTTTAGCATCAGTCCTTCCAAAGAAATCGCAGGGCTGATCTTTAGAATGGGCTGGTTGATTAGCACCCACAAAACTATACAGCACACAAAGCAAGTTATAGAATGAAAGGAGCAGAGAGTAATAAACTCATGGCACAAACTTTTGCATTTTGACTTGTCTCAATTAGCCTATTTGATGTATTTGTCAATAATAACTTTTAATAATACTTAATCCTATTCTCTAATGCCTTCCCTTCTCTAGTTTGAAAATTTTTCAGTATTTGGAACTAGTGACCAACTCTTCTTTCATAAAAGAAAGAATAGCTTTCTCTTAACATGTCCATTATTTCTCACTTTCTTTCTCAGTCTCTGACCATTTCATTTGTCTCTTCTCCTAATTGCTTCTAATCCTTTTGCTGCTTAAAACTAGACATTCCTCAAATTTTTTCACAGCTTTATTTTTCCTTTCAATCTTCCAGCTTGCACAGCCTGACCATTTCAACATTATGACTATCATAATGTGAAGGACTCCAAAATTTATAGTTCGCCAAACTAACCACTCTTTCCAATTGTATTACGATACGTCCAACCCCTTGTAGGACTTTAATATCTATCTCCAAGTACCACAGGTATTTCAAACTCTTCATGTACAAAGGTAAATTAGCAATTTCTCCTTCTCAGACCAGTTCCTAGTCCTAAATTTCTATTTTCTTCAAAAATACCAAATTCTTTCTGCTATCCAAACTCAGAATCATATATTCTTATTTCTTTCATTCCTCACAATCAGTCACAAAGTCACATATTTTCTTGACATTGCAGCCTTGTTGGCTCTCTTTTTTCCTATTTCTAGGACTACCTTTCTCTTATAGGTTCTTAGCTGAGCTGTTAAATGAACTTCTGATTTTTTTAATTTATTTTTTTATTGAAGGATAACTGCTTTACAGAACTTCATTGTTTTCTGTCAAACCTCAACATGAATCAGCCATAGGTATACATATATATATCCCCTCCCTTTTGAACCTCCCTCCCATCTCTCTCCCCGTCTGATTTATTTTTTTAACATTTAGTTTCTCTCCTCTGTAATGAAAACAGTACATGGTCATAGGATTAAACCTCTACTTGTGATTTACTTACTTTTTGAAAAAATGTAAATGACTTCCCTTGTTGATGAATATAGTGCACACTCTCTTACTGGATATTTGGTAATGTTTGAATGGGTTCTCAATTTCCTTTTTTTTTTTTTTTTTCTTTAATTGGAGTGTAGCTGCTTTACAATATTGTGTTAGCTTCTGCTGTACTACAAAGTAAATCAGCTATATATATGCATATAGGCCCTCGCTCTTGAGCCTCCCTCCCACCTCCCGTCTCCCCTCCCCTCATCTCACCATCTAGGTCATCACAGAGCAGGGAGTTGAGCCTCCTGAGTTTCCACAGCGGCTTCCCACTAGCTATCTATTTCACACATGGCAGTGTATATATGTCAATTGCAATCTCCCATTTCTACTGCTCTTTCCCCATCCCATATCTACATGTCTGTTCTCTATGTTTTTAGCCTTCTCCCACTCTACTAGTCTACCTTCATTAAAATCCACCTGGACTACTCACAAATCTTTGCACATATGTTTCATTTTTTAATCCCTATGCCTTTGCACATATGGATTTTCCATCCAGCATAATTTCTCCCATTTCCTCTAGTTGAAATCTTACCCATATCTCATTTTAAATGGGGCTTTCTTCGTAAAGCTGTCATTACTCTCTGATGAAAAAGGATCTTTCTCAACACAAAATTTTCATAGACATTTACACCAGGGCCTTCTGCCTAGAGTATAAGTGTGCCTTATCTTCCCTACTAGCTTACAACACTCTGAAGGGAGGCACCAGGTCTTATTTTTATATCCCCCTACAAACATGGTTACAATATGCATGATCAATAAATGAACTGTTTAAATAATACACAATGGGCAAGAGAGGCCAGAAAGATCTGTGAAAATATGTGATCAATACAAAGACAAGAGCTACTGATATAACAGCAATAAATCCTATGATCCCTCTAATATATTGCCAGAATGGCTCTAGGCACCGGTAAACACATTTTACCATAATTTGAGTATGGTAATCTAGATGTTGTCTTATCTTTCTTGTGGGTTTGAATTTTTTTTTTTTTTAGGAAATGCCAGCAATGCTGTTTGGTAAATAATAAAATTACAGGTGGTAATAGGTTCTCCCTTCCTTTCAAATTTTTCCACTGATAATTTCCATTAAATGAATTTTGTGGACAATTCCCCAGCATATAATGTACATTTGGAGTTCTAAATGAGCCAATCAGATATTTTCAGATATTTCATAGAAATGATGAGAGGGGGGGCAAAAACGGTTCAATAGCCAGTCTATGGATGGTCTGCAGTGCCTTAGGGTGGAGAAGGCAGTGGCAACCCACTCCAGTACTCTTGCCTGGAAAATCCCATGGACGGAGGAGCCTGGTAGGCTGCAGTCCATGGGGTCGCTAAGAGTCCGACACGACTGAGCGACTTCCCTTTCACTTTTCACTTTCAAGCGTTGGAGAAGGAAATGGCAACCCACTCCAGTGTTCTTGCCTGGAGAATCCCAGGGAAGGCAGAACCTGCTGGGCTGCCGTCTATGGGGTCCCACAGAGTCAGACACAACTGAAGCGACTTAGCAGCAGCAGCAGCAGTGCCTCAGGGGAAGCAATAGAGCAAGTTAGTTAAACTTAGATCCTCTGAAGTTGGACTGTCTGACTTTAAATCTATGATTCAATTTTACCTAGTTTTATGACCATGATCAAGTTCCTTAGTCTTGCAAAGCCTCAATTCTGTAAAACAGCAGTAATAACCTAACTCATGGAGTTGATGGAAAAATTAAATGAGTTATCACATATTAAGGGTCTAGTATACTACCTAGAATGTAGTATGTCTTGAAAATTGTTACCTGTCATTTTTTTCTATCCTCTTTTTTGTTCAGATTTAACTATGTTTACATTTTATAATTGCCAAAATAATCAATATTATAAAAATTTTGAAAGATATGAAAAATAAGAGGACAAAGGTCTCTGAAATCTTAACCAATCTTGAAAAAATCATATTAAAATGTTGGCATATATTATTGTTTTAATATTTTGTTGGCACCTTTTATAACATTCATATATCTCTGATAACAAACTTAACTCACCCTACAATTCAGTTGTTCAGAGAAAATGTAAACTCACCCATTTTACACAGTGAATCTAGTCTTCCTCATGCATCCCCACCAAATAGCCTGCAGAATAAAACAAGTAATGATGTCCAATCTGATGTATAGCTTAGTCTCATCCCATAGTTCAGATGGGTTGATCTTTGCATGGGCAACTTTGAGCATCTCTCAGTATATGTGTTCTGTGCTTAGAGAAAAATAATGCTAATTCAATCACTAAGATTTCTTAGTCTTCAGTTCAGTTCAGTTCAGTTGCTCAGTCGTGTCTGACTCTTTGTGACCCCCATGAATCGCAGCACGCCAGGCCTCCCTGTCCATCTCCAACTCCTGGAGTTCACTCAAACTCATGTCCATCGAGTCGGTGATGCCATCCAGCCATCTCACCCTCTGTCGTCCCCTTCTCCTCCTGCCCCCAATCCCTCCCAGCATCAGAGTCTTTTGCAATGAGTCAACTCTTCGCATGAGGTGGCCAAAGTACTGGAGTTTCAGCTTCAGGATCATTCCTTCCAAAGAAATCCCAGGGCTGATCTCCTTCAGAATGGACTGGTTGGATCTCCTTGCAGTCCAGGGAACTCTCAAGAGTCTTCTCCAACACCACAGTGCAAAAGCATCAATTCTTTGGTGCTCAGCCTTCTTCACAGTCCAACTCTCACATCCATACATGACCACTGGAAAAACCATAGCCTTGACTAGATGGACCTCTGTTGGCAAAGTAATGTCTCTGCTCTTCAATATGCCATCTAGGTTGGTCATAACTTTTCTTCCAAGGAGTAAGCATCTTTTAATTTCATGGCTGCAGTCACCATCTGCAGTGGTTTTGGAGCCCCAAAAAATAAAGTCTGACACTCTTTCCACTATTTCCCCATCTATTTCCCATGAAGTGATGGGACCAGATGCCATGATCTTCATTTTCTGAATGTTGAGTTTTAAGCCAACTTTTTCACTCTGCTCTTTCACCTTCATCAAGAGGCTTTTTAGTTCCTCTTCACTTTCTGCCATAAGGGTGGTGTCATCCGCATATCTGAGGTTATTGATATTTCACCCGGCAATGTAGGTTCTCCAAAAACAGCTTATATTCAAGATGGTATTTGGGTATGAGGATTGGGAGGGAAAAGGGTATGACTTTTGAAGCCTCATGGTATAAAAAAGAATCAAGATTATCTAGATTCTACCTCTTCTAGTCTCTTATCAATTCAAAAGCTCCTTGTTCAATCAGATTCCACTTGCCCTGCTGGCATTTGTGAATAACATCTGTGGCTGGTAGGATTATGAGCCATTCCTAAAACTTGGCGATTCTCAAGGATAATTAGTATTCATACATACCACTATCTGCATTTTTCCATTTTTCTTTTTCCACAGGCTGCATATTTATTTTTCGATATGGATATTGGCTTTCATTTTCTTTCTAACAGATGCTGATTTGTATACAGCAAAGCTAATGGTATTTTCATAATAATTAAAATCTAATTACACTTTATCATTGTTTATAAACATTTTATTTTTTGTTGTTTTACTTGGATTTCCCCAAGATTGATAGTACAGCTTTTATTGAGGTGACTGCAGAGCTAGCAGGATTATCAAGGGAGCAGCTCTCCTCCTACCTCCTTTATTCTAGTGCAGAGCACAGAGACCTAGCAGAGCTGGACCTCAGGCTCTGGGAGAGGTCCCCAGACTTTAAGCTGTAAGTCTTAAACCCAAGTGCTTAAGAAAACACTCACTCCTCTAAAAGGTGGGATGAAATTGGAGTTCAAACTTTTCAACTGTAGTTGACAGAGAAGCACAGAACCTGTGAACATTGTCTCAGATCCTCAGAGCTCTCTGGAGAAGCAAGCCTTCAAGAAATTAGTCTAAATTTTCCCTCTTGCAAGACTTCCCTGGTGGCTCGGATGGTAAAGCATCTGCCTACAGTGCGGGAGACCTGGGTTCAATCCCTGGATCGGGAAGATCTCCTGGAGAAGGCAATGGCAACCCACCCCAGTACTCTTGCCTGGAAAATCCCATGGATGGAGGAGGAGGAGCCTGGTAGGCTACAGTCCATGGGGTCACAAAGAGTCACACACGACTGAGCAACTTCACTTTCTTTCTTTCCTTCTTGCATAACCTCTCTAAATAATTGCTTTCTCCCTATTCTTTTAAACATTTGCCAATTAATTTTTGTCTTGCTTAATGACATTGGCAAGTATCTACAAAAAAAAATGTAAAAAATAATTGTGATTAAGTAATAATTTTTCAGTTCTAACAACGTTTTATCACTGAACACTTAAGAACCATATCCATGACTATAATTGCTAGCTCTATATGTGTATATATATATATTTATAAATCATCTTACATATTTTCCCAAAACTTGATTCTATTTGATTGCTTTCTCTTGGTGTTGTTTAACTTACTCCATTATCACTTCTATTTTCTATAAACTGAAAGTTAGGTTTAGAAGCTTAACAAAGAGTTTCAAAGTTTTGTTTGAAATTCTTGCAGGTTTTTTTTTTTTTTTTTCAAAAGTCTGAAGTTTTGGAGTATTTGCTTATTATAATGTATATATAAAGTTTTATCAGGAACAAAGAAGGAATTTTAGCCAAAGCCTTTCCTGTGTATCAAAATAATTATATGGTTTTTATTCTTTAAGTGTGGTAAATTGCACTAACAAATTTCCTCATATTAAACCATATTTGCACACCTTAGGATAAACCCTACTGGAGCTATATTGAGTTATATTTAATAGTTAGCTCTATTCTGTATTTTTAAATATGAGTCTTTAGAATTGTGTCATATTTGTTGAATTTTGCCATCTTAGACACATGACTTCACAACAAGAAACATAAAGCAGAACTTTTTCTCTTTTTTGCCTGTTTTGGTGGAATCATTCATTTGACATAAAAATTAGATGTTCTGATATTAGATTGACAAAGTTAAAACATACAGTTATCTGAACTGTGTGACGTTTCTAACTCAGATAAATTTTTTGAGTTTTTCCCTCTGGTTATTTTATTTTTGTGTTTCATGTTTTCTTTCCATTCTTAGATCCATTTTAAATATTCCAATTTTGAATTCAACATAACTTAACTATCTTGGATATCAATTCACTAACAGAGTTGGATGAAATAAAGTATTATCTTAAAATTCTTTAATGTAGTCAATATTTTCTTTTCTCCTATCTAATGTTCTTATGTTTATGCAACATTTTCTCTTTCTCTCTTGCATGGGTGAGTGGTTTGAATTCTTTTTTCCCTAAAAATAAGCTGTTAGTAATTCTGTCATTTCTATTTCCTGATTAATTTATGCTTTTCTCTTCATTAATTTTTTTTCCATTTGTGTTCCTTAGGTTCACTGTGTAGTTTTTTCACTACTTAATAGATTTTATTCATTACTTTTGCTTGCAATAAAAATATTGAGGTTATTATTGTCGCTATTTAACAAATACTCTGAAACTGTGGGGTTTTAGTTCCTTTTGCTACAAGAGTTCTTTAGAAAAGAAAGGCATTAAAATGTCAAATGCTTTGGTATTTTTGTTTCTTAAAAAATTTGACATTTATTTTTCATTTTATTAGATTGTGGTTTTAGAATATGATCTAAAGTATTTTTCCTTTTTGGAATTTAAAGAGTACTTCTTTTTGGCTAATATGTGATTACATTTTTTTGTAAAAGGCTCCAGGGGCCATTGAAAAAATATTATCTTTTTATTACAGCTTTTAATATATGTATTTACTTATTGATTAGAACATATCAATCTTTCACAGTATTGCTTAGATTTTCATGTAGCAACACCATATATATGTGTATATATATATATGATATTTCAAGGACAAAAAAATTATCTCTTAAATTCTCTCTCTCCCGTTGCTTTTCCATCTGTTTCTCATTTCATTTCCTGCAATATTTTCTTCAGGTATTCTGATGTGTCAGTGGAATAGAAAGGCTGATTGAGAATTTATTTATCACAATTTTAAAGGTACCATGGTCCCATTTAATAATTTTTTTTCTAAAATTATATTTTGGGTAACCTTGATATTCCCTTTTTGTTTACATATGCTAATTATATCTTAGACCATTATTTCAAATTTCTAAGTTATTTTGAAAAACTTGCTAACATAATTTGGAATTATTTATGAGTTCATATGGGTTTATTGTGCATTTACTATTCACATAATATTCCTTCCACTGGTATTTTTTGTTATGCTATGTTTTCATTGCTCACAGGAGTGGAAATGGTTTTTAATACTATTAGAGATTATATTTATACATTTAAATAAAATAATTACATGCCTATGTATCAATGTACCATCTTCAGAAAATCTGTAGAGAGGCTACCATACCATCTAAGAGAGACTGAGAAACTACAGGAAGCCCACTGCTTCTCTTCCTTGTAGCTTTCTGCCCTAGCTTTTGTAGTTATATTTGAGGTTTCCTTTCAGCCTGTTATTTTCAAATCATAACTATCTTAAGATACAATTCAAGAATTGTCCTTTGTGTAACAATATTAACCACATTTACTTACATAATTCATTCGTATTATTTCTATTTTAAAGGAATTTTGTGCTCATCTCTGGTGTTTTATTTACCAGCATTCATATTCATGAGTTGTGTTTTCATGTACATTTTTTGAAATATGCTAATATATTCAAATCCCCAATTCCCTCCAGCCAGCTCCTGTCTTCACAGATAACTAATGGGATGAGTCTGTGTGCTTGAGTGAGGGGCATGTATGCATATGGTATACATATACTCATATAATCAAAAAGACAGTTTAACCTGAAATAAGACTCTTCCACTTATGACATGGCTTGTATGACATGGTTCAAGCTGTTTAACCTATCTGAGCTTTAGTTTTTTCATCTTTAAATAGGAAACCCTTTATCCATTCATTGTCCGAATATTGAGTGAGCTCTCTCTGTGTCAAGTTCTGCGGTAGGTACTGAAGATAAAACAGGAAATAACACAGATGTGTTGCTTATGGTGTAAGGAAAGGAGTGACAGTACCTGCCTTAAACAGTGCTCTTAACTAAAATGGATAAGAAGTGTTTTGTAAGTCTTGGCTATCATAAGTACAATTCTTTGTTTTCTCTTTTCACACAACTCAGTGTTGTACATATTAGTCTATTTTTGCTTTTTTTCATTTAAAACATGTCATGGAGATCTTTCCATACTCTACATAAATACTTTTATGATTATGTTTTATAGCTAAATAATATCCATTGTCTGGTGTACCATAATTTATATAACTAGTCCCCTACTGGGAACTGTTTAGGTTTCATGAAATATTTTGGTATTAAAAATAGAGATTGCTGCGGGCAGGGCAACAGTGGAAACAGAGACACAAAGAACAATAGGGACAGTGTGGGACGAATTGAGAGAATAGCATGGAAACATATATGTTACCACATGTAAAATATATAGCGAGTGGGAGTTTGCTGTGTGACACAACAGATTGCTGTGTGAGCTCAACACAGTGCTCTGTGACAACTTAGAGGGGTGGGTGATGGGTGGGGGTTTCAGGAGGGAGGTGACATATGTATACCTGTGGCTGAGTCATGTTGATGCATGGCAGAAACCAGCACGATATTGTAAAGCAATTATCCTCAATTAAAACAGAAAAGGATCGCTGCAGTTACTAATGTTTTTAGTTTGTACATAACTGGATACATTGTAGGTGTTGGATTGTTGGATGCTAAAGTTTGTGATGTATAATTTTAGTAGACAATACTTCCTCACAACAGGACTGTACCAATTTACATTCTTACAGGCAATAAATGGATGTGGCTTTTCTCTTCACCCTCACCCACAGCAGAGTCTATTAACTTCTTGCATTGTGGATGACCTAAAAGGTGACAAGTGGTACCTCAATATAGATTCACTCCTTATTTTTGTTTTGACTCATAGACAAAGGTTTGAGGATATTTCCACATACCTAAAATCCGAATTGTCTTTCCTTTTTCTTTGCTATCTTTTCATAGCTTTTTACATTTTTAATATTTGTTTATTGGTCTTTACTTTTCAACTCGGAGGAATGCTTTATATGTGAGGGAAATTAGACTACTGTCTATGAGTTACAGATAGTTTTACCCCACCTGAATTTTTAATTTAGTTGTGATGAATTTAGGCCTTTTTTTGATTGCTGTTTTTATTGGTTAAGTAGTGGAAAATTTTAATCATTTCTCTCATTGAGTCTGGTTTTTCTGTCATAGAATGATCTTTCTTGTTCTTATAACTTTTATTCACAGATTCTTATAGTAATTTCATGGTTTTATTTCTAGCTTTACATTTTTGTTCATTTGGAAGGTACTCTGGTATAAAATAAGAGACATGGAAGAAAACTTTTCAGCCTAGATGACTACCAAGAGTCCCAACATATTTGGTTTTAAAATATAATTTTTTTCACCAAGTTGTGCTTTTTATCATTTAGTAAATTCCTTTTTGATTAGGGCCTGTTTCTGGACTTTTTAATGTGATTCCATTGATGTGTTATCTATTTATGAGTAATGTGACACTGTTTGAATCACTGAACCTACATCTGATAACACTTCCTTACTCTTCCTTTCCAGAATTTTCCTATTTATTCTTGTTAGTTTTTTTTTTCATATGTATTTTAAGAATTACCTGTCTCTAAAATTATTGAGTCAGTTAATTTCTTATTATGACACATTAAATGTAAAGGTTAATTTAGGGGTAACTGATAACTTTGTAATGTTTATTCTCATTAAAGTATACAGTGTTTCTCTTTAACCAAGAAAACAGTGAATTTTTCCTGTAGCTCAGATGGCAAAGAATCTGCCTGCAATGCAAGAGACCCAGGTTCGATTCCTGGGTCAGGATGATCCTCTGGAGAAGGGAATGCAATCCACTCCAGTCTTCTTGCCTGGAAAATCCCATGGACAGAGGAGCCTGGTAGGCCACATCCATGGGGTTGCAAAAGAGTCAGACACGACTAAGAGACACACCACTACACGACTACTAAGAAAACAGTATGTCTTTCAATTTGCTCAAGCACTGTTTTGTAGCTCTCTAAAGCATCTCAAAGTTTTCTTATAATAAACTTTGCACTTTTTTTTTGTTAATTTTATTACTAGATATGGTAGGAAGAACAATGCTTCTTCCTGCCCCAAAGATGTCTACATTCTAATGCTCAGAATCTGTGACCATATGAGTTACATGGCAAAGGGGAACAAAAGTTGTAGATGGAATCATGATTGCTAATCAGCTGCCCTTGAAATGTGGAGATAATCATGATTACTCAGGTGGGCCCAATGTAATCACAAAGTTCCTTTATAAACAGAAGGAGGAGGCAGAGGAGGAGGTGCAAAGAGAGCTAGCAAAGCAAAAAGAATTGGCCTGAAGAGGTTTTGGAGGTGAAAGAAAAAAGGTTCTGAGGCAAGAAATCTAGGTTGCCTCTAGAAGCTTTAAAGGGCAAGGAATGCATTTTCCCCTAGAGCAACCAAAAGGAATGCAATGACTCACCTGATTTTAGCTTATCTCTTAGAAACATCATGGTTCTGAGACATCTGACATCCAGAAGTATGAGACAATAACTTTGTGTTGTTTTAATCACTAATTTTGTGACTAGGTTTAAAACACTAATTTGTTATGGCCACCATAAAAAGCTAATATACTAGGCATTCTGTCTTTTACTGTTGCTAATATAAATGTGATCTTATATTGCATTATATCATGTAACTTATTGTTTGTATCAGTGGAGGCTATTGATTATGTATATTACTTTAGTACCTCACCACCTTACTTTATTCCCAACTGAAGTAGTAGTTTTGGCTTAAAAATTTAAGGTTTCCAAAAATATAATCATATCATCTGTGCATAGTAATAACCTTTTTTCCTAAATTCGTAGCTTCTTTCTTTTATCTAAATATGTTGGTTACTGTCTACATAATTAATAGTGGTAATAATCAAATATGTGCTTGCTGCTGATATAGAGGAGAATACTTCTAAAGTTTTATCAACAAAGATTGGTTCAACCTTTTGTCTGAGATGCTTATTTTACCATGTTGAGGTAGCATTCATCAATTCTGACTTTATTTTTAAGCATTCATATCAGGAATAGACATATAATCTTGAAAAATACTTTTTCAGCATGGAAATTATGGTAAGCTGCTTCTTCTTAAATCAATTACTATGATTAATTTTAGTCATTATTGAATTGTCCTTTCATTTCTTGAATTAATAGCACTTTGCACAGGTATGATGGTCTTATACCAACTGCTGATTACTTTGGAATTTTGCTTCCATATTCATAGTGAGATGGGTTTGTAGTTTTTTTATATAAAACTTCCTTGGTCTGTGTGTTTTTCTTTTTGCTATTCTTCTTTGCTTTAAAAACAAAAAACCACTTTATTTTTTAAGAGTAATCTTAGGTTCACAGCAAAATCAAAAGGAAATGATTGAGACTTCTCATATACCCCCTGCTCTCACACTTGCACAGCTTCCCCATCATCAACATCACACACCAGAATGGCACTTTTTTTTTTCTTCTAAGGATGAATCTACATTGACACATCATAATCACCCAAAGCCCATAATTTACTTCAAGGTTTACCCTTGTTTTTGCACTTTTTATGGTTTTAGACAAAGGCATATTACCCATATCTATCATTCTCTCATAGCTCAGCTGGTAAAGGCAGAAGACCCCTGTTCGATTCTTGGGTCAGGAAGATCCACTGGAGAAGGGATAGGTTACCCACTCCAGTATTCCTCGGCTTTCCTGGTGGCTCAGCTGGTAAAGAATCTGCCTGCAATGCAGGAGACCTGGGTTCAATCCCTCAGTTAGGAAGATCCCCTGGAGAAGAAAATGGCTACCCATTCCAGTACTCTGGCCTGGAGAATTCCATGGACTCTATAGTCCATGGGATCGCAAAAAATTGGACACGACTGAGCAACTTTCACTTAATCACTTATATCTATCATTATAATATCATACAGAGTAGTTTGTGTCCTAAAAATCTTTTTTTCTCTCTGTTCATATCTACCCCCCACACCACTGGCAACCATTGACTTTTTTATTGTCTCCATAGTTTTGCCCTTTCCAGAATGTCATACAGTTGGAATCATACAAGTATGTAGACTTTCAATATTGGCTTATTTCACTTAGTAATATGCATTTATGTTTCCTCCCTGTCTTTTCATGGCTTGACAGCTCATGTTTTTTAGCTTCCCTGGTTTGGACTTCCCTGATGGAGGTCTTCAGTGGTAAAGAATTCACCTGCCAATGAAGAAGACTCAGGGTTCAATCCCTGGGTCAGGAAGATGCCCTGGAGAAGGAAATGGCAACCCACTCTAAAATTCTTGCCTGGGAAGTACCATGGACAGAGGAGGATGCCAAGCTACAGTCCATAGGGTTGCAAAAGAGTCAGACACGACTTAGCAACTAAAACAATGACAACATTTCATTGCCTGCATGAATCACAATGTATGTATTCATTCAGTTACTAAGCATGTCAAGGTTGCTTCCAAGTTTGGGCAATATGAATAAAGCTGCTATACATCTGTGTGCAGGTTTATGTATGTATATACATTTTTAGCTTCTTTGGGTAAATACCTTGGAAAACAACTGTTGGATCATATGGTAGAATTATGTATCATTTTGTAAGAAACTGTCAAACTGTCTTCAAAAGTGGTTTCACTATTTTTCATTTCTACTACTTTTCCTACTCTATCTCCTAGCCAGTATTTGGTTTTGTCAGTGTTCGAGACTTCAGTAGGTATATAGTGGTGCTGCTAAGTCACTTCAGTCGTGTCCGACTCTGTGTGACCCCATAGACGGCAGCCCACCAGGCTCCGCCGTCCCTGGGATTCTCCAGGCAAGAACACTAGAGTGGGTTGCCATTTCCTTCTCCAATGCAGGAAAGTGAAAAGTGAAAGTGATGTCACTCAGTCGTGTCCAACTCCTCGAGACCCCATGGACTGCAGCCCACCAGGCTCCTCCGTCCATGGGATTTTCCAGGCAAGAGTACTGGAATGGGGTATATAGTGGTATCTCATTTTAATTTGCATTTCCTTGATGACACATACTATGTCGAGCATCTTTTCATATGTTTCTTTGCTGTCTATATATCTTCTCTGGTGAAGTGTCTGTTAAGGTCTTTGGTCCATTTTTTTAAATCAGGTTATTATTTATTGTTTTCTTATTTTGAGCTTTAAAAATTCTTTATATATTTTTAATAGCAGTTCTTTATCAGTTTGTCACTTGCAAATATTTTCTCCCAGTCTGTGGTTTGTCTTCTCATCTTTTGACATTGTCTTTTGCAGAACAGATATTTTTAAGTTTAATAAAGTCCAGTTTATCATTTATTCATGTATAATGCCTTTGGTGTTGTATCTAAAAAGTTATCACCATCATCACCATACCCAAGGTCATCTAGGTTTTCTCCTATGTTATCTTACAGTATTTTTATATTTTTGTGTTTTACAGTTAGGTCTATGATCCATTTTGACTTAATTTTGTGAAAGATATAAATATATCTAGATTATTTTTTGTCATTTTTGCATATGGATGTCCAGTTGTTCCAGACCATTTGTTGAAAAGACTGTATTTGCTTCACTGAGTTGCCTTTGCTCCTTTGTGAAACGTCAGTTGCTATCTTTATGTGGGTCCATTTCTGGGTTCTCTATTCTCTTGCATCAATCTATTTGTCTATTCTTTTATTAATGCCACCATTTTCTTAATTACTACAGCTGTATAACAAGTTTTAAGTCAGAACTCCCAATTTGTTCTTCAATGTTGTGCTGGCTATTCTGGGTCTTTGCCTCTCTAAATAAACTTCATAATCAATTTTTTTGATAGTCATGAAATCATTTGTTGGCAGTTTGACTTTTTATTCTTTCAATTAATATATTTACTTCATAAAATAAATTTATGTGTCTTGTTATTGTTCAAATAGCCCTGGAGATATTGATTATAAGGGTTTGGCTGAATTCTCCCTTGAAATTGCATAAGGTTAGTGTGGCAACCCACTCCAGTACTCTTGCCTGGAAAATCCCATGGATGGAGGAGCCTGGTGGGCTGCAGTCCATGGGGTCGCTAAGAGTCGGGCATAACTGAGCAACTTCACTTTCACTTTTCACTTTCATGCATTGGAGAAGGAAATGGCAACCCACTCCAGTGTTCTTGCCTGGAGAATCCCAGGGACGGGGGAGCCTGGTGGGCTGCCATCTCTGGGGTCACACAGAGTCGGACACAACTGAAGCGACTTAGCAGCAGCAGCAGCAGCATTACACTGGGTAATCGTGCTCTGACATATTTCTCAATGTCTTCAGTGATAATTTGTCTTTACATATGTTTTTGTTTTTCTACTTCTAAAGTTAGTTTTGGTTAATTTTCCTACAAAAATTAGTTTTTCAATTCTTTTTAATCTCTGTGTAGAATTAAATATATAGTCTAGAACATGCAGTTTTGTTTTCTCTGTATTTGTGGTTCTCATTTCTATCTTAAGTATTTGTGCGTCCTCCCATTTTTTTTTCTCAGATTAGCAGTTTATCTGCTTTACTTTTTTTTTTCAGTTAACACACTTCTGGATCTACTCCTTAGATCCAGTTTTCCATGTATTCTAAATATTGATTTCTACTTTTATCTTTACTGACATCATGAATGATATCCTAAACATTTTTTATTGTTCTTTTTTTAAATTTAAATTTATTTAATTAGAGGCTAATTACTTTACAATATTGTATTGGTTTTGCCATATGTCAACATGAATCTACCATGGGTGTACACGTGTTCCCATCCTGAACCCTCCTCCCACCTCCCTCCCTGTACCATCCCTCTGGGTCATCCCAGTGCACCAGCCCTGAGCATCCTATTGTTCTTTTCCTACTTTTTCAGTTAAATCCTGAATTTTTATTATAGTTTGCTTACTAATATATTTAAGGATATAAAATTTTCTCTTAAGATTTCCTTTAGCTCTATTGCTAAGTTTCTAATTAGTAGTGTTACCATTTTTATAATATTCCTGGTGTTTTGCAATTGAGAATTAGGTTTTCTCTTAAACCAAGAATCAATGGAAGAATTTTTTTATTCTTTTGTAGATGTATTTGCTTAATTTTTAAATACACTTCCTGTGTATTTAATTGATTTTGAGATGTATTCCAATCACTTTATAATTTGCAATGTTTCAATATTTTCTTAAATTGACACTTTTTAATTTATTAGGATTTTCCTTGAAATCTATGCATAGCCTATTTTTATGACTGCTTCAAGAATAGGTAAAGGGATATAAGATTTTATTAATACACACAAAATTTGATACATTTCCAGTATATTGATTTTATTAATTATACCATTTGAGTCTTTGATATCTTCACATGATTTTTGTTTACATGTCACAGACTAAAATCTATAAATTTATATTTTACTGCTAATGATATATGTTCACTTCTCTGTCTCCTGTAATTCCTAATTTATGCATAATGTTAGGTTTGTTTATTCATAGACATTTATACTGTTAGATCTTCTTCACTGTTAACTGCCCATCTTGCGGCTAAGTCGCTTCAGTCGTGTCCGATTCTGTGCGACCCCATAGACAGCAGCCCACCAGGCTCCCCCATTCCTGGGATTCTCCAGGCAAGAACACTGGAGTGGGTTGCCATTTCCTTCTCCAATGCATGAAAGTGAAAAGTGAAAGTGAAGTTGATCAGTTATGCCCGACTCTAGCGACCCCACGGACTGCAGCCTACCAGGCTCCTCCGTCCATGGGATTTTCCAGGCAAGAGTACTGGAGTGGGGTGCCATTGCCTTCTCCGAACTGCCCACCTTAGCAATTCTTTAATTCAAACTTGAATGAAAGTAAGATCATAATTCAAACTGGAATGAAAGTAAGATCATAACATTTTTTTTTGCATTTGCTTAACATATCTATCCCTATATATTTAATTTTCAAACTTTCTAAATTACTTGGGAAGTCAATTCTCTTATAAACAACATGATACATGCTTTTGCTTTGTAATCTAATCTGAAAGTCTTCTTTTATATGCCTAGTTATTTATATTTGTTGATAAGATTATAATTGTTTAATTTAGCTTATGCTATATTTTCTGATTTTGTTACTTTCAATCATTTAACTGTCTTCTTTTAATGTTTTTAATATATCCTTTGTTTATGCTTATAACTTGGTATATAATCTTATCTGATACTGATAATACTCCATTTTGTTTGACAGTATGTATTAATTCTCTTCCCTTTTAATTCTAACTTTGTACATTGCCAATGCATTTAACTTTCATATTCTACAGTCTCCCCATCCTCATACTTTTTAATGTTACTAATACATTCAAATTATAGTAACGATTGCTAGTGGTCCCACGGTAATGTCATCATTTTCCATTTTAATCATAAGATCCTTTCATTTTAGCTGGGCTCATAGTCACCAGACAGTTGGCTAAATTTCTCAGCCTCCAATCTACTTAGGTGTGTCTATTTGATTAAGTTCAAGCCAGTTGAGTCTGAACTAAAGCAATGTGTTCTCCTTCCAGGGTATTTCCTTAAAGAAGAAGCTGTTTGCTCTTGACATCCATATTCCCCTAGAAGCATGGATTGGGGATAAGTCAGTGTAAGCCATGCAGATGAAATCTGTAGTTAGCCTGGGAGATTGTGAAGAAATATGATGTGCAGACTTAGATCCCCTAGAGTACAGCTTCTGCATCAGCTCTGGACTATTCATCCCTGGATCATTCCATGAAAACAGAACAACAACAAAAACTTATCCAACTTTAAGCAGTGACTGTGGGGTCATTCTCTTACACTGCCTTAGCCTCCACTATGCTGCTACTCCTTACTTGCTTCAGTCGTATTTGACTCTTATGGACTGCAGCCTGCCAGGCTCTTCTGTCCAAGGGATTCTCTGGTCAAGAGTACTAGAGTGGGTTGCCATACCCTTCTCAGGTGATCTTCCCAACCCATGGATTGAACCCGGGTATCCTGCATTGCAGGCAGATTCTTTACCACTAAACTACCAGGGGAGCCCTAGTCTCTACTGTAAGTAATACTAAAATAAATCCAGCAATCATTACTGATTTTTTTTTCTTTTTTGAAAATTTTCCAGTCACATCTTGATAAACTAAACTTTTCTTTCAGTACATTCCTCAAAAAGAATTCATGGGAAAATAGTCCCCATGTTTGTGCAACTTAAAAACTTCTTGTCAAGCCTCTAAATCTAATTTCCAGTTTATAAAAATTAGGAGTGATAACAGAGCAGCTTAAATACCACAAAGAGAAAACAATCATATAAATGCAGAGTTGGAAAAATATGTCGCTTGTCCACAATTCTTCAAAAAGTGAATGTAATGGAAAAAAATTAAATCAAGGGTATTTTCTCACTAAGAGAAACTAAAAACAAACACAATTACTAGTAACCCAGCATCAGCCTAAGTTGGATCCCAGTTCTTTTTTTTTTTTTTTTAACTTTACAATATTGTATTGGTTTTGCCATATATCAAAATGAATCCACCACAGGTATACATGTGTTCCCCATCCTGAACCCTCCTCCCTCCTCCTTCCCCATACCATCCCTCTGGGTCGTCCCAGTGCACCAGCCCCAAGCATCCAGTATCGTGCATCGAACCTGGACTGGCATCTCGTTTCATACATGATATTTTACATGTTTCAATGCCATTCTCCCAAATCATCCCACCCTCTCCCTCTCCCACAGAGTCCATAAGACTGTTCTATACATCAGTGTCTCTTTTGCTGTCTTGTATATATGGTTATTGTTGCCATCTTTCTAAATTCCATATATATGCGTTAGTATACTGTATTGGTGTTTTTCTTTCTGGCTTACTTCACTCTGTATAATAGACTCCAGTTTCATCCACCTCATTAGAACTGATTCAAATGTATTCTTTTTAGTGGCAGAGTAATACTCCATTGTGTATATGTACCACAGCTTTCTTATCCATTCATCTGCTGACGGACATCTAGGTTGCTTCCATGTTCTGGCTATTATAAACAGTACTGCAATGAACATTGGGGTACACGTGTCTCTTTCAATTCTGGTTTTCTCAGTGTGTATGCCCAGCAGTGGGATTGCTGGGTCATAGTTCTTTAAAAAAGCAAACTGTTAAATATATAAATTATGATGATTTATGAAATTTTAACATGGACTATATACCCAATGGAATATTACTTAGCTATAAAAAGAAACACATATGAGCCAGTTATAATGAAGTGGATGAAACTGGAGCCTATTATACAGAGTGAAGTAAGTCAGAAAAAGAAACGCCAATACTGTTTATTAACACATATATGTGGAATTTAGAAAGATGGTAATGACGATCCTATATGCAAGACAGCAAAAGAGACACAGATGTAAAGAACAGACTTTTGGACTCTGTGGGAGAAGGTGAGGGTGGGATGATTTGAGACACTAGCCCTGAAACATGTATATTACCATATGTAAAACGGATGGCCAGTGCAAGTTAGATGCATGAAGCAGAGCACTCAAAGCCAGTGCTCTGGGACAACCCAGAGGGATGGGGTGGGGAGGGAGGTGGGAAGGGCTTCAGGATGGGGGGACACATGTGCACCCGTGGCTGATTCATGTTGATGTATGGTGAAAACCACCACAATATTGTAAAGTAGCTATCTTTCAATTAAAATAAATTAATTTTTTTAAAAAATGTAACATGGGCTGGACATTAAATGAAATTACGGAATCATTTTCTACTTCTTAGGTGCGATAACAACATACTGTTACACAAGAAATTACCCTTGTCCTTGGAAAATGAACGTTTAAGTAATTAGGGATGAAGTGACTTGAAGTCTTAAAGTTACTTTCAAATAAAGAGGGAGGGGAGACATTAAAGGCGTAGAAATAATGTACCAAAAAAAGATACAAGTTGTTGAATTCAGAGGAGGATATATACAAGTGTTTGTCAAACTATTCTAGTAATTTTTTTTTAATTTCTAAAATAAAACTTAGGGGAGTAGGTAAAAAATTATTTAAAACACTCAAAACCATGTTGATTGCTCTAATACTTGCGTGACAGTGAGTTAGACATAAAATCCTTGGGTGCATTCTCTTTTCTGTAGCATTGTATAAATATTGTTCTATTGACTACTTACAACTAACTGACATAATAAGTTGCTTTATAATCTCATCTGGCTTTCTAGATGAATTATTTTTGGACATTAAAAGACAAATAACTGTCCTAAAATATGTCTATTGTTAACCATCATTTTCTTCTGGGAACAACACAATAGTACCTTTCAATTTGCAAGTTCATTTATTTTTATCTCAAATAGTTATTAACATATCCGTATATATTCATTCTGTTTCACTGTTTCCATTTCTTTGTAGAGGATTCCAACTACACATACAACTTCCAAATCAGTCACATTTTAAATGTCATTTTTTTCCTTAATTGTATAATTCTCATATTAATATACTTTTCTACTTAATTTCATTTACATTTTCCATTGTAGCCTTTGTTTTCAGAAGTCTTTTCTTAGATGAATTTTTTTAAGTTCAGCTTAATATGCTTAATAGTTTTATGTTTTTTCTATACTTCCCTGATCTCAGTTACTTGATAATTTTTATTACCTCAACATATCTTCCAGATCAGATCAGTCGCTCAGTCGTGTCCGACTCTTTGTGACCCCATGAATCGCAGCACGCCAGGCCTCCCTGTCCATCACCAACTCCCGGAGTTCACTCAGACTTATGTCCATTGAGTCAGTGATGCCATCCAGCCATCTCATCCGCTGTCCTCCCCTTCTCCTCTTGCCCCCAATCCCTCCCAGCATCAGTCTTTTCCAATGAGTCAACTCTTCACATGAGGTGGCCAAAGTACTGGGGTTTCAGCTTTACCATCATTCCTTCCAAAGAACACCCAGGGCTGATCTCCTTTAGAATGGACTGGTTGGATCTCCTTGCAGTCCAAGGGACTCTTAAGAACCACTATGAGGTACCATTTCACACCAGTCAGAATGGCTGCTATCCAAAAGTCTACAAGCAATAAATGCTGGAGAGGGTGTGGAGAAAAGGGAACCCTCTTACACTGTTGGTGGGAATGCAAACTAGTACAGCCACTATGGAGAACAGTGTGGAGATTCCTTAAAAAACTGGAAATAGAACTGCCTTATGATCCAGCAATCCCACTGCTGGGCATACACACTGAGGAAACCAGAAGGGAAAGAGACACGTGTACCCCAATGTTCATCGCAGCACTGTTTATAATAGCCAGGACATGGAAGCAACCTAGATGCCCATCAGCAGATGAATGGATAAGAAAGCGGTGGTACATATACACAATGGAGTATTACTCAGCCATTAAAAAGAATACATTTGAATCAGTCCTAATGAGGTGGATGAAACTGGAGCCTATTATACAGACTGAAGTAAGCCAGAAGGAAAAACACCAATACAGTATACTAACGCATATATATGGAATTTAGAAAGATGGTAACAATAACCCTGCATACGAGACAGCAAAAGAGACACTGATGTATAGAACAGTGTTATGGACTCCGTGGGAGAGGGAGAGGGTGGGAAGATTTTGGAGAATGGCATTGAAACATGTAAAATATCATGTATGAAACGAGATGCCAGTCCAGGTTCGATGCACGATACTGGATGCTTGGGGCTGGTGCACTGGGATGACCCAGAGGGATGGTATGGGGAGGGAGAAGGGAGGAGGGTTCAGGATGGGGAACACATGTATACCTGTGGTGGATCCATTTTGATATTTGGCAAAACTAATACAATTATGTGAAGTTTAAAAATAAAATAAAACTTAAAAAAAAAAAAAAGAGTCTTCTCCAACACCACAGTTCAAAAGCATCAATTCTTTGGTGCTCAGCCTTCTTCACAGTCCAACTCTCACATCCATATACGACCACAAGAAAAACCATAGCCTTGACTAGATGAACCTTTGTTGGCAAAGTAATGTCTCTGCTTTTGAATATGCTATCTAGGTTGGTCATAACTATCCTTCCAAGGAGTAAGCGTCTTTTAATTTCGTGGCTGCAGTCACCATCTGCAGTGATTTTGGAGCCCCCAAAAATAAAGTCTGACACTGTTTCCACTGTTGCCCCATCTATTTCCCATGAAGTGATGGGACCGGATGCCATGATCTTCGTTTTCTGAATGTTGAGCTTTAAGCCAACTTTTTCACTCTCCATTTCACCTTCATCAAGAGGCTCTTTAGTTCCTCTTCACTTTCTGCCATAAGGGTGGTGTCATCTGCATATCTGAGGTTATTGATATTTCTCCAGGCAAACTTGATTCCAGCTTGTGCTTCTTCCAGCCCAGCATTTCTCATGATGTACTCTGCATATAAGTTAAATAAACAGGGTGACAATATACACATTTTTGCTTTGTACCCTTGATAGGAGAGTTAATTTACTGATGTCTTTTTACTATTATAGTGATGAATTTCCTTCCTCTTTTCCAATTCTGTCTTTGAACAGATCCTGTGCTGTTGCTTTCTTATATTAATTCTATCATTGGAAAAGCTGAGTTTTTCCTGCATCAACCATTAGCCAGGAGTATATATCATACAGAAAACAACAGTATTCAGGACAAGCATGAATTCTTCTTGTGATCAAGGATTCTGGGTGTGATTTTCCCCCTGCAATGAAGACAGGCATCACTGGACCTCTTCTCAATTCAATCTCTTTTCTGCTTCAACAGAAACAATATCACTTGCACATATGGACTGTCCATAGGATTGCTCATTTAGTCCCAATTCCTCTGCTTCCTGGGACCACACTGAGTCAAATAAAACCAACACCAGATGCATCACTCTGTCTAATGCTGAAAATAAGGAACTTGGGCTTATCACTTCGCATGACCTTCATCTTTGATTCTGTATTTTTTGCTGGCTCTTTTCTGATGCATCATCATTTATTGGCATCTTTCTACTTGTCCCACTGCATGATTTCTGTTCTAAGCCACTCTTCCAGATATTTTTTAAAACTATTTTATTGATGTACAACCAGCAGAACAAAAAGTTGTACATATTTAAAATATACAACTTAATGAGCCTGTAGATAAGGATACATCTGTGAAACTATGACTACAATCTACACTACAAACGTATTCATCGTCTCCAAAAGTTGCCTCCCACGCTCTTTATTTATTGCTATTCTTTATATCTCATGACCTTGGATGTTAGTTGTCTTCCAATTTCACCAGACATGGTGTTTCTATCTTTCCTTCATTGTTCTCCTCGGTGCTTTTGGATAAATTCTAGGAGATAAGGGGAAGATGCTGATTTTTATACTTTAACGTTCAAACAAGACAATCTATTCATGATTTCTTTATTTTGAATTTTCATTCTTCTATTTTTAATGTGGCTAGGTTTGGTCTTCAGGGAGATCTTTCATAATGGTTAATAGATGAAATATACTTTGAATGTTTACATACTTAAACATTTCTTCCTGTCATTTTTATACACAACACTTGTATATACAGACCAGATATAAGTTATTGGGACATAAGTCGTTTCTCCTAACTCTAAAGAAAGTGCTCCCATCATCTCCTGTCCTTGAACAATACTGTCTGGAAATCTCAGCCTATCCTGAATTTCCCTTTGCAGGTGATTATGTGTTCTTCCAGAACGATTATAGTGTTCTTTCCTTAATCTTAAAGTTCTAAAGTTTCACTCTGTTATGTCTCTGCCCATTAATCTCTATTAATTTTTCCTTGTCTTAACTACATTCATAGCAACCCTTTTCAACATGGGTGACATTACGTTTTCAAAATCACCATAAAAACATCCTCTAACCCACATGCCCTTCTTAAAATGTGACACCATCACTTATACAGAGGTGGAGTGTACGGTCCTTTATCTGAAATGTTGGCAGGTTTGTGACTAGAAGTGACTGTGACTCCAAGTGACTTTTGAGAGTAGGTGATGAAAATGCTCTGCACTTCTGCCTCATTCTCTTAAAACCATTATCTCTTGGAAGTCTTCAGCCACAGGATATGATGCTCTGTAGAGTCCTAAACAAGATTACCATGAGACCCCAGGGGTAGGCCATAATCTCCATAAACAGAGAGGACTGCTCAGCCTCAGCTGTTCTAGCTCTAGCTACTACTACCTCAGCCAAAAATACTCAGGAAAACAGGAGTGTATTTTTTTTTAAGTTGCCATTGTTTTAAGTCTTTAAGATTTGGACTAATTTCTCTTACATCAATAGATAATGATGTAGATAAAATTTTCTTGGGCTCAAAAATTACTGCAGATGGTGACTACAGTCACAAAATTAAAAGGCATTTGCTTCTTGGGAGAAAAGCTATGACAAAAGTAGACAGCATATTAAAAAGCAGAGGCATCACTTTGCCAACAAAGGTCTGCATAGTGAAAGCTATGGTTTTTCCAGTGGTCATGCATGAATGTGAGAGTTGAACCATAAAGAAGGCTGAACACTGAAGAATTTATGCCTTTGAATTGTGGTGTTGGAGAAGGCTCTTGACAGTCCCTTGGACAGCAAGGAAATCAAACCAGTCAATCCTAAAGGAAATCAACCCTGGATATTCATTGGAAGGACTGATGCTGAACTCCAATACTTTGGCCACCTGATGAGAAGCACTGACTCCTTGGAAAAGACCCTGATGCTGGGAAAGACTGAAGGCAGGAGAAGGGGATGACAGAGGACAAGATGGTTGGATGGCATCACCAACTCAATGGACCTGAGTCTGAGCAAGCTCCAGGAGATGGTGAAAGACAGGGAAGCCTGGAGTGCTGCAGTCCATGAGGTCGCAAAGAGTTGAACATGAATGAGCAACCAATCAACAACAACAAAAAGTCATTTCAGTGATGTCTAACTCTTGTGACCCTATGGTCTGTGGCCTGCCAGAGTCCTCTGAACATGGGATTCTCCAGGCAAGAACACTGTAGTGGGTTGCTATGCCCTCTCCAGGGGATCTTCCCAACCCAGGGATCAAACCCAGGTATCTTAAGTCTCCCACACTGGCAGGCAGGTTCTTTACCACTAGTGCCATCTGGGAAGCCCAGATAATGATAAATATGAATATTTAAATCTCCCTTTATTTAAAGAAAGTTTTTGTCTATATTTCCTTAATTTTTTATAACATTGTTGATTTCTCTTCCTAAGAACTCTTAACTATCCATTAATTATCTTATATTGCACAGGTATTTACATGGCCATTTTGACATATGTGTGTTATCATTTTATCTCTAATCAGTTTTGTTATTAAAAAAAATTTTTTGCAGTGTGTATGATCTTACCTTCCCTACCTCCTATATGACTTTCCTGTTTTTTTAGTATTTACTGTTATTTTTTTTCAGTGTACCAGTCCTAATGTGGTTTTTAACTATTTTCATATTTTATGTTTCTTTTCAATTTCTTCCCCTGAATTTGTCTATTACACCATTTTATATAATCCCTTGTTACATAGAAATTCCATACTCACTTTAATTTCCTTGAGAATGCAGATAATTTTTTAACAATCTTTTCTTTCCTAGTTCTACTAAAATTCCATCTTCATAGTCTTTTGAATGAAATGTAGAACCATTTCTGCATTTGTTTGTGTGCCATATTAGGCATTCCAGATCTTTTGTATTTATTAATCATCCTTAAGTGGAGGCCATAGTATCTGATTTACAATATGCAGGAAGATAGTGTGGGTGAACCTCATTGACTTGCCTCTTCTTTAAAGAACATGTCTTTCGAATCATTCTTCTATGTCTCCAGCTGGAGAACTAAATACTGTTTGTTTATTTTGTTTCTTTGTTTCCATCTTTAACTCCCTGTGGAGTTGGAAATAATAAATGCCTCGGGGCAACACACAGCTAATGTATAAACATTTGTCTCTAAGTTCCAAGTCTGTTCTGTCCTCTGCACAGAGCTGGTCAGTTCTTGGCTTTAGATGACACCCTTCATCTCTCAGCCATGACATTTATCACTTCCTCCAGAAACTGTCAGATGGCCTACTGTTCTTTCATCAATGCCTGTCTTCTTTTTGCTTCCTCTAGGACATCATTTGACGCCAACCAGGCCACCTCTCTGTTTAAACCCGATGAAGAGTTAAGATGATAGAAAAGTCCAAAGAGTTCTTTCAGGCCCAATTCCATGCTCTCCTAAAAAAGAAAATAGGCCTCAGGCAGTGGGCCCTTCACTCCACTCCACTCTTGGCTCCTTCCTATGCCTCATTCCTATCTTTCCAAGACAGGGACTACTGTTTTTATGATCCCCAACTCTATCATTTTCTTTATTGAGAACATCATATTCACCATTTTGCAGTCATTGTGAATTTCAGTATTTTCTTTCATTTTGTTCAAAATTTCCCTATATCTGCCAGACTTTACTTATAATGTATGTCAAGAGGTTCTTCAAGATCCATGGTTTCATTATAGATTAGATTTTCCTTTCTTTCAAATATAGATAATATTCAGAGAAAATTAAATATATTCATTATTCTGAGAAAAGAACTATACCAGTGTTAGTAGCTCTTCCAGTGTTCCCCCAAAACCCCAATCAGCCCTTTCAGCATGACAGATTTGTGATTATTTCTTTCTCCTAGATTTACATGTGCTAGTGAGAAGTTCACAGGCCTCCAGGAATTTTTATTAAGAGCTTCAGATAGTCTAGCAAGGAATTGTATCTCTTTTGACAAGATCAAGTGTATAACTGGAACTAACCATGCCTCATTTCATGCTAGCTTGCTGCTCCTCAGATAAACATGAAACATCCTTTGTGGCCAAATATACAATTCAATGGAATTGTGTTGCCTCAATGCTCTAAGTGCCTTGTGAATGGCAAGGTGGGGAGAGTGAACCCTTCCTGATTGACAGATGTCAACTGCCATGAGCCTCATAGACATATACGGTGATAAAGAAAGCTAGTGACTGTTGGGATTCATGGATGAAGGTATTTACTATAGAACCTAGTGTAATAGACACAGTGTTCACCCCTCCTGAGCTGTGGCCTGTCTCTGGTCTTAAGACTGCATTAAGACAGGCTGTCAAAGATAAGACAGGAAGGGAACGAGGCCCTGCTACAGGGCACCTCAGGTAAGGTGTTAATAGCTATCTGTGCCTGAATAAGAATCCTCCTGATGCCTAGCTTTTTCTCTTAGTACAATGAAGTAGTATCTTCATATTTCTTAAATGACATTTCCATCCGGGAGTAAGAACAGTTCGGTGCATTAATTGATGCCAATTTCACATGAAACAATTTTATGGAAAGCACTTATTTCTGATTTTCTAGGCATATAAGATTGACGTAAATGCTCCTGTTTCTCCAGGTAAAGAGTTGTCTACCTACTTAGTTATGTCATGAAGAAGATAATGACCTTGGCTTCTATATAAGTGGTAGGATTATGTAAATAATTACAGCTGGCATTCAGTTTGCCCGCCTATTTACAAATACATCCAGCTGGTGCTACAGAAATAAAATATATGCCACTGAATTAAACCAACGCCATGTTTAGTGGTGGGAAAACATATGATGGGTAAAGTGAGATAGATGAGGAAGATAACAGATGGATGATAAATTATAAGATAAATAGACTAAAGGGATAGATTTTTCCGCTTTTCATTTTTCTGGCTTTCACAAATGTTCTCATATGTTTTTCTATAAAGCACAATAACATTCCTTGCCATATAATGTTGAGTATTTATATCTCTGCTCTGAACTAATTTTTCTTATACATTGCTCAGTCCTGACACAGAGCAATATCTCAGTGGTGTCCCAAGGACTATCAGTCAATCACAAAGAGTCACTGAACACACAGCGTATGTGTTGAGAACCATACCATCCATTTTTGAAGTGGTTCTGAGAAAGCACGAAATCAGCTATAGCCCTTGATCTAAAGATAAAAAGAAGATCAGACAGATGAAATAGAATACAATAAAGAACATAATTTGTCGGAATTTGTAAAGGCTCCTTCCAGTGTTCTCTCCTCTCGCTCTCTTCACTTCACAGGGATTTCATCTACCCACAGAAGGCGTTTTAATTCATTCTTTATACAAACATGTGCTGAGTGTTCTTAATGAGTCATGTACTTGGTAAGAGGCCAAGAATTCAAAAAAATAAGACAGATCCTCTGTCCTCAAAGAGCTTGCAGTACAGTGGTGAAAACGAGCACACAGATGATAGAGTGTCACTATAAGGCAAGTGCATTACACGCATATGGGGCACAGAGTAAGAGCATCCACCTCTGCCTGGTAGGGAGGAGCCAGCATTCTTGGAGGAGCTGATAACAGAGAGAGTTTTAAAGGATGAGAAAGATTCAGACATGAATACAAGAAAAGACCTAGTCCAAGCAGATAGGACATTGGGAGCAAAGTCATAAAGAGAGAAACTGCACGACACATGTTCAGTGCTGCTGAAGCAGAGAGTGGAGGTGAATCAGAGTGGAGGACGGTCTATAGGCAGAGCTTTGATTTGCACAGTAAAAAACTTAGATTAGAAACTTCTTTGGTGTTCACTGGTTAGGAATCCACCTACCAATGCAGCGGACACAGGTCGGATCCCTTGTGCAGGAAGATCCCCATGCAGTGGGGCAACAAAACACACACAGCAACTACTGAGCTAGAGCCTGTGCTCCACAAGAGAAGCCACTGCCATGAGAAGCCCGTGCTCTGCAACTAGAGAAAGCCTGTGCACATCAACAAAGACCCAGAGCAGCCAAAAGTTAAAAAAAGAGAAACAGACTGTATGCTCCAGGCGACAGAAACCACTCAAGGGTTTTAAACAAAAGAATGACAGGATCAGGTTTCTATTTTAGGTCCATCTCACAGATTTGAAGGGAGAAAGGTTGAAGCTGGGAAAATTGGTTAAAAGACCGTTTCAGCGATCAGCTTGTAAGATGATGAGGGTGTCACCCAAGATGGCATTTGCAGATGGAGAATAAGGGGACATACTTGAAAAAACGTTTAAAGACAAAAATGGCAAGGCTCTGTATTATAGGTACATCTTGGATATATGGCAGGTGTGGTTCAAAACCACTGCAATAAAGCAATTACTGCAACAGAGTGAGTTATACAAATGTTTTGGTTTTCTAGTACAAATAAAAATTATGTTTACACTATACTGTACTCTATTAAGTATGCAATAACATCGTGTCTTCTAAAAATCTTAATTAAAAATACTTTATTATTTTTAAAAAAAAATGCTAACCATCATTTGAGCCTTCAGTGAAATTTTGCTGGTGGAGGGTCTTGCCTCAATAATGGTGATGGCTGCTGACTGATCAGGATGGTAGCTGCTGAAGCCTGAGGTGACTTGGAAGTTTCTTAAAGTAAGACAACAGTGAAGTTTGCTACATCGATTGACCCTTCCTTTCATGCAATGCTGTTGGATATCATTTCACCCACAGTGGAACTTTTTTCAAAATTGGAATTAATCCTCTCAAGCCCAGCACTGCTTTATCAGCTAATTTTATATCATACTCTAAATCCTCTGTTGTCATTTCAACATTCTTTAGCATGAGTAGATTCCATCTTCAGAAAGTATTTCTTTGCTCATCCATAAGAAGCAACCCCTCAGTTATGAAAGTTTTCTCATGAGACTGCAACTCCACTTCTAATTGTAGTTCTGCTGCTATCTCTACCACATGGACAGTTACTTCCCTCATGAAGTCCTGAACACCTAAAATCATCATGAGGGTTGGAATCAACTTCTTGCAAATTCCTCTTAATGTTGATATTCTGACCTCTTCCCATGAAATCACAAATGTTCTTAATGACATCTAGAATGGTGTATGCTTCCCAGAAAGTTTCCAATTTACTTTGCCCAGATCTATCAGAGGAATTACTATGTATGAAAGCTATAGCTTTATGAAATGTATTTCTTAGGTATTAAGACTTGAATGTCTAAATTACTCCTTGAACCTTAGGCTATAGAATGGATGTTGTGTTAGCAGGTATAAAAACATTAAGCTCATTGTACATCTCCATCAGAGCTCTTGAGTGCCTAGGTGCATTGTTGATGAGTAGTAATATTTTGAAAGGATTCTTTTTTCCTGAGCAGTAGGTCTCAACAGTGAGCTTAAAATATTCTGTAAACCGTGTTGTAAACTGATGTGTTGTTACCCAAGCTTTGTTGCTCCATTTATGGAGCACAGACAGAGTAGATTGAGCATAATTCTTCAGGGCCCTCAAATTTTTGGAATGCTAAGTGAGCACTGGCTTCAGCTTAAACCCCATAGCTGCATTAACCCCTAACAAGAGAGGCAGCCTGTTCTTTGAAGCCTTGAAGCCAGGCATTGACTTCTCTCTAGCTATGAAGTCCTATTTGGCATCTTCTTACAATATAAGGCTGTGTAGTCTACACTGAAAATGTGTTGCTTAGTGTAGCCACCTTCATTAGTTGTCTGAGCTAAGTGTTTTGGAAACTTCTGGAAGCTACACCTTCTACATCAGCACTTACTGCTTCACCTTGCACTTGTTTTGCTGTGGAAACAGTTGGTTTCCTTATACCCTACAGACCAACCTCTGCCACCTTCAGGCTTTCCTTTGGCAGCTTCTTTGCCACTCTAAACCTTCATAGAAATGAAGAGAAGTAGGATTGCTCTGGATTAGACTTTGGTTTAAGGGAATATTGTGGCTGGTTTGCTTTTTTATCCATGTCACTAAAACTTTTCCATATCAGCAATTAGGCTGTTTTATGTTATTATTTGTGTGTTCACTAGAGTATCACTTCTAATTTCCTTCAAAAACTTTTTTGTTGTATTCACAACATGACTAACTGGAACAAGAGGCCTAGCCTTCCATGTATCTAGGTTTTTGACATGCCTTCCTCACTAAGCTTATCATTTCTAGCTTTTGATTTAAAGTGAGAGACCTGCAACTCTACTTGAACGTTTAGAAGTCACTGCAGTGTTATTAATGGGCCTAACTTCAAATTGGTCTGTCTCAGGGAATAGAGAGCCCAAGAGGAGGGAGAGAGATGGGGAAGGGCTGGCTGGTTGGACAGTAAGAACACAAACAACATTTATCATTTAAATGTGCCATCTTATAATGGGCATGGTTCTTGGTGCCCCCAAACAGTTACAATAAGTAACATCAGAGATCACTAACCACAGATAACCAAAACAATACAATCTCAATAATAACGAAAGTTCTGAAATATTTAAAGAATTACCAAGATGTGACACGGAGACACAGGTGAGAAATGCTGCAGGAAAATGGTGCTGATAAGACTTGCTGGACGCAGGGTTGCCACAAACCTATTATAAAAAATGCCGTATCTCTGAAGGGCAATAAAGCAAAGTGCAATAAAACAAAGGCATGCTTGTACTTGGATCTGGGATAAGGAAGAGAGCAGAGTTAAAGAAAACCCAAACGACTTGGCACACTCCACAGAAGAGTCACAATAATATTCAAGGACCCAGGGAGCTGTCCCAAGTGAGCACGATGGTCTTTGATGAACAATTTAGTGGTAAGAGGACTTGCGTGACTATTACTAAGCTGTGTTTGCAACTTCTAAGAAAGATTTCACTGATGTGGAATAGAAGACACAGCAATTGGAAATACCTGGCCCAAAGTTCCCTGTCTTCTCCTACCTGTTCTGAAGAAGAACTTTGGCCAGTTGCTCTCTACCATGCGCAAGCTCAGGGAGCTTCTGTGTGCATTTTTCAAGAAGGTAAGAAGGTAGATGGTTGCAGAAGTAAGTGTCAGAGTCCACTTGTATCCTTCAAAGAGCAGGATGTTTCTTCCTGTGTCTCCTTACCCCTACTGCAACGCTTCATGCCACATGAAAAACCATACACCAAAAGGAAGGAGAATCTGAATCTGCTGCCAACAGAACAAAATACAAGTCCTGGAGCCAGCTGCTTCATTATGCTCCCAGATGTACAGCAACTGGCCTACTCACACCACAGACATTTGAAGAAATAATCACTATGCATGAAATGTCAGAGCTTCCTCTCCATCCAGCCAAAAGTTTCATTTTTTCAATTAAATGGGAGATAAGAAGATAATGTTTCCTACAAAATTTTAGCTGGTTGTAGAGAGAGAATATTTCTCTCTGTGTACTCTAGATTGTCCAGTGTATTGACACTTGGTTAATATCCTGTTAATATCCCTTGTGGCTCAGCTGGTAAAGAATCCGCCTACAATGTGTGAGACCTGGGTCTGATCCCTGGGTTGGAAAAATCCCCTGGAGAAGGGAAAGGCTACCCACTTCAGTATTCTGGTCTGGAGAATTCCATGGACTGTACAGTCCATGGGGTTGCAAAGAGTCAGACACAACTGAGCAACTTTCATTTTTCACTAATATCCTGATAGTAATATTAGTGATACTATCATATTTAATGCTTAGAAAATATACCTGCAAATCTTAAAAATGATGAATTAAGGAAGAGTTTTTTCAATAGAAAATGTCTGTAACCTTTAGAAAACATCATTAATGAAGCATAGACTAAAAGCCTGAGACAAAAGCCATAAAAGAGCCTTAATACAGAGAAATGACACCAATTGGGTCAAGAAATTAGACCCAAATCAATACAGCTGTAAGAAATACTTACCTGAACAAGGGGAGGTGCTTCAAAAATGTGGAAAACAGAAAATTCCCTTTAAGATACATTCTCAAAGACGCTGCACAATTGCAGGATCTAATTCATAAAATTAAGTATCTAATTCATGAAAGGAAAGGGAGGCTGGCAGTACCAACCTGAAAGAACGACAGTGTTAACGCAGCAGAAACCACTGACAAGAAAACAGTTTCTATTATAGACTCACAGACAGAAAGTTAAGTGGAAAATTACGGTGCTATCTTCCAAATTGAGGAAACATGGCTACTTTTATGGCCCTAAACCTCATCCCATGCACAGCCCCCTGCCAGCTTGTATCTTGATGATTGTTGAACTATTTACTGCAAACAAGTGTGACAGGAGGAGCCTCTCAAGAGTGACGTACTCATTTTAGAGAGCTACCCAAAAAACCTGCTGTTAATGAAAAGAACATTTCAAAGAGACAAATTTGTTTCCCTATGGATATGTTCATAAACTGTATTTACTGTCTTTTGGTTGTCTATTCAGAAGTGCCATATAAGCATGTAACCTTCCTTAACTAGTCCTATCCTTCACCTTTTCAGAATTCTGTCACAGTCACCTACTTCAACCAGCAGCCCAACCTTTTTATCTGAGTGTGCCATACAAATGCTATCATTTTCTATGTGTGCCATGATGTGAAAAATGCAGGAGGCATTGTTTTAGGACACAGGCTGTATGTTTTGATGTGTGTGTAAGTGTGTCTACATTTGACCTGTCTTCCGCAAGCATGACTTGAAAGAATGTTCTCTAGTTGGTCAGTTTCTCTCTAAATAGCTGCCTCTGCAAGAGAGAAACCAACTTTCATGCTACAATTTAATAGTATTCTATCTAGAAGAATTTCATTCTCTGATCTCTAGTGGGTGAAAATAAGAGAGAACTTGATAGTCTTTAAAGTTTTCACTGATTCTATAAGTAAAGTGAAAGTCGCTCAGTCGTGTCCAACTCTTTGCGACCCCATGGACTATACAGTCCATGGAATTCTCCAGGCCAGAATACTGGAGTGGGTAGCCTTTCCCTTCTCCAGGGGATCTTCCCGACCCAGGAATCGAACCAGGGTCTCCTGCATTGCAGGTGGATTGTTTACCGACTGAGCTATCAGGGAAGACCTGATTCTATACCTAGGAACTTAATCAAAATTTTTCTCACAAGAAGTGTACCTGGGGCTTCCCTTGTGGCTCAGTGGTGAAGAATCTGCCTGCCAATGCAGGAGACATAGATTTGATCCCTGATCTTGGCAGATCCCACATGCCACGGAGCAACTAAGCCTATTTGCCACAACTCTTGAGCCTGTGGTCTAGAGCCCAGGCCCTACAACTACTGAAGCCCAGGCACCTAGAGCCAGTGCTCCACAAGAGAAGCCACTGCAATGAGAGGCCCGAGCGCTGCAACCAGAGAAGGCCCGCAGAGCAACGAAGACCTAGCACAGCCAAAAATAAATGAGTAACTAAATAAATAAAATGTACTCATTCAGTCATATCCTTATTAGTTACCTGCCTCAGGGGAAAAAAATATGGAGGTAAAATGAAGTGCTACATATGGCAATTATAATACATTCTCCTTTTCCTCTGGCATTCAAGTCTAATCTCCTATGGCAATTGCCCTATAGGCAATTTGGGTTCATTGAGGTAACACAAGGCCACTGAACTGAAAGCAGCATTTGCCAGGCAAAGTACCTGCTGACAGCACTCTGAGCAGCCAAGACTGCAGTTGATAGCGAAAACTACAAGGAGCATAAAGAAGAACACTCAGGAATGAATATTTTCAGCCATAAATGTCATTCGAGGACATCTACATTGCTGAAGCCACAAAGTGGTGTTTAACCTAGAACAGATCTCTCTCCTGATTAAAAACCTCTGAAGTCTAGAATATAATACCAAGTCTACTTTGTCCTTCATGACTGAATATAATCTGGGTCCCCTTAGGTACCCACCTCACCTGCTCTTCCCACCGTAGATCATTACACTGGTGAAGCGACATAGAAACTGAGATAGCAAGGCTCTGTAAAACATTAAACTAAAAAAGAAAAAAGCTCAATACTATATTTCTTTAATTGTATACAAAGCTCAGAAAAAACAAACAACATAATAGTTAAGGAAATTCTGGAACCAGGCCCTTACTCCTTAAGCTTTCCTCAACAAACTCTAAATATAATTAATACATGATTTATCACCTACTGGATTGACTGTGTATGTGCCCCCCTCCAAAATTTGTATGTTGAAATCTTAACCCCCAATATAACGGCAATAGGAGGTGGGCACTTTGCCAGGTGATCGGGTCATAAGGGTAGGGCCTTCATGAATGAGATTAGTTGCCTTATAAAGGAGACCCCAGAGTTTTCCCTCACCCTTTTCCCCACGTGAGGACGCAGTGAGAGGATGACCATCTATGAACCAGGAGAGGCTCCTCATCAGACACCAAATCTACTAACACTTTGATCTTGAACTTTCGTGCCTCCAGAACTGTAAAGAATAAATGTTAGATGCTAAAGCCATCTGTCTATGCCATCTTTGTTACAGCAGCCTGAATGGACCAATGCACCAATAGAATGTATTTTCACTTGGTCGAACACCTGTAGATCATCAGCACTACAAAAGAACATAGAAATGCGGCAAGGTAGGAAGGACCATTTCAGAGGCCTATATAGACAGGAAATAAACAAAACATTTCTTTACACTTACAGTATTCAGAAGATCCTAAGTACAACACCTCATGCTAAAGTACCTTGGCCTTTGTCCCTAAATTATAATTTGGGGGGGATCAGTCATTTTTCTGAGCAATTTAAAGAATTATTAACTCAAATCTGTGACTAATACAGTTAAAGTTACCATGAAAGAGCTAGAATTAAGCATAAAATACTTACGCAACCACAGTTACAAGTTACAAGCCAAAATAGCAGAGCACACTGATGATCTATAGGAGTAGTCTTCTAAATGTTTAATCGGGACAGTATAAGTATGTGTTACCTAAAGGGTTAAAAAGTCAAAAGAAAATGTTCTATTTTGTTCGCCCGTAATAGGAAAAATGTTGAAGCAGGGGTGAGACAACCACTACCGTCTGCTAATAAAATACAATATTTTTAAATTGTCAAGCATTCTTTCATTCTAGAAAGAACCCTACTACACATTTTTTTCAGTTTTTATTCTACATATTTAATACTAACAAGGAAAAAATTTTACTTCCTATCATTTTATAGGTTCATGTTCCTTATATATGCTAGTTGTCAAAACAGCTAGACTTCTCTGGTGGCTCAGACAGTAAAGAGTCTGCCTGCAATGCAGGAGCCCTGGATTCAATCCCTGGGTTGGGAAGATCTCTTGGAGAAGGAAATGGCAACCCACTCCAGTATTCTTGCCTGGAGAATCCCAAGGACAGAGGAGCCTGGCAGGCTATAGTCCATGGGGTCACAAAGACTCAGACAAGACTGAGCAACTAACACACACACACACACACACACACACACACACACACACACACTTTTTCAGTTGTTATTCTACATATTTAATACTAGCAAGAAAAAAATGTTATTTCCTGTCATTTTATAGGTCCACAAGGTGGAATCAAGATTGCTCGGAGAAATATCAATAACCTCAGATATGCAGATGACACCACCCTTATGGCAGAAAGTGAAGAGGAACTCAAAAGCCTCTTGATGAAAGTGAAAGTGGAGAGTGAAAAAGTTGGCTTAAAGCTCAACATTCAGAAAATGAAGATCATGGCATTTGGTCCCATCACTTCATGCAAATAGATGGGGAAACAGTGAAAATAGTGACAGACTTTATCTTGGGGGGCTCCAAAACCACTGAGGGCAGTGACTGCAGCCATGAAATTAAAAGATGCTTGCCCCTTGGGAGGAAAGTTATGACCAACCTAGACATCATATTAAAAAGCAGAGACATTACTTTGCCTACCAAGATCCATATAGTCTAACCTATGGTTTTACTAGTAGTCATGTATGGATGTGAGAGCTGGACAATCAAAAAGACTGAGAGCCGAAGAATTGATACCTTCAAACTATGGTGCTGGAGAAGACTCTTGAGAGTCCCTTGGACAGCATGGAGTCAAACCAGTCAATCCTAAAGGAAATCAACCCTGAATATTCATTGGAAGGACTGATGCTGAAACTCCAATATTTCAGCCACCTGATGAGAGAGCTGACTCATTGGAAAAGACCTTGATGCTGGGAAAGACTGAGGGCAGGAGGAGAAGGAAGTGACACAGGACAAGATGGTTGGATGACATCACTGACTCAATGGACATGAGTTTGAGCAAACACAAGGAGATAGTGAAGCACAGGGAAGCCTGGAGTGCTGCAGTACATGGCGTCGCAAAGAGCTGGATAGGATTTAGCGACTGAACAACAAGGCAAACCACTCACTTTACCAACTTCACCCCTGATCCTTTTGAAACAGTATGGAGACGTAATCAAAGAGTCCTTGAGTGCTATCAACATACAGTGGAAGAAGCTATTTGACTGCTCTATGAATTAATACCAACATTCATTTAGGTTAGATAAGACACTTATGGTAAAGGGAAAACAAAGTGATTAAAAACACATTTAGGCAAATCTCATTTGTGGCAGATAAGGCTCTCAGACTTGGCAGTTGTTTGATCTAAGCAAATATGGCTTTAATAATGAATTAAGGTTTAATTTATAGATTTTCCACACTGGATTGTTTAGAAACTAGTGCCTGTTTGGGAAAGATCCTGTTGCACTGAAATTAG
Source organism: Bos indicus (assembly GCF_029378745.1). Taxonomy (NCBI): domain Eukaryota; kingdom Metazoa; phylum Chordata; class Mammalia; order Artiodactyla; family Bovidae; genus Bos; species Bos indicus. The sequence continues at coordinate 67,198,338 of NC_091771.1, forward strand.
TGTATAGGGACTGGTATAAGGTTAAATGAACTTGGTGTTTGGAATACATTTATTCACTCAGTTCATTAGAAAGACAGCCCGAGGCCTAAAAAGTAAAACTATCACCATCTGAACAGCAACAGTTAGTATTTATCAAACTACATAATCAAAAACAACCAGTCAGGGCCTAGCAAATCTACAAAAGAAACCATGAGACCCTTAACCCAATTTCAAACACTAAAATATGAGATCCAAAGAAGTTAAATGGTTTGTCTAATGCCATACTTTGGACATAAGCAAAGCCATAACTTATCCCAGGTTGACTGACTTTAAATCGAAATTGAATATTTTTAACCACACCAGAGGGTCTCCAATTCCATAGCTACTTATTTGTATACAATGGGACAATTGTTTTCTCTCAAATGTAGACCTCAGTCATCATCCCAGATTGAATATGAGTGTAACAGTTCCCTGGGTATTGTGGTTGATTAGCATGTAAATCTTACAAACTGTCTGTCTGGTCTGTAACCTACTGTTTTTTATTTCTGGGAATTGCCCTGACATTTCAAAGGGCTGGACCTCTTGCTACCATATTCACACTATGTGACCCACCTTTCAGCTTACACACTATAGATGGACATTGGAGTTGGACCAAGTCAGACTGATATGCCAGAAATGCTCAGAGGGCTCAAGCAAACCTTGTGCACACCAGGACCCAGAGACCCCACAGACTGAGACGAAACTGTGTTTGAGTGTCTCCTCTGGAGGTACGGGTCAGCAGTAGACTGCTGCAGGGGCTCTGGGTGCAGCAGACTTGGGTATGGCATAGGCGTTCTTGGAGGAGGTTGCCATTAACCCCACCATAGAGTGGCCAGAACTTACACAGTACAGGGACACACACTCTTGGTGGACACAAACAGAAACTTGTGCACACCACGATCCAGGAGAAAGGAGCAGTGACCCCACAAGAGACTGACCCAGACTTGCCTGTAACAGTCCAGGAGTCTCTGGTGGAGGCTTGGGGCAGAAGGGGCCTGCTGCAGGGCTGGGGGCACTGAGTGTAGTACTGCATGCAAGGGACCTTTTGAAAGAGGTCACCATTATCTACAGTACTTCCACCATAGTTTCAGTTCAGTTAAGTTCAGGTCAGTCGCTCAGTCGTGTCCAACTCTTTGCAACCCCATGGACTGTAGTACGCCAGGCCTCCCTGTCCATCACCAACTCCCAGAGTTTACACAAACTCATGTCCATTGAGTCGGTGATGCCATACAACTATCTCATCCTCTGTCCTCCCCTTGTCCTCCTGCCTTCAATCTTTCCGAGCATCAGGGTCTTTTCAAATGAGTCAGGTCTTCGCATCAGGTGGCCAAAGTATTGGAGTTTCAGCTTCAACATCAGTCCTTCCAATGAATATTCAGGACTGATTTCCTTTAGGATGGACTGGTCGGATCTTCTTGCAGTCCAAGGGACTCTCAAGAGTCTTCTCCAATACCACAGTTCAAAAGCATCAATTCTTTGGTGCTCAGTTTTCTTTATAGTCCAACTCTCACATCGATATATGACTACTGGAAAATCCATAGCCTTCACTAGATGGACATTTGCTGGCAAAGTAATGTTTCTGCTTTTTAATATGCTGTCTAGGTTCATCATAACCTTTCTTCCAAGGAGCAAGCATCTTTTTATTTCATGGCTGCAATCACCATCTGCAGTGATTTTGGAGCCCCAAAAAATAAAGTCTCTCACTATTTCCCCATCTATTTGCCATGAAGTGATGGAACCAGATGCCATAATCTTAGTTTTCTGAATGTTGAGTTTTAAGCCAACTTTTTCACTTTCCTCTTTCACATTCTTCAAGAGGCTCTTTAGTTCTTCTTCGCTTTCTGCCATAAAGGGGGTGTCATCTGCATTTCTGAGGTTATTGATATTTCTCCCGGCAATCTTGATTCCAACGTGTGCTTCATCCAGCCCAGCATTTCTCATGATTTACTCTGCATATAAGCTAAATAAGCAGGGTGACAATATACAGCCTTGACGTACTCCTTTTCCGATTTGGAACCAGTCTGTTGTTCCATGTCCAGTTCTAACAGTTGCTTCCTGACCTGCACAAGATTTCTCAAGAGGCAGGTCAAGTGGTCTGGTATTCCCATCTCCTTCAGAATTTTCCACAGTTATTGTGATCCACACAGTCAAAGGCTTTGGCATAGTCAATAAAGCAAAAAGAGATGATTTTCTGGAACTCTCCTGCTTTTTTGATGATTCAACAGATATTGGCAATTTGATCTCTGGTTCCTCTGCCTTTTCTAAAACCAACTTGAAAATCTGGAAGTTCACAGTTCACTTACTGTTGAAGCCTGGTGTGGAGAACTTTGAGCATTCCTATGCTACCATGTGAGATGAGTGCAATTGTGTGGTAGTTTAAGCATTCTTTGGTAATATCTTTTTGCGGGACTGGAATGAAAACTGACCTTTTCCAGTCCTGTGGCCACCGCTGAGTTTTTTAAATTTGCTAGCATACTGAGTGCAGCATTTTCACAGCATTATCTTTTAGGATTTGAAATAGCTCAACTGGAATTCCATCACCTCCACTAGCTTTGTTCGTAGGGATGCTTCCTAAGGCTCACTTGGCTTCACATTCCAGGATGTCTGGCTCTAGGTGAATGATCACACCATCATGATTATCTGGGCCGTGAAGCTCTTTTTTGTCGAGTTCTTCTTGACACTTCTTCTTGAATCTTCCGCTTCTGTTAGGTCCATCCCATTTCTGTCTTTTATTGAGCCCATCTGTGCATGAAATATTCCCTTGGTATACCTAATTTTCTTGAAGAGATCTCTAGTCTTTCCCATTCTATTGTTTTCCTCTATTTCTTTGCATTGATTGCTAAGGAAGGCTTTCTTATCTCTCCTTGCTATTCTTTGGAACTCTGCATTCAAATGGGTATATCCTTCATTATAGTTCATCAGGCACTCTATCAGATCTAGTCCCTTAAATATATTTCTCACTTCTACTGTATAATCATAAGAGATTTGATATAGGTCATATCTTAATGGTCTAGTGGTTTTCCCTACTTGATTGAACTTAAGTCTGAATTTGGCAATAAGGAGTTCATGATCTGAGCCACAGTCAGCTCCTAGTCTTGTTTTTACTGAATGTATACAGCTTTTCCATCTTTGGCTGCAAAGATTATCATCAATCTGATTTCGGTGTTGACCATCTGGTGATATCCATGTATAGAGTCTTCTATTGTGTTGTTGGAAGAGGGTGTTTGCTATGACCAGTGCATTCTCTTGGCAGAACTCTATTAGCCTTTGCCATGCTTCATTCTGTACTCCAAGGCCAAATTTGCCTGTTACTCCAGGTATTTCTTGACTTTCTACTTTTGCATTCCAGTCCCCTCTAATGAAAAGGACATCTTTTTTGGGTGTTAGTTCTAGAAGGTCTTGTAGGTCTTCATAAAACTGTTCAATTCAGCTTCTTCAGCATTACTGGTTGGGGCATAGACTTGGATTACTGTGATACTGAATGGTTTGCCTTGGAAATGAACAGAGATCATTCTGTCGTTTTTGAGATGGCATCCAAGTACTGCATTTTGGACTCTTTTGTTGACTATGATGGCTACTCCATTTCTTCTAAGGGATTCTTGCCCGATAGTAGATATAATGGTCATCTGAGTTAAAGTCACCCATTCCAGTCCATTTTAGTTTGCTGATTCCTAAAATGTTGATGTTCACTCTTGCCATCTCCTGTTTGATGACTTCCAATTTGCCTTGATTCATGGACTTAACATTCCAGGTTCCTATGCAATACTGCTCTTTACAGCATCAGACCTTGCTTCCATCACCAGTCACATCCACACCTGTGTGTTGTTTTAGCTTTGGCTCCGTCTCTTCATTCTTTCTGGGGTTATTTCTCCACTGATCTCCAATAGCATATTGAGCACCTACCAACCTGGGGAGTTCATCTTTCAGTGTCCTATCTTTTTGCCTTTTCATACTGTTCATGTGATTCTCAAGGCAGGAATACAGAAGTCTGGCCCCAGGAAGGAAAGTTATGACCAACCTAGATAGCATATTGAAAAGCAGAGACATTACTTTGCCAACAAAGGTCCATCTAGTCAAGGCTATGGTTTTTACAGTGGTCATGTATGGATGTGAGAGTTGGACTGTGAAAAAAGCTGAGTGCTGAAGAATTGATGCTTTTGAACTGTGGTGTTGGAGAAGACTCTTGAGAGTCCCTTGGACTGCAAGGAGATCCAACGAGTCCATTCTGAAGGAGATCAGCCCTGGGATTTCTTTGGAAGGAATGATGCTAAAGCTGAAACTTCAGTGCTTTGGCCACCTCATGCAAAGAGTTGACTCATTGGAAAAGACTCTGATGCTGGGAGGGATTGGGGGCAGGAGCAGAAGGGGACGACAGAGGATGAGATGCTGGATGGCATCACTGACTCTATGGACGTGAGTCTGAGTGAACTCCGGGAGTTGGTGATGGACAGGGAGGTCTGGCGTGCTGCGATTCATGGTGTAGCAAAGAGTTGGACATGACTGAGTGACTGAGCTGAACTGAACTGAACTGAAATGAAATAACAGGGAGGGAACACAGCCCCACGCATCAACAGAAAATTGGATTAAAGATTCACTGAACATGGCCCCACCCATCAGAACAATTTCCCCCAAGGTCAGTTTCTCCTGTCAGGAAGCTTCCATAATCCTCTTATTTTTCTCCATCAGAGGGCAGACAGACTGAAAACCACAATCACAGGAGACTAACCAATCTGATCACATGGACCACAGCCTTGTCTAATTCAATGAAACTATGAGCCATGCCATGTGGGGCCACCCAAGATGGACGGGTCATAGTGGAGAGTTCTGACAAAACGTGGTCCACTGGAGAAGGGAATGGCAAACCACTTCAGTATTCTCATCTTAAGAACCCCATGAACCGTATGAAAAGGCAAAAAGATAGGACACTGAAAGATGAACTCCCCAGGTCAGTAGGTCCCCAATATGCTATTGGAGATCAGTGGAGAACTAACTCCAAAAAGAATGAAGAGATGGAGCCAAAGCTAAAACAACACACAGGTGTGGATGTGACTGGTGATGGAAGCAAGGTCCAATGCTGTAAAGAGCAATATTGCATAGGCACCTTGGATGTTAGGTCCATGAATCAAGACAAATTGGAAGTGGTCAAACAGGAGATGGCAGAGTGAATGTTGACATTTTAGGAATCAGTGAACTAAAATGGATTGGAATGGGTGAATTTAATTCAGATGACCATTATATCTACTATCGAGGGCAAGAATCCCTTAGAAGAAATGGAGTAGCCATTATAGTCAACAAAAGAGTCTGAAATGCAGTACTTGGATGTAGTCTCAAAAATGACAGGATGATCTCTGTTCATTTCCAAGGCAAACCATTCAATATCATGGTAATCCAAGTTTATGCCCCGACCAGCAATGCTGAAGAAACTAAGGTGAACAGTTCTAGGAAGACCTACAAGACCTTCTAGAACTAACACCCAAAAAAGATGTCCTTTTCATTATAGGGGCTGCTGCTGCTGCTGCTAAATTGCTTCAGTTATGTCCGACTCTGTGCGACCCCATAGATGGCAGCTCACCAGGCTCCACCATCCCTGGGATTCTCCAGGCAAGAACAAGGAATGGGTTGCCATTTCCTTCTCCAATGCATGAAAGTGAACAGTGAGAGTGAAGTCCCTCAGTCATGTCCGACTCTTCGCAACCCCATGGACTGCAGCCTACCAGGCTCCTCCATCGATGGGGTTTTCCAGCCAAGAGTACTAGAGTGGGTTGCCATTGCCTTCTCCACATTATAGGGGACTGGAATGCAAAAGTAGAAAGTCAAGAAATACCTGGAGTAACAGGCAAATTTGGCCTTGGAGTATAGAATGAAGCATGGCAAAGGCTAATAGACTTCTGCCAGGAGAATGCACTGGTCATAGCAAACACCCTCTTCCAACAACACAAGAGAAGACTCTACACATGGACATCACCAGATGGTCAATACTGAAATCAGATTGATTATAATATTTGCAGCCAAAATTGGGGAAGTTCTATATAGTCAGTAAAAGCAAGACTCAGAACTGACTGTGGCACAGACCATGAACTAGTTATTGCCAAAGTCAGACTTAAGTTGAAGAAAGTAGGGGAAACCACTAGACCATTAAGGTATGACCAAATCAAATCCCTTATGATTATACAGTGGAAGTGAGAAATAGATTCAAGGTATTAGATCTGTTAGAGTGCCTGAAGAACTATGGACGGAGGTTCGTGACATTGTACAGGAGGCAGGGATCAAGGCCATTCCCAAGGAAGAGAATTGCAAAAAGGCAAAATGGTTGCCTGAGGAGGCCTTACAAATAGCTGTGAATAGAAGAGAATCAAAAGGCAAAGGAGAAAAGGAAAGATATACCCATTTGAATGCAGAGTTCCAAAAAATAGCAAGGAGAGATAAGAAAGCCTTCCTCAGTGATGAATGTAAAGAGATAGAGAAAAACAATAGAATGGGAAAGACCAGAGCTCTCTTCAAGAAAATTAGAGATACCAAGGAAACATTTCATGCAAAGATGGGCTCAATAAAGGACAAAAATGGTATGGACCTAACAGAAACAGAATATATCAAGAAAAGGTGGCAAGAATACACAGAAGAACTGTACAAAAAAGATATTCACGACACAGATAATCATGATGGTGTGATCACTCACCTAGAGCCGGACATCCTGGAATATGAAGTCAAGTGAGCCTTAGGAAGCATAACCACGAACAAAGTTAGTGGAGGTGATGGAATTCCAGTTGAGCTATTTCAAATCCTAAAAGATGATGCTGTTAAATATGCCAGCATGCCAGTATGCCAGCAAATTTGGAAAACTTAGCAGTGGCCACAGGACTGGAAAAGGTCAGTTTTCATTCCAATCCTAAAGAAAGGCAATGCCAAAGAATGCTCAAACTACCGCACAATTTCACTCATCTCACATGCTAGCAATGTAATGCTCAAAATTCTCCAAACCAGGCTTAAACAGTAAGTGAACTGTGAACTTCCAGATGTTTAAGCTAGATTTAGAATAGGCAGAGTAACCAGAGATCAAATTGCCAACATCTGCTGGATCATTGAAAAAGCAACAGAGTTACAGGAAAAAAATCTACTTCTCCTTTATTGACTATGACAAAGCCTTTGACTGTGTGGACCACAACCAACTCTGGAAAATTCTGAAGGAGATGGGAATACCAGACCACCTGACCTACCTCTTGAGAATCTTATGCAGGTCAGGAAAGCAACAGTTAGAACTGGACACAGAACAACAGACTGGTTCCAAATTGGAAAAGGAGTGCGTCAAAGCTGTATATTGTCACCTTGCTTGCACATCAAGAAAAACGCTGGGCTGGATGAAGCACAAGATGGAATCAAGATTGCCAGGAGAAATATCAATAACCTCAGATATGCAGATGACACCACCCTTATGACAGAAAGCGTAGAAGAACTAAAGAGCTTCTTGAAGAACAAGAAAGAGGATGAAAAAGTTGGCTTAAAACTCAACATTCAGAAAACTAAGATCATGGCATCCAGTCCCATCACTTCAAGGCAAATAGATGCGGAAACAGTGTAAACAGTGCCAGACTTTATTTTTGGGGGCTCCAAAATCACTGCAGATGGTGACTGAAGCCAAGAAATTGAAAGACGCTTGCTCCTTGAAGAAAAGTTATGACGAACCTAGATAGCATATTCAAAAGCAGAGACATTACTTTGCCAACAAAGGTCTGTCTAGTCAAAGCTATGGTTTTTCCAGTAGTCATGGATGGATGTAAGAGTTGGACTATAATGAAAGCTGAGCGCCGAAGAACTGATGCTTTTGAATTGGGGTGTTGGAGAAGATTCTTGAGAGTCCCTAGGACTGCAAGAAGATCCAACCAGTCCATCCTAAAGGAAATCAGCCCTGAATATTCATTGGAAGGACTGATGCTGAAGATGAAACCCCAATACTTTGGTTACCTGATACGAAGAACTGACTTGTTAGAAAAGACCCTGATGCTGGGAAAAAGTGAAGGTGGGAAGAGAAGGGGATGACAGAAGATGAGATGGCTGGATGGCATCACTGACTCAATGGACATGAGTTTGAGCAAATTCTGGGAGTTGATGATGGACAGGGAGCCTGGCATGCTTCAGTCCATGGGGTCACAAAGTCGGACACAACTGAGCTGAAACGACTGAGACTGATAGGATTCTCACTCTAGGATTTGAGAATTGGAACTGAGAGGTTCTTTCTAGTCTGAGCTATTTACTTGGATGGAAGTAATGGAAACTCTGGAACTGCAGGGCAGCCAGATGAAGAACTGCATGAAAAGTGTCAGCAAAAGACAGGACTAAAGCTGACATGCAGAGAGCAAGAAAGGCAAAGACCAGGCAACCGCAAAATAGACTGCTTTGCCTATGCATTTTTTTTCCAGTTTCTGATGACTTTCTAGTTTCAAGGTTTCTCTATATTTTCTAATTTTGCCTTCTATAAAATACCTCTGAATCCTCACCACACACTCATACCAGGATATACCTGTTGCTTCTCCTGCAACAGGGTCTAAGAGAAAGTGTCATATTGGCTGAGCCAAAACAGCATAGCTATGAGGATCTCCCCTGCACCAAGCTTGCAGCTAGCACTGTTTGGAACTGGAAGAATTGGAAACATTATTTGGTAACTCTCAGAAATTTGAGTATACCAAACCAGAAAGAGATAAATCTCTTCCAGGCTTTTTTACACTGAATGGAGAGAATAGAGCATATACATAGAGATGGCTGATGTCTGCATCAGTAAATTTATGGTAAGAAAATTCTATGTTTTGCCCATGTAATCAGTAAATACAGGCTAACTGCTGTGACAAACATCAAAATTTCTCAGGCTTAACATGCTAAAAGATTATTTCTCACTCAAGCAAAGATCTGTTTAGAAAGATATCCTACAGATACCAGGGACACAAACTCCAGCCATCAGTAACTCTTTATGACCTCATGGACTATAGCCTGCCAGGCTCCTCTGTCCATGGAATTCTCTCCAGGCAAGTATACTGGAATGAGTAGCCATTCGCTTCTTCAGAGGCTATTTCCAGACCAGGGATTGAACCCTGGTCTCTTGTATTGCAGGCAGATTCTTTATCATCTGATCCACCAAGGGGAGCCTATCCATCTGTAGCTATACTATGCCCTAATTTTGATCCTTTGTTAAATCCTCTGAATCTAGGCAGTAGATGGAGGAAGAACAGAGTTCAAAATTTTGGAGACTTGACAGTTAAAGCACTGCCTATTTCATACCCCAAGAAGAGTTAAGACTGAAAAAAAATTGAGCTATAAAAATCCCTTAATATTCAGCCCTACAAAAATGATCAGATTCAGAGTGCAGCCATCTCATCTATTCTTTCAAAAGGCATTCAAGTGGCCAGATACAAACTGAGAAGGAGGCATGAGGGCAAGAAGATATAAATCAAGCTTGGGCATTATATCTAGGAAAGAATTGGCTAGTGGTCATTGATATATGAAACTTACTCAAGCAAGTACATCAGCAGCCTACTAAACTTATAATGGAATTGTATTTCCAAAAGCAAATCCCAGACTTAATTAATCTTTATCTGTATCAAGCTTAATGTAAATTTGGGGTTCTCAAATTTGCACTAGAAGGAAATACTCTGAAAACTATGTGGCCACTAGAGAGAATAATCTTCAGTGTCAGTTTTAGATTTGACCATAAAGGATAATTTAAAAGAAAGCATCCTCAGAAGATGGATCCTAAGCTCATAGAGAACAGCAAACAAAGCATTTTCTCCAAAGGAGCAGAATCAGGTTCTGATCAAGGACATTTCCTTACACTTCAGATCAAATTTTGTAACTTTTATGAATCAATTATTGCCATATTTCTACCATTTTTTTCTGTTTCTACATAGGAGTTTGATTTCTATTATCTGTTGCTGGTTATGTGGGAGAAAAGATGGATGAGATAACTTGTCTTTAGTTCTACCGTCATTGAATGAAGATGCCAAACTTTAGTCTGATGAAGATGACAAGCCAAGTGGGACTCTGGGTAATCTCCATGTGTAGGGAAAAGAATAACACAGATACCTGGTCACCAAAAAAGACTACTGATGCAACAGTTGCAGAAAGTGGCTTGCTATTGACCAAATTAATGTGATTTTCCTCTAGGGCATACAACTAAACTTTTCCTCCCTTGTAATTAAGTGCAGTCATGTGACTGAATTCTGTTCAATTGGAAGAGGCAATGCAAAGCCCTCAGGACCAACCATTTCTCTCTTCCCACATCTATTCATTGGAGATACAATCCCATGAAGTCCCTGCAAGCAAATATTTTAAGATGGCAAAATTAGCTTAAGTTCTTGAATGACTATCTTCTCCACTAGTAATCAACTAGACTTGAGAATTAGAAACTTCTACTGTGTTAGATTGAAATTTGGGAGTTTATCTGTCATATTCAAGAATTATCTTTGCTGATCACTCTCCCCCACTTACACACTGCAAAAAAAGTTTAATGAACTGACTGAAAGAAGGTAGATGCTTGGCTATTAGAGTAGAAATAACTAAAAGGATCCAACTTGGAGATCATTACTAGGGCCCTCCAAGTATCCAGCTTGAATGTAATGAAAATAACTTAAATAAATCCAAACAAGCAAGCAACAAAACAAAACAAAACACCTAGATCTCTAAAGATGGAATGTAAATAGTCTCCACTATCCCCACATTTTTATTTGCAATAATGCCCTAAGATTAAGGCCAATGAGAAGATGAATAATACGCTTGTATCCAAATTTGCCGCTAAGAAACTGAAGACTTCTATTACCTATAGTCCGTCCAAAAGTGGTAAAGAACCTGCCTGCCAGTGCAGGAGATGTAAGAGATATGAGTTTGATCCCCAGATCAGGAAGATCCCCTGGAGGAGGGCATGGCAATCCACTCCAGCATTCTTGCCTGGAAAACCCCACGGACAGAGGAGCCTGGTGGGCTACAGTGCATGGGATTGCAGAAGCAACTTATCATGCATGCACGCATGGTCCAAATCTGGCTTTTAACTCACATCCCTGCTTATGGCTTTTTAAGAATTCTTGAGAAGTGTTAGAGCAAACCAAAGCTCACATATGCTGCTAGTGTTAAAGAATCCACCTGCCAATGCAGGAGACATGAGACATGGGTTCCATCCCTAGGTCCAGAAGATCCCCTGGAGGAGCAAATGACAAAACACTCCAGCATTCTTGCCTGGGAAATCCATGGACAGAGGAGCCTGATGGGCTACAGTGCATGGGATTGCACAGAGTTGGACACAACTGAGCATGCACACATACAAAAGACGAACCTTAGGGCAGTGGGTTACAGCTCCTTTACATGTCCTAGGACTGATTACAAATACATAAAGCAGTGTCTTTACCACCTCCAAAGAGTCAATCAGTCAGTTCAGTTGCTCACTTGTGTCCGACTCTTTGCAACCCCATGAATCACAGCACGCCAGGCCTCCCTGTCCATCACCAACTCCCGGAGTTCACTCAGACTCACGTCCATCGAGTCAGTGATGCCATCCAGCCATCTCATCCTCTGTCGTCCCCTTCTCCTTCTGCCCCCAATCCCTCCCAGCATCAGAGTCTTTTCCAATGAGTCAACTCTTCGCATGAGGTAGCCAAAGTACTGGAGTTTCAGCTTCAGCATCATTCCTTCCAAAGAAATCCCACGGCTGATCTCCTTCAGAATGGACTGCTTGGATTTCCTTGCAGCCCAAGGGACTCTCAAGAGTCTTCTCCAACACCACAGTGCAAAAGCATCAATTCTTTGGTGCTCAGCTTTCTTCACAGTCCAAGTCTCACATCCATACATGACCACTGGAAAAACCATAGCCTTGATTAGACGGACCTTTGTTGGCAAAGTAATGTCTCTGCTTTTCAATATGCTGTCTAGGTTGGTCATACTTTTCTTACAAGGAGTAAGCATATTTTAATTTCATGGCTGCAGTCACCATCTGCAGTGATTTTGGAGCACCCAAAAATAAAATCTGCCACTGTTTCCACTGTTTCCCCATCTCTTTGCCATGAAGTGATGGGACCAGATGCCATGATCTTCGTTTTCTGAATGTTGAGTTTTAAGCCAACTTTTTCACTCTCCTCTTTCACCTTCATCAAGATGCTTTTTAGTTCCTCTTCACTTTCTACCATAAGGGTGGTGTCATCTGCATATCTGAGATTATTGATATTTCTCCCAGCAATCTTGATTCCAGCTTGTGCTTCTTCCAGCCCCGCGTTTCTCATGATGCATATAAGTTCAATAAGCAGGGTGACACTGCCCCAAATCTTTCCAGTGGTTCCTAAAGACCCTACCCAAGAAAAAGCCACTCAGTAAAGGAAAAAACAGAGTTCATGTTTATGAACCAGTTAACACAGATTGCTACAATGAACAGTGATCCTTTCATTTACTTTGCTGTGCACCTGTTTTATCATGCTGTTTACCCTTTGGATACACGATTCCATGAAATGTTTTGGAAATGTCAGCTTTTAGCCCCCTTTGCTAGTAGGAATTTTTTTAATGACAGCTTTCTCTTCTACTCCTCTCTTTCTATGAAAGTGAAAGTTGCTTAGTCGTGTCTGACTCTTTGCAACTCCATGGACTATATAGTCCATGGAATTCTCCAGGCCAGAATATTGGAGTGTGTAGCCATTCCCTTCTCCAGGGGATCTTCCCAACCCAGGGATCGAACCCAGGTCTCCTGCATGGTGGGTGGATTCTTTATCAGCTGAGCCAGCATTTCCTCTGGACACTAGAGCTGCCTAGGCCTGTGGATTGTTGTGTATTACAAAATGGTGGAGTGATGCAGTCAAGAACATCTCTGAATATGTGGGAAGAATGTTATTTTTTCTGTTGAGCAGCCAAGAAAAGTACTAGGGAAACAACTCAGACAGTGTCTCCCACCCCACGACAACTTTCTTATATGGTACCTGACCTGCAGAGTCCCTGGAAGTCTGTCTGTACAACCTGACTGTGCAGATATCCTCTCTGAGCATAATGGATAGACTGGAAGCGGGCACAGCATTGAAAAGTAAACCAGTGAAATTATATTTCCTGGAATTTTCCAGTTTGAGATTCTAGATTAACCTGACAGTCTAGTCAAGCAGATCATGCAAAAACAGTGAAAATGAGGTTAGCATTATCTGTGAAGATCACAGAAGGGAGGGTAAAGCTAGACTGCAAAGAATGGAGAATGACGCAAACAGGCAGAGACTCAGAGGCAAGAGGCCATGAGACCTGGGAAGCGTGAGGCTCGGAGTGACTGCACGGACCAGCCAGGAGTCCTGCTGAAGACCAACTGTGCTCCACCATCTTCAGTTCTGTAAAAGAGAACTCTGTATCTCCTCCACAAATGCCTCTCTGTCCTTGTTGTCATGCTGTTGGCTCTAGCTAGCTCCTGTCAGTTTTGTCTCCTAATGCCCAAAGCACAGGGCAGCAGCTATCCACGCCCACTGAGGCTTACCCCTTCGTGCCCTTAATTCCCTAATTTCAGCCTCATCCAGAGAGCTTAGTTCATTTTACCCACTGTCAGTCTGTTGAGCTGTCAGCATTCCCCCCTCCAAGTCTTAACGATGCAGGGTTCCTGGTAGATTCACTAGACTGTAGAGTATTTTTTTTTTTCCTTCTCAGTTTTGTTGACTGTAAAATTCCTTTCCCTTTGCTTTACTGAAGTCAGATTTCAAATATGTAAGGATTAACCTTTATATGCTTTTAAAGGGGCTTCCCAGGTGGTGCAGTGGTAAAGAATAAAAAATGAAGTAATGCCAAATGTAGAATATATAAGAGAGAAAGAGTATTAGTAGCAGAATAACAGCTTTAAAAGCATATGTGTGTGTGTGTGTGTGTGCATGTGCGTGCTAATTCATGTCTGACTTTTTGCAACCCTCTAGACTGTAGCCTGCAAGGCTCCTCCATCCATGGGATTTTCCAGCCAAGAATACTGGAATGGGTTGCCATTTCCTTCTCCAGGGGATCTTCCCGACTCAGAGATTGAATCCACATCTCCTGCATTAGCAGGTGGACTCTCTACCTTTAGCCAATTGCAGAAGCCCATTACTTAAATCAGAGATACTTTATTCTGTCTGATCAGAAAACCTGTGATTTCTTAAAATCATTTTTTTAGTGTATTGAATTTTCTGTGCTTAGTTCAGTCTACAGTTGGGTTATTTGAGCTGACCTAGCTAGGGTCTGGAGAAGGCAATGGCACCTCACTCCAGTACCCTTGCCTGGAAAATCCCGTGGACGGAGGAGCCTGGAAGGCTGCAGTCCATGGGGTCGCTGAGGGTCAGACACGACTGAGTGACTTCACTTTCACTTTTCACTTTCATGCATTGGAGAAGGAAATGGCAACCCACTCCAGTGTTCTTGCCTGGAGAATCCCAGAGATGGCGGAGCCTGGTGGGCTGCCATCTATGGGATCACACAGAGTCGGACACGACTGAAGTGACTTAACAGCAGCAGCTAGGGTCTCCTATGCTTTACATTGACTTCTTAGGCCTCTTCCAAGTCCAGGCTAAAGGTCACCTGAAAATACTTACCTTCTACTAGGTTAAACATGCATCAAAACAAAGGTGTTTTTGTTTTTTACATTTTTTGCTTTGGGCTTTCAATTCTTATATACTTTAGTAAAAGTCTGTTCTCCATTTAATAGAGAAATACTAGAGTTTACTGAGCACTTCTAACCCTACACTGTCCATGGGGTCCTCAAGGGAAGAATACTGAAGTGGTTTGCCATTCCCTTCTCCAGTCGGAGTTGGTGATGGACAAGGAAGTCTGGCATGCTGCAGTCCATGGGGTCAAAAAGAGTTGGACATGACTGAGAGACTGAACTGAACTGAACTCTAACCCTATGGCCTATGTTATACCAACCTCAGATGCTCTCCAAATAACTTATTTTATTAGACAATGGGAAAGTAATGAGGAAGCACTGATAAGAAGACATCGTTTCTGCAGGTTGCTTTGTTGTTCAGTCACTCGATCATGTCTGACTCTTTTGGGACCCCATGGACTGTAGTCTGCCAGGCTCCCTGTACATGGAATTTCCCAGTCAAGAATATGGAAGTGGGTTGCCATTTCCTTCTCCAGAGGATCTTTCTGGCCCAGGGACTGAACTTGCATCTTCTGCATTGGCATGTGGCTAATTATCAGCTAAGCCTCCTGGAAAGCCAGAGTTCACACATGCACACACCTAAATCAACCAATAAATTATATAAGGTGGCCTAGGGATTAGCTATTCTAGAGCTGGCTTAGATGAGACAGCTCCACTGGGCAAGTTTGGTCAACTGTCTCATCTACTTCCTCAGGTTAACTCAGGCATGTTCTCTTTATGGGGGTAACAGAAATAACAGAACCACTCCGAATTCACTCAAGGCTTGACACTGGCACTTTGTCACTTCTGCCTTACTGTACTACCCAAAGCAAATCACATGGCCAAATGCAGAAGCCAATGGTTGGAGAATACACTTCACTTTTATGTGAGAAACTGAAAAATCCACATGTCAAAGGACTCAGATAGAAAGATTTTTTTAAAAAAATCAAGGACCATGATGCAATCCACCACCACCACCACTCCCAGTGAGCCTGCTAGCACTATATTTGAAATGAATAAATTGGATTTGATATTTTTAGGTTCTTTCTAGCTCTGTAATTACAGTTCTGTAATAAACTTTTCAATATATTGCTTTACCATTCCAAATTATTTTTATTATCCTACTAATCATAGGTATTTGTGGAGATTAAATTTATAACACACTACAGATGCTTCAAGAAATGTAATACATTTATTATTCTATTTCCGGAGAGGACCACAATTAGATTACACTAGAAAATCTATTAACTACTGCTTTTTTTAACTTAAGGGAAAAAAGAAAGGATTTTGTACCCTTGGATGTAATTCATATATCATCAGACCTTACTGGCCTGCAGAAATGGATGAGGTCACATCAGATTTTTTACCACATCACCGTTTACTGGTTCTGTAATCCACCTGTATAAATTGCTACAGCTCCAACCTCCACACCCCACGATGCTACTGAATCATTTTTAAGAGTCCCTAGTCTGCACTATGCATGCTTATAAATAAGTCCACTTATATTCTCCCCCTCCAGAATATTTACTGATACCTTGTCCCTGCAAATACACTTAAGGACAGCATCTTAAGTCTTCTTGACATAAAATACAATGCACCCATTTTAGGTGTACATGTCAATGACTTTTGACAAATTTGTACATTTGGGTAACCTTACCCATAATCTAGATATTGAGCACTTCCATAACCCCAAAATGTTCCAGGTACCCCTTGCCAACAATCCTTCTCTTTCTGCCCCCAGCCCCAGGTAAACACTGACCAACTTCCTTTCACTCTAGATTAAACTTGCCTTTTTTGCAGAGGTTCATGTAAATGCAATTTTTACATCAGGCTTTGAATCTGGCTTCTTTAGCTCAGCAGGATTTAATTGTGATTTATTCATATGGCTGCATGTATCAGTGAGTTTATTCCTTTATACTGCTGAGTAGTACTCCATGGTATGTATACACAGCCATCTGCTTATCCATCCATCAACTGAGGAACATTTGAGATATTTTTCCAAAGAAGGGCATCATGAAAAATGTGAATGTGTCTGGCCAAGGTTTTACATAGGTATATATTATACCTCTCATTTAATCATTATTATAACTACGTAATGAAACTTGTGGCTTTACTTTGCATTTTTTTTAGAAGGCTAATGATGTTGAGCAACTTTCCAAGTGATAATTAGTCATTTGTATATTTTAAGTATTTTCAATCTTTTGCCTATTTTTAATTGGCTCAACTTATTACCAAGTAGCAAGAATTTGTACATATTCTGGACACAGATCCTTCATCAGATACATGTGTTGAAATATTTTTTGCCTGTCATTATATTAACTATCTTTTGTGAGAATTTTTTTAACTAAAACACCTTTATCAGCTTACACTTTTATAGTTTGGGCATTTATGTCCTATGTCAAAAATTTGTGTCTATCTCAATGGATTTTATATCTAATTATTTACTGCTAGTAAATGATACTAATTGTTCTCTAATGTTGTTAAACCTATTTATTAAATATAATAGGTTTGGTGACTATTTTTTAGTGTTTTTTAAACAACAATTTGATTAACAGACACCTTTGCTTCTTCCTGTTCAATCTGAATGTCTTTTTTTTAAATATGTTACTGCTGAAATGTTGAATAAGAGTAAAGGGAAAGGACAATCTTATCGTTTAACCAATTTTAGAGCAAAACTATTCAATGTGATGACTAAGCATGCAGTCACTGCTATATTTTTCTGTAAAAGCTCTTTATTAGATTGAGGAAAGTCTCTTCTGTGTCTAATTTGATGATAGTTTTTCTCACAAATTGGTTAAGTTTTTGTTATTTTTTTCCCTGCTTCTATTTCATATGGATTTTCTCCTTTATTTCATTTAATGTGGTGAAATATATTTCTAAATGCAAAATTAAATTCCTGATTTAACATTATTTGGTCAATTACTTGATATTATCAATCATGTTGTTTTTTTGTTTTTTGGTTTTTTTTTTTTACTTATTTGCTAGGATTTAAAAGTTTTTACACATTTTTGAGGGATCTTGGTATAGAGTTTTCTTTTGTATAAATGTCTTTGGCAGATTTTCACTTCTGAATAAGTGCTGCCCTTATAAAATGAGCTAGAAAGAATTCCTTCCTGCTCTATATTCTGAAAGAGTTTGGTGAAATTAGTGTTATTATTTGTTTAACTGTTTGATAGAATTTACAAATGCATCTAGCTTGCAGTTGTCTTTGTGGGAAGAATTTAGTTATTAATTCAAGTTCTTTAATAGTTATAAAGCTATTTAGAATTTTATTTCTTCTGGAGTCAATTTCGGTAATTTGTGTTTGTTAAGGAATTTGCTCATTTCATGAGGGTGTTATAATTTATTAATATACAGTGGCTTATAGTATTTCCTTTTAGCCCTACAATATCTGTTGAATCTCTGTTACATCCTTTCATTCATGATATTGGTGGTGTGTGTCTTTCCTTTTTTCCCTTCTTTAATCTGGTTAGAAGTTTCTCTACTTTATCACTCTCAGAGCTTTTGTTTACACTGAGTCTTTTCATTTTCTCTTTCACGGATTTCTTTTTACATCCCTACTTCTATTGAGGTTGAATTTAATTTGCCCTTTCTTTTCTTGCTTCATAAGTTGAAAACATAGGTAATTTATTTTGGACCTTGTTGCTTTTCTACCATAAATATTTAAAGCTTTAAAATTTCTCTAGGTGTCACATTAACTGCATCCTATAATTTCAGATATTTATATTTTTACTTTTTCCCATTTCTAAATATTTTTATTTCCCTTGTGATTTCTTGTTTGACTCATTAGTTAGAGAAACATTTTTAAATTTCTGGGTATTTGGCTTTTTCCTAGAATATTGGAAAACACCTTGATGCTTGGAAAGATTGAGGGCAGGAGGAGAAAGGGGCAACAGAGGATGGGAGGTTGGATGGTATCACTGACTCAATGGACATGAGTTTGAGCAAACTCTGAGACATAGTGAAGGACAGGGAAGCCTGGCATTCTACAGTCCATGGGTTGCAAAGAATCGAACACTACTTACCTGAACAACAAGGTATCTTATTATGTCTAATTTAATTATATCATGAGCAAAGAACATACTTTGTATGGATTTAGACCTTTAAATTTATTGAAACTTTTCAAATAGCTGCATGTAGTCTAACTTTAAGAATGTTTCCATGCACACTTGAAATGACTGTGTTTTCTGCAATTGCTAGGTGAAGTATTCTATAATGTCAGTTGGGTCAAGTTGGTGACAATGTTGTTCTAGTCTTCAGTATCCTTACTGATTTTCTGTCTACCTGTTCTATTGATTACTGGCAGAAGACTGCTGTAGTTTCCAAATACAATTGTGGGTTTAGCTATTTTTCCATTCAGTTTGTCAGTATTTAATTCACGCATTTTCAAACTCTATTGTTAATTGTACACATATTTGGAATTACTAAGTCTAACTAATAAGTCTAACTAATTAAATGGGGCCTCCCATTGTGGCACAGTGGTAAAGAACCCACCTGCCAATGCAGGAGACGCAAGAGATGCAGGTTCGATTCCCTGGGTCAGGAAGATCACATAGAGAAGGGAACAGCAAACCACTCCAGTATTCTTGCCTGGAAATTCCCATGGACAGAGACGCAAGAGATTTATTGTTTCTAAGATTTCTAAGATTTATTGTTAACCTTGTATATTTTGTTTCATCTCTCTAATTTTCATCTAGCTGTTTCTTTACATATTGAGAGTTTCTTGAGGACAGTTCAACTGGGATTTTTCATCCAATTTAACAATCTCTTATTTCTAATGAAGTGTTTAGATTATTTACATCTAATGAAAGTATTAGTATTATTAGGTTCAAGTATTTATTATACTATATGACACTTTAAATCATTTTTCTGATACTCTCCCTTTATGGAGTATTATTACACAGTTTTGTCACACAATTCACTAAAGATCTCTTCATTTTTTTCAGAATTTTTTTCTCACTGTGCTTGATTTTGCAGTTTTTGTTGCTAGGATTTTAAGTTCCTTGATTTTCTTCTGGAGTTTCTAGCCTTCTACTAATACCATCAGTGACTATTTCATCTTAGATATTGTTTTTTTCCTGTAAGTTTTATTTTATTTTGTTCTTTTTATATCTTACATTTCCCAACTCTCATATTTTCTTTTATGTAGTTGATATATTTGTAATAACATACTGGGAAACCCTTCATTTTTCAATTGTGGATCTTTTTCTATACACTCATCCAATGTTATGTTAAAGTGCCTCACCTATCAGTATATTGAGAAATTTTCTTTGAAAATCAGACACTGTAAACTTTATGTGGTTGAATGTTTCGTCTTTGTTCACTACCTTTAAAAGGTGTTGATTATTGTTCTGCTTATCAGTTTTGTTATTTAAAGTTAAGCTTGATCCTTTCAAGATTTACTTTAACTTTTGGGAGTACTTCTAGAGAAGTACTACATACTTTTATATAAGTATATAGTACTTATATAATAGCTTATACTCTATGGAATGTTTAGCCACATTTCTAAGGAATAACTTTTTAGATGTCGAGTGAATGCCTTGAGTGATCAATGAGGACTCACAGCTCTGGCTACTGGAAAATTAAATATCTTTCAATCTCACTGTGCAAGATCTGAAAACAATTCAGCTCACAGATCACACATACTTCTTTGTCCAACCTTATGGAGTTTCATCCTTCACATGTTCAATTTAATATTCAGAATAGAATCAATAGGGTACTTGGGCAGGTTTATGGAATACTTGTTCTATGTAAATACCTTATTTTCAACATCTACCCCCACAACTTTCAACCATGATCTATTTGGGGATCCTTTCCCCTGATCTAAGGTTTAGATGGTGCTTCCAAAGAGAAAGCAGAGATGATTTTAGGGTTAACCTTGTTTCCTTACCCACTCCCAAAAATCACAGTATTGCACTGGATGTTTTCCAATATAAAAACACTCTTCATATTATTTTCTTATTTTCTAGCTGTTTTTGATGGGAGGTTAAATATTGTCCCTGTTATTCCATTGTTTACCAAAAGCAAAAATTTTATCTGAGAAGTGGGTGAAGTAGTATAGCTAGGAAACAGTTTTAAGGGGAACATTGTTGTTTATTAACACCAAGCATGGCAAACAGTAATAGTTTTGAAGTTACTCCAAAACAAAAGCCAGTGGAGTGTAATAGCTATGGCCAACCTGACTTAGAATAATCAAACAACAATCTTACCAATAAGAGCAGTGTGGTTGAGTAGAGAGATTTTATGGAAAACTTTAAGAAACTTTCTCTGATTCAAAATTGTGTGTCAGCAATTTGTAAAGGCAATTCTTGATGCAGATGATTCTAGAGAAGCCCAGAGACAATCATTTCCAAATAATCATTCACAGCTTAAAGTATTGTTCCAACATATTACTCAGATGAGATACTGAACAAATGATATAAACTGTCAATATGCGGCTCTGTTCCAGTTTAAGAGAAAGGTTTGGATAACAGGGAAGAAGAATATATAAAAGTTCAGTGAAAATGTCTCTATTGTAAGATGAGTTAAACAAAATAAACATAAAACTATTTGACGGTTAAAAGGTATGGCGGGATGGGTTACAGTTGTCTGTTGGGTGTGGGGAAGGAGAAAAAGAGTCCGTGAAGAAAGGTAAGTTAAGAGAAACTTAATTCATTGTTCCAGAAAACAAAAGAAATTTTAATATAACTGATTCATGTTATCAAAGATATAAAGGCAGACGTGGACACTGAAATAGAAGTTTCAGAATGGGTTGTTCAGCAAGAAAACAAGATAAAGCAAGTACTGACTGATCAAACAGTTATTGACTGAGCAAAGAAATCCAGTGGATAATAATGCAATGGCAGACTTTACTTGGAAGGGATAAAAACTTTATAGAGAATAAGAGAATATACACTATTTTGACGGGGAAGATATTCTGAGAAAAAACACAGAAAGATAAATAGAAGAGAAATCGAATTTTGAAGAAAGGTGAAGAATATTGAAGGCAAACAAATGAGTTGACATATAGTTATTTGATGTGTCTAAAGAAGAGATGTGTACAAATGAAGCAAAATGCACTTTAAATAAGGAAAAAAAAAAAAAAAACAAGAGATTAAGGTGGACCCAAATCTACAGTTGAACAGGCCTCCCTATCATACACACACACAAAGAGCTACAAAAAGACATACCTTAATGATGATATTCTTTAGCTTCAAGGGGCAAGAAGAAAACCTTGCCTAATAGGGAAAAAAGAGATCATCTACTAATTAGAGAAGAAAAATGTGACTGGCCTGAATATTCTCAGTAATCTCAGATAACAAAGTTTTGATGAGAAAAGTCTTTTGACAAAATTATGTATTCCATCAGTCCAGTTATTAATCATATTTGAAGGGATTAAACAGACAGTCTCAAATATTCAGGGATTGTGAAATTAGATAGACAGACAGTCAGACAGTCAGACATTTCCTGGAGAGAAAAATGTTTAAACCAATCTAGGCAATGAACATATTCAAATTAAAAAAACTCACAAATGAATAAGTTACAGTATGAACAGGAAAAAAGGAGCCCCCCCAAAAAAAGAAAAAAGAAGTGGAGAATTTCATCATCTTTGGAAATAAAGTCAGTGTCTACTATTTAATTTCAGAAGTTTATAAATTAGGAAATATACTAAGTATACATTTAAGATTACTATTTGAAGTTATAACAGTGATAATTAGTTGAACCGAGGACATGAGGCCTCCCTAACAAATGATCAGTAGTAGTGGGTAGGAATTGGGTAATAGATCATATAGCAAAATTTAGAAAATAAAGAAACCAACAAAGAAGTCTAGAGTTAACATAAACAAGATGGAAAACAACAAACTATTATGACAATAAGTGTAAATAGAATTGATCCTCAAAATAGTAATTAATTCAACAACACTTTGAGATCCTTGTATATGCCAGGCACTGGAAATAAGATAAGCAAAACAGACCAAATTTACACCTCTATTTAGTTTGCCAGATAACAGAAGATTAGAGAAATAATGAAACTCATGAGTGCTATAAAAAGAAATACAGAATGCTAAGAATTGTACAACCGATATATACGTTCTTGTCTTCTGGAAATTTAATGGTATCTAATTAAAGCTAATATTTGTGACTACCTAGTGAGGATATACCATCCAAACTGATTATTTAGTTTATACAAATGCCCTCAAAGTTTGAGTTAACTTTATATTAACTATATATTAACTTTTATATTTTTCTATTTATCCAAATCAGGTATAAATTTAGATCATCCTTTGATCCACTTGACAATATGAATAGAATACCTAATCTGTTCATCTCTATGATGAACTGTAGAAATGCTCATTTTTCATGTTTTCATTTTTTCTTAAACAAAAAGTAGAAAACAAGATTTACTTCTTTTTTTTTTTTTTCTTTTTTTTTTTTTTTTTTTTTTTTGGTTTTTTCTCCAATTTTATTTTATTTTTAAACTTTACATAATTGTATTAGTTTTGCCAAATATCAAAATGAATCCGCCACAGGTATACATGTGTTCCCCATCCCGAACCCTCCTCCCTCCTCCCTCCCCATACCATCCCTCTGGGCCGTCCCAGTGCACCAGCCCCAAGCATCCAGCATCATGCATCGAACCTGGACTGGCAACTCGTTTCCCACATGATACTTTACATGTTTCATTGCCATTCTCCCAAATCTTCCCACCCTCTCCCTCTCCCACAGAGTCCATAAGACCGTTCTATACATCAGTGTCTCTTTTGCTGTCTCGTACACCGGGTTATTGTTACCATCTTTCTAAATTCCATATATATGCGTTAGTATACTGTATTTATGTTTTTCCTTCTGGCTTACTTCACTCTGTATAATGTTCATCGCAGCACTGTTTATAATAGCCAAGACATGGAAGCAACCTAGATGTCCATCAGCAGATGAATGGATAAGAAAGCTGTGGTACATATACACAATGGAGTATTACTCAGCCATTAAAAAGAATACATTTGAATCAGTTCTAATGAGGTGGATGAAACTGGAGCCTATTATACAAGATTTACTTCTGATTCATGGCAGTCTACAGTGTTACAATACCATTTCCAGATTTGCATAAGCTAAGTGGATTCCAGGGATAGGAAGGAAAAGAATTTGCATGTAAGCAATTCAAATCCTTTCAAATTTTCTGCATTGTGCACACAAGGATCTCCAGTCAGAAAAAAAAAAAAAAAATCCCTATTTTTTTTTTCTTGACTTCCTTTATTTTTACACTGACTTAAAGAAAGTGAAAGCGAAGTCGCTCAGTCGTGTCCGACTCTTTGCGACCCCATGGACTGTAGCCTATCAGGCTTCTCCATCCATGGGATTTTCCAGGCAAGAGTGCTGGAGTAAAGTAGGAGGTAAGTGTTTCTGACAGGTACTTGGTTGGAAAATACTTTGTAAATGTTTCCATTATATTTTCCTCTGAGGAGTCACAGGCTCTTTCGGGGTACCAGGGCCTACAGCATTGACCACATAATTAATGAGAAGTCACTAAATTGTGCAAAGATCCAAAGAGGCCAAAACACCAACAGTCCCCACCCCCACCCCCACAATTCAGCATTTTTCCTGAGGTTTTACCAGTTCTAACTGTGACCTAATTCAAAATGACACGTGGCAAGTGGTCGTTCTACTAATGGTACTTTCCTAGTAACAGACATTTTGTTTCCTCAGATGTTTGTCATTGCATCATCGCAGCTTCTTGGAAACACTTTGATTTTAACTCGAAAAATCAAAACTGTTTCGAGACAACACTGAAGACGCCTTTACTCCTTGGGGCAGCTCTAAATATGAACACAAACAATGCAAATATGTGTTTCATTAGGTGCGTCCTTTGGTCAAGCCTCAGCACAGACATGCTTTCAACATGTGCACAATGAGACGTTAAGCTTTATGAACTGCCGAGGGAGGTGCTGAGGAGGTGGCTTAGTCTGCCAAATTTTTACACATCTGAACTAACAATTTAAGGATCAGTGCAACCTCTGTGACAGATTTACCTTTAACTGTTTGATATAATATGTGACTTTTACCCATACTCTAATATCAGTAGATAAATACAAATGTGACAGTGAAATAAAACCTTTTAAGAAATGATGGCAGCCAGATTTTCATACAGCCTTCAAATATATTCTAAAAACCAAGTATGAATTCAGAACTATATGCAGTTATTCCAGTTTAATGGTGATTTTAGGGGGAAGAAGGAAGGAAGGAAAGATGGAAGGAGAATGGAGGGGTAAAAAAAGGCTATTAGCACATAAAGTTTTTTATTTATATTAACTTAATTAGAAGAGCAAAAGAAAGAGCAAAAGTGTTAGCAATAAGTCAGATGTGTAAAACATTCTTTATAAACTTATGAAATTAAACAGTAGACACTGGCTTTCTTCATTCTTAGATTAATGAAGTCTTTGTGGCTCAGCTGGTAAAGAATCCACCCACAATGTGGGAGACCTGGGTTCGATCCCTGGGTTGGGAAGATCCCCGGAGAAGGGAAATGTTACCCACTCCGGTATTCTGGCCTGGAGAATCCCATGGACTGTATAATTCATGGGGTTGCAAAGAGTCAGACACAACTAAGAGACTTTCACTTGGAAAATTAATATTGACTTATATTAAAGAGTTGGGAAATAATCATTCAGATGACAAGACTCAACTTCCTATAATTTTCTAAGTAGGTATTAAGATATAGTACTGCAAAGGCAGTGTGCTATTTGATATTTTCCCATCACCAAGTGCAAGACTTGGCATACTCATTCATTGTGTCAACAAATCTTTAGTAAGCTACCATATTCGAAATACTATGTTAGGTTGTGTTAGTCGCTGAGTCGTGTCTGACTCTCTGTGACCCCAAGGACTGTAGTCCACCAGGCTCTTCTGTCCATGGAATTCCCCAGGCAAGAATACTGGAGTGGGTTGCCATTCCCTTCTCCAGGGGATCTTCCTGACCCAGGGTTTAAACATGGGCCTCCTGCATTGCAAGCAGATTCTTTACCATCTGAGCCACCACAAGCATGTAATACTGGAACCTTCCCTGTAAAACTTATATTTTGACAGGAAAGACAAATACTGAATAAGAGACTGACGCATTAATGGATAACTCATTGGATTGATAGATGGGTGGACAAAAGGACAGATGGAGAGACGGCTGGATGGAATGGATACTGAAATAGATGACCTGAGAATTTGCATGAGGCTCTGAAACCTTAAGCTTTAGTACAATAGTGTCGGGCAATACTTGCTACTGAAGAAATGTTTGTTCAATGTATGAATGATTGACTAGATGATAACATGAAAGTTATAAATCTTCAAATACTCAAATACCTATATTATAGGCCTATTATGTTCTAAATGCCACAAACAAGTCTTCTATTAGCCTGATATAACACTTTAAAATCTCACTGCTAAATTGCCCATTTCTAAAGAATATGGCAGAGAGAGCTCTTTCTCCACTACTAACTTATTAGAGCTAATCATAGTTAATGAATAATCATAGTTGATCTCACAAATGAGAGAAATTTTTATAAAAGTAAAAATCTCATTACTAAGAAAATGAACAGATGAATATTGAAAGAGTGAATAGTCAGGTGCGTAGGATGGTAACAGAAAAAGGCCTTCAGTCCAAAATTCACTTCTTAGATAGCCAATACATTGTAAAAATTAGGATTCTTTTTTAATTAACTTTATTTTATTTTTAAACCTTACATAATTGTATTAGTTTTGCCAAATATCAAAATGAATCCACCACAGGTATACATGTGTTCCCCATCCTGAACCCTCCTCCCTCCTCCCTCCCCATACCATCCCTCTGGGTCGTCCCAGTGCACCAGCCCCAAGCATCCAGCATCGTGCATTAAACCTGGACTGGCATCTCATTTCATACATGACATTTCACATGTTTCAATGCCATTCTCCCAAATCTCCCCACCCTCTCCCTCTCCCACAGAGTCCATAAGCCTGTTCTATACATCAGTGTCTCTTTTGCTGTCTCGTATACAGGGTTATCGTTACCATCTTTCTAAATTCCATATATATGCGTTAGTATACTGTATTGGTGTTTTTCCTTCTGGCTTACTTCACTCTGTATAATAGGCTCCAGTTTCATCCACCTCATTAGAACTGATTCAAATGTATTCTTTTTAATGGCTGAGTAATACTCCATTGTGTATATGTACCACCACTTTCTTATCCATTCATCTGCTGATGGACATCTAGGTTGCTTCCATGTCCTGGCTATTATAAACAGTGCTGCGATGAACATTGGGGTACACGTGTCTCTTTCCCTTCTGGTTTCCTCAGTGTGTATGCCCAGCAGTGGGATTGCTGGATCATAAGGCAGTTCTATTTCCAGTTTTTTAAGGAATCTCCACACTGTTCTCCATAGTGGCTGTACTAGTTTGCATTCCCACCAACAGTGTAAGAGGGTTCCCTTTTCTCCACACCCTCTCCAGCATTTATTATTTGTAGACTTTTGGATCGCAGCCATTCTGACTGGTGTGAAATGGTATCTCATAGTGGTTTTGATTTGCATTTCTCTGATAATGAGTGATGTTGAGCATCTTTTCATGTGTTTGTTAGCCATCTGTATGTCTTCTTTGGAGAAATGTTTATTTAGATCTTTGGCCCATTTTTTGATTGGGTCATTTATTTTTCTGGAGTTGAGCTGTAGGAGTTGCTTGTATATTTTTGAGATTAGTTGTTTGTCGGTTGCTTCATTTGCTATTATTTTCTCCCATTCTGAAGGCTGTCTTTTCACCTTGCTAATAGTTTCCTTTGATGTGCAGAAGCCTTTAAGTTTAATTAGGTCCCATTTGTTTATTTTTGCTTTTATTTCCAATATTCTGGGAGGTGGGTCATAGAGGATCCTGCTGTGATGTATGTCAGAGAGTGTTTTGCCTATGTTCTCCTTTAGGAGTTTTATAGTTTCTGGTCTTACGTTGAGATCTTTAATCCATTTTGAGTTTATTTTTGTATATGGTGTTAGAAAGTGTTCTAGTTTCATTCTTTTACAAGTGGTTGACCAGATTTCCCAGCACCACTTGTTAAAGAGATTGTCTTTAATCCATTGTATATTCTTGCCTCCTTTGTCAAAGATAAGGTGTCCATATGTGCATGGATTTATCTCTGGGCTTTCTATTTTGTTCCATTGATCTATATTTCTGTCTTTGTGCCAGTACCATACTGTCTTGATAACTGTGGCTTTGTAGTAGAGCCTGAAGTCAGGTAGGTTGATTCCTCCAGTTCCATTTTTCTTTCTCAAGATCGCTTGGGCTATTCGAGGTTTTTTGTATTTCCATACAAATTGTGAAATTATTTGTTCTAGCTCTGTGAAGAATACTGTTGGTAGCTTGATAGGGATTGCATTGAATCTATAAATTGCTTTGGGTAGTATACTCATTTTCACTATATTGATTCTTCCAATCCATGAACATGGTATATTTCTCCATCTATTAGTGTCCTCTTTGATTTCTTTCACCAGTGTTTTATAGTTTTCTATATATAGGTCTTTAGTTTCTTTAGGTAGATATATTCCTAAGAATTTTATTCTTTCTGTTGCAATGGTGAATGGAATTGTTTCCTTAATTTCTCTTTCTGTTTTCTCATTATTAGTGTATAGGAATGCAAGGGATTTCTGTGTGTTGATTTTATATCCTGCAACTTTACTATAATCATTGATTAGTTCTAGTAATTTTCTGGTGGAGTCTTTAGGGTTTTCTATGTAGAGGATCATGTCGTCTGCAAATAGTGAGAGTTTTACTTCTTCTTTTCCAATTTGGATTCCTTTTATTTCTTTTTCTGCTCTGATTGCTGTGGCCAAAACTTCCAAAACTATGTCGAATAGTAGTGGTGAAAGTGGGCACCCTTGTCTTGTTCCTGACTTTAGAGGAAATGCTTTCAATTTTTCACCATTGAGGATAATGTTTGCTGTGGGTTTGTCATATATAGCTTTTATTATGTTGAGGTATGTTCCTTCTATTCCTGCTTTCTGGAGAGTTTTTATCATAAATGGGGGGTGAATTTTGTCAAAGGCTTTCTCTGCATCTATTGAGATAATCATATGGTTTTTGTTTTTCAATTTGTTAATGTGGTGTATTACATTGATTGATTTGCGGATATTGAAGAATCCTTGCATCCCTGGGATAAAGCCCAGTTGGTCATGGTGTATGATCTTTTTAATGTGTTGTTGGATTCTGACTGCTAGAATTTTGTTTAGGATTTTTGCATCGATATTCATCAGTGATATTGGCCTGTAGTTTTCTTTTTTTTGTGGGATCTTTGTCAGGTTTTGTTATTAGGGTGATGGTGGCCTCATAGAATGAGTTTGGAAGTTTACCTTCCTCTGCAATTTTCTGGAAGAGTTTGAGCAGGATAGGTGTTAGCTCTTCTCTAAATTTTTGGTAGAATTCAGCTGTGAAGCCGTCTGGACCTGGGCTTTTGTTTGCTGGAAGATTTTTGATTACAGTTTCAATTTCCGTGCTTGTGATGGGTCTGTTAAGGTTTTCTATTTCTTCCTGGTTGAGTTTTGGAAAGTTGTACTTTTCTAAGAATTTGTCCATTTCTTCCTCGTTGTCCATTTTATTGGCATATAATTGTTGATAATAGTCTCTTATGATCCTTTGTATTTCTGTGTTGTCTGTTGTGATCTCTCCATTTTCGTTTCTAATTTTATTGATTTGATTTTTCTCCCTTTGTTTCTTGATGAGTCTGGCTAATGGTTTATCAATTTTATTTATCCTTTCAAAGAACCAGCTTTTGGCTTTGTTGATTTTTGCTATGGTCTCTTTTGTTTCTTTTGCATTTATTTCTGCTCTAATTTTTTAGATTTCTTTCCTTCTACTAGCCCTGGGGTTCTTCATTTCTTCCTTTTCTAGTTGCTTTAGGTGTAGAGTTAGGTTATTTATTTGACTTTTTTCTTGTTTCTTGAGGTGTGCCTGTATTGACATGAACTTTCCCCTTAGGACTGCTTTTACTGTGTCCCACAGGTTTTGGGTTGTTGTGTTTTCATTTTCATTCGTTTCTATGCAAATTTTGATTTCTTTTTTGATTTCTTCTGTGATTTGTTGGTTATTCAGCAGGGTGTTGTTCATCCTCCATATGTTGGAATTTTTAATAGTTTTTCTCCTGTAATTGAGATCTAATCTTACTGCATTGTGGTCAGAAAAGATGCTTGGAATGATTTCTATTTTTTTGAATTTACCAAGGCTAGCTTTATGGCCCAGGATGTGATCTATCCTGGAGAAGGTTCCATGTGTGCTTGAGAAAAAGGTGAACTTCATTGTTTTGGGATGAAATGTCCTATAGATATCAATTAGGTCTAACTGGTCTATTGTATCGTTTAAAGTTTGTGTTTCCTTGTTAATTTTCTGTTTAGTTGATCTATCCATAGGTGTGAGTGGGGTATTAAAGTCTCCCACTATTATTGTGTTATTGTTAATTTCTCCTTTCATACTTGTTAGCATTTGTCTTACATACTGCGGTGCTCCTGTGTTGGGTGCATATATATTTATAATTGTTATATCTTCTTCTTGGATTGATCCTTTGATCATTATGTAGTGACCTTCTTTGTCTCTTTTCACAGCCTTTGTTTTAAAGTCTATTTTATCTGATATGAGTATTGCTACTCCTGCTTTCTTTTGGTCCCTATTTGCATGGAAAATCTTTTTCCAGCCCTTCACTTTCAGTCTGTATGTGTCCCCTGTTTTGAGGTGGGTCTCCTGTAGACAACATATGTAGGGGTCTTGTTTTTGTATCCATTCAGCCAGTCTTTGTCTTTTGGTTGGGGCATTCAACCCATTTACGTTTAAGGTAATTACTGATAAGTATGATCCCGTTGCCATTTACTTTATTGTTTGGGGTTCGAATTTATACACCATTTTTGTGTTTCCTGTCTAGAGAATATCCTTTAGTATTTGTTGGAGAGCTGGTTTGGTGGTGCAGAATTCTCTCAGCTTTTGCTTGTCTGAGAAGCTTTTGATTTCTCCTTCATACTTGAATGAAATCCTTGCTGGGTACAATAATCTGGGCTGTAGGTTATTTTCTTTCATCATTTTAAGTATGTCTTGCCATTCCCTCCTGGCTTGAAGAGTTTCTATTGAAAGATCAGCTGTTATCCTTATGGGAATTCCCTTGTGTGTTATTTGTTGTTTTTCCCTTGCTGCTTTTAATATTTGTTCTTTGTGTTTGATCTTTGTTAATTTGATTAATATGTGTCTTGGGGTGTTTCGCCTTGGGTTTATCCTGTTTGGGATTCTCTGGGTTTCTTGGACTTGGGTGATTATTTCCTTCCCCAGTTTAGGGAAGTTTTCAACTATTATCTCCTCAAGTATTTTCTCATGGTCTTTCTTTTTGTCTTCTTCTTCTGGAACCCCTATGATTCGAATGTTGTAGCGTTTAATATTGTCCTGGAGGTCTCTGAGATTGTCCTCATTTCTTTTAATTCGTTTTTCTTTTATTCTCTCTGATTCATTTATTTCTACCATTCTATCTTCTAATTCACTAATCCTATCTTCTGCCTCTGTTATTCTACTATTTGTTGGCTCCAGAGTGTTTTTAATTTCATTTATTGCATTATTCATTATATATTGACTCTTTTTTATTTCTTCTAGGTCCTTGTTAAACCTTTCTTGCATCTTCTCAATCCTTGTCTCCAAGCTATTTATCTGTGATTCCATTTTAATTTCAAGATTTTGGATCAATTTCACTATCATTATTCGGAATTCTTTATCAGGTAGATTCCCTATCTCTTCCTCTTTTGTTTGGTTTGGTGGGCATTTATCCTGTTCCTTTATCTGCTGGCTATTCCTCTGTCTCTTCATCTTGTTTAAATTGCTGAGTTTGGGGTGTCCTTTCTGTATTCTGGCAGTTTGTGGAGTTCTCTTTATTGTGGCTTTTCCTCGCTGTGTGTGGGTTTGTACAGGTGGCTTGTCAAGGTTTCCTGGTTAGGGAAGCTTGTGTCCGTGTTCTGATGGGTGGAGCTGTATTTCTTCTCTTTGTTCAGTCGCGCTGTGGGGAGGGAGGGAGGGATGCTGCAAACAAATAACACTGGCGTCCGCTCGCAGTGCCTCAGCCACATTGGGTCTGCCCCCGCTCACGGCGCGTGTAGACTCCCTGCCCACACTGCTCGGGCTCTAGGTTGTTCCGCCGGGAACAATCCGAGGCTGGCCCTGGGTTGCATGTACCTCCCAGGTCCAAGCCGCTCAGGTTCAGGCACTGGGGTAGTCCTCAGAGGCGCAGACTCAGTTGGGCCTGAGTTTTGTGCTCTTCCCAGGTCCGAGCAGCTCAAGTGATGAGGTGTTTGGCGAGCGCCAATGCTGCAATTTATCGCCTCCCCGCCACTCGGTTATCAGGGTGTAAAACCGGCGCACCTTCTCAGGCAGATGTTAACCGTCCAGAGCCCCAAAAAGTTTTAGTTAGCAAAGAAGCCTGCTTACAGTTTTATAGATAATGTCTCTCTGGGGCTGCGATTGCCCCCTTCTGGCTCTGGCTGCCTGTCACCGGAGGGGGAAGGTCTGCAGCCGGCTCTCTCTGTTCAATTCTTTGTTCCGTGTGCGGGCCTGGCGGTCTTAGGTTAGGGCTGGCTTTTTGCGTGGTAGATATCCCACAGTCTGGTTTGCTAGCCCAAATTATTTCGCTCAGATAGTGCTCAGGGTATTCAGGCCAGATTCTTACTCTAAGCGATGCAGCCCGCGCTTCGCCTCCCTGCCCAGCCCCCGCTTGCTAATGGCGCGTGCAGGCGTCTGCGCTGCTTCTCCGCTGGGGGAGTTACCGTAGGACTCGCAATCTGCGAGTTTTAATTGTTTATTTATTTTTTCTTCCTGTTACGTTGCCCTCTGTGCTTCCAAAGCTCGGCACAGATTCGGCAGTGAGAAGGTTTCCTGGTGTTTGGAAACTTCTCTCTTTTTAAGACTCCCTTCCCGGGACGGAACTCCGTCCCTCCCTCTTTTGTCTCTTTTTTTGTCTTTTATACTTTTTCCTACCTCCTTTTGAAGAGTTGGATTGCTTTTCTGGGTGCCTGATGTCCTCTGCCGGCATTCAGAAGTTGTTTTGTGGAATTTACTCGATGTTTAAATGCTCTTTTGATGAATTTGTGGCGGAGAAAGTGTTCTCCCCGTCCTACTCCTCTGCCATCTTGGCTCCTCCCCCCAAAAAATTAGGATTTTAAGTTGCTATTAGGTAATAACTGAACAAACCAATGATTCATTTCAATGATGTCATCCTAAGTGAAAAGTTAGTAAGTAAAGATAAGATGAGTACCTGCACAAAACCATTTAAATTGTATCAGTTTAGTTCAGTTGTTCAGCTGAGTCTGACTTTGCAACCCCATGCACCACAGCATGCCATGCTACCCTTCCCATCACCAGCTCCCAGAGTTTGCTCAAACTCATGTCCATCAAGTTGGTGATGTCATCCTACCATCTCATCCCTTGATTGTCCCCCTCTCCTCCTGCCTTCAATCTTAATTGCATATTCATGTTATTATTTTCCCATTACATTCATAGACCAAGCAACACAATACTATTATTAAAATCTGAGAAATCTAAGAAAGTTATACATAGTTTATATACGTATAGGCAAAGTCTGAAATTATAGCCATAGTCAATTGCTAATCACTTTATAAAAATTTTGGTTGTCTTTAAGTCAATGTTAATTATTATTGAGAAAACCAACTTAACCTCCTATCTGCATTGACTTTGTTCTCTACATTTGAACTATCCATAAGCCTAGGTAAAATGCATAAAATTAGATTCTTATTATTATTTTCATTCAAACTGATCACCTTCTAATTAGTACCAAAAAAGACCAAATAACATTGGTGATTTCTGCTGAAAATTCTGTCTTGAGATCATAGCTTACCAATATTGGGGAAGATTATGTCTATTTAGTACTGAAATGGTTCTGCAGTCATATTCACAAAATCTAGAGGGGACAAGTCAAATTTTTTATTCTCCACTTTCAGTATTATTGAAAATATCCAAAAGGCAAAGACTATTCTAACCAGTATCACTGTAGGAAATGTGTTTGAAGGAAGAGCTGGAAGGGAAAAAGAAATGACTGGGTTTAAGGCTATAAGTGTGCATGGGAACTCAGAGCCATGTTCAAAAATATTTATGAAATAAGTGAGCCTGCCTCTTAGTTAAAGATTTTAAAATACCCAAAATGATTTTACCTGTATAGGACACGGAAACTATGACAACAAAATGAATGATAGATTTAGCTGACCTCAATTTAGAAATTCAATTAAGTAATAAAAAACAATACAGCCATCCTTATTTGGCAATGTGTTGAAAAGTTGATTAATTTCTCTCTTTTTTTTTTTTTTCACTTTGAACTTTTCAGCCAGTTGCTTTTGTTCCATATGAAGCACAGCTTCTAACTCTAGAAAGTGAAGAGCTTGTTCAAAGTGATAGTTAATATTTTAGAAGAAGCCCAATTAATTATATTGTTGTTTTTCCACACCCAAAGGGTGAACCAATTAAGAAATAAGACAGAAAGTCTGACAGAGTGAAGATTTTAAAAAATCATCTGTGTTACTGATACAACTAACACTGATTAATGTGGCTTTCAGAGGGAACTGCAACTGCTCCCTTGAGGCTGCCCAGAGCTGGGCAATTCACCCACACACTCGGAGGCTGAGCAAGGCAAAACTCCCCACATGGAGCCCCTCTCTGTCAAACTTAATTCATGGCAGAGGTCAAAAGTCCTGTTTTCTATAGGCAGGTTGACCCCAGAGAGTAGGATGGGGGATGGATTCCCACCACTTCTGCCAAACTCAACAATGAAAGAACTCTCCTCACCTCCTTGGGGAGAAATAAATGTTAAGACCCAAGGTTGAGAGTATTTAGACAAAGAATATCCTCCTACATGGAAACTGTCATGGAAGTTTCCTTCCCACCCAAAAGTTTTATGAGGAAACTCAAGTTTATAGTGGAACTTAAGAAGCCCTAGGGTGCAACACTGACACAGGACAAAAGCCTCAAGTGTTTAGAGAGAATTCATCTCTTTCCTAAAGAAAATCAGTTATGGGAGCTCAGAAGCCAAACAGATTTTCTTAAATGATTAAACTTTCATTAAAATATCGTGAGCACATTTGCCGATTAGTCCAGGTTTTAAAGTCATGTGGTTGTTAATTTCTGATGTGATAACTGTATTTTCAGAGGCAATGGCTTGAGGTTGAAATGTCTTAAAAATTATGCCACTGCATATACTTTATTTTTCTCCTAGTCTTATACCCTATTCCTGCACCCATCGTGCAGAAAAGTAGTTTACTGTAAGGTTAAAACACTGGCAGTGATACTGTGATTTTGAGATTTGTGAGTGATTTACAGGTCTTTTTTTTCCCCTGTTGTATTTCCCCTTTTCCCCTCACCACACATATTTCATCTGCCTTTCTTCCTATTGCAAACAGGGATTTTGCTCAGAGCAAAAAAGGTACATAAAGAACTCAAAAAATGAGTAACCTGCAGCATTTCTGGTTTTCCAAAGCTTAAGTCTGTAGAAAAATTAGTAAGTTTGTTGAAAAAGTAGCTTGCAAGTAGAAGCCTGTTGATTTGAAGAGCTCAGAGAAAGACATCCTTCAGCCATATTTTCAACCCCCACACAAACTATATTTATATCAGTTAGTGCTGAAAAGGAAAGGAGGAGGGCCTCTTACATAACCTTGAAAAAGAAGAGATGCCCAAGATTTACTGAGATTAAATTCCATGCTCTCTGGGCAGGATATTGGGCTTAATGTGGGAATCAACTCATCTATGGAAAATAGAGAAATGTACTGTTTCTTGTTTGCTTGAGTTTTCAGAGTGATTTCATGCCCGTAGAAAATTCTAAGTCCTCATTTTTTATTATGATACCATATAATACTTAATTTGTAGAAGTTTAGTTGAGAATTTATGTGAGCAATCAACAGGAGATTTATTTACTTAACATAATAGAGAGATCAGGATACATAGGATGAGAAAAGTTGTGTTCAAGTCCCATTGCCACCATTGACAATCTTACTTTGGATACAAAACACTTTCTTGTCTGTAATAATTCTTAGACAACTATCCTATTGGCTTGCTTTGAAGAAAAAGAGCAGGGAATTTCTGAAGTGAAGTGAAGTCACTCAGTTGTGTCTGACTCTTTGCAACCCCATGGACTGTAGCTTATCAGGCTCCTCCATCCATGGGATTTTCCCAGGCAAGAGTGCTGGAGTGGATTGCCATTTCTTTCTCCAGGGGATCTTCCCAACCCAGGAATTGAACCCCGGTCTCCCACATTGCAGGCAGACGCTTTACCGTCTGAGCCACCAGGGAAGCTCCAGGGAATTTCTGAGTAGTTTGTAAATCACACAAGCTCCAGGTATTATTGTAATGATTATGACTGGGAATGTAAACAAGATTACCGGATGATGTTTAGATATATAGTTGGAGATAGATAAGAGCCTTCTCCGAATTCTTACATGAGAAATATATAATTTGATGGAATTTAATTCAAGGTTATTGACCTTTTCCCTTTAAAAATAAATTCAGCTATCATTGTATTTTTAAATCATGCATACATATTATTCCACTCAGAGAGAATGAGACTGGGGATCAAATACTTCATATTAGAAAGTAGAGACAATTAAACCTCTTGGAGAAAATCCATTAGTGATCATGGCTTGGGAAAACAATATTCAGGGCAGGTGCCTTTTTGCTGTAATTTGAGCTTCAATTTCTATCACTATCAATAGCACAGGGATGAGATTAACAGAGTGACTTGTGAAGATGTTATGCATACTGAGAAGAGGAGAAGCCCCTAGCTTCCTTAGATGGTCAGCGGAGACTTCAAAGAGGAGTAATGCTTGACTGGTAGCAAGTCTCACAAGTGGACAATAGGAAGGGGGAGGTGTTGGAGGCAAGCTGTTGTGAGAAGAGACAGAATGTACAACATCTTAGGCAAGAGAGAACATGGCACAGTAAAAAAATTAAAACGTTCTCAAGTGGCTAGAGATTAAGGAAGATGTGGTGGAGAGCTGGAAACCGAGTCAAGAATGATGGCTGGGGATAAAAATGATCGTCCTTCTATGACATATTCAAGAGTTTATAACTGATCCTATAGGCAGTAGAATTCCGAGGGATTTGTTAAAGCATAATGTATAAGATTGATATAGTAGAAGTTCTCCAAGACTGAGCAAATATGGTACCATGAGCTTTTGAGACTGCTTCACTGCCTTGCGTACCCGCTTCAGTTCAACTGCAGAAGCCAGGAGACTCAAACTTAGAAATCAGTTCTTATTCTGACAGGAACCTAAATGTACCAAGGATGAGACAGTTCATTAGTCAATGTGTGCTTGGTTGCTTCAGTCATGTCCAACTCTTTGCGCCGTTATGGACAATAGCCCACCAGTCTCCTCTGTCCATAGGATTCTCCAGGACAGAATACTGCAGTGGGTTGCCATTGCCTGCTCCAAGCCAATGTGTGGATCCACTGTATTAAACTTTTAACCTACCCAAATTGCCTTGGTTTCTTTTACCACTGTTTTCCACTTTTAGTGGGTCTATAGTTAATAAGCCACATGTGTCATGCTTATTTTCATGACATTTTTTCATTTTCAAAAACTTCAATGCCTTCCTGGTCCTCCAAGACTGTCTGTTCTGGCTCATGACCCAATTCTGATATTTCATCCTCTTTTGAGTGGTTCATCTGATTCCAGCAACCTGGCTCTGATTTGACTCTTTTCTTAGCATAAATAGCCCATAAGTTTATCACCTACCTAAATCTACACTCCAGATTTTGCTTTGGGCTTCTTATCTAAAGAACATTTCTTGAATTTCAAACCTTTTATGCCTCCAGATCCCTATATAGTGAGAATCTTATCAAGCTCTCTCTTTCCCTGGAGAGCCAAATTTCCCCCTTTCTTTCAGTCATACGGGTCAAACAAAGGAAAAGTCAACATTCAGGTCAAATATCATTAGCAAATCCAGCTTGGGTTTATGTTGAAAACAGAGTGCCTTGATAAAAAGTAATGCCAAAATATACTCTTTTTCTCACAGTTATAAGTAACCTTACAGTCCTCAATAGGCCAGCTATCATGTGTGCAAGGTCATTCTCTATCTCCTTCCACATTTTTATTTGACAGGAAGACTGCAGCATATCTGCTTCCCTGGACACTCATGGAACTCTTGTTACCATTCTCCAGTACCAATAAGTCTGTTGCCAAAAGAAGCATGGTGAGATGGGAGCTGCCTGGGTGTGTGACTGCCTTTGAACCTTGTCATCACTTATTAATCATCATGTTCTGCTTGAAACACATTGGACTTTTACCAAATCCCAGTAACCAATATGAAATGAGGCAAAACTCACCTTCTTTATTTTTTAACTTATTTTTGTCTCACAGCATCAAAATCAATTCAAAAGGATCTTGCTTTTCTCCTAGAGGATAGAAATCAATTCAAGTGTTAGACTTTCCACCTGAGAATATGTTATTCCTTCTTAAAGGAAGGCTATATGTCTCTTATTAAAAGATGACATGTTTGCTTACAAAATCTGGAAAGCAATATTCTAGGGGAGTTGCTTTATGATTTAAAAGTAACAAAATAGCAAAGGAAAAAAAATCAAAATGGAAAACTTAGGTATAGTCTGATCTGGCAATCCAATTTCTAGAAACATATACTACAGTTACACTTAAAAAATGGGCAAAATAAAATTTATAAGAATATTTCTTTGTAGCATTGTTTACAACAGTAACAAAAAATAATACTCTAAATCCTGATTAACAAGAAGTTGGTTGAATCCATTGTGCTCCATTTCTAAATGGAATAAAATATAACTATTTAAAAGAATTTTGTGAACTATTTTGTGTACTATTAAGAGACATGGCCAAGGTATACTGTTAAGGAAATTGATCCTTATTATTCACAGATTCCACATTTGCAGATTCACCTACTTGGTAAAATCTCTTTGTAACTCTAAAATCAGTACTCAGAGAACTTCTGCATTCACTTGTGGATACGGACAGGGCAGCAAAAAATAAAATCTGAGACCCCCTGGTGCACATATTCAGAGCTGAAGTCAAACAAAGTGATTCTCTGCCTTATTTCACTTCTTATACTGTAAAGAAGTATTTTGGGGGGCCTCTGCTTAGTGCCTCATTCTTTATATTTTTATGCTTTTTTTTGGTGATTTTCCTGTATAAAATGGCCCCAAGCATATTGCCCAAGGGGCTTCCCCAGGTGGTACGGTGGTAAAGAATCCACCTGCTAAAGCACGAGATGCAAGAGACACAAGTTCGACTCCTGGGTTGGGAAGATGCCCTGGAATAGAAACTGGCAACCCACTCCAGTATTCTGGCCTGGGAAACCCCATTGACAGAGGAGCCTGGCAGACTACAGTCCATGAAGCCACAGAGTCGAACCTGACTGAGCAACTGAGCACACATTGTGTAACTAAGTAATTAGTTATTAAGTAATTAGTTATTAGTAATTCCAAAATGTTGGTTGGAATTACTTAGCACAAAAAGGCTTTGATGTGCCCCATCAAGAAAATATATGCCTGATGGCTACAGTGGCTAGCTCTGTGGAAGGCAGTTAATTGACTAGAGAATATATTTTTGCACTTTGGGGAATTTTATGTCAATTGCATGCATTACTGAACCAAAAAAGAAATTTTATACAAGAACAACATTTTACTCTCCCCGCTCACAGTGATTTGAAGAGCAGCTTCTGACGTGTGGCCAATGCAGCAAAGAGATTACTTAAAGAAGATTATAATTCCCAAAGTCTGCCTCCGGATCTGTTTTATCCAAGGAGAACAACTCCTGTCTGGGATAGACTGTCATCCCTGGTGCTGTCCATACCCAGTGCTGAAAAGAGTCCCCAGACTACATGCTTTGTTTCTTTCATGGAGAGAGAAACAAATGTACACTCTTCCAAAACTTCAGTTGGAAAATAGAAAGGGCAGAAAAGGGATTTGAATTTGCTTTTTTAGTGAGAATATGTGGTTCTTTATTACCATAGTTTCACAAAAAAGTATCTTATGCAGGGTGTTAACATAAGCAACATCACTGAAAATAGTTGCTGGTGTCCTTATAGCAATTTAAATTAAACCAAAGCCTTGTATTTTTGGTACAAGATTTGGTACAAATTTATATTTTGTATTTACATTTTTGTATAAATAAATATTTATATATTTATAAATATAATGATGATGATACCATACACTGATTTGCTCAAGTATCATTCTCTAGATGTAATTAGGAACCAGAGAAAAAGATAAGTGATTAAGAGATGAAAATAAACATTTGGTAGAAATTTGGATTCTCTAAATCTGTTTTCATCAATACAAGTCATGGAGAAAGGGACAGGCCAACAGCATATATAAATATGGAGTAGGATCTATGGTAAGATTTCTCTTTTTCTAGCTCTTTTAGAATGTAACTGAAATCAGGGACATTTGAGTGAAGAGGGTTTTGGTTATAGACTGTTGTAGGCTATTCTAGGAATGAGGGCAGAGGTGACAGGCATCAGTCTCACAGAACCTTGAGAACACTGGCAATCAAGGTCTTTTGAATAATTAGACAGGCTGTTATTGTATCATTGTGGGTGTACAAGGATATAATATTGTGAAAACCAAATATACTCCTTTCTAATTTATCATGTGACCTCCCCCTGCCTGAAGTAGCCAATGTCAAAAATCCTTCTGTTAACCAGGAGGATGTAAAGGAGAATGTGGAAACATGATAAATATATTTTTCTATTGATAATATCTTTGAACTTAATAACAGTAAATTTAGCAAGAGCTTTCCTGCAATGAATAGAGATGCAAATCAATTAAAAATAGGGGCATTTTTCAAAAGAAACCATTTCTGTAGTGTTGAAAATTGTGGATCGTGCCTACCCTAATTGGATACTTTTTACTTGAACATCCCAGTTACACACTTTGAACAGAGTGCATTAAAACCAATGTGTATTTGAGGCCTTACACAATAAAACAGCTCCCTCACTACATAGCTTCTCCTGACTACCATCACAGTCACACACACACAACACAAACACACATATTTTTAAACTGGATTTTACTCTTGATTCCTCTGCCTTGGCTTCCTTTTTCTTTTCAGCCCCATTTGGGTTTGTGAGGTTTGCTTGTTTGGTGCTTTTAATTTGGGGGGAGTTATGGGGGCTGATTGAAAATATGTGTGGCAGTGTTAAACCAGACAAATACCTGCTTCAGCATTTACAAGCTGTGTTATTTATCTACTGCTACTGTAAGTAGCTCAGCTGATAAAGAATCTGCCTACAATGCAGCAGATCCCAGTTCAATTCCTGGGTTGGGAAGATCCGCTGGAGAAGGGATAGGCTACCCACTCCAGTGTTCTTGGGTTTCCCCTGTGGCTCAGCTCATAAAGAATCTGCCTGCAATGTGGGAGACCTGAGTTTGATCCCTGGGTTGGGAAGATCCCCTGGAGAAGTGAACAGTTACCCACTCCAGTATACTGGCCTGGAGAATTGCATGGACTGAATAGTACAAGGGGTCGCAAAGATTCAGACACGACTGAGCAACTTTCACTTTCTCTGTAAGAAATCACCACTAACTTGGTGGTTTGAAACAATACAAATTTTTATCCACATTTATTGAGGTCAGACCCCAAAATGTGTTCCACTGGGCATGCTTGAAGGTGTGAGCAGAGCTGCATATTTTCTGGATGCTCCAGGAAGAATCTGTTCTCCTGTCTTTTTCAGCTTCTCAGAGCCACCCACATTCTTTGGCTCATGTCCCTCACCTCCATCCTCAAAGCCAGCAGTGTAGCATCTTTAAACCTCTCTCTGACTTTGACCCTCCTACCTCCCTGCTTCACTTACAAGGACTCCTTTGATTAAATCGAGGCCACCTTGATAATCCAGATTAATATCACCATCTCAAAA
The DNA here is from genome assembly GCF_029378745.1 of Bos indicus. Lineage (NCBI taxonomy): Eukaryota > Metazoa > Chordata > Mammalia > Artiodactyla > Bovidae > Bos > Bos indicus. The sequence continues at coordinate 67,239,834 of NC_091771.1, forward strand.
TCCTTACCCACATCTGCAAAGTTCCTCTAGACATGTAAGGTAACATATCCATAGATTCTAGAGGTTAGGACATGGACATCTTTGGAGTGAAAAGAGGTCATTATTATGCATACCACACTGGCAGTCACTGGACAAGTTAGCTGCTCCTTAAGCCTGCTTCCTCCTCTGCCAACTTAAGATAATAATAATGTTTATCTCATTAGCTTCAGCTCTTGATTTGGGGAGATTAAAAGAAATCTCCTTAGATTTTCCACACTTTCCATTTGCCTTTGCCAAACACTCTTCTAAGAAAGATATTTTAGAATCTAAATTTATTTTGAAAGTTTCTGCATACTAATCAAAAAATTAAAGGCCATTGAATGTTTGGAATTTTACTACCTTTTCATGGTATAATACTTCTCACATGAATTTTGTTCATGTTAAAGATCTACAAAAGTGGCTCTTATTATGTTAAATGACGCTTGTGAGATTGTGCCATTTGGTACAATAGTCACACCAAATAAAGTTACAGAATAAATACATGTAAGGGGTGTGACCCAGGGGAGGAACAAACTTTAGATTTAGACTAAGACAGTCTATAGAGTACTGTCATGATTAGTAAGAGCACTGAGCATGTAACTTCACATCTCCAGTATGTAACCAATTGACTAATCACCCTGACAGAGAATCTGACAAAACTCCAGCCTGTATGGAGATGGGACTAATCCAAATAGTTGTAGGGGATATAAAAACAAGACTGAGGAGCATCTCCTAATGCCTAGATAAGATGACCCAGGGTAAAAAGTATACAGGGATATCCAGCAAGACTTTCTGAACTTGTTTCCACAGATGATCACATCTATACCTATCCTCTTTCTACACATTCACTGTAGTAAATTCAAAACATACAGAAACAGAAGTAGACAGGGACAAGCAAAACAGTGGTTTAATTAGCAACAAGGCAAAGTTCAACCACAGATGAGAGTTGCTCAATACGATTATTAGCCAAAGAATCTCAACTGAGATGGCCAAAAGTTCATTAGGGTTTTTCCATAAGATTGTATGAAAGACTCGAATGAACTTTCTGGCCAACCCAACATAAACTTATCATTTGTTGCTCAATGAAAAATAATTGGAACTCAGATCCAACTCAAGACTTGCCCCACCATTCTGGTCAGGGGAGGTTCCCAGGTCTTATGCTGTGGCCTTGAAAGGTATCTTAGCTGGATCCCAGTAAACTTTAAGATAGCTGAAATTTTCAAAATAACTCGCTTTAATAAAGTAAAAGCTAAGATTATTTAAACTCACTTCAGTAAGGGAGAAAGAAATACCATCTTGACAAAGTTTTAAGGTATCACAAGGGGGATTTTAGAAGTGAGATATTTATAGAGTTTGGATTCTGGCCTCATCTGATTTAAAGAAGGCTCTTCAAAGAAGGGAAGTGATTGGGATCAAAGTTCAAGACAGGGCTGTTCAGGATTGGCGGAGATAGTAAGGGAAGGAAGGGTCTTAGTAAGTACTGAAATACTTTGATAAGCAACCTGTTTGAACAGATGAGCAGCAGACTGTTGTCTCAGGCAAATTGATTTATAAGAATTTCTTGAAGCAAATAGTGAAGTTATTTATTGATTTACAGTCTTATCTCTTCTGGGCTGAAACAAACAGCTAAGTCATGTTGACACAGATGCTCTCAGTTCTTAGCCCTGGTTATGTCACACTGATGTAGGTGTCATAGTTCTGAGTCATGGGGGCCACCCAGTTAAAGACACGGTTTCCTAACCCCAAGCCCTGCTTGCAGGTATGTGAGATCACATAATTTTGAATAGTGGGATAAGAGTAGAATTGGTAAATGTAACTTTAGAGTTGTACTCTTTTTGGGGGGGTCAGGGGTGGTGGATATGTACCTTATAGCCTTCAGGATTTTAGGCACCTGACTAGGGATTGAACCAGGGCATTGGCAGTGAAAGCACCAAGTCATAACCTCAGGACCACCAGGGAATTCCCTAGACTAGGAGAGTTTTCTTTTCTTAAGAACAAAATAAATGCACCCTCTTTCTTCCCTTTCTTCCTTTCCACTGCTTGGAAGGTGATAGAAGGATCCAAAGCAGTTACCATAAACCAGAGGGAAAAAATTTAATGTTGATGATATGTGTGCATGCATGCTCAGTCATGTTCGACTGTTTGTGACCCCATGGACTGTAGCTACCCAGGCTCCTCTGTCCATGGGAGTTTTCCAGGCAACAATACTGGAGTGGGTAGCCACTTTCTCCTCCAGGGGTTCTTCCCAACCCAAGGACTGAACCCACATCTCTTGCATTGCATGCACCAGCAGGGAAACCCAATGTTGAAGATAACAGAAGAAAACAATAATAGACCCCTAGGTTCCCATAATTCCCTATCACCTCAGTCCTGAACTACTTATATTCAGATTGGTACAAAGAAATAGCCTATCTTATTTCAGCCACTGTTATTTTTAGATGTTTTTCAACAGTATTCTAACTAAATCTGCATCTCAAAATCAGTATGTTCGCCTCTCTAGTTACTAGATATTTTTTTTTCTTTACTTAAAAACCACACCCAATCCTTCACCACATCCTATCAGCAATGCTTCAAACTTTACCCCCAAATTGCCTACTACTCTCTCCCTCCCTTCCCGCCCCTCTAATTCCAGCCACCAGCATCTCTCACCTGCAGTAACCTCTCATTCATTCCTTAGGTTTACACTTGAACCCTCTACAACCCATACTCTATATAACTAAAGAAGAGACACTTGAAAACACGAAACAGGTCAGATCATTGCCGTGTATAAACCTTTCCTTTTCACATAAAATAAAATCCAAACTCTCTCCCATGACATACAAAGTGCAATATGATCTGACCCCTGCCTACTTCCCATTGTCAACTCTCGCCCATCTCTTCACTTACGGAGCTCCAGTCATACTAATCTTCTTTAAATTCGTTGATAATCCAAAGGGTACTCCCTTTTCAATAGGCCCTGTGAACCTTATATTTCCTCTACCTAGATTATACCTTCCTCTGATCTTTATTTTCTCTGACTTCATGCACTTACAATGACCAAAAGCATCCAAACGAGCAACTTTATAGCTCTATCTAATTTGAATCTTGCTTCCCAGGGTATAACAAAATTTGTGGGTGATACACATTACTTTCTCTAAACAGCCTCAGGGATAAAAGCTTATAGACTGCTGAGCTGGGAAAGTCACAAAGCAAAACAAACCAAAAAAAAAAGTGTTAGAAAGGAACTAGAATTTGACCTTTTGTTTCACAGTCTAACACTCCCTCTATCTCATCATGGAAGATATCTACTAAAACAAACTTGCAATTTTCAAAGATTTTAAAAGAAATTAAAAGAAGGTTGGCTATTCAGCCTCTAGAATATAATACTGCAGACCTTAAGATATAAGTCTGAAAAGCTGTGGAAGAATTTTGAAAAACATGAAATGTTTGAAATGGCAACCCATTCCAATATTCTTGCCTGGGAAATCCCATAGACAGTGTAAACTGGCAGGCTACAGTCTACAGGGTCACAAAGAGTCGGGCACAACTAAGTGACTAAGAGAGAGAGGGAGAAATACATATAAAAGAGTCTTGAGAATAAAGTTACTGCATGTTATTTGTATAAACATTGGGATTTAGTTAACAAAATGTTCAGGCCAAATATCACTGTGGGAGCCCAGAATGTGTAAGCTACATGGAGTGGACACCAAAGTGTTATCTCCTTTCAGTTAATACGCTTCTCATCTTTGTGGCAATAGGAGAAAGAATAAAGCAGAAAACATATATTCTAAATCCAGCAAAGTTAATACTTTAAACTTCATTCAACAGAAACATGGTAATATTACTTTGGAGATAATGAAAATTACAGTATTTAGATGGAAAGCAAAAAAGAGTGAGAGAATCTGAGTGCATTGTGTGTTTCCTGAGTCAGAAAGATGTGAATTAAAGATACTGTGTTATTGGCAGTAGAATCTATTGTTATTTATGTTATGGTGGGAACTTCATTTCTCCTTATTCCAAGGATTTAACTGTTAAGAGAGTGAGCTACTGAGCATTTAGAAAAGAACTGAAAAAGAAGATTAACAAGATAGTGTTCTAAGTATGATAATACAGAAAGAGTATGGCCTCCAATCAGCACCTCTACTCTTCCTAAGCTGGGTTTCCTCAGACAAGCTGCTTAATCTAAGTTTCTCCTCTGCATCTGTGAACAAGAAACTGTCAAGCAATCTGTACTTAATATGTATTTTTTTAAAAATGGTACAGTTCCCTAGTAGGTCACCTCAATCATCACCTTTCCAGACCTTTTGCAAGTTTCACACTTTGTAAATCAGTTACAACGTACAAGGTCCCTGGAACAGCCCAGAGTACTATTTTTTTTTAAACTTTTAATTTTATATTGGAGTATAGTTGATTAATAATGTTGTGACAGCTTCAGGTGGACAGCAAAAGGACTCAGCCATACATATAGATATATCCATTCTCTTCCAAGCTCCTCTCCCATCCAGGCTGCCACATAAGATTGAGCAGAATTCCCTGAGCTATACAATAGGTCCTTGTGATAACTTACAGTGAATGATGTCGGATTCCTGATCTCCAAAGAAGATTTAGCTTCAAGACCAGGGACCAGGCTTGATCACTCTAGAGCTTTTGTGTAGCAGAATTCTATTAAAATATAAAAAGGGACAGAGAAAGCTTCTGACGCAGACATCAGAAGAGGGATGGACAGTGCCCCCTTGCTAGTCTAAGCAAGGGAGTTATATACTTTTAAAATTGGTTATTTGAAAAAATCAAAAGAATGTCTTAAGGTTGCAAAGATCTTACTAGACCCACTCCCATAATATGGACTGTCCTGGTGGCTCAAATGGTAAAGTGTCTGCCTACAATGTGAGAGACCCGGGTTCAATTCCTGGGTCAGAAAAACCTCCTGGAGAAGGAAAGGGCAACCCACTCCAGTATTCTTGCCTAGAAAATCCCATGGATGGAGGAGCCTGGTAGGCTACAGTCCATGGGGTCACCAAGAGTTGGACATGACTGAATGACTTCACTTTCTTTCTTTCTTCTTTTCCCATAATATACATTTTAAGATGACAGGATTAGTCAGGTTTTCAAGGACAAACTATCTCAAGCAGGATATATTGTTGTTATATAATCCCTACTTAAAGGAATGTAGAAAAACAAATTTGTCCTTTCCTCCTCCTTGAGAATTCTAGACCCCTATCTCCTCTTCAAGAGCCCCAGACCCCTTTCTCCTCCTTGCTGCTGCTTCTGCTAAGTCGCTTCGGTTGTGTCCGACTCTGTGCGACCCCATAGACGGAAGCCCACCAGGCTCCCCCGTCCCTGGGATTCTCCAGGCAAGAACACTGGAGTGGGTTGCCATTTCCTTCTCCAATGCATGAAAGTGAAAAGTGAAAGGGAAGTCGCTCAGTCATGTCCGACTCTTAGCGACCTCATGGACTACAGCCTACCAGGCTCCTCCATCCATGGGATTTTCCAGGCAAGAGTACTGGAGTGGGGTGCCATTGCCTTCTCCATCTCCTCCTTGGGGAGCCCAGAATTATCAACCTGCCTAGGAACTGATTCTCTCATTCCCTGCACCCACCCTGCCTGCCGCCCTTTTCTTTTAGGAGAATTATGTTGCCAAAGGAAAGGAGCGTCATTTTCATTCCATAACTACTTCCTTCTGTGATGGGGCATTGTCCTTAAGTTGTTAAGGCAACATATTTTCCTAACCCTCATATTGAGGGTCTATGATCCAGGTAATAGTTAGAGGAGGCTGTGGCACTCATAGGAACCTGGACAACATTTGTAACTTAAAAGGTTTCAAACAGTTAGAAACAAACGCCATTTTACAGTTACAGATGTAAGGCAAAATAGTCATTAAACCAAGTTAAAACATAATCAAAATTAAGAGTCGCATTATGTCCATAGTTACATTTAGTCCATCTTAGGATTGTTAGATGTCATCAGATCAAGAAAAGGTGTCACATATGATTGTTGTTGGTGAAGGTATTCATAGACTTGAAGAAAGTCCTTTCCTTGAAGTGGAGAAACCCACCATGGGAAGCCTTCAATTGATAAGGAGGTTGAAAAGCTGAAAGCTGAGTCACACAGTTAATTCTAAGGCTTTAGGATCTATGAAATATCTATGCATAAAAACTGTCTGTCATTGAGATAATCCTATTTTGGGGGAGCAGTTAGAGCACTCATTAAAGGTATTGGTAAACCTTCAAACCAACTGTCTTGTGTTTCCTGAGTTAGGTTACACAGATGCCTCTTAATAATGCCATTAAGCTTTTTCTACCTTTCCCGAAGACCGGGGTCTCCAGGAACAGTGTAAGTGATATTCTATTGCTAGAGCTTTCAACACCCCTTGATTTACATCAGCTTTAAAGATGGAGCCATTGTTGCTCTGAACTTTAGAGTTTAAGATCATACTTACATCATGAGAAGTCAGTACAGTAAGATTTCGCCCATTCCTTAACCTCAGGCTTTAATGGATACTGCTTTTGATGTGAAAATGGGCGAGAGTCTTTGAACTTGATAACAACAGAACCGCATTTTGTGCTTGACCCATAATTTTTCCATCAGCCCACCCTCTAGGATTTACATTTTGTTCAATTAAAAAGAGCAGGTTCCATATTCATGAAACTAGAGGGCTGGACCTTGTTCAGCATATCCCTCCCCAGAAGGGGTGAGGGAGACTCTGGCATGATTAGAAACCCATGAGAAAATAGCACTGGAGTCCCAGTTGCAGCTTAAAGGATGACTGAAATAATATCATTTGGCTCAACCCGACAGTCCCATTACAGTAGTGGATTGGGAGGAAAGTGGACCAGGGACTTCAGTGAGCACAGAGAAAGTTGCCCCAGTGTCCAAAAGGAATGACTGACTGCCCCTCCACAGTTAGTAATACCCAGGGCTCCTCAGGTATTATTAGGATGAGGGCTTGTGTGGGGGCCCTGGGCACCTTTGGTCCCAACTGTCTTGAGAGTCTGACCCCTGGGGCCTACACCTCAGAAGACAGCCTCTTCTCTTGTCCTTTGCAGAGCAGACAGGGAGTTGGGGGGTAGCTTAGATGCCTGAGGGCAATCCCTCATGATATGCCCCTCCTTTTCACAGTAATAGCAAGTCCGTCCCTTTTCACCTGGGTCCCTCTGGGCATTTTTCCCAGGCTGTTTCAGAGCAGGTCTAACAGCCATTGTTGAGGCTTCAGTCTTTTGCCTGATTTCTTTTTTTTCCCTTCCTATTCTCCTCCTCCTATACTCTACCATAATATATCATCTGGGCCAGCTGCAACAGTTTTTCTGAAGACTGATTTGGTCCAAACGTCTGTTTTCGTAACTTACAGCAGATATCTGGAGCTGACTGCGTGAGAAATCTATCTTTTAAAATTATTTCTCCCTCTGTAATTTTGAGATCAACGTCAGTAAACTTGCAGAGCCCCCCATAGTCTATCTAGGAAACTTAGCATAGTTTAAAGTCAGTGCGCACTTGCTTGAGTCCTTCAAGAATACATCTGGCAAAGTGGCTGTGTTATGGGAATCGCTTGGCTCCCAGTAGGGAGAAGAGCAATTTCGTGCTCCTTCATCTCCAAAAGTAGTAGCTTCCCCCAAAACTCAAGTTTTCAAGTAAAGTAAAACTAGTTCCGTAAAGGCTTCTATGTACTTTTGGATCCCCTAAATAGTCTCAACTGCATTGGTACTGTTTGAATTTTTACGGAGACTGAGGCAACCCCTCCTAGAAGGGTGCCCTCTCAGCCTGTTCAGTTGGGAGCCCCAGATACAGGGGAAAGGAAGAAGACAGGAGGGAGCTACAGGTTTCCCACCCAAATCTGCACCCTTAGGACATAAGTCTGGCATGTCTTGCAGAGAGATAAAGAGCAACACACATGGCACTGCTATCCACTTCTCTTGTTTTCTACAGAACCAAACAGGTCTAATTGTAAAACAGTATGGTAATTAAGAGACCCTTCAACAGGCCAGCGTTCCCCATCTTCCAAAGGATCCTGTGGACATTCAGTACCACAGAAGAAGATCAGGTGTGTCTTTTTTAAACTCTGGGGATCAAACTTGTCCCAGCTTTTTAAAAAAAAATACATCTTAAAAGAGTGGTTCTGGAACTGTTAGCTCCCATCTGTAAAGAGAAAAAAGCAGCATCCACAGCCATGGATTCTTTCCACCAGAGGCATCCCTCCCTGTTCTAGGTGGGGGTGTAGAGAGACTTTCCACTGAAGCTTTCCTCCCCTGGTCGGACTCAGTCTGTCGCTTACTGACACAAGCGCCTTACTCATCTCTCCCGGTTCTACCACCGAAACTGGTGGAGATGCCCCAGGGGTAGACCTGATGGCAACCCAAAATTATTTAGCTCCTTACCACCAAGACCTTTGTTTGATTTCTTATCCTCCTCTGATGCCGCCCGGAGTGGAGCAGAGTAGTCTTTTGAAATGTTTCCCAAGCCAGGACTACTAGGGGAAGCATCCGTCTTCCCTCTGCCTGTGCACATTCCTGAGTACAGTCCTGACTGCAGTAGACATGGTGAGTCACCCAGGGATGAACAACAACCAAGATGTCCCTTCTGAGTGTCACCACACTAGTATATGTGATAGCAAAAGAGGTGGTGGACAGTCAGCCAGTGAGGAAAAAGTGATTTTTGTCCTCAAGCCATTAGGGCCAATCCTTCCACTTCATTTCCACAGATTCCACAAAAAGAATACCTAAGGAGATGAAACAGAAGCCACTGGAGAGCTTTCTCTGGTCTGCTAAGAGCTAGCACTACCAAAGGAAGAAGCCCATTGCACTTCCAATCTGACCAGATCCTGCAATTCCTGATCTGTGTCCTCAGAAACCTCACGGTCACCAGCAGTGCTTCTAACCACATAGATCAGAGGCGCAGCCAAGACAAAGACTCACTTTCAGGTCGCTGGCCCCTGAGGCATGCAGCCAAGATGGACAACGCTGCTGAAGCTAGAGTTTCACTTCATTTCCAAATGTGCTCCTGTAACTTTTGGCTCCTAATAAGGCTAGGCGCTTCCATGCATGGGGTCTAAGTAAAAGTACATAGCAACAGCATGGATCAAAAGTCCCTTGAAAGTCTATAATCTGACAGATTAGGTTAGTAGTTCTAATTCCCCACACAATTATGAAATGATCAAAGAGACCAGGAAAAGATGAACTAGAAAGGAAAGTTTGGTCCACACGCTTCGCCCATTTCTAGCCACTCCCTTTGCAGGGATGGTGGGTGTCTCTTGGCATTGGCAGGTCAGTATAAACCTCAGACAAGGCTCCCCTTTTGGGGGCTGGCTTCAGTCACTACAAGGCACTGTGAAACCACAGAGCAGGGCTCATCATTTGCTTCACGCAGGTCATGTCATTCATTCACACAAGCACACCGAAGAGTTAGTAAAGTAAAGCAGAAAACGTGTATACTGAGAAAGCAGAGAGGCTAGAGCTCTGAGTGCCCTTACATTGTCCTGAAGATCCCCCAAGAAGACGAGCCCCCAAGATGATAGCTTATGGTGAATGATGTCAGATTCATGATCTCCAATACAGAAGATTCAGCTTTGGGACCAGGAACCAGGCTTGATCACTCAAGAGCTTTTGTATAGCTGCTGCTGCTGCTAAGTCACCTCAGCCGTGTCTGACTCTATTTGACCCCATAGATGGCTGCCCACCAGGCTCCCTCGTCCCTGGGATTCTCCAGGCAAGAACACTGGAGTGGGTTGCCATTTCCTTCTCCAATGCATGAAAGTGAAAAGTGAAAGTGAAGTCACTCAGTCATGTCTGACTCTTTGCGACACCATGGACTGCAGCCCACCAGGGTCCTCCGTCCATGGGATTTTCCAGGCAAGAGTACTGGAAATGGGTTGCCATTGCCTTCTCTTTTGTGTAGCAGAGTTCTATTAAAGTATAAAAAGGGACAGAGAAAGCTTCTGACATAGACTTCAGAAGGGGGACAGGCAATGCCTCCTCGCTAGTCTAAGCAAGGGAGTTATATACTTTTTTAGTTGGTTATTACAATAAATCAAAAGCATGCCTCAAGGGTATAAAGATCTTACCAGACCCACTCCCATAATTTGTATTTTAAAATGACAGGATTAGAACTAACAACAGAAAGATTTTACCTGATCCATTCCCATAATGCACATTTTAAGATAACAGGATTAGTCAGAAGGTTTTCAAGAAGGAGAAACTGTCCTCAAGGAGGATACATTGTTGTTATATAATCCTTACTAAGGAATGTAGGAAAAAATGTTGTCCTTTCCTCCTCCTCGAGAATTCCAGACCCCTATCTCCTCTTCGAGAGCCTCAGACCCCTTTTTCCTCTTCTGGGACCCTGGACTTCTTATCAACCTGCCTAGGAATTGACTCTCTCACTTGTTATCTATTTTAAATACAGAGGTGTGCACCTGTTTATCGCAAACTTCCTAACTATCCTTTCCCCCCATCCTTCCCCACTGGGAACCATAAGTTTGCTTTACAAAAATAGTGGTATGTTATATTATCTTACTCCTTGGAAGAAAAGTTATGACCAACCTAGATAGCATATTGAAAAGCAGAGACATTACTTTGCCAACAAAGATCCGTCTAGTCAAGGCTATGGTTTTTCCAGTGGTCGTGTATGGATGTGAGAGTTGGACTGTGAAGAAAGCTGAGCGCTGAAGAATTGATGCTTTTGAACTGTGGTGTTGGAGAAGACTCTTGAGAGTCCCTTGGACTGCAAGGAGATCCAACCAGTCCATTCTGAAGGAGATCAGCCCTGGGTGTTCTTTGGAAGGAATGATCCTTGAAGCTGAAACTCCAGTACTTTGGCCACCTCATGTGAAGAGTTGACTCATTGGAAAAGACTCTGATGCTGGGAGGGATTGGGGGCAGGAGGAGAAGGGGACAACAGAGGATGAGATGGCTGGATGGCATCATTGACTCGATGGACGTGAGTCTGAGTGAACTCCGGGAGGTGGTGATGAACAGGGAGGCCTGGCGTGCTGCGATTCATGGGATCACAAAGAGTCACGATCACACGATCACGATCACATGACTGAGTGACTGAACTGACTGACTGACTGATATTATCTTCAACAGGTATTTCTCAATTCTATCTGCCCTTTTTAATTGCCTTATCTCTTTTTCATTCATTTAAAATTATTTTACCTTTTATTTATATATCATCTAGACAAAATTAACTGACTCTCTCTTACATATGGATAAAATATAACAAGGTTGCTGAGTTATGGAACACTGGAACCATGAAAATTCATACTATGTTCCTTGGATTATCTAGACTTAAGGTTAATTATAAAACACACGCATGTTATTAGTTATTAGTTCTGTTTCTTTGGAAAACCATAACTAATAAAAATACATATCAAACGTGTTAGCACAGGGTTTCTTGAAGCCAACAATACAGGTATTCGATACAAGTCAAAGATCAAATACACCATAGGCTACTCAGAAGCCATTTTCTTCACTGTTAGCCTATTGAGCATTGTTTCCTGAAATGATATTTTTGCTGAGGCAGTTTCAATTCAGAGAAACAATTCACAGACGGCCTTACTGTCAGACTCATATTGACCTGAATTCAATGTACAATAATATTAAATAGTCACTACACATTGATACCTACTATGTGTCTGGTCCTTATTAATGATAATCCTGCAAGAAATATACTGTTATACTCATTTTATAGATGAAGAAATTGCCCAGGTAAGCCCTTTACCCAAAGAAATGTCTCAGTCAACACTGAAATGTAAAGAGTATCAGAATGACAAACTACCAATTAACCACTTAATCAGGAAGCATTCACTGGACATGTTATGTGCATTGAATACATACTATATTGCACTGTGAATGTCTAAGATGGTCAGCAGACGTATATTTTGGAAAGACTTTCTAAAGGCCAAAAAGATATCTTGTCAACTCTTAATTATTCAGGAAAAAAAGAAAAACAGCTCATCAAAGTTTCCCTTTCTGTAATCATTTCAGCTAAGTTATTATTGTTCCAGTTCCTGCCTTACCAAAGACCTCCAGTCTCTTATATCCAGCTGTATCAAGTGAACAGCTTAACTGAAAAACACACTAAATCTCAGAATTAACTTGTCCCTGGTTTCTTTCCTTCCCTAACACACCAATTCTAATTGACCAGCCGCTGCTCCACTCTTTACATTTCGATACAAGTCAAAGATCAAATACACCATAGGCTACTCAGAAGCCATTTTCTTCACTGTTAGCCTATTGAGCATTGTTTCCTGAAACGATACTTTGGCTGAGGCAGTTTCAATTGGTGCTCTTTCAATTCAGAGAAACAGTTTCGCAGACTGCCTTACTGTCAGACTCACATTGACCTGAATTCAATGTACAATAATATTAGTCACTACACATTGATACCTACTGTGTGTCTGAATTGGACGACAACTAATTTTTGTTCCTGGTAGAATCTTGAGCCAAGCCATCATCATCATTCACCAGGAATGCCATCAGAGCCTCCTAATTTGTCTTCTTGCTTCTATTCTTGTTCCCCTTCCCCAGAAATCAGAATGATCTCTCAAAGTCTAAATGACGTCCTGTCGTCGGACACAACTTAGTGAATGAACAACCACCCCTCTCGCCACTTACGACACTCCACAATTATAAAAATATAAACTCCTTCTCATAGCCTACAAGATTTTGCATAAATTAAACCCCATTATCCTTTTTGTTACTACCTTTTATCACCCTAAATTGTTCACTGTACTTCAATCACACTGGCTTTATCTCTATCCCTATACATCTTTTATATCTATACCCATTCTCTTTTCTGATTCACCAGTTTCCCTCTCTCTAGACCATTCTTTGCTATCTATTATCCCATTCTTTTACCATCCTGTTCCACCTAAAATGCAATTCCTCAGATAGACCTTCAGTAGAGGCAAAAATTATCAACAAAATATTAGCAAACCAAATTCAACAATACAATCATCAAGTAGGGTTTATCCCAAGAGGTAACAACTTTTTAACATCCACAAATCAACCAATGCGATATACCATATTAACAAACTGAAGAATAAAAGTCATATGATCATCTCAATAGACGCAGAAAAAGCTTTCAATAAAATTCAACATCTATTTATAATTTTTTAAAAAAGAAAAAAACATTCTCCAGAAAGCAGTCATAGAGGAAAAATACCTCAACATAATAAAGGCCATAAATGACAGACTCATAGCTTATATCATACTCAATGGTGAAAAGCCAAAAGCATTTGTTTAAGGTCAGGAACAAGACAAGGATGCCCACTTTTGCCACTTTTGTTGCTGTTCAGTCACTCAGTCATGTCTGACTCTTTGTGAGCCCGTGGATTGCAGCACACCAGGTTTCCCTGTTCTTCACTATCTCCTGGAGTTTGCTCAAACTCATGTTCACTGAGTTGATAATGTCATCCAACAATTTTATTTGCCACTTTAAATCAATATATTTTTGGAAGTGCTAGCCACAGCAATCAGGGAAGAAAAAGAAATAAGAGGAATCCACATCGGAAAGGAAGAAGCAAAACTGCCACTGTTTGCAGATGATATGCTACTATCCAGAGAAAACCCTAAAGATGCTACCAGAAAACTACTAGGACTCATCAATGAAGTCAGTAAAGTTGCAGAATACAAAATTAATACCTAGAAATTGGTTGCATTTCTATACACTAATGAATTCGATCCTGGGTCGGGAAGATCCCCTGGAGAAAGGAGAGGCTACACACTTCAGTATTCTGGCCTGGAGAATTTCATGGACTATATAGTGGAGAAATATCAATAACCTCAGATATGCAGATGACATCACTCTTAGGGCAGAAAGCAAAGAGGAACTAAAGAGCCCCTTAATTAAAGTGAAAGAGGTGAGTGAAAAAGTTGGCTTAAAACTCAACATTCAGAAAACTAAGATCATGACATCTGGTCCCATCATGGCAAATAGATGGGGAAACTGTGAAAACAATGACAGACTTTATTTTTGAGGGGCTCCAAAATCACTGCAGATGGTGACTGCAGACACTTGCTCCTAGAAGAAAAGTTATGACCAACCTAGACAGCGTATTAAAAAGCAGAGATATTAGTTTGCTAACAAAGGTCCATCTAGTTAAAGCTAAGGTTTTTCCAGTAGTCATGTATGGATGTGAGAGCTGGACTATAAAGAAAGCTAAGCACTGAAGAATTGATGCCTTTGAACTGTGGTGTTGGAAAAGAATCTTGAGAGTCCCTTGGATAGCAAGGAGATCTAACCAGTCCATCCTAAAGGAAATCAGCTCTGAATATTCATTGGAAAGACTGACACTGAAGCTGAAACTCCAATACTTTGGCCACCTGACGTGAAGAACTGACTTCTTAGAAAAGACCCTGATGCTGGGAAAGATTGAAGGCGGGAGGAGAAGGGGAGGACAGAGGATGAGATGGTTGGATGGCATCACCGACTCAATGGACATGAGATTGAGTAAACTCCGGGAGTTGGTGATGGACAGGGCCGCCTGGCGTGCTGCAGTCCATGGGGTCTGAAAGAGTTGGACACAATTGAGCGACTGAACGGAACTGACAGACCACGGGGTAGCAAAGAGTCAGTCACAACTGAAGACTTTCACTTTCTGTACACTAATAACAAGTATCAGAGAAGTCAAGGAAACAATCCTATTTGCCATCTCATCAAAAAGAATAAAATACCTAGGAATAAACCTTCTAAGGAGGGAAAAGACCCAGACTCTGAAAACTACAAGACACTGATGAAAGAAACCGAAGATGACACAAACTGATAGAAAGATATACTGTATTCTTGTATTGGAAGAAGCAATATTGTTAAAATGACCATATTTCCCAAGGCAACCTACAGCCTGAATGCAATGTACATCAAAATACCAATGGCATTTGGGAAGTCCAAGATCAAGGTGTCTGCAAAATTGATATCTATGAGAACTCCCAGGAAGGCTTACAGAAGCCTGTTTTCCTGCTGTGTCTTCACATGCTGGGGAAAATAAGATTTGGGTATCAATTTTTCTTCTTGTAAGGACACTAATCCCATCATGGGGCCCTACTCTCACAACCATATCTAAACCTAATAATTACTTCCCAAAGGCCTCACTTCCTAACACCATCACTTTGGGGATGCCAACAAAATATTGCAAGGGGGTGAATATTGCAAGGGGATGCAAACAAAAGTCTGCAACAAATGGCCTTGACAAAAAGAGGAGAGAAGTAAATATGCATGTTAACATCTAACTGTATTTTTAAGAGGACAAAGTAACTGCAAAATATAAAACAAAATAAGACACCTTACTTTATATTACTCAATCATGTAAATAAATCCTGCAAAATAATATTGTTTAGATTAATCCCTGCATTAAACAAATAGTTGCAACATTGATCAAAGAACAAAAATTAAACTATCTTTTGGCATTATGTAATTAATGAAAAAAGTGTATTCCTTAGATATTTTAATTGAGTAATCACAGAATTAAAATGAAGACTTTCAGGAAGATTGAATAAATTTTATACAGATGTCTTGAATTAATGCAATATTAAAGTTGTAATTTTTTAAACTTTTGAAAATCTCTTTTTAAAAACTTAAAAAATACTCTATTTTTAAACAATATTTAGTTGAAGGATCTAGATAACAACAAGGTAAAAGTTAAAACTTTCAATTACTCTGGCACTTACTGTCAAAGTCCTCCAGGATATTTTGGGAGAGAGAAATGTATAAGTAGCTCAAAAATGTACATTTTCTCATACATATAAAATGGTCAAATATTTCCTTCTTGATAAAAAGTTTTGATTTTATGGAAAATGAGCTCTTACCTAAGTATCATTAATTGTGCAATAACAATTATTTCCTGATACTATCTTTAATCATTTCCTCCTGCTGCTGCTAAGTTGCTTCAGTCCGACTCTGTGCGACCCCATAGACGGCAGCCCACTAGGGTTACCCCCATCCCTGGGATTCTCCAGGCAAGAACACTGGAGTGGGTTGCCATTTCCTTCTCCAATGCATGGAAGTGAAAAGTGAAAGTGAAGTCACTCAGTTTTGTCCGACTCTTAGTGACCCCATGGACTGCAGCCCACCAGGCCCCTCCATCCATGGGATTTTCCAGGCAAGAGTACTGGAGTGGGTTGCCATTGCCTTCTCCATAAACTTACTCTTCTATAGAATAGTACAGTTTCTAAAGGTCATTTCATAAGAAAAAAAGTTTCAGTGACAAAAAGGATGAAAATTACATAATTTCTCATTATTACAAAATTCAAAGGAACAAGAGAGAAAAAAAGTAAGACTGTAAAAACACTCTCTTCTTTGATCCTAAGTAACATGCATGGTTTGTCCCACCCTGTAATTTTGTTTCTCTGCAGTTTAGTTTTTTAAGGATCATCGAAAAAGCAAGAGAATACCAGAAAAACATCTACTTCTGCTTCTTTGATTATACCAAAGCCTTTGACTGTGCAGGTCACAACAAACTGTGGAAAATTTTTAAAGAGATGGGAATACCAGACCACTTGACCTGCCTCTTGAGAAATCTGTATGCAGGTCAAGAAGCAAGTTAGAACTGGACAAGGAACAACAGAACAGATTGGTTCCAAATCAGGAAAGGAGTACATCAAGGCTGTACATTGTCACCTTACTTATTTAACTTATATGAAGAGTACATGATGTGAAATGATGGGCTGGATGAAGCACAAACTGGAATCAAGATTGCTGGGAGAAATATCAATAACCTCAGATATGCAGATGACACCACTCTTATGGCAGAAAGCGAAGAACTAAAGAGCCTCTTGATGAAAGTAAAAGAGGAGAGTGAAAAAGTTGGCTTAAAGCTCAACATTCAAAAAAACTAAGATCATGGCATCCGGTCCCATCACTTTATGGCAAATAGATGGGGAAACAATGGAAACAGTGAGAGACTTTAGTTTGGGGGGCTCCAAAATAACTGCAGAGGGTAACTGCAGCTATGAAATCAAAAGATGCTTGCTCCTTGGAAGAAAAGCTATGACCAACCTAGACAGCATATTAAAAAGCAGAGTCATTACTTTGCCATCAAAGGTCCATCTGGTAAAGCTATGGTTTTCCAGTAGTCATGTATGGATGTGAGAGTTGGACTATAAAGAAAGCTGAGCACCGAAGAATTGATGCTTTTGAACTGTGGTGTTGGAGAAGACTCTTGAGAGTCCCTTGGACTGCAAGTAGATCCATACAGTCCATTCTAATGGAAATCAGTCCTGAATATTCGCTGGGAGGACTGATGCTGAAGCTGAAACTCCAATATTTGGCCACCTGATGTGAAGAACTGACTTCTTGGAAAAAACCCTGATGCTGGGGAAAATTGAAGGCAAGAGGAGAAGGGGACGACAGAGGATGAAATGGTTGATGGCATCACTGACTCGTTGGACATGAGTTTGAGCAATCTCCGGGAATTGATGATGAACAGGGAAGCCTGTCATGCTGTAGTCCATGGGGTTGCAAAGAGTTGGACACAACTGAGCAACTGAACTGATAGTTTTTATATTAGTTATGAAAATCTAAATTGTTCAATCAAACTTATATATGTGTACATTTTTTCTGTACAATTTGTAAACATGATTTGTAGGCAGTGTCTAAGTAAGGAGAGATTAACAAACTTCACTCTATGGCCACAGTAGACAATGGTTAGAGCCAAGAACTGACACTAAGCAAAGGTGAATTTTAAGCCAGTCATTATACTGCCTTCCAAGAGCCATGGATGAACTGGCATGAAGAATGAAATATGAAGTCAAAGGAAACAGAATTACTGGAAAATGTAAAGGAAGGGAAGGGGAAGGGGATTATTTCATTGCCAAAAAGACTTACTATCTTAACTCCAAATTTGTTAGTTAATGAGAAGCCAATTATGATAGCTTCAGTTATGATAAAAGAAGCTACCTGAAAATAAAAATCATGTTTTAAAACAGGTATTTTCTTATTACAATGTGAAGGTGGCAAAAACAATAAATCATGGGTCACACATTCAAACAAGCATAAAATCTAGGATGGAAGGCAAAATGTAAGTGACTAAAAAGTGTCTATAATAAAAAATATCATGGAAGCAAGAAGACTAGGCAAGATACTGGGTAAAGATGATAATAGCCATCCATTTAAGCATTACTATTGCTTATTATTATTAAAAATATAATAATTATTTCATAATGATATGGTTATAAATTGATAGTTTAATTTATAATACTTTTTTTCTTTTTTTAAATTTAATTTTATTTAATTAGAAGCTAATTACTTTACAATATTGTATTGGTTTTGCCATACATCAACATGAATCCACCACAGGTATACACATGTTCCCAATCCTGACCCCCCTCCCACCTCCCTCCCCATACCATCTCTCTGGGTCATCTCAGTGCACCAGCCCCAAGCATCCTGTATCAAACCTGGAATCTGGTGATTCGTTTCTTATTTGATATTATACATGTTTCAATGCCATTCTCCCAAATCATCCCCCCCTCCCTCTCCCACAGAGTCCAAAAGACTGTTCTATACATCTGTGTCTCTTTTGCTGTCTCGCATACAGGGTTATCGTTATCATCTTTCTAAATTCCATATATATGTTTCAGTATACTGTATTGGTGTTTTTCTTTCTGGCTTACTTCACTCTGTATAATCGGCTCCAGTTTCATCCACCTCATTAGAACTGATTCAAATGTATTCTTTTTAATGGCTGAGTAATACTCCATTGTGTATATGTACCACCGCTTTCTTATCCATTCATCTGCTGATGGGCATCTAGGTTGCTTCCATGTCCTGGCTATTATAAACAGTGCTGTGATGAACACTGGGGTACACGTGTCTCTTTCAATGCATACACACTGAGGAAACCAGAATTGAAAGAGACACGTGTACCCCAGTGTTCATCACAGCACTGTTTATAATAGCCAGGACATGGAAGCAACCTAGATGCCCATCAGCAGATGAATGGATAAGAAAGCGGTGGTACATATACACAATGGAGTATTACTCAGCCATTAAAAAGAATACATTTGAATCAGTTCTAATGAGGTGGATGAAACTGGAGCCGATTATACAGACTGAAGTAAGCCAGAAAGAAAAACAATTATATTATATATTTATATCAGAGAAGGCAATGGCACCCCACTCCAGTACTGTTGCCCAGAAAATCCCACGGACGGAGGAGCCTGGTAGGCTGCAGTCCATGGGGTCGCTAAGAGTCGGACACGACTGAGTGACTTCCCTTTCACTTTCCACTTTCATGCATTGGAGAAGGAAATGGCAACCCATTCCTTGTTCTTGCCTGGAGAATCCCAGGGACGGAGAAGCCTGGTAGGCTGCAGTCCATGGGGTCGCACAGAGTCAGACATGACTGAAGCGATTTAGTAGTAGTAGTAGTAGTAGTAGTAGTAGTATATATTCATATAATAAATGTAACATACAATAAAATAATACTAATAATTTATGATGTAAATAGGAGAATCCTCCTCATTCCACTAAAATGAAAGAAGTCATTTTCCTTAAGAGAATAAAATCATTCAATTAAGTGTAATTTTTAACATATCAATAAGAATGATTTACGATTCAAATTTCATTGTATTTCAGAATTGTATTATATAAGGCAATATAATTTGACCAAGATTATTACATGGGTAAAGATTTATTTTTCTTGCATACTGTTTTTAAAATCACAATAACATTGAATTGCCCATATGCTTAGATATTTTAGAGAATACTGAATATACTGTGTTCTTTGCATATAAACATATGCTCATGCCATCCATATGAAAGTATCAGATTTTCATGTTGGCAAAATCATGGTTTGTGGTTTATATTTCTTTTTGTTTTCAGCTCAGAAGAATAGTCTGAGGACAAAAGTGGCCTTCTGCAAACTAGAATTAGCACTACTTTCAACATTTTTGGTTTTCTCCAAAAGACAAATGCTATTTAACTCAGTACAGATAGGATTTCTGTACTAAGTGAAACTGCTGCATTTGTTCTCCATGATTTTTCTAATAATAATTGTGCTATTCCATTCTTCCCTGGCTAGAATTTTTAAGTAGATTTAGTGGGAGTTTTTGTACCGCATATAAAATATAATCATAACCTTTAGAATCTAATTTCTCCTTCAACTAATAGTCTTTAGAGTGGATCATTCAAGATTTTCCCCTCTTAGTTCCTATACTATCTAAATCATTATTTAACACCTCTTAGAGTCCTTTATCTGATCATCATTTCTCAAAATTCTTAAGCACGACAGCCTCCTGAAATACCCACTAAAAAGCCATATACTTAATTTCTGTACAGGGACTGGCTACCATATTATTCTCCTATAAATTGTCAGTTTCATCTTCCCAGGCTTGGAGAGAGCACACACAAGGATGCCATTCACTTACCAAGCCCACATACATTACGGCGCACTATTTAATATTATTCAGGAAGCAGGACTCTCCTGTCAAAAGACAGAAGTGTCAAATGAAGCCTGTACATTCAGGAGATTTTAAAGCAAAGGCAGCTTTGGTTCAGTAGGTATCTCTTTGTACTTAAGAACCTAACCCCAGATGTGTTCATCTGTAAAGCTGTAGAATAGGTGTGATGGAGTTTCACAGATCAACGAAGTGAACATGTGGCAGACACATGGATACACTAACTCCTATCACTTCACAATACATCCACTCCTCAGAGAAATGATTTAAGAATAGCAATATTCTGGGGACTAGCCACTCAGCAAGCATTTATTGAGTGCCCACTGCAGTCTTCATCACAAGCCAGGCAAAAACTGTCTCTGCAGCACTTATTACTTTGAGGTCACTATTCTTTTCTTCATACATAGGGCTTGATCTGAGGAATAAAGAAGATCGAGGTGGGTCTCCTCCCAAATTTACTTTCATGTGAAACAACTCTGAAAATGGCTCAAGTGCAATTTTTTAAAATAAATCTGGCCAAAAAGAAAAAAAAAAAAAAAAATGGGAGGAGGGAACTCAAAGTTACACTTCTGCCCTGTCTTGATCCAAACTTTTTCATGATTTTTTTCAGTGTAGCTACTGTTTTAGGCAATTAAATATTGTACATGAATATTGGAAAAATGATGCTCTAATAAGACTGGCCAACTTAAAGTTATTAAAAACATGATTGACTTTGTGTGTGTTACTAAAAGTTAAGAAAATTCAGCAATTAAAAGAGAAGGAAAAGGTCGAGAATTTTGTTTACAGGCTTTTATTAAGGGATAAAGTTTAAATACATCCTTGCGTTATCACCCTACATCAAGAATTAAACCCAACCACATCAACCCCAAAAAAGAAAAAAAAAGTATCATTCTTAGTACTTGATATATAACAATTTCCATACCTTATGCCAATTTTGGAAACAAGTGAAAAGTAAACATAAAATGAGATTTTAAACTAGTTGGAATTGACTAGGCAGAGAGGTATACAGAGGCTACAGGAAGAGGGCCTTTGGATTTTCTCCAAATTATCTCACATTGTGCCTTGCTCTGCACTGACTTTTCACACCTAGAAATCTCTTGAAAGTAAATACACAATCTTACAGTATCCAGGCATATGGCAAAAGATAGATGGAAAAGTGCCTTTCAAACCCCTGGAAGAAGCAGCAAGGGAGAATAACTGTGCAGCAACTTCTACGTAAACCCTTCACTGATGACATTATTAGATCACCTTACCTATTGTTTATCCAAGGCTGACCCACTGATCAAGAAATAGAGCTGGCAAAGAGGAGGGGGAAGAACAGGGGCCAAAGGAGGGACAAAGACAGTGAGTTGTAATTAAAGAGTGGGAAAATTTGTATTTCTTAGCCTGGCTTTCAATGCCTTTAAATAGCAAAACCACAGAAATAGAATTCCAATTTTTTTTTTTATTTCTTTCTTACTTGAGGTCCTCACCCTAATCAAAAAAGTCTTCAGTGCACACGCTGCACTTTCTGACATCTCCTTTTATATTTCTTTCTTTCCTTGGAATGCTATTCTTTTCTCACGAACCAAAAGTGAGTTTCTTCAAGATGGACTTTAGATCCCATCTTTAAGATAACAGTTCCAGGTGGGCTCTGCTCAACATGATCTCTACCTTGTAGTTCAGTTGTTTCAGTTATTTTTTACTCTTTATCTTAAATCTGATTCAGATGAATATGCTGGTGGCTTGAACTCCAAAGGGTTTATCTCAACAGATAAATGAAAAATGGTGGTAGGCAGTGCAAGAAGGGCATAGAGCAGGGATCAGTAAACTACTGCCCTTTTTATAGGAGTGCAGTCCTAGACATTCACATACCTATTGTCTATAGCTGGAGAAGGCAATGGCACCCCACTCCAGTACTCTTGCCTGGAAACTCCCATGGACAGAGGAGCCTGGTAGACTGCAGTCCATGGGGTCGCAAGAGAATTGGACATGACTGAGCGATTTCACTTTCACTTTTCACTGTCATGCATTGGAGAAGGCAATGGCATCCCACTCCAGTGTTCTTGCCTGGAGAATCCCAGGGACGGGGGAGCCTGGTGGGCTGCCGTCTATGGGGTCGCACAGAGTCAGACATGACTGAAGCAACTTAGCAGCAGCAGCAGCAGCATTGCTTATAGCTGCTTTCCACTGCAGTAGCAGAGTTGAGTGGCTGCAAACCTTTATAGGAAAAGCTTGCCCACTCTCAGTGTAGATATTGTATTTAATGTCATTGAGGACTCAAGCCTCCTTTACCTT
Organism: Bos indicus; assembly: GCF_029378745.1. Classification (NCBI taxonomy): domain Eukaryota; kingdom Metazoa; phylum Chordata; class Mammalia; order Artiodactyla; family Bovidae; genus Bos; species Bos indicus. Next base: position 67,262,495 of record NC_091771.1, read on the forward strand.
CAACTCCAACATCCTCAGTAACAAACTTTTATCCTCATGGCTGGTCAAAAAAGCAACCTGGACACATTTAGGCAAGGATATCTCCATGAATAAAAATAACATATTATCTCCCTCCCAGTTGGATTATAACTTGCCAGAGGATAAGAACTATTTACTTACATTCAGGATATTTTGCATTGTGAAAAGTAAGAAATAGTTTTATCACTCTACAAAAAAATCAGAAGAAAAAACTCAGGGACATTTTTGATACTCTGTCTTCACTTCTCAGAAATAAATTACCCATAAGATAGTATTTTTTTAATATATTTCTTACTGTGCATAATCTACAAATTCCACTCGGAAAGTTAAAGAAACAGTGCTACTCTAGCATGTCAAATAAAATATAAGCATGTCTTCTTGTCCTTCCATCATCGTCATTATTATTTTATTATAAAACCAAGGATACTTCAAATGCCATTTTATTTTCCGTGCCCTGTATTTTCCTAGTGTGCTTTTCTGTACATATCAAAAAGGCATTCCAGTGATTTCAAGAAAGTTTAGTTGTACATGATGGATACAGTCTTGGGGTCAGGGAGGGGTGAAAGGCATTAGATCCTAGTTTAAACATACTATGAGCTTAATTATTTCACAATTATCTCATAGACTGCAGTAAGATGAAAAAGTTGAAGCTGGTATGGAATTTGAATAATGTGGGAATTCCTTTCCCTTTTTTTTTAAGTAGAGAGGGGGCTTTCTCTGTGGGGATAGAGGGGGGCCAGGCAGCCCACCTGCCCTGACTCTCCATGCACCCAGTTCCAATGCTGTACCTTCTTGCCCCCACCTTCTTTCACTTTTTAAAGACAAAGCACTCATAAGGTTATAATGAATTTAAGTTAATTATTTTTTAAGCTTTTGGTTTGGCTTTGCTTGGGCGATTGTTTTTTGACAATATGAATATTCACAGGGAAGCAACCCAAGTGCCCATCAACAGTCGATTAGATGGAGAAGATGTGATATATATATATATGTATATACACACATACAAAGGAATATTAGCCACAAAAAAAAAAAAAGGATGAAATACTGCCACTTACAGCAACATGGACAGACCTAGAGAATATTATACTTAGTGAAGCAAGACAAAGATAAATATTGTATGCTATCTCCTATATGTAGACTCTAAAAAATAAATGTATGTGTGTGCAAAATAGAAACAGAGTCACAGATACAGGAAACAAACTCTGGCAACCAAAGGGTGAGGGGACGGGAGAGGTACAAGTAAGGGGTATGGGATTAACAGATACAAACTAGTATATATAAAATAGATAAGCAACAAGGATATACTGTATAGCACAGGGAATCATGGCCATTATCTTATGTAACTTGTAATGGAGCATAACCTCCAAAACTACTGAAACACTATGTTATACCTGAAACTAATATAATATTCTAAATCAACTATACTTCAATTAAATATATTAATGTATAAAGGTTTCCTGTTGAATAACTGTTCTCATGGTGATTATGCTATGTGCAATAAATAACTACACAACCATTTTTTTTGTTTGTCCATTTGTGGAAGGAATTAGGCTCAATAAAATATAAAATATATATTAAAAAAGAATATGTATAGAAAACAATCACTGTAGAAATGGATTCATATTTCTTTATCAGTTATCTGTAATGACAACCATCGAAGACTCTTAGGTAGAGACTTCTGAACATTTTAATTTCAAAATTATAACAATATCAGACTAAGAGTTGTGATATTACATGTCTATTTCTAACCAGGTACATACATTTGATATTTAGTTCATATTATTCTTATTCTTTGTGGAGAAAAACAAATGGGATACCATCTTTTGTTGTCACAGGCTCCACAAAGTTATTAGGAAAGGTAAGAATATACAACTTTTGTAAAAAAAAAAAAAATGACAGTTTATCAACATATACTCTGTGTTCTGATTTTGGAAAGGCTTTCACACTCCTTTGATATGAATTACATGATGAAGATACCTAACTTAAATAGGCATTACAAGTACAAATACAAAAGATTCCTGCATCCTACATCATGTCTCTGCTTCACTCTGATAACAGGTGACAATAGCCTTGCCTTGAGGAAGTCATTTAGTTTGCTTTGATCCTGACAATGCACAAGAAATACTTTCATCATTGACAGTGATTTGTTATGCATTTGATTTTTTGATGGAATAGAGGGATAAATCCCTCCTTGTTCTATTAGTATGATGGCATAGCATTACAAATTACATGTTTGTTTTCTAGTATAATATAAATGACACTAGAGAAGGCAATTTATTCTAAAACCATAGTATAAACTCCTATATTTTCAAACAACTGATGTAATCAAGTTGATAAACCATGAACCAGGCTTATTTAAATGAGTTGTCTTTTGGCATATGGAGAGAATTATTTTCTGTTATGAAAATCAAACAAGCTGTTAGTGAATCACAGAAGACAAATACAGAAAACTGCCTTGTGAAACCACATTTCAGGAGAATCCATTGCCCACAGCAATGATAAAAGAACAACTGGAATAACCAGAAAGAAATGTGTCTGTCTTAATAATAGGTTCTAAATATTGTTCTAAACAAATTAAATATTAATCATGCCAATCACATAAATGTTTGAATAACTGAAATATATATAGTACTGCCAAGGCCCCACAAAATTAAAACTGTTTCCAGGAGAAATGGTGGATTAGATTCTTTGCCTGCTCCTGTCACTGAAAAACAACTCAAAATGCTGAATAAAATATTTTTCTAGTCTTTGAAAGCACACTAATGAACTGATAAAAGCACCAAGAAATATAAAGAGGTTAAAAAGAAAGTAGAAGCTGTATCTCAGAGAACTAAACAACGAACTGAAGCTTACTTACAAATGGAGGAAAGATTTTGTTGACCAAGAGAAATTCAGCTTGAGTTTTCATGGTCTTTGAGGAAATGGATGCCAGAAGAAAAGTCCAAACAATATCCAAGGCAGAGAGGCTACCAGTAAACTTCCCAATGTTCCTGGGAACTCAAAGTCTTCACCTTTGATTTAGGTATAATCCTTAACCCCAAATGTCTACTATGGAATATTTTCAGAAAACTGGCCAAGGGAAAACTTACTGCTGAGACTGAGATAGCACCCACTGGGGGGGGAATTTGCAACCACACCGTGTCTTCCCTCAGTTTCCAACCAGTGCAAAAATTCAACTTAAGAATTTGATTTAGGGACTACGCTGGTAGTCCAATGGCTAAGACTCCATGCTTCCAATGTAGGGATCTGAGTTCAATCCCAGGTCAGGGACTTTATAACACAACTAAGACACGGCACACCAATAAATGAATAGTTTTTTTTTAAGAAATAATTTGATTTAAAGTGGTCATGGACCAGGAACTACAAAACTCCTAGAGGAGAACATAGGCAAAACACTCTCCGACATGCATCACAGCAGGATCCTCTATGACCCACCTCCCAAAATATTGGAAATAAAAGCAAAAATAAACAAATGGGACCTAATTAAACTTAAAAGCTTCTGCACAACAAAGGAAACTATAAGCAAGGTGAAAAGACAGCCTTCAGAACGGGAGAAAATAATAGCAAATGAAGCAACCGACAAACAACTAATCTCAAAAATATACAAGCAACTCCTACAGCTCAACTCCAGAAAAATAAATGACCCAATCAAAAAATGGGCCAAAGATCTAAACAGACATTTCTCCAAAGAAGACATACAGATGGCTAACAAACACATGAAAAGATGCTCAACATCACTCATTATCAGAGAAATGCAAATCAAAACCACTATGAGGTACCATTTCATACCAGTCAGAATGGCTGCAATCCAAAAGTCTACAAGCAATAAATGCTGGAGAGGGTGTGGAGAAAAGGGAACCCTCTTACACTGTTGGTGGGAATGCAAACTAATACAGCCACTATGGAGAACAGTGTGGAGATTCCTTAAAAAACTGGAAATAGAACTGCCTTATGATCCAGCAATCCCACTGCTGGGCATACACACTGAGGAAACCAGAAGGGAAAGAGACACATGTACCCCAATGTTCATTGCAGTACTGTTTATAACAGCCAGGACATGGAAGCAACCTAGATGCCCATCAGCAGATGAATGGATAAGAAAGTGGTGGTACATATACACAATGGAGTATTACTCAGCCATTAAAAAAAATACATTTGAATCAGTTCTAATGAGGTGGTTTGAATCTGGAGCCTATTATACAGACTGAAGTAAGCCAGAAGGAAAAACACCAATACAGTATACTAACACATATATATGGAATTTAGAAAGATGGTAACAATAACCCGGTATATGAGACAGCAAAAGAGACACTGATGTATAAAACAGTCTTTTCGACTCTGTGGGAGAGGGAGAGGGTGGGATGATTTGGGAGAATGGCATTGAAACATGTATAATATCATATATGAAACGAGTCGCCAGTACAGGTTCGATGCACGATACTGGATGCTTGGGGCTGGTGCACTGGGACGACCCAGAGGGATGGTATGGGGAGGGAGGATGGAGGAGGATTCAAGATGGGGAACACATGTATATCTGTGGTGGATTCATTTTGATATATGGCAAAACCAATACAATATTGTAAAGTTAAAAAATAAAATAAATAAATAAATAAAAATAAAGTGGTCATGGATTGGAAATGCCTCAGATTGCTGGAAAGAACAAATGTAAATCATCACTGGAGGAAAAAAAATTATATAAATTCTCAATACTGAAACAAAAATTTTTCAATAAATAGGAGCATATGATTACACAGTAGAAATAACAAATAGATTCAAGGGATTAGAATTGATAGACAGAATGCCTGAGAACTATGGACAGAGGTTTGTGACATTGTACAGGAGACAGGGATCAAGACCATGCCTAAGAAAAAGAAATGGAAAAAGGAAAAATGGTTGTCTGGGGAGGCCTTACAAAGGCCTTACAGAGCGAAGGGAAGGCCTTTTCCTTACAAAGCAAAAGGAAAAGGAGAAAAGGAAAGATACACCCATCTGAATGCAGAGTTCCAAAGAATAGCAAGGAGAGATAAGAAAGGCTTCCTCAGTGATTGATGGAAAGAAAAAGAGAAAAACAATAAAATGGGAAAGATTAGAGGTCTCTTCAAGAAAATGAGAGACACCAAGGGAACATTTCATGCAAAGATGGGCACAATAAAGGACAGAAACACTATGGACTTAAAAGAGGCAGAATATATTAAGAAGAGGTGGTGAGAATACACAGAAGAACTATACAAAAAAGATCTTCATGACAGATAATCACAATGGTGTGATCACTCACCTGGAGCCAGATATCCTGAAGTGCGAAGTCAAGTGGGCCTTAGGAAGCATCACTATGAACCAAGTTAGTGGAGGTGACAGAATTCCAGTTGAGTTGGAATCAAATCCTAAAAGATGATGCTGTGAAAGTGCTACACCCAGTATGTCAGCAAATTTGGAAAACTCAGCAGTGGCCACAGGACTGGAAAAGGTGAGTTTTCATTCCAATCCCAAAGAAATGCAATGCCAAAAGATGTTCAAACTACTGCACAATTGGACTCATCTCACACACTAGCAAAGAAATGCTCAAAATTCTCCAAGCAAGGCTTCAACAGTATGTGAAACAAAAATTTCCAGATGTTCAAGCTGGATTTAGAAAAGGCAGAGGAAACAGAGATCAAATTGCCAACATCTGTTGCATCATATAAAAGCAAGAGAGTTCCAGAAAAGCATCCACTTCTGCTTTACTGACTATGCCAAAACCTTTGACTTTGTGGACCATGACAAACTGTGGAAAACTCTTGAAGAGATAAGAATACCAAATCACCTTACCTGCCTCATGACAAATCTGTATGCATGTCAAGAAGCAAGAGTTAGAGCCAGACATGGAACCCCAGACTGGTTCCAAATTGGGAAAGAAGTACATCAAGGCTGTACCTCATGTGAAATGTCAGGCTGGATGAAGCAAAAGCTGGAATCAAGATTGCTGGGAGAAATATTAATAACCTCAGATATGCAGATAACACCACCCTCATGGAAGAAAAGTAAAGAGGAACTAAAGAGCCTGTTGATAAAAGTGAAAGAGGAGAGTGATAAAGTTGGCTTAAAACTCAACATTCAAAAAACTAAGATCATGGCATCTAGTCCCATCACTTCATGGCAAATAGATGGGGAAACAATGGAAACAGTGACCAACTTTATTTCCTTGAGCTCCACAATCACTGCAGATGGTGACTACAGCCATGATATTAAAAGATACTTGCTCCTTGGAAGAAAAGCCATGACCAACCTAGACAGCATATTAAAAAACAGAGACATTACTTTGGCAACAAAGGTCTATCTAGTCAAATCTATGGTTTTTCCAGTAGTCATATATGGATGTGAGAGTTGGACCATAAAGAAAGCTGAGTGCCAAAGAATCGATGTTTTTGAACTGTGGTGTTGGAGAAGACTCTTGAGAATCTCTTGGACTGCAAGGAGATCAAACCAGTCCATCCTCAATGAAATCAGTCTTGACTACTCATTGGAAGGACTGATGCTGGAGCTGAAGCTCCAATCCTTTGGCCACCTGATGCAATGAACTGACTCATTAGAAAAGCTGGGAAAGATTGAGGGCAGGATGAGAAAAGGGGATGACAGAGGATGAGATGGTTGGATGGCATCACCGGCTCGATGGACATGAGTTTGAGCAGGCCCCGGGAGCTGGTGATGGACAGGGAAGCCTGGCGTGCTGCAGTCCATGGGGCCGCAAAGAGTCAGACATGACTGAGGGACTGAATTGAACTGAGGAGCATTCTGTCAAAAAAGCACAAGGAAACAAAACACCTTGAGGGACAGCAATATCAGTGCTTCAAAAGTCGAGAGGTGTTGGGATTGTCAGACATAGAATACCACGTAATTGTGCTTTATAAAATTGAAAGAACTAATATCAAGTTTAAGGCAAAAATATAATAAAATGACAAAAAAGAACAAAAAGCAAAAATTACTAAATATATATGAAATGTAAATACATAGAGTTCTAGAAAATAAAACAGACATTAAAAAGTCAATGAATGAGATTAAAGATTAGAATACTTGAGGACAGAAATAGTAAATTCCAATTTGTATAAATTTTTTTAAAAGCAATCCAGAGGTCACCACAGAAATACAAATATGTGGATATAAACAATGGATTTTAAAATATAAAGACCAAGTCCAATTTATATTCCACTGCAGTTGCATAAAGGGAAAAGAAGAAGAAATAAAGGAGAAACAATTTTAAAAGTAATGATAGAAATTTCCATAGAAGTTGAAAATCACCATAGCAGATTCAAGAAGGTCAATGCTTTCCTAATAAATAAATTAAAAAATTTCATATCCAATCACACCATAGTGAAAGTGAAAAACACAGACAAAAAGTGAAAATAATAAAACAGCCAAACAGAAAAACACAGACAGCCTAAAAGTAAGGGTATTTAGACTGATAGCTAACTTACTGATAGCAACAGGAAGAATAAGGTGAAATAACATCATCAATGTACTGAAAGAAAATATTCATCAACCTCAAACTAGATACCTTGCAAAAAAATTACAAAGGCTATACCTCAGGAAAAAGGGAAGTGACCCAATATAAAATATTTGAGTCACAAAAAGGAATAAAAAGAAAAAATGGTAAATATGTAAGACTAAATAAAAATTAATATTTTATAACAATTATATTTTGATTATTTTTTAAATACATATATAAATTAATGTATGAGATTAAAAAATAGTATATAAATCCAGACGATTCATGACAAGGAACAAGCTTTTATTTAAATTCTCATATCATTTGTGAGGCTAATGATACAGATTAGATTTAGATTCTGATGAATATAAAAAGCAGCAAGAGTAAGAGAATATGTTTTCTTACTATTCCATAAAGGTGTAAATTAGCCAAGATGCCAGCATTTTAGAATAATCTGAAGGGAGTTTCTAAAAAGACTATTCAAAAGGGATGAGTATAACGCATAGGAACCTAAAGGGAGATTTCTGCATCCTGGGCTGTTACCACCTCCATTCCCAATAGGTTGAGGGAAGAATCCCCAAGGAGAAAAGTCTACAGAAGTGGCTTGAGAGGAACTGGAAAAGTGAATAAGGTGACAAAGTCAGCCAGAGACAACCACACAAAGTAATAAATATGCTGAATCCTTTTCCTCTCCATCATCATTGTCCTGCCAGGGTTTGTCGTTAGCTGAATTCTATCAGGTAACAGGTGGCCAAGAAATACATCGATGTAGTTCCTACATTTCGGTCTCCTGATGCAGAGACTATGATGGAGAAGGCAATAAAATGGACCTGAAGAGTAAACAGATTTCTAGGATTCATATATGAATAAGTTTCACTGCTGCGTTTTTTGTGTGTTAAGAGACACTAGGAAGAATGGATAGTTAAAATGTGGTGGATGCACACCATGAAATTCTAGGCAGTAATTAGAAGGCAGACAATATGTACAGTGAGTAAAAATGCAAATCTTAAAGTTTTCATGCTGAGTGAAAAAAATACAAAGAAGATGAAGATATCTAGCACAATAACATTTATCTAAGTTAAAAATACATGCATACAGAAACAATCTAGAGTCAATAAGACCACATAAAATCAAAAAGATTCTTAGGTAAATCATGATGAAAAAATAAGGAAAAAGGAATAAATATGAAAATATGTGCATGGTATCAGAGAAGATCTTTCATACAACCACTGGTAATAATGATAATGTGCCATGAACTGAGGATTATAATTAATACAGTGAGAAAATATACCTGATTAATCCAAAAAGAACAAGAAAAGAGGAAAACATTATCTTGGAAATAAATATACCATTGACTGCAACAAATATAAGATTATATAAAATATTATTAATTGTAAAAGAAGGATACTAAATAATGAGGAAAGTTTTAAAAGTTTTAATTCTCCAGAAAAATGTAAGGACTCTATCATAATATTGATTGACTAATATAACTTCTGAATATACATTAAAGTACACATTAATAAAACAAGAAACAAATTCATAATCACACTGATAGATTTGGACACATCTAATTATTGATTAAGCAGACATAATAAATCATTAGTAATATGAAAGAGGTACACACAAACATTTGTAAATGATCTACACACACAAACATAACAATGCACCCTAATATTTCAGAACACATATTAGTCTCAAGTTTACAGAGGGTATTTCTCATGCTGGTAATAGTGGCTCTCTTATTGTAGACCAACTCAGACAAAATATAAAAACTATTAGTCCAAAAACATTTAAGACACACTAACACAGAAGACTTAATGGGCAAATACCTTGGAGCTTCACTTATTCCCACTTCTATTCTCCACATGTTTTCTGATTTGATAAAAGCACAATTTTCTGTGATCTTAAGGGGCTATGGAGGCAATAATTAGTGTAAACTGAGCTCTCCATGGAGGAAAAATCCTCTAATAAACACTTCAGGCTTTCAGCTGGAACAAATGAAAGGCTACATGCTAGGAGCAGAATTGAACCAGAAATACAGCAGATCTCATAAGACTGAGGCTCAGTCTAATTTGTTCCCTTCTAGGGGACAGGAAAGCATCCAGAAACTCATATTACCATGAAAACTTTTCATCCCTCATATTCAACATCACCAAAAAATTACCCAAAACCCCAGGACACAAGACCAAATGATCAAGCGCCAAAATGAGAAGATAGAAAAACACTTTCAGGTCACCCAGATGTTAGAGTTATCACAAAAACAAATAATTATTTTGTCTATTTAAAAAATATATATATATAATAACTTGGAAAGTGTTATTTGATAACTGAAAACTATAGAAGAAGAATCAACTATGCATTCTTGAATGGATATCTACAAAGTTGACATTAAGCCATATAGGAGGCAGGATGAAGATGTCAGAGTGGGAAGACTTTGAGCTCATCCCCCAGTGGAACACATCAAAACTGCAAACACATGTACAGCAACTCAATGATCTGAAGACTAACACAACAGCTCTTCTACAACCAAGACTCTAAAGATAGAACAATCCACAGTCTCGTAAGAAAGGAGGAGAAGAAATCTAGTCATGACCCACACCTCTAGCATGTGACCCAGAAGAGGAGGAGGATATCATGTGCTCAAGGATCATCTCTAAGGAGCATGGGGTCCAAGTCCCATTGAGGCATGCCAGCCCTGGGATCCAACACCAGGAAGAAAACCTCACTTAGCTGTTTGAAAACAGAGTGGGGCTTACCACAGGGTGGTAAGAAACTGAGATGTGCTCTGGAATAGTACATGGATGCACTTGCCTGCTCCCTGTCCCAGTGCAGAGGCAGCAGGTCGAAATCTGCCTGGTGCCCTGGCCAGCCTGCCAGGACTGTTACTGCACACCACCCCCAGCCGGGACCACACTCCTGCCCTTGCCTGTCCTCTCTGGCATCTTCACCATCACATACACATACACTGAGGGAAGAGGGGAACCAACTTAGAAGTGCAGCTGTAACCCACCAGGCCCCATAGAAACCTCAAACCAAGGCAGGAATAGCCATCACATTCACTCATGCATATGCACCAGGAAAAGAAGAGCCAACTCAAAAGTGCAGCCCAAAGCCCTCAGGCCCCTGCCGTGCCCTCAGTCAAGGTGAAGACTCCTACTGCTCTGAAGCAAAGCCCAATTTCCTCAGGACTCCTCCTCCACCTCACCTCCCAGGAGCCTAGAGATTGTCATTGAGCCTGGAGAAAGCCCAGGCACACACCTGGCTCTGGCTCTAGCCCCTTCTACTCCAGCCCTACCTCCCATCAGGGTGGTGGCTGCCAAAGCACCCTGGGAGATAATGTATCCCCTTCACTTCAGATCCAGCTCCTGAACCAAAGCCGGTGGGCACACACAGACAGCATCAGGACTCTCCTACACAAGGAGACGCCTTCAGGACTGGGATAGGTAACTGCTTTGCCTAATTTCACGGGGGTTTCTTAGGCTGGCAAAGAACCCATCTGCCAATGCAGGAGACATAAGAGACGTGGGTTCGATCCCTGGGTCAGGAAAACAAAATAAGCAGACAGGGGAGTATATTCCAAACAAAAAAACAAGATAAAACTACAGAAAAAAGCAAAAACCAACAATGAAACAGAGATAAATAATTTACCTGATAAAAGAGTGCAAAGCCATAGTAAGAAAAATGCTCACTGAACTCAGGAAAGAATAGAGAAGCACCCAAAAATGTCAATAAATAGCTAGAAAATATTTTTAAAAGAACCAATCAGAGCTGAGGAACACAATAAAGAAAATTAAAAGTGCACTAGAAAGAGTTAGTAGCAGGTTAACTGACACAAAAGAACACCTAAGCAATGTGGAAGAAAGAATAGTGAAAAATCACCAAATCAAAACAAAAAAGAGAAAAAAGTTTGAAGGAAGACAATTTAAATAATTTAAGGGACCTTGTAGACAACATCAAGCATCCTAACATTTGTAGTTTAGAGATCCCAGGAGAAGAGAGAAAGGGACATAAAATTTGATGAAATTATGGCTGAAAACTTATCTAACCTTCCTCACAGATCTCCAGGAATAGGAAGCACAGAGAACTCCAAACACGATAAACCTGAAGAGGATTTCCCTGGTGACTCAGTGGTAAAGAACCTGCCTGCCAATGCAGGAGACGGAGACTCTAGCTCCCCGTGCTCCACAACAAGAGAGTCCCCACAGTGAGAAGCCCACTTACCACAGCTAGAGAGTAGTCCCCACCACCCGCCATGGTTTACTGCAACTAGAGAAAAGCTTGAGCATGACAACAAAGACCCAGATCAGCAAAAAAAAAAAAAAAAACAATTAAAAAAAAAAGATAAACCTGAAGACGGAGAAGGAAATGGCAACCTACTCCAGTTCTTGCCTGGAGAATCCCATGGACAGAGGAGCCTGGCGGGCAACAGCCCATGGGGTTGCAAAGGGTCAGACGCAACTGAGGCAACTCAGCACACCAAACCTGAAGAGACCCACACCAAAAATACTTTAATTAAAATCTCAAAGGTTAAAAACAGAGAATTTTAAAAACAGCAAGAGAAATAGAGAGTCACAAAAACAAGGGAACTCCCCTGAAGCTATCAACTGATTTTTCAGCACAAACTTTTCAGACCAAAAAGAAGAGGCATGATATATTGTGCTGAAAGGGAAAAACCAACCACCTAGCACATCTACACGTACAGCTGTCATTCAGAACGAAGGAGAGATACAGAGCTGTCCCAACAAACAAAAGCTGAAAGAGATCATCCCCTCCAAACTGATCCTGCAAGAAATGTTAAGGGTCTTTTTAGGGGGGGGCAAAAGCTATAACAAGAAATTTAAAAATATAGGAAATGAAAAATCTCACTGGTAAAGCAAGTATATAGTAAAGGCAGTGAATCGATCAATTAAATAAGCTAGGATAAATGTTAAAAGGCATCTGCCCACTATTACACGACTGAGCGACTGCACTTTCACTTTTCACTTTCATGCATTGGAGAAGGAAATGGCAACCCACTCCAGTGTTCTTGCCTGGAGAACCCCAGGGACGGCGGAGCCTGGTGGGCTGCCGTCTATGGGGTCACACAGAGTTGGACACGACTGAAGCGACTCAGCAGCAGCAGCAGCAGCCCACTATTTTGGGACAGGATGTTCAACATCATTAATCATCAGGGTAATGCAAATGAAAACCACAAAGAGATATCACCTCATACGTGTCAGAATAGCTATTATTAAAAAGAGAAGAAATAACAAAACCTGGCAAGGATGTGAGGGAAAGGGAACACTGGTACATTGTTGGTAGGAATGTAAACTGGTAGAGCCACTGTGGAAAGTAGTATGGAGATTCCTTAAAAATTACAAGTAGAACTACCATATGATGCAACAACACTACTCCTAGGTATTTCTGAAGAAAACAAAAATACAAATTCAAAAATATACACCACCATGTTCATAGCAGCATTATTTACCAGTATGGAAGTAGCAGAAGATATTAAGAAGAGGTGGCAAGAATAGACAGAAGAACTGTACAAAAAAGATCTTCATGACCCAGATAATCACGATGGTGTGATCACTGACCTAGAGCCAGACATCCTGTAATGTGAAGTCAAGTGGGCCTTAGAAAGCATCACTACAAACAAAGCTAGTGGAGGTGATGGAATTCCAGTTGAGCTATTCCAAATCCTGAAAGATGATGCAATGAGTCTGCACTCAATATGCCAGCAAATTTGGAAAACTCAGCAGTGGCCATAGGACTGAAAAAGGTCAGTTTTCATTCCAATCCCAAAGAAAGGCAATGCCAAAGAATGCTCAAACTACCACACAATTGCACTCATCTCACATGCTAGTAAAGTAATGCTCAAAATTCTCCAAGCCAGGCTTCAGCAATATGTGAACCGTGAACTTCCTGATGTTCAAGCCGGTTTTAGAAAAGGCAGAAGAACCAGAGATCAAATTGCCAACATCCACTGGATCATGGAAAAAGCAAGACATTTCCAGAAAAGCATCTATTTCTGCTTTATTGACTATGCCAAAGCCTTTGACTATGTGGATCACAATCAACTGTGGAAAATTCTGAAAGAGATGAGAATACCAGAACACCTGATCTGCCTCTTGAGAAATTTGTATGCAGGTCAGGAAGCAACAGTTAGAACTGGACATGGAACAACAGACTGGTTCCAAATAGAAAAGGAGTTTGTCAAGGCCGTATATTGTCACCCTGTTTATTTAACTTATATGCAGAGTACATCATGAGAAACGCTGGACTGGAAGAAGCACAAGCTGGAATCAAGATTGCCAGAAGAAAACTCAATAACCTCAGATATGCAGATGACACCACCCTTATGGCAGAAAGTGAAGAGGAACTAAAAAGCCTCTTGATGAAAGTGGAAGTGGAGAGTGAAAAAGTTGGCTTAAAGCTCAACATTCAGAAAATGAAGGTCATGGCATCTGGTCCCACAACTTCATGGGAAATAGATGGGGAAACAGTGGAAACTGTATCAGACTTTATTTTTCTGGGCTCCAAAATCACTACAGATGGTGACTGCAGCCATGAAATTAAAAGACACTTACTCAAAAATAAATAAATAAATAAAAATAAAAGACGCTTACTCCTTGGAAGGAAAGTTATGACCAACCTAGATAGCATATTGAAAAGCAGAGACATTACTTTGCCAACAAAGGTTTGTCTAGTCAAGGCTATGGTTTTTCTGTGGTTGTGTATGGATGTGAGAGTTGGACTGTGAGGAAGGCTGAGCGCCGAAGAGTTGATGCTTTTGAACTGTGGTATTGGAGAAGACTCTTGCGAGTCCCTTGGACTGCAAGGAGATCCAACCAGTCCATTCTGAAGGAGATCAGCCCTGGGTTTATTGGAAGGACTGATGCTGAAGCTGAAACTCCAGTACTTTGGCCACCTCATGCGAAGAGTTGACTCATTGGAAAAGACTCTGATGCTGGGAGGGATTGAGGGCAGGAGGAGAAGGGGACGACAGAGGATGAGATGGCTAGATGGCATCACTGACTCCATGGACGTGAGTCTGAGTGAACTCTGGGAGTTGGTGATGGACAGGGAGGCCTGGCGTGCTGCGATTCATGGGGTCGCAAAGAGTCGGACACGACTGAGCGAGTGATCTGATCTGATCTGATTCATCAACAGATGAATGGATAAAGATGTGGTGTGTGTGGAGATAAATATTCTTTTTTATGACTGGATAATATTATATGCAAGTACAGAAGGAAATGGCACCCCACTCCAGTACTCTTGTCTGGAAAGTCCCATGGGCGGAGGAGCCTGGTAGGCTGCAGTCCATGGGGTCGCTAACAGTCGGACACGACTGAGCGACTTTACTTTCACTTTTCACTTTCATGCACTGGAAAAGGAAATGGCAACCCACTCCAGTGTTCTTGCCTGGAGAATCCCAGGGACGGGGGAGCCTGGTGCACTGCCGTCTATGGGGTCGTACAGAGTCGGACACGACTGAAGCGACTTAGCAGCAGCAGCAGCACACAAGGAAATATTACTGTCATAAAAAGTAATTAAATTTTACCATCTATGACGAAATGGATAGACCTGGAAGGTTAGTGACATAAGACAGAGAAAAATAAATACTACATGTTTTCATTTATACATGGAATCTAAAAATAAAATTAAAAACAAAAACAAATAGCAAAACAGAAATGTACTCATAGATACAGAGAACTGGCTAGAGTTTACCAGAGGGGAGAGGTTTACGGGGAGGGGCATTAAGAGGTACAAACTAATAGATATAAAATAAGTTGTGACAATGTAATGTACATCACAGGTAAGACAGCCAGTATTTTATAACTTTATATAAAGTATAATCTATAAAATATTGAATAACTATGTTGTATACCTAAAATAGTATAATATTGTAAGTCAACTATACTTCAATAAGAAAATAATACTTTAAAATTAATAAAGTTTAATGGGTGTAAACTTTTTGTTAACAAAAAACTAGAAACCTGTAAAGGAAAATTAATGAAACTGAAGATAGGTTAGAAGACAATAACACTGAATCTTCAAGAGAAGAAAATTTGAAAATATTAAAAGAAACTTAGAAGTCATGGGATAGATAGTCAAAACTTCTACCATAATGTAAATGAAACTCCAGGAGAAGAGAAAGTAATGAAAAAGAAACAATATCTGAAGATATAATGGCCAAGAGTGATAAAATTTATCAAGGCATAGATCCAAGAAATTTTACAAACCACTATAAAGAAGAAAGAATGCATGGTTATTTATGTAGATCATAATAAATCTGGTGAAAATAAAAGAAAAATGTTAAAAGAAGCAAAATAATTAAATACCATCTTCAAATGACTTAAAACACCTCAAACTGATTTCTCAACCAAAAAAAAAAAAAAAAAAAAATGCAAGAAATGAAGTCAATGTAATGCTATTTTCAATTTTCCAGTAGAAAATAACTGCCAACCTAGTGAAAATATTAATCAAAATTAAGGCAAATAAGAATATTTTCAGAGTAAAAATAACTGAAGACAGATATCATCAATGAAAGGAGTACGTCAAGGCTGTATATTGTCACCCTGTTTATTTAACTTATATGCAGAGTATATCATGAGAAATGCTGGGCTGGATAAAGCACAAACTGGAATCATGATTGCCGGGAGAAATATCAATAACCTCAGATATGCAGATGACACCACCCTTATTGGCAGAAAACAAAGAAGAACTCAAGAGCCTCTTGATGAAAGTGAAAGAGGAGAGTGAAAAAGTTGACTTAAAGCTCAACATTCAGAAAACTAAGATCATGGCATCTGGTCCCATTACTTCATGGCAAATAGATGGGGAAACAGTGGCTGATTTTATTTTTCGGGGGCTCCCAAATCACTGCAGATGGTGACTGCAGCCATGAAATTAAAAGACACTTGCTCCTTGGAAGAAAAGTTATGATGAACCTAGATAGCATATTAAAAAGCAGAGACATTACTTTGCCAACAAAGATCCATCTAGTCAAAGCTATGGTTTTCCAGTAGTCATGTATGGATGTGCACATTGGACTATAAAGAAAGCTGAGCGCCAAAGAATTGAGGCTTTTGAACTGTGGTGTTGGAGAAGGCTCTTGAGAGTCCCTTGGACTGCAAGGAGATCCAACCAGTCCATCCTAAAGGAAATCGGTCCTGAATAATCATTGTAAGGGCAGATGCTTGAGCTGATATTCCAATACTTTGGTCACCTAATGCAAAGAACTGATTCATTAGAAAAGATTGAAGGGAAAGATTGAAGGCAGGAGGAGAAGGGGATGACAGAGGATGAGATGTTTGGATGGCATCACCAACTCAGTGGACATGGGTTTGAGTAAACCCCAGGAGTTGGTGATGGACAGGGAGGCCTGGCGTGCTGCGGTTCATGGGGTCGCAAAGAGTCAGACACAACTGAGTGACTGAACTGAACTGAAAGGAATCACTAAATGGGGTTCCCTAGGCAGAAGGAAAATTGTTCAAAAGAGGCAGAGAGATGCTAGAAGAAATTTAGAATAAAGAAAAGTGATGCTGAAGCTGAAACTCCAATACTTGGGCCACCTGATGAGAAAAACTACTCCTTGGAAAAGACCCTGATGCTGGGAAAGATTGAAGGCAGAAAGAGAAGGGGATGACAGAGGATGAGATGGTTGGATGGTATCACTGACTCAATGGACATGAGTTTGGAAAAACTCTGGGAGTTGGTGATGGACAGGGAAGCCTGGCATGCTGCATTCCATGAAGTCACAAAGAGTGACATGACTGAGTGACTGAACTGAACTGAAATATGTTAGTAAATCTAAATGAATGTAAACAATAATATTGCCATTTGAAAATTTATTTATAATATATTCTTGCTTGTACTTTAAAGCAAGAAGTGTATTAGAAATAAAAAGGGCATTTTACAATATAAAAAGATGTGTGTGTTATCATATGTATAACATTCATTCAGATGCAGATTTAAAATTATCAATATATAGCATGTTCAATAACATCAAAACATATGACACCCTCAGAAATATATCTATTAATAGGTATGCATGGTACTTATAGAGAAACTTGCAAAGCACTACTATAAAGCATTAGAGAATTAAATAACCTAGAAAATGCACTATAATTGTGGATTGGATGACAATATTATAAATCTCACACTTTTCCCCAAATTAATCTATATTATAGTCAAAGATATTTCCAATCAAGACATTTTAAATAAAAAATCATAACTTTGGAGGAAATAGGAGGGATGTGACAAGCTAATTTTATAATATCAAAGAACAAAAATCTATAAATAGCCATGACATTCTGAAAAATTAGAGAAAGGTGTGATTTGATTTACAAAATAACAAAAGTAAACCTTTAAAGAACAGCATTTGTGTATTGGTGGAAAAATGGACACATTTGACCACGGAAATCCCAGGAATAAGACAGATTTTTTTTTTTTTAATGGCAGATCAGGTATTGCAGGTATCTGGGAAAAGAAAGAAACACTTTGATTAAAGATACCTACATGGAAGGAAAGTTATGACCAACCTAGATAGCGTATTAAAAAGCAGAGACATTACTTTGTCAACAAAGGTCCATCTAGTCAAGGCTATGGTTTTTCCAGTGGTCATGTATGGATGTGAGAGTTGGACTGTGAAGAAACCTGAGTGCCAAAGAATTGATGCTTTTGAACTGTGGCGTTGGAGAAGACTCTTGAGAGTCCCTTGGACTGCAAGGAGATCCAACCAGTCCATCCTAAAGGAGATCAATACTGGGTGTTTATTGGAAGTACTGATGCTGAAGCTGAAACTCCAGTATTTTGGCCACCTCATGCGAAGAGTTGACTCATTGGAAAAGACTCTGATGCTGGGAGGGATTGGGGGCAGGAGGAGAAGGGGACGACAGAGGATGAGATGGGGGGATGGTATCACCAACAAGATGGACATGAGTTTGAGTAAACTCCAGGAGTTGGTGATGGACAGGGAGGCCTGGCATGCTGCGATTCACGGGGTCTCAAAGAGTTGGACACGACTGAGCGGCAGAACTGAACTGAACATATCTGGGTATCCTTGTGAGGAATAAATATGAAATTGAACCCCTACTTAACACCATCCACAAATACTGTTTTCAGGTAAATTAAAGCAAAGGTAAAAGTCAAAATTGTGAAAGACAGTAAAGTCCAATCATCATCTCCAGAAAGGAAGGGTCTTCTTAATCAAGGCACTGATAAGAACAGCAAAAGATAAATAGTGAGAAATTTGATGACTAAAGAACTCCTCATCAAAACATCATATAATAAAAAGAAGAGCCACAGACTAGAAGTATTTGTGGCACATAAGTACTCAGATACATAAAGAACATCTACACATAAATAAGAAAAACTTAACATAATAAAAATAACGCTTAATCCTCACCAACCCAAGTACTGTAAAAGATGAAAAACAACTAGAACCATTTATTTAGTGTCGGTAGGAGAACTTATTCTTATCCAAAAAGTAAGCAAATTGCAAACAAACTTAAAGTATAATTTCACTTATATGAACTTTCAAAACTTAGAACTTAGGGCTTACCTGGTGGCTCAGCTGATAAATAATCGACCTGCAATGCAGGAGATCTGGGTTCAATTCCTGGGTTGGGAAGATCCCCTGGAGAAGGGAAAGCTATCCACTCCAGTATTCTGGCCTGGAGAATTCCATGGACTGTATAGTCCATGGAGTTGCAAAGAGTTAGACACAACTGAGTGACTTTCACTTTTCAAAACTTAGAAAACTAAGCCATATGTCAATTAGGGAAATAAACATATGCAGTAAAGCCATAAAAAAAAAAAAGTATAAGGTCATGATTAAAGCACAAGCCAGGTAGTGATTACCTCTGATGGATACACTAGGGAATCTGAAGATAATGGTTTATTCTTTTTTTTTTTTTAATTTGGTTCAATATCTCTTAGTTCTTGCTATCTGACATCTGTTTTTAAAATATCCTTTATAACTATTCAAATAGTAAGCAGAATTTTCAAGAAGAGTTTAGATGTGCTCCTAGACTGACTCTAAGTAGCCATAATAGTTTGCCAATAATTTCCCAGAAATGGTACACTGGCTCCACAGCCTAGACAGAATATTTCATAATATTTGGGGCTCAGCAATTTCTGGCAACCACAGCCCCTTCATAAACTTACATGGTGTATTATTGGCAGAAGGTTATAACTGCTAATCAAGAGGAAGTCCTTCTGATGGATCTTGGAATGGCCAATGATTAGTCATGAAGTATTATGGATTTTAAAAGAAATGTACTCACAAAGGCCAAACCTCTCAGCACAGAGTAAATTCTAACAAGGCACCCTAGAAGCCAAACCGATGGGATATTAATGCACTGTCTTATGCAGATAGATGCGTGAACTGAATTTTATGAACTAAAGGTGCCTTCCTTTTATCTAGCTTAACAATGATCATAAATTGATTGTGCAATATTAAATCTCAAATGTGACAGAGAAGCAATCCCTTCAGTACTGAAGTTTCTGCACCAGAAGCAGCTGAGGGCTTCCAGTGGAGGGCAGGAAGGAGTTCCTGACAAACTGATTCTACTTCACACCTCTCCTGTCCCCCAGATATTACTTAATAGCCTGCTTCTACCTGAAACTCTCATGTTTAATATCTCTAGAAAGGAGACAATCCTTTAGAGAAAAAGTTTATAACATCTCTTCCTGAGAGAAATAAATCATAGAAAGAGTCAAGTGAAGAGAAAAAAAGAGGAAAGATTCTTTAGTCCAGAATCATCTGACTTCAAGACTGAAGGCAGCAGGGAAACATGAGGCATTTAAGCGGGGAAGGAGTCACCACAAGAGGAAGAGACAGGCAAGGAAAAGTTTATTCCAGCTTGTGAGGCAAATTTCATCTATTTTATCACATTCCAACATTTCGTGAACTTCCCAGATGGCTCAATGGGTAATGAATCTGCCCACAATGCAGGAGACACAAGAGACATGGGTTAGATCCCTGGTTCAGGAAGATCCCCTGGAGTAGGGAATGGCAATCCACTTCAGTATTTCTTGTCTGGAAAATTCCATGGACAGAGGAGCATGGTGGGCTACAGTCCATGAGGTCACAAAGAGTCAGACACGACGGAGTGCACACAAACACACTTTATATTATAATAATTCATTAAGACTCTTATAAACTCTGCATTACCTGAGCTAAAAAGGTTGCAATAATTCATAGGGAGAGGCAAATTATGCTTGTTGTCAACAAAGATGTATGAACTGACTGCGAAAATCCAGGATTTTGATTGGGGGGTAAAGGTAATGAGTAGTATTTTTCTAAATATTCTTTATTTAGTTGACCTACAAAGGAATCTTTTTTCTTCTAGATCTACATATTTCCATGAAAACCTTAGTCTAAAAATTTATCTAGAAACCAAGAAAGAAAATCAATCCATCTGGATATCTGAATACCCACCTTTAACACGTTATCTATTTCTTGATAATTATTGAATGTGAAAGATGAAATAAACATTCAGTTCAGTTCAGTCACTCAGTCATGTCCAACTTTTGGTGACCCCATGGACTGCAGCACTCCATGCTTCCCTGTCAGTCACCAACTCCTGGAGCTTGCTCAAACTCATGTCCATTGAGTCGGTGATGCCATCCAACCATCTCATCCTCTGTGGTCCCCTTCTCCTCCTGCCTTCTCTCTTTCCCATCATCAGTGTCTTTTCCAAGGAGTCAGTTCCTTGCATCAGGTGGCCAAAGTATTGGAGTTTCAGCTTTAGCGTCAGTCCTTCCAATTCAGGATTGATTTCCTTTAGGATTGACTGGTTTGATCTCCTTGCAGTCTGTGGGACTCTCAAGAGTTTTCTCCAACACCACTTTGAAGCATTTAAACTCTACTGCTAATATACAATCAGACACTATAAGGTCTCAGTCTATATGGCAGTCACATATGGCTATGGAGCACTTCCCACACGTCTGGTATAACTGAAGAACTAAGCTTTAAATTTAAATTTGAAAACTAACACTGAATTTCACTGTTGGAAAAGAATTTAAGTATGCTTAGAATAATTCGAGTATATGAATCTGCGTTTTCAACTTTTAAATTTTATAAGTTATATACAAGTTAAGGATGTCTCATAAAAATTTAGCATCCAAACTGTGATGCAGTTTCAGTACACATTGGGTTTCAAAGATCTTGCACAAAAAAAAAGCATGGAATGTCATTATCAATTTTTAAATTGATTACACATTGAAATGATGATATTTTTTATATTTGGGATCAAATTAAATACATACATATTACTAAAATGTATTCCAATGATTACTTCTCACCTTTTGTGATATGGCTGCAGGAGAAATGTAAATGTCATGTTCACCTCTCATTATATTTCTTTATTTCTGTACAGCTGTGAAGGGGAAATTTGGTACTGTAGAATATGTACAAAATTTGACATTGAGTAAAATTTAAGCCTGGGATCCTTCAGTTTATATGTGTGTGAACAAATCTCTTAACCTCTCTGAACTTTATTATTTATGTAAATCAAAGTAATAATGTTGAACAAACAAGACTGTTGTAAGGCTGCAATAAAATACCTTATGTAATGACCTTTAGAGAGTCCCAAAGTACTGGGCAAATGTCAGTTATTTTCGGGTATTTTATTTTTAATCAAGTGTACATTTCAATTGTAAGCTAAATGAAGGTTTAGAGATAATCGACCTTCTGTTTAATCACTGAGAAAAGCAAGGTGGGCCCTAAACTGTAAAACTATGCCAAGAAGTTTCCAGAATGCTAACAGCCTATTTTATAACAGAAGTCCAAAGTACTGATTTCTAAGGCAGAAAAAGTCTGGTTGTTCAATATTTGAGCCACCCTAGTAGTTGCCTTTAACTCTCTAAAGCTATTGCCTGCAACCCACTTTAATAAATTTGTTTTATTAGCGAGTTGAGGAGAAAAACAGCCGAATAGAGTATAAGGCAATTGAGGACTTTGGTAGGTGCCAAAATGAATCAAGTTCTGTTTTCTCCTCAGAACCAGCACAGGAGAGGAACTGTATGTACAATAAACAAAATTAAATAGTAGTTTCATTCATCTCATTTAACAGATTAATCACCACTGGAAGAGTGGACTGGTAAAATGTTTGTATGTACTGGAAAAATCTGAGAAAAATTTACAAGGCTCTTCTAAATATTAAGACAGAGGCAACTGAAAATAACTGAGCAGCCGGCATGTTACAGAAAGTCTTGCTTTAAAAGTGATGTGGAAATAAACCAGCTCTCTTACATCACATCAGATCAGTCGCTCAGTCGTGTCCGACTCTTTGCGACCCCATGAATCGCAGCACGCCAGGCCTCCCTGTCCATCACCAACTCCCGGAGTGCACTCAGACTCACGCCCATTGAGTCAGTGATGCCATCCAGCCATCTCATCCTCTGTCATCCCCTTCTCCTCCTGTCCCCAATCCCTCCCAGCATCAGAGTCGTAATCAATTAATATTTGTAAGTCATAGTGTCTCTGTTCATCAATGATATGCCAATAAATTGATTTATGTAGCCCTGTCTTGCATTGCAAAACCTTAGTCAACAATGTCAACAACAGCGTGGGTAAAGGACTTTATTTACAGCAGCTTCCTAACCAAATGCATTCTACTGCCAATCCCTGAGCTTTGTCTAAAGGCTACAGTGTAAACTGAAATTACTTACTACGGAAAAGGAACTTGTCCTTCTTAGCTTACATTATAGCTTATTACGTGTACTCCTTCTTTTCAAGAATTGTTAACTTTTTTCTTATCAATTGTAAAATTCACAGTTGAAGTACCTCTAGAGCGATGACCTTGACTCTTTTTTATCATATTTCTGAATGATTCTGAGGTATGCTGCTGCTAAGTCGCTTCAGTTGTGTCCGACTCTGTGCGACCCCATAGATGGCAGCCCACCAGGCTTCCCCGTCCCTGAGACTCTCTAGGCAAGAACACTGGACTGGGTTGCCATTTCCTTCTCCAATGCATGAAAGTGGAAAGTGAAAGGGAAGTCACTCAGTCATGTCCGAATCTTAGCGACCCCATGGACTGCAGCCTACGAGGCTCCTCCACCCATGGGATTTTCCAGGCAAGAGTACTGGAGTGGGGTGCCATTGCCATCTCCAGCCCTTTCTGCTAGTCACCCCTAAATGAACTATCTAAGCACTGATGTTGGTACCTTAGCTAGTTTCCTGTCTAATGAGATCATTCTACGTTAAACATAGCTGGAAACTCTGTGACTTTTGAATTCTCTTTCTTTGGAAGCAAGTAACAATGTAAGAAAAGGAAAAATATTACAAAATTAGTATGATAATAAAATGGTTCACTTTTTAAAATTACCATGTAGGAAGAAAAATATAAGACTTCCCAAGAATGCTTAAAGCATTTTATATTTGCTTTCATTTTTAACAGTAGTGCAAATAGTAAACATTTACTGAACATCATGCCAAGTGCCAAAGATGAGTAATCTTTGATTCTCATAACCGTCCTAGAATACAGGTACTATTATTATTATATCAACTTCATGGCTTCTTGGCAATCTGAAGAGATTAAAACCTCACATGATTGCTGTGTGGGAGAATCCATTCTTCAGTCACTCAGGCACCCAGGATGACAGTCCCTCTCCTTAGTTTACTTCCTTTTTCATACAAGTGTTAAATAAGTAATTTTTTTCTTTCTTTTCTCATCTTTTCTTTCTTTGGAATTATGTGCCACCTAGGAATTATTGCATAAGGGATGTAGAAATTTCTGTGAGTGATATTCAGGGGTGGTCCTGACTTGACCTTCACATATTAATTTACATTAATAGCTTTAATCCTTTCTATTTTCTACTAAATTTTTCTATTCTTATTTAATAGTTTCCTGGAGAAGGAAATGGCAACCCAGTATTCTTGCCTGGAAAATCCCATGGACAGAGGAACTTGGTAGGCTACAGTTCATGGGGTAGCAAAGAGTCGGACACAACTGAGTGACTTCACTTTCTTTCTTTAATAATTTCCTGTCCTATAAGTTTTAAAAATATTTCACATCCTATGGTGTTTGGTTGGCATTGTGGAATCCTTCTCTCCACATTCTTCCCATGATAAAACCATTAAATATTTTAAATGTCCTCTGTGATATTTTGTTCATTTATTGAAACCTGAGAGTATATGAACTTAACATTTGGGCGATGAATAGAATGGTAATAATTCAGAAAATAAATATTAAAATCCCATGAGGCTAAACTTCTGTTGTTCTGTGTGGTGAAAACTCAAAATAGCTTGAGTTATTTTGTATGGTGTCTGATGCAAAAAAAAAAAAAAAAAAAAAAAGCTCAAAAGGAAAAAGGAAGAGAAATATCAAATAACAAAACAACCAGAATTAATTATTTTCAATTCTGCTTCTCTCAACCAGTTTCCTTAGCATTTTATTCTGACTACATCTTAATCACCTTATTCTTTTTATTAAAAAATGTGATTTAACAATTTTTGACTGCCTGTTGTAGCCTACATACAGATTTTTTTTTCCTACTAGAAATGGTTTAAAAGTTAATGTGGCCATCACTACATTTTAAGGATAAAGTTCTTTATTTAATTACATTATTAGGTGCAACAAATTATATCATCACTAGTCTCAGTTCAGTTCAGTCGCTCAGTCGTGTCCTACACTTTGCAACCCCATGAACTGTAGCACGCCAGGCCTCCCTGTCCATCGCCAACTCCCTAAGTTTACTCAAACTCATGTCCATCACATTGGTGATGTCACCCAACCATCTCATCCTCTGTCGTCCCCTTCTCCTCCTGACTTTAATCTTTCCCAGCATCAGGGTCTTTTCCAATGAGTCGGTTCTTTGCATCAGGTGGCCAAAATATTGGAGTTTCAGCTTCAGCATCAGTCCTTCCAGTGAATATTCAGGCCTGATTTCCTTTAGGATGGACTGGCTGGATCTCCTTGCAGTCCAAGGGACTCTCAAGAGTCTTCTCCAACACCATATCAATTCTTCGGCACTCAGCTTTCTTTATAGTCCAACTCTCACATCCATACATGACTACCAGTAAAACCATAGCTTTGACTAGATGGACCTTTGTTGGTAAAGTAATGTCTCTGCTTTTTAATATGCTGTCCAGGTTGGTCATAGCTTTTCTTCTAGTTTTAGACTAGTCTAAAAACATGATAAAAGCAACTTATGAAAATTATGTTCTGTATCTTAACTGGAAAGCTGTTCCAGAATATAATAGTGATTTTTCTTTTATTAAACTTTGTCATCAGAAGTAATGTCAATGTGAATGACTTTATTTTAGTAATTTTATTAATAAAATTAACTGTTTCTGATTAAAATCTGTGGGGCCTGATACTAAATTTCCAGAAAAATTCTAAGCATACAAGTAGATATATATGAAGATATTGAATTTTTAATATTTATGTTACTTATATTCTAAAATATATCTTGGTGTATAGTAACATTAACTTAAAATAACATGATCTACATTAATCCACAGTTCCAAAGATACAATAATTTTTATTTTTTATTTTTTTAATTTTATTTTATTTTTAAACTTTACATAATTGTATTAGTTTTGCCAAATATCAAAATGAATCCGCCACAGGCATACATGTGTTCCCCATCCTGAACCCTCCTCCCTCCTCCCTCCCCACACCATCCCTCTGGGTCGTCCCAGTGCTCCAGCCCCAAGCATCCAGTATCCCGCATCGAACCTGGACTGGCAACTCGTTTCTTGCATGATATTCTACATGTTTCAATGTCACTCTCCCAAATCTTCCCACCCTCTCCCTCTCCCACAGAGTCCATAAGACTGTTCTATACATCAGTGTCTCTTTTGCTGTCTCGTACACCAGGTTATTGTTACCATCTTTCTAAATTCCATATATATGCGTTAGTATACTGTATTTCTGTTTTTCCTTCTGGCTTACTTCACTCTGTATAATAGGCTCCAGTTTCATCCACCTCATTAGAACTGATTCAAATGTATTCTTTTTAATGGCTGAGTAATACTCCATTGTGTATATGTACCACAGCTTTCTTATCCATTCATCTGCTGATGGACATCTAGGTTGCTTCCATGTCCTGGCTATTATAAACAGTGCTGCGATGAACATTGGGGTACACGTGTCTCTTTCCCTTCTGGTTTCCTCAGTGTGTATGCCCAGCAGTGGGATTGCTGGATCATAAGGCAGTTCTATTTCCAGTTTTTTAAGGAATCTCCACACTGTTCTCCATAGTGGCTGTACTAGTTTGCATTCCCACCAACAGTGTAAGAGGGTTCCCTTTTCTCCACACCCTCTCCAGCACTTATTATTTGTAGACTTTTGGATCGCAGCCATTCTGACTGGTGTGAAATGGTATCTCATAGTGGTTTTGATTTGCATTTCTCTGATAATGAGTGATGTTGAGCATCTTTTCATGTGTTTGTTAGCCATCTGTATGTCTTCTTTGGAGAAATGTCTATTTAGTTCTTTGGCCCATTTTTTAATTGGGTCATTTATTTTTCTGGAGTTGAGCTGTAGGAGTTGCTTGTATATTTTTGAGATTAGTTGTTTGTCAGTTGCTTCATTTGCTATTATTTTCTCCCATTCTGAAGGCTGTCTTTTCACCTTGCTAATAGTTTCCTTTGATGTGCAGAAGCTTTTAAGGTTAATTAGGTCCCATTTGTTTATTTTTGCTTTTATTTCCAATATTCTGGGAGGTGGGTCATAGAGGATCCTGCTGTGATGTATGTCAGAGAGTGTTTTGCCTATGTTCTCCTCTAGGAGTTTTATAGTTTCTGGTCTTACATTTAGATCTTTAATCCATTTTGAGTTTATTTTTGTGTATGGTGTTAGAAAGTGGTCTAGTTTCATTCTTTTACACGTGGTTGACCAGATTTCCCAGCACCACTTGTTAAAGAGATTGTCTTTAATCCATTGTATATTCTTGCCTCCTTTGTCAAAGATAAGGTGTCCATATGTGCGTGGATTTATCTCTGGGCTTTCTATTTTATTCCATTGATCTATATATCTGTCTTTATGCCAGTACCATACTGTCTTGATAACTGTGGCTTTGTAGTAGAGCCTGAAGTCAGGTAGGTTGATTCCTCCAGTTCCATTCTTCTTTCTCAAGATCGCTTTGGCTATTCGAGGTTTTTTGTTTTTCCATACAAATTGTGAAATTATTTGTTCCAGCTCTGTGAAGAATACTGTTGGTAACTTGATAGGGATTGCGTTGAATCTATAAATTGCTTTGGGTAGTATACTCATTTTCACTATATTGATTCTTCCAATCCATGAACATGGTATATTTCTCCATCTATTAGTGTCCTCTTTGATTTCTTTCACCAGTGTTTTATAGTTTTTTATATATAGGTCTTTAGTTTCTTTAGGTAGATATATTCCTAAGTATTTTATTCTTTCCGTTGCAATGGTGAATGGAATTGTTTCCTTAATTTCTCTCTCTGTTTTCTCATTATTAGTGTATAGGAATGCAAGGGATTTCTGTGTGTTGATTTTATATCCTGCAACTTTACTATAGTCATTGATTATTTCTAGTAATTTTCTGGTGGAATCTTTAGGGTTTTCTATGTAGAGGATCATGTCATCTGCAAATAGTGGAAGAAATGGACAAATTCTTAGAAAAGTACAACTTTCCAAAACTAGACCAGGAAGAAATAGAAAATCTTAACAGACCCATCACAAGCATGGAAATTGAAACTGTAATCAAAAATCTTCCAGCAAACAAAAGCCCTGGTCCAGATGGCTTCACAGCTGAATTCTACCAAAAATTTAGAGAAGAGCTGACACCTATCCTGCTCAAACTCTTCCAAAAAATTGCAGAGGAAGGTAAACTTCCAAACTCATTCTATGAGGCCACCATCACCCTAATACCAAAACCTGACAAAGATGCCACAAAAAAAGAAAACTACAGGCCAATATCACTGATGAACATAGATGCAAAAATCCTTAACAAAATTCTAGCAATCAGAATCCAACAACACATTAAAAAGATCATACACCATGATCAAGTGGGCTTTATCCCAGGGATGCAAGGATTCTTCAATATCCGCAAATCAATCAATGTAATACACCACATTAACAAATTGAAAAATAAAAACCATATGATTATCTCAATAGATGCAGAGAAAGCCTTTGACAAAATTCAACATCCATTTATGATAAAAACTCTCCAGAAAGCAGGAATAGAAGGAACATACCTCAACATAATAAAAGCTATATATGACAAACCCACAGCAAACATTATCCTCAATGGTGAAAAATTGAAAGCATTTCCTCTAAAGTCAGGAACAAGACAAGGGTGCCCACTTTCACCATTACTATTCAACATAGTTTTGGAAGTTTTAGCCACAGCAATCAGAGCAGAAAAAGAAATAAAAGGAATCCAAATTGGAAAAGAAGAAGATACAATAATTTTTAAATTTCTCTTCACGTTTATCAGTTTTTCTTTTTTCCTCTCACCTGAAGTGTCTGGGAACAACATTGGCCCTCTTGAGATTATTTTTGTGAGACTTAAGAGAGTTTCCATTACATTTTATTAATAAACATGAGTAAAACTGAATAGAGAGACAAGTCCTACACAAAGGCAAAAAAAATGTGGGACTGAGATATATAGCAGTCTCAAAAAATAAAACTGGGAATATCCAACAAAACATTTCCATCAAAGCATTTATTTCAATATGTTCCCTTCTATTCCACTGTGTGAAATGTTTTTCAAAAGAATAAGCACTGTTATCCTATAACAGTACCATTCATTATTCTGTGGCAAATAGTGTACTGACAATTAGACTTACATTATCTCATTCAGCCTTCATGTCAAGCCTGAAGGGTAGGTATTTTTGCCAAAATTTAAAATATGACCAGACATCCCTGGTGGTCCAGTGGTTAAGACTCTGCAGTCCCAGTGCAGGGGGCCCATGTTCAATCCCTGGTCAGGAAACTGGATCGACCATGCCTCAGCTAAGAGTTTGCATGAGGCAAATAAGGATCAAAGAGTCTGTGTGCTGCAAGTAAGAACTGGGGCAGCCACATAAATAAAAAATATCTTTTAAAAATAAAATATGGCCAAACTAGGTGCAAACAAAAGAAACTTGCCCAAGCTTAAACTTACCAAGGCTTCAAATAACTGATGTATTTTATTCAACATGAACTAAGCAGAATGTTTTCTATATAGCTTTGTGTAATCTTTGAAACCTAGTCAATTAAATTTTTTCACGCAAAATTAAGTAGGTTTCTTTTTCCAAAATACACTTCCCCTACCTTTGTCCAGTGATTTCACCATTTATGAGGGCGATAACAAGATCATAAGCGTTTGAAGAAATAGTCTTAGCAACGCTGAAGATGGAGCCACACATCGACTTTTGCAGAACTGAATAGGATTCTACTTTTGTCATCCAGGACTTCCGACATTTACTAATAGTTAAAAAATATCCTTCAAATGCTTAATAAGTTTCCCAGAATTCACATTAGTTCCCATAAGAACTATCAGAGTCATGGATCCCTCAGAATATCCTAGGGTGTTAGTGCTGTTGGCTTGAGAGCATACTTGCAAGATGCTATCAGGCAGATGATTGTTCCTATTCATGGCCCTTGATCAGAATCCTAGAACGCCCAGAAAAACAATGCTAACCTCTGTCAACAGTGCTTTAAAATGAAAAGGTAACATATATTTGACACTTGAGTACTTTTTTCTGAGAGTTTGACCAGATATATGATACAGGGAAAGCTGTAATGTATTTCATAACCAACCTTCAGTATAATCAGGAGATTGGCTTTGTATGCTTTGAGAGTATTTATAATTATACCATTATAAAGGGACTGCAAAATTATACTCAAGGATTTAGATAGTTACTAAAGGACAAGTGTAGGAAAATGTCAATATTTTTAAATAGCAAACATATTATCATTATATTCTTTTTGCTTAGCATTCTTGAATATCCTTAAGTACATGACAGATACAGAGATACTTAGCTACACAGACACATACAGGGACAAATTATTTGTTGGCTTTTGACAGTTGTGATACATATATATATATATATATATATATATATATATATATATGTATATACACATACATAAAATTCTGATAAATTCAGGAACTTTTAAAGCTTCAATTTTTACTTCTGAATTAAATTGATAAGATTGATTGGAGCATCCTAGGGTACCAAAAAATATTCTAGCTCATTCATCATGGTTAATTAAGTAAGCTATGTGAACAAACTCCATGTCTATATTTAAGTAACCTGAAATAAGACACTTCTCAAGAATCTCCAAAAATTAAACAATAAATAAAAACAGTCTTACTGTCTGCCAGAAAATAGGTGGAAGCCAGACCTTTAAGAGATTTCACAGAAATCAATAAATAACTGGAATACCTGCTGTAAATATCCATTTGAATATAAAATAATTTGGCAGGTAAGAATGTTACCTTGTTTAGGATAACCTTCATTTCAGATAGCCCTGAGAGATGACACGTAGGGAGGCAGACAGAGAAAGAGAGCATTTGAGAGAGAAAGAGAAAATGATTCCTGTTAAAATTCCCAGAACTCATTACAAGTAATTTTCAGGGTATAAGGATGATAAAAGTGGACACAAAATTTAACTTGTAACGTTAACAGACTAATATTAGTTAATATCTTCATGACTTATCAGACTATTTGATGTTAAATTCCTGGAAGAAAAGATATAAGCCTTCCTGAAACTGTGTGTCCTCAGTCGTGTCCAACTCTTTGAGACCCCATGGACTGTAGCCCATCAGACTTCTCTGTCCATGGGATTCTCCAGACAAAAATACTGGAGTGGGTGGCCATTTCCTTCTCCAGGGGATCTTCCCAACCCAGGGATTACACCCGTGTCTCCTGCATTGGCAGGCGGATTCTCTACCACTGCACCGCCTGGGAAGCCAGAGATCCTACCAAAACTAGCTTCATCAAAAAACACAATAGAGATGAGGATGAGTCAATAAACTCAGATAGTAATAGAATAACTGTGAAATTGGAGATTTCTAAAGGAAATACATATTGATTTACTTAGTTTTTTTTTTTTCAAAGTTTATTATAATAAGAAACAGGAAAATCTCAACTGCAATTTAACAAAGGTTTTTTACTATCCTAGATATAATATCTAGTCACACTGACCATCACCACTGTAACTCTATAAATTGAGTATTAGTGTGTCCATTTTAGTGTTTAAAAAGCAATCTTCAGTTTTGCATATACAGTTGTATTTCAAATTTGCAGGCATATAAGAACTAACAATTACTTGATAAAACCCAGATTCCAGGCCCTTTCTTTTCTGAAGCCTCCAATTCAGTAGGATCTGGGATGGAGACGGAGAATCTACATTTTAAATAAATATCTACAAAGATTTTTTTAGATGCAGCTAATTTGAGGAACACTGCTTTTCACTTAGCTTCCCTATGAAAGAAATGAGCAGATCTTGAGTTTAAGAGACAGTTAAGATAAATTGAGAGAAAAATATGTATATTTGCCTATTTTAGAAGACAATTTTATCATCTTATACGTGAAAGAAAATCACACTTTTTGTTTAATTGCACATGAATATAGGACAAAGGCGCTTTTAGACTTGTGTTAACATGGCAACTGTGGCAATGTAGAGATAATCAATGCATTCATTAAAAATAACTCTTGACTAGTGTGCACAAGCACAGTGTGTATGAAGCCAACATAAAGCATTCAACCTAGCAACAGGTTCAATGAAGTGACAGAAAAAGTAGACAAGACACGGCTGCTCCTTTCCAGGGACTTAGAACAATTTAAGAGACCAAATATTTAAAATATATGTATATATTATTCAATATTATTGTTTTATTATAAGTATATTAATAAAATTAATGCAATTATTAAAGTAATTAATGTAATAGTTAATGTTATTAGTATATTATTTAATATATAATTATATAATGTAATTTATCATGAAAATATTAAATCAATAAATATTACATTAATACTATTAATACATATTATTATGTATTAAATATATGTATGTGTATATATAGGCAAAAGTAAAGTTCTAGCACAGAATATTAGTTTTATGACTAGATCATCTACTTAATGAAATTTTAAAAACAATATGCACTCATCTCTAATGTAGGCAGGAGCTCTTGTGAAAGGGCCTCCTGGAAAAGTGGAGTTGACTTAGAACCTTGAAATACAGACAGGTATGTATATGTGGGAGGGGATGAAGGAGATTGTACAGAACTGCATGGTGCCCAGGCCTGGTGAGGGGCCAACACAAGGTAAATGTGTGTTTAACTAGGATAAAAATTCTTAACAGCTTTCATCTTAACTAGAAAGATGTTTGGAAGAACTCTACAGGATTTCTTAGACATGGCACATCATCCGAACTCCATACTCATTCATTCATTTTAAAAATATAAGCAATAAGTCCTTGTATACAGTTTTAATATTATAGATCATTTTATGCCAGCTAATATAAAGCACTCTTATCTTCTTTACATTGTATATCTAGTTGTATTTACTTCTTAATTTTTTAAAGAAAATTATTTTGAAAACAAAAACATTTTTGCCTTCTTATACCTTACCCAATATATTATTATATAATTTCAGTCATAATTAAAGTCCAGAAAACTGCAAGACACCAGCCTCCAAAATTCAGAAGTGCATAAAAACGCACCTTTCTTTACACTGCTCCTTTTATCATAAAAATAAGGTAATATTAATTGCTATTGCTATTTGCTAAGTCACTTCAGTCGTGTCCGACTCTGTGTGACCCCATAGATGGCAGCCCACCAGGCTTCCCCATCCCTGGGATTCCCCAGGCAAGAACACTGGAGTGGGTTGCCATTTCCTTCTCCAATGCATGAAAGTGGAAAGTGAAAGGGAAGTTGCTCAGTCATGTCCGACTCCCAGCGACCCCATGGACTGCAGCCCTCCAGGGTCCTCCATCCATGGGACTCTCCAGGCAAGAGTACTGGAGTGGGGTGCCATTGCCTTCTCCGATTAATTGCTAATGGAGGTTTAATTAGCAGATTAATTCTTTCAGTGATCTGACTCAGACACACGGTTTTGTGTTGTCTCCTTCAGTGAAGTTGGATGATGGTTGAAGGAAAAAAACTTTCTGTTACTCTCCATGAAGTTGAATGGGCTATTCAATCTGGATTTTTTTTATTCAAAACACTTATCTCCAGTTTGGTGTCATATGGTTTTATTTCTTGTTTTAAACTCATATTAGTTTCAGTTGCAATACAAATTTAGGCAAGGGCTGATGGATCTACACATAATGTATTCTCTCTCAGATTTCAGTAGTATGTACCCCTAACAGAAATAAACAGGAAATGTTTTACCACTAGCATTGCGATCAGACCAAGAGGATCTGAGTATATAATAGTTATTATATTGTTAGTATAAGTTATTATATAGTTAATAGTTGTAAGTGCCTATCTGATGGGCATTTATCCTTTACAGAAAAAACAAAAGCCACAATAAATGGTAAATGATCTTTTTCATCGTTTCTGAGCACTTGTTTTTATTACCCCCTTCCTGGGAGCTCAGATAATAAAGAATCTGTCTGCCAGTGCAGGAGAGTCAAGAAATGTGGGTTCGATTCCTGGGTTGGGAAGATCTCCTGGAGACAGGAATGGCTACTCGATCTAATATTCTTGATAGGAAAATTCCATGAACAGAGGAGTCAGGTGGGTTACTGTCCATGGGGTCACAAAGAGTCAGACGCGACTGAGCTACTAACACTTTCACTTTAGACTACAATTACTTCATACTCTTCGAGTGATGAAGTAATCTTTTCTCATAGCTCCTCCATACACTACTGCTTATACCACACATCACAACCATGGTCAATCTAATTTACTCAAGAAGCACATGAAAACAGAGAGAGGAGAGACCCCTTTGGGGTATCAGATAAAGCAAATGCATCCTCTTGCCTCCCTGTACCATGTCCCCAGTTCCAACTCTGATTTCAGCCTCAGCTGGGATGGACAGCACCATTAAGCTCCCACTGATGGCCACCCTTCTCAAGTAGGCTCTATATATTTCTACACTCTGCCCAGAACATTCGTCAACACAACGGGGTCCACTTTCCCCACAAGTAAACACAACCCAGAAGTACTGGGTTAATCTCCAGTGACAACCCCTAACTATGGATGGACAAGAGCCTGTGGGTAAAGGCTCCTGCCTCCTGCCATTTAGGTTGGCAATTTAGGAAACTCAGGTAGACATTCTGTCTACTACTCAGGACAACCTGGTGGAATCAATCAAATATTGCACAGGCTACAGCAGCTACTTCAGTTACACACCTGCATGCTAAATTTATTACATCCCTGTGCAGTCTCACCTGCTCCTTTACCACTGCCTCCTGGATCACTTTTGCATAAACTGCTCACATCCAGGGCCCTGTCTCAGGTTCCACTTTTAAGGAATACACAACTGAGACAGGTAACTTTGTTTACTACTTGTTCTTGCTTTAGAACAAGGACCCATAAAATTTTTATCTAAAGGTACAGATTGTAAAATGATTGTAGTTCATATGGTCTTTGTTGCTGCTACACAATTCCATCATTTTAGAGTGAAAATAGCCATTGACAATACACAATGAATGGGCCTGACTGCATTTCAATAAAACTTTATTTATAAAAACTGGTGGTGGGCCTGATTTGGCCTATGACCCATGGATTACTGATCCCTAAGAATCTCTTGAATTCTTCTTGTAATGCATTAGAATATGCTTAGATTTCCCTGAGCTTAAATATCCTGTGAGTGAAAATGTGAGTTAAAGTGCAAAAGTCGTTCAGTTGTGCTCATCTCTTTGTGACCCCATTGAGTGTAGCCTGCCAGGCTCTTCTGTCCATGGGATTCTCCAGGCAAGAACACAGGAGTGGGTAGCCATTCCCTTCTCCAGGGGATCTTCCCAACCCAGGGATTGAACTCAGGTTTCCTGCACTGCAGGCAGATTCTTTAGGGTCTGAGACATCAGGGAACCCCTAAGTATCCTAATGATAATAATTGATGAAATTCTTAATTGCCTTTTGTTAAAATTATTATGTACAAGGCACTATTCCTAACAGTTGTTTTACATACATCATCATGTTTTATTCCCAACATTTCTATTTCATGCGTGAAAAAAACTGAATCTCAGGAAAGCTGTGTTAGTCATTCATGCTGTTCCATGTCGCAATTCTCTGCCTTCTAAATACAAAATTAGGTGCGATTCCTGGTTGTCTTTCTAGTAAAATATGGCATCTAACTATTTCCAGGCAATGCATTATAAGATTTAATTGATGTCAAATGATCCTCTTGAGCTCTTTCTCCCTTTGTGATGATTATTGAGAAGTTCCAGATACTGAGTCAATGATCCTCTTGAGCTCTTTCTCCCTTTGTGATGATTATTGAGAAGTCAAATGATCCTCTTGAGCTCTTTCTCCCTTTGTGATGATTACTGAGAAGTTCCAGATACT
This sequence comes from Bos indicus, assembly GCF_029378745.1. NCBI lineage: Eukaryota > Metazoa > Chordata > Mammalia > Artiodactyla > Bovidae > Bos > Bos indicus. The sequence goes on from NC_091771.1 coordinate 67,298,388, forward strand.
GAGTCTCAGTTTGAGGATGACATGATGCAGCAAACACCCAGTGACCACGTAAGAGGGAATAATACAGCTGAAATTTTGGAAGATATGTGTTACCATTTCTTATCTTAGCCATCTTGACTAATAAAGAAACGAAGTAACTTGACAATGACCACAGCTGATAAGTGACATAACAAAAGGTTTTCAGACTACAAGACCTGATTTCTTTCTGCTATACCTCCCTTACTATGTATAAGTCTTTCCCTGCATATTTAAAAAAAAATTCTTTTTAAACCTGTTTAGACAACTCCTCCCTGCAATGGATGCCACTGTGATGAGTAAATACCTTTCTTGCTAAGTCTCTTCAGTCGTGTCCGACTCTGTGCGACCCCATAGATGGCAGCCCACCAGGCTCCCCAGTCCCTGGGATTCTCCAGGCAAGAACACTGGAGTGGGTTGCCATTTCCTTCTCCAATGCATGAAAGTGAAAAATGAAAGTGAAGTCACTCAGTCATGTCCAACTCTTCGTGACCCCATGGACTGCAGCCTACCAGGCTCCTCCATCCATGGGATTTTCCAGGCAAGAGTACTGGAGTGGGGTGCCCTTGCCTTCTCCAAAACAGAGTTCAAAACACAAGAAATGAGGAATATTTGGAAAAAGATGAGCAAAAACACTGATTCCAGGGAAAAAATGTCAAGTTATACACAAAAATTATATGCAGTGTCCTGCCATCTTTTTCCTACTCGGACCCACAGTTCTCACAGAAGAAACATGTCCAGTCACGCATACTGACTCTTTGCTGGTAACTATTCCTCATTTCTCTCCAGTGGGGTTGGGGACTCCCCTACTCTGTGACTAGACTATTTCTAATTAACCATAGATAGACCCCTGATTCAAGATGGGACAATCAATCAGTCCCAGGGAAACTTGAGTTGGGGCTGATCCACTGAAGCCAATTTTTCCACTGCATTGAGCACATGACTTTAAAATTCTGAGACTATGGAGCAGCAGCCTTCATCCTGTCATTGGAACTAAGGTCTTCAGAGAGAAAAGCAGAAGCAGAAATGCAGAAAGGAGTCGAGAGAAAACTACACAGAGCCTTTACAGTGTCTGAGGTCTCGGCTCCAGGTCTAGCTGCACTCCTGATAAAAGAATTAATGAAATATTCTTAAAGTCTGATAAATTCTTTACAGTTTACTTAAACTAAATTTTTTCCTATTATTTGCAGTCAGAACCCTAAAAACACAACTCCCAATCTACAAGCAGTTTTTCACAACTTCTAAAAATGTAATCTTAATGAATGGATTACATCTTCTAGTAGAATAAACAGTCTCAATGGCTTCCTCAAAAACACGAATAAAATAATTCAGTTTTAAGTATTTTATAGGAGAACCATTCAAAATAAATATCTGATTGTAGAATCTGAGTATAAGTTGAGATATTTTAATCAATTACCTTTACAATGCTCTTCAAATTATCCTCACGCCCTTCCTCATTGGATTAGTCCTAACACAGTATATGTTTCCCAAGTCTAGGATCAAAAAATACATACTTTTTAATGCAAACAGAAAACCTTAAAAGTATAAATTTTACTATGATAATTTATCTCTTTTTAATTAGAAAAACAGGAAGAGACAGTGTTTTGGTTTTCAAAATATGGTCAGTCTCTTTGGATTAATCTTTCTGAAACTATGTTTTAAATCACAAAATATTCTTGTTAAAATAAATTATTCAAATTAAACAAATAATGTCATTTTTTACCATGGAATGAAGTATATTAAAGTACACAGTAATGTCCGTAGTTAGTAACATGTTTCTATAAATGTATAGACTAGCTTACTTTTCACTATTTCCTATGCAAATAGAAAAAAATGTTTAGTTTTAAAAAGGAAAGAGATAAACAGTTATTTCAGAAATAAATCATTTAATCCTTTGGCTAAAACCCATAAACATTGGGTAAATATGTGGTCTGAATCAAAATTTCCTGAAATTCAGGAGGCTAAACTGAATTAATATTATATTTTGTCTCAGGAGTTGTAGGTGCCTGCCGTGGGAAATATATAGATGTATAGCTATATATCTTCTGGACTGTGATATAAAATTTGAGAAAATAAGACATTGTTTACTGCCTCAACATTTACAGAGTGGGACATTTTATCATCAACTTTTTCAGAAATGCTGATGCTTATCTGGGTTTAGTTTATTCTAAAATAACTGAAATTAGAGGCTAATTATACTTTTATACTATCTCATCTTATATTAAATCAAATGATGTTGTTTTTATTCTTCTTATTCTTTTATGCCTTTTTATCATATTTTTTAATTGAGTGCATATAACATTGGAAAAATATTTTAAATAGAACTTTTTCTACAGAAGTTTTACTCAAATAATAAGGATTTTCATTATAAGAATATAAGAATATTTTTTGCATATTCTTAAAATCTGTGAGTGATCTGTTTTCATTCAGATATTGGAATATTAACAATAAGGCAGATCTTGATTATCTAGTGTTTAATTTTCAGTAGAAATTAATTCCTTATTATTATCAAGAAGTTTTAAAATGACATCCCACTGTAAAAGTAGAATTTCTAATTTATAAGCTCATTTTTATAATCACACTTTGGAGAAAATTGTGGACACATTAAACTGCTTACATAAGCTTTTTAAAGAAGTAACTACAAAATGAAAAGTAAAATTTGCAGTGCCATTTGGCTGGCTAATTTATTTAAAATACGATAACTGTAAAACCAGGTAGAAGGTCATAATTATAATTTTTCTCAGTGAAATCTGCAATAGATCTCTCTGTATTTAGAGAATTCAGCATTTTTGCCCATTCTTATAAAGTTAAAAAAAAAGTAACCAAACAAGACAAACTGCAATTGCTATTCCTTAAAAAGACAGTGTGTAAGACCCAAGTATAGTGATAAGTCTTACCATTTCAAAGAGGAGAGGGAATAATTCCTTTTTTACACTAAACATCCAGAAGAGTGGTCCTATTAATTCAAGGTCTCTTACCCTTCCAAAGGAAATCATCTAAAATTTTATGCGGCCGTTTAAATGATTGCTGGGAAATTTATATGGTAGTCATGGGAACAAGTAAAGAAGTCAAGGCAACGTTGATCATTTTAATAGTGTGCAAGTGATCCATCCAATTTGTAAATACCTTGGACCACTCTTCTAGGTCATGAGTAATCTGAAAAGGCATTTATGTGAAATTAATGAAATAAAATACAAGCTCATTAATAGCTAAAATGCCCTAAAATTTTTTAATTAGTTGGGTTTATTGTAAATACTTTGAGCTTTTGAAACAGCAAAAAACACCTCCTCTGTGGCGTTATGCAGACCTTTTTAGAAAAGCATGTTTTATCTTTCATGATTGAAAATGAATTCATTTGTTCTTTTAACTTTCTGAGTATTTTCCCTGAGTAGCACTTTCTTACAAAATACACTTCTCTGGTTTCATCAATGTTTCTCTGCATAGAACTAGTAAAGATATAAATGTGATGCTCCTATGTATCTTGACAGCAAGTCATTCGTGGCAGGCACAGATGTTTGTGGCCAACCTCATACCTGAACCAGACCCTCAGACCCCCATCCTGGCATGAAAATGAGGCAGGAGATAGGAGAACTGACTGAGCTTTGAATGGTGGAAAGAGACCCAGCCTCTAGACAAAGCACATTGATGATATCTGGCAATAAATACTATTAAACAGTGAGAGTTCTGGAAACCAACTTGAGTAAAGGGTAATCTTACATGAAGTGGCAGCTAGTGGTAAAGAACCCATCTACCACTGCAGGAAATGTAAGATACATGGGTTTGATCCCCGGGTCCAGAAGATCCCCTGGAGCGGGGCATGGCAACCCACTCCAGTATTCTTGCCTGGAGAATCCCCATGGACAGAGAAGCCTGGTGGGCTACAGTCCATACGGTCGCACAGAAGTCGCAAATGACTGAAGTGACTTAGCATGCACACAATCCTACGTGCAAGATGTTCTGGGATTCCTGAAAAGAGTAAAGGAGAAAAGGAGCTAGGCGTCTCCAGAATCCAAAACAAAGAAAGCAGAAAGAATCAAGTCTAAGAGCAAGAAACTGGATGTTAGCTTCCACTCCAGGGTTCAGGGAGTAACCTCTGAAGGGAGATGAAGGCCCCAATCACAGAGGGATGGGAGACACATTATACAAGGGCACTAAGAGTCACGGGAACAAAGCAGAACCCTAGGTATAAGAATGAGAAGCTTGGTCATTGTACAGAAAAGCTGATCCGCTATTCATGATTAACTTATGATAACTACAGTGAAAATCTAGGAAGAACATGACATGAAGTGATTCTCCTTTGGCTCTAAAACATTCTGAGCCTGAGGCTGCAGGTGTAATAGCCACACCTGGGGAAGAAGGCTACAGGTGGACAAGAGGGCAGCACTGGATACTAACATGCAAAGGTCCCCTTGCAGCTGCTTTATCTTTTAACCCCTTTAAAACCTGAGCCTAATGCTTTACAGAGACCACTCTGTGGTTTATAGGGAAGATTAAAGAGATATGTGTAATTAAGGCCCCTCACCCAAAGTAAGGCCATAATAATGCTAATTCCACTCTCCTTTTATGGTTGTAATCCAGAACTTCCATAGTAAGAAGTCTATAATCCAGACTTCTCCCATACTTGCAGCCCTAAACTCTGACTTCTATTTATACCCTGGGCTTCCCAGGTGGCTCAGTGGTAAAGAATCCACCTGCCAATGCAGGAGACATGAGTTTGATCCCTGGATCAGGAAGATCCCCTGGAGGAGGAAATGGCAACCCACTCCAGTATTCTTGCCTGGGAAGTCCCATGGACAGAGGAGCCTGGTGGGCTACTGCCACAGGAGTCTGGCACAACTTAGTGATGCAATAACAACAACATTTATACCAGATTCTACGCAACCTGCACACCAGCCAAGCCAGGATCACTTTCCGGTGGGAAGAAGAGTAACTATATCTACTTCTATTAAAAATATGTAAGTATGCTTATAGAACAAACATTTCTACCTTTTGGAGATGTATCAAGGCACAAAGACCTAGAACCCAGTGTGCTTTCCCTCTCTACAACTCTCATCAGTCTGGCCAGGGGAAGCCTGAGTAGTGCAGAGGCCTCATGATGCAGAATGCTCACTGTCCACATTGGAGCTCTTCCTTATCTCCTTCTAGAAAGAGCTGACCATTGAGGAAGCATCCCAACCTCCTCTGATCTGTGTGGCCAAGTTAGGTAGTAGCTACAGATTCAGGATCTCTGAGCCATTTATAAAGAACAGCTAGCCATAGGGTAAAAATCAGTAGACCTTTCGGGGTTTGCAGCAAGGCTTCTGGGAATCTATCAGAGGCCCAGCTTGATGTTGGCTGCCAAGGACAACTGTATGTCTCGAAAACATAGTTTCTATGAGGTGGTATTGAGTGGGACAGAGGTATCTTTTCTTAATGGCTAACGGCAGCATCTGCAAGCTCTATTTTAGGAGCAGACTCCCTGATCTAACCTAGATTTCAGATTCCCAGGAATCTGTTTATAGCTGCAGCTCAGAGAATGCCCCCATCCTTCCACTCCAACCCAAAGACATGTCAATTCCAATTCCAAAAAAAAAAAGCCTACATGTTTAAGGAAAAGAAAAGTGGAGGCAAGGCTTCTGTTTCTCTCTCAACAATTCTCTGTGGAAGACACAACAACAAAAACCCAGCCATAATATTTTCCACTAATTCCAGTCAAGAGGTGGAGTCTATTTCCCCACCATTTGACTTGCTCATGAGATTTGTGAGGATCTTGTGAGGCCAGAACAGACAGGATTCAAGCGGAGGAATGAACAGGGCTCGCATTGTGGGGTTGGCTCTTTCTTTGCAGCTGGGAACTCCTTTGTCGCCATGTCAACTGGCTCAAACTGACTTCCTCCAGGATGATATACCAAGTACAGAAAGGCCCTGCTGTACCAGCTAAGGGCAACAGATATGAGTGTGGCTTTCTAGATGGTCCAGCTTCAACCAAGCTGGCCCGATCAAAGCCACTCTGCTGACTCACAGAACTGCCAGCCAACAAACGCTGCTGTTTTAAGCCACTCGTGTTTGAGGTGGTTTGTTATGCAACAAAAGCAAGACGAAATATTCCTTAGCTCCCAGAGCATAGAACTGCAAAATGAAATAATGTTTAATGAGTTAATTAAGTGGATAAGGTCCTTCAGAGCAGCATGGCTTAATATTTTATCATTTTCTCAGGGAAAAAACATAGGATAAATTCACTTTGTCCTAATGATAAAGTCCTTAAGAGCAGCACTGTTTAATATTTTATCATTTCTCAGGGAAAAAAATATAGGATAAATTCATTTTGTCCTAATAAGTAAAACAGATCAAGGATTACATAGCACATAATTACCTGCCAATATAGTATTTCCATATGTACATTTCACAGTAACTCTCTTTGATATTCATTAGTATTGTTCAGCTACACAGTGATGAATTAGGGGAGGGGCTACTTGTTTTTTCAAATTACTTCTCTTAGGAAATATTACCTACAAGAATTATATTTTCCTTGAAATAGGAAAAGGCATTTACTTACTGGATTTTGCTCCTATTTCCTCAGACACAATCACGTAGGTTATGTTGTGGGCAACTTTAAATTTGTGCTGGCACAGGTTTTATTGTGTTTTTTGTTAATAACATGGGGCAATGGCTCAGAGAAGACAAATGGTTCTCTCCTTCTGAGCAGGAAGAAGAATCAGAGTAGCCTGGACAGTGCGTCTGGCAGTCAGTTATGCAGTTGGATTTTATTATTCAAAATTAGAACATAGGGCCAGTGTTCACAGGATGCGAGCTGTATTTATTACCATTCATTTTACCTATACCAGGGTTTCTGACCATACCCCCTGACTTTACTGTCATGAAATCATGTGAGCTTGGCACACCCAACTGCCTGACTCTCTAAGATGCTATAAAAACGTACCAGCCACATGGCAATAGGCTCACTTCCCTTTATATTATTCAACAGAAATGGACCAAAATTAGAAAATTGAGACATTTGTGGGGTTTTTCTTCTAGAACAGTGATTTATTTAGAACTGTAATCTGAAGACATTCACTTTCAAAATGCTGAGGAAACTGCAAAAAAAAAATTATCACACAGGAATTTCTGGAAGCATCCACATCAATAAAAGTGTTCCTTTCTAGTTATTGACCTAAAATCAAGGAATGATCAATAATGTATCAATTTCTTCCAACACAACCTTCTTTTGAATTATTAATTCATTAAAGAAATCATTTAAACTGATAAGGTCCACAAAATTCATGATCTTGAATTTTCAAGCAGAAAATATGCATGATAGTTTTAAGTTTGAATCTGGTGACAAACAGATGTCACTTTAAGCAAAAATATTACTTAAAAGCAAGTCAATAAGAATCAACTTAAATGAATGGGACACATGTTTTAAGTTGAACATATTTTTATATATGATAGGCATACATAAAATAACAATTTCTAGTATCTTTTGGCAACACTATTCATTTTCAAATGAGGAACTTCTTTTGGTGTGGGAGGGAAGAATGGCTTTGTTTGTTTTTCAAGCTATTTCTCTTGAAAATAGATAAGCTATCTAAGATAAGCCCCCTCTTCTCCTGGAAATAGGGGAAAATAGCTAACAACGTTGCTTCTATTTCCAAAGACCCAAACATCAAACGACATCTGAGGCGAAGACAGACTTTTCACAAGTCCACACAAATATTCACTATGAACTGTAAATGTTCTATCCCACAATTTAGAAAAATAAATTTGTACTTTTGAATTCATTTTCTTCTCAGTCTTGCCTTAATTTTTTATCTTCTTTTAATTGACGTATAGTTGATTATTAACAGTAAGTTAGTCTTAGTCATAAAACAGTGATCCAACAATCAAAAATGGTACAAACTAATCCTCACAAGTCCAGTAAGCATCTGCCAACATATAAAATTATTACACTATTATTGACTGTATTTTTTATACTATCTGTCTTCTTTATACTTACTTTATAACTGGAAGTTTGTATCTCTTAATCCTCTTCACCTATGTCCCCCAACACTTCACACTTCTGCCCTCTGGCAACCACCAGTTTTCTCTCTGTATGTATAAGTCTACCACTGACTTCTTTTGCTTATTTATTTGTTTTAAAGGATTGCATATTATGATAGTACTACTGAATTATTTTTAATTTTATCTGATGCAATTACAGTATTGTAGTTACATGGAAGAATATACCATTTCTAGAACATACACACCATAGTATTTAGGGGTGAAATGCTATGATAGTTGCAATTTATTTTCAAACAGTTTGGCAAAATTAACATTGTGTGTATGAGAGACACAGATACAGAAAATGAGAAAACAAATGTGGAAAAATGTTAACAATTGGTGATTCTAAGTGATGGCTATATGCATATGTACATTAGTTATTGTACTAACTTTCCAGTTTTCATATAGATTTGAAGTTTTTCAAAATAAGCTGTTGGAAAAACAATAGAGTAGAGAAGTTCAATCAGGAAACAAGTGTAAACAAATCTATTTGTGGAATTTTGCTGTGGGATAGGAGAGAATTAGGACAGTAAACAGAAGGGATGGGAATCACTAAACCTTTTTCTTTGAAACTTAAAGAAAATTATTCAGGAGATTTATACATAAATCTTTAATCTAGATGCAGAAATCATGCAAGAATTTCTACTTTTGTTGCAACCTTTATTTTACCATGTTCCCATAACGTTTTTCCTTTTATTTAAAAATGTCCTATTACAATAATCAAGACAGTGTGGTACTGGCAACAGAATAGAAAAATAGATCAATACACACAATAAAGAGCCCATAAATAGACCCATATAAAGATTATCAACTGATTTTTGACAAATGAGCAAGGGTGATACAGTGAAAAACTTATAATCTTTTCCACACACGGTACTGGAACAACTACATTCACATTCCAAAAAGAAAAAACAGACACAGATCCTACAGCCATCACAAAAACTAACCCCAACTGGTTCACAGACCTAAATGAAAACAGAAAACTAAAAAATTCAAAGATAACAGGAGAAAATGTAGATGATCTTCAACGTGGTGATGACTTTTCAGATACAACATCCAAAGTATAATTCACGGAAGAAATAACTTATAAACTGGACATTAAAATTTTCTGCTCTGTGAAAGATAATGCCAAGAGAATGAAAAGACAGACCACAGACTGGCAGAACATATTTGCAAAAGACATACCTGATAAAGGACTGTTATCCAAAACACACAAAAATCTGAATAGACACCTTACCAAAGATAATATATGGAAGGCCATTAAGCTGATGAAAGCATGCTCCGCATCAGATGTCACTAGGGAAATAGAAATTAAAATGTATCATGCCACTACACAACTAAAGTGAAGTGAAGCTGCTCAGGCGTGTCCAACTCTTTGCAACCCCATGGACTGTAGCCTACCAGGCTCCTCTGTCCATGGGATTTTCCAGGCAATAGTCCTGGAGTGGACTGCCATTTGCTTCTCCAGGGGATCTTCCTGACCCAGGGATAGAACCTGGGTCTCCCGCATTGTAGACAGACGCTTTACTGTCGGAGACACCAGGGAAGTTCAAATCTCAGCAGTGGCCACAGGACTAGAAAAGGTCAGTTTTCATTCCAATCCCAAAGAAAGGCAATGCCAAAGAAAGATCAAACTACTGTACAATTGCACTCATCTCACACCCTAGTAGAGTAATGCTCAAAATTCTCCAAGCCAGGCTTCAGCAGTATGTGAACCGTGAACTTCCAGATGTGCAAGCTGGTTTTAGAAAAGGCATAGGAACCAGAGACAAATTGCCAACATCCACTGGATCACTGAAAAAGCAAGAGAGTTCCAGAAAAACATCTAATTTTCTTTATTGACTACGCCAAAGCCTTTGATTGTGTGGATCACAAACTGTGGAAAATTCTGAAAGAGATGGGAATACCAGAACACCTGACCTGCCTCTTAAGAAACCTATATGCAGGTCAGGAAGCAACAGTTTGAAGTGGACATGGAACAACAGACTGGTTCCAAATAGGAAAAGGAGTACATCAAGGCTGTATATTGTCACCCTGCTTATTTAATTTATATGCAGAGTACATCATGAGAAACACTGGGCTGGAAGAAGCACAAGCTGGAATCAAGATTGCCGGGAGAAATATCAATAACCTCAGATATGCAGATATCACCACCCTATGGCAGAAAGTGAAGAAGAATTAAAGACCCTCCTGATGAAAGTGAAAGAGGAGGGTGAAAAAGTTTCCTTAAAGCTCAACATTCAGAAAACTAAGGTCATGGCATCCGGTCCCATCACTTCATGGCAAATAGATGGGGAAACAGTGGCTGACTTTATTCTGGGGGGCTCCAAAATCACTGCAGATGATGATTGCAGCCATGAAATTAAAAGACAGTTGCTCCTTGGAAGGAAAGTTATGACCAACCTAGATAGCATATTAAAAAGCAGAGACATTACTTTGTTAACAAAGGTCCATCTAGTCAAGGCTATGGTTTTTCCAGTAGTCATGTATGGATGTGAGAGTTGGACTATAAAGAAAGCTGAGCACAGGAGAATTGATGCTTTTGAACAGTGATGTTGGAGAAGACTCTTGAGAGTCCCTTGGACTGCAAGGAAATCCAACCAGTCCATTCTAAAGGAAATCAGTCCTGGGTGTTCATTGGAGGGACTGGTATTGAAGCTGAAACACCAATACTTTGGCCACCTGATGTGAAGAGCTGACTTATTGGAAAAGACCCTGATGTTAGGAAAGATTGAAGGCAGGAGGAGAAGGGGACAACAGAAGATGAGATGGTTAGACGGCATCACTGACTCAATGAACATGAGTTTTGGTAAACTCTGGGAGTTGGTGATGGACAGGGAAGCCAGGCATGCTGCACTTCATGGGGTCGCAAAGAGTCGGACATGACTGAGCAACTGAACTGAACTGTTAAAACTGTATTGGAAGTATTTTTGATATCTTTTTACCTGTGTAAATTTCTACGATTAGGATCCTTGTCATTATCTTATTGAACCTCTTCATTATTGGCTAAAAGAAAGAATAAACACATTCTCAGTATTCACCAACACAATAATCATATAATGCTTTTTTAATGAGCCAAATATTTGCAATATAACCTTGTGGTTGTAGGAGCAGTAAACAGATTTGAAAAAAACTGCAGGAGGCCAAATTACATGAATTTGTATATAAACACTTGAACACACAGAAATTTGCTATGCACAGAATGTATGAGTGAGAAGCCTGATTCAGACTCATGACTGATGTTGCAATCATGATGAATAATGAAACCTATCAAGGTCACAATCACAATAAAGGCAGCTTTCTAGTAACCTCTGGTACCTCCCCCCACTTAGCTAAATTCATCTTGTATATTCTCAATGATAGGAAATCCTAGATTTTATTTTGCATTGTTTTATAGCATTTGTGTTTCTCTGAAAAGGCTTTTTGAGAAAGGTCTTGGCCCTGCCTGAAGGTATTCCTGTCATAGACTTCCAAGGATAACAAACACTAGTTCAGCTCTTTAATTATTTCATCAAATGTCAGTGTTGCCTAAATTCTAAAGCAAGTGGGCTGCCTTTCAATCAATAAGACAGAATATCTACACTTGACCAATTCCCATCAGAAAGGCCACGGAGACAATTGCTGCTCCAGATAAGGACAGGCCAGCCATTTTCCCCTCAGATTCTCTAATTTTCACCTATTTATCAGGTCAGATTATGAAAAAGAAATACATTTATTACAGTACATTAACTCTTCCCACACAGAAATGTCTTCTCAGAACAACTGAACACTGAACCTTGAATTTTACCCGGACACTATATGAAATAGTGGTGAACATGGCTTCATTTATTATTGTTTATACATGATAAGAGTTTATTATGAACTTCCATCTCACTTAACAATACATATGATATATTTTTCTGGGTTCAGAACTAACACATATTGGCTATTTCCAGTGACTTGGCATCATTTATTAAATGAGAATTATTCAGTTAAACACTTTTTCTTTTCACTCTGGCTGATAGAAAGATAAGTGATGCTTTCTGATCTTCTCTTCACTAGCTTTCTCTACTTCCCAACTCTTAACATTCCATCCTAATTTTCATTTTATAAAAACTCACTTCGTCTCTCTAACATTACAAAAGGCTTCACATATTTGATGGGAATAAGCCCTGGGCATATTTGCTGAGTTTAACTACGTGGTCATCTGTGGCATTCATGAGGACACACAGGCAAAAAGCCAGATGGAATATATGAAATGAGGTTCTCAGAGACTAAGAACAAGTCAGGCATCCAAGCAACAATGGTCATAAAATGAAATACGAAAATAACAGAAATAGGTTTAAGATGCAGTGGGAATATAGAAGGAAAAATGTCTGTGGTTTGATAGAAGCAAAAGAGAAGACCTCACAAAAATGTAAACTTTTAACCTGAGTTTAGAAGAATAGGGGGGCATTCACAGGGTGTTATGTTTGTAATGTATAGTAAGACATGAATCCCAGTAGCTCAGATGGTAAAGAATCTGCCTGCAAGGCAGGAGACCCAGGTTCAATCTCGGGGTGGGGAAGATCTCCTGGAGAAGGAAATGGCAATCCACTCCAGTATTCTTGCCTGGAGAATTCCATGGACAGAGAAGTCTGGCAGGCTACAGTCCATGGGGTCACAAGGAATCGGACAAAACTAAGTGATTAACATACATATGTTTACAATGTATAGTGAGACATGAATCCCAGAGCATAAAAGTAGGACCTATGAAACATAATCATTTTTCTATAACCAAGTGTATCTCATTATATCCTAGTCCTGTCTTTTAATCTGAGTAATTTGGTCTCTCTCCTACCAGCCTAGAAAATTTTCATCTGATCTGGGGAGTTCAAGAAAAAACAATGCCTCTGATTTATTTCATATTCTTCTAAATATAATAATGTCTTTTGCCTGGATATGGCCTTTTGAAACTCAAAAGTCAGATATTTGATTCGTTTCCTTCTCTTTGTTATTTTGCTGTGTTGTCCCTTTTCAGAAATAATAGCAGCAAGATTTAACACTGCAAGAAAGAGGGAAACCAGGTAACAGAGGACCTGGGATGGAGTACCATATGGAATAGCATCCCTTACCTTAGATGAAAGTAGGAAAAAGAATCTTAGGTATTTTCTAAGTCACCTCTTTCACTCTCATTTTATGGAATAAAAATTTGAAGTGAAAAAAGCAGAATGGTGGTCCCAAGCTCACCCCAGGTATTGGAGAGGTAGACTGCACTTCTGACTCCTGTTTAAACAATGTTCAAGGTCTCCTTTAATCTGGAGAACAAATGAATTGCCAAGGGAGTTTGTTAACACATGCTGATTCTCCTGTTAGAGATTCAAGGATAGAAAGGAAAGCCAGAAACCTACATTTTAAACAAGCATCCTACATTTTAAACTAATGCAAAGAACCCACCTTCCAAAAAGACTGCATTAGAGGTTGAACTCAGTAAGGGCAGAGGCCTATTTTTCTTCATCTTTTCTTATCCCCGTTGCCTACCGAGCACTTAGTGTATAAGAAATGTCTAACGTTGAACAGATGAGTAAACCATATTTCTAAAAATACACGCCACCTTTAAACCTTGCTGTTTGTTTCTATCAAAAACACTGCCCCCCAATTTGTCCTTTACTGGAATATTTTGAATTGTAATGTTTCTGCATTTCATCAAAGATCAAGCTTTTCAATACAAAATGCCAGCAACCATAACAAAATCCCAGGAAGCAAGAATTCAAGTATTGAAAGAGAATGCTTTGTTTATGTTGTCAATATTCACCCTTTGAATATGTAAGATGCAATTCCAAACCAAAACCCAGCTTATATTTTTGGTATAAATATATATATATTTGTGATTTATTGTAGCATTATCTTCATTTAAGAGAAAATATAAGAGGGTTCCTCCTGCCCCCATTAAATATCTGACTACTAAATATTTAGGTGTAGAGACTCGATTTCTCTGTATTTTATACACAAAGTATTTTAAAAATCAGAAGCTTTTTTTATTTTACTTTTTATAGTATGGGATCACTTATATGTAGAATCTAAAAAATGGTATAAATGGAACCCACTTACAAAATGGAAATAGAGTCTACAGATGCAGAAAACAACTTCATGATTACCAAGGGGGGCGCTGGGAGGAGGGATAAACCAGGAGACACAATACCATCTACAAAACACACACTACTACATTAAAAAAAAAAAAGATAACCAACAAGGATCCACTGCACAGCACAGGGAACCCCACTCAATACTATGCTAAGCTGCTTCAGTCATATCCAATTCTTTGCGACCCCATGGACTATAGCCCATGAGGCTCCTTTGTCCATTGAATTCTCCAGGCAAGAATACTGGAGTGGGTTGCCATTTCCATCTCAGGGGATCTTCCGGACCCAGGGACTGAATCCACATTTCTAATGTCTCCTGCATTGGCAGATGGGTTCTTTACCACAAGCGCCACCTGGGAAATACTCAGTACTATGTAATGACCCATATGGGAAAAGCAACTTTTTAAATAAATGAAGACATTTTTTCTTCTTCATTCAAGGATGATAATGTGACACAGAAAAAACACATTCATTGGCTTCTTCTAAGCACTATGCTATTCTATAAAATGAGTGACAGTATTTTAAAATTATATCTGGAAGAAGCTGCCATACATAAATAGCTTATTAGGAAATAAGTGTACATGAAAATATCTTGAGATTGGAATTTTTTCAACAGTCACATAATCCACAGAATAACCAGTGTATCTTCATTTTGTAAAAACAAAGAGAGAGTCTCAGACTAATCGGCCTCTAAGATCTTATCTCCTAAATAGCCGTGTTCTGTGTCTCACACCACATGGCCTCTGCCTTCCAACTTTAATTCACATAATCTGGTTATCTGGTTCTGTAAGAATTACAAAAGTCCATTTCACTGGGATAACTGCAGGTGAGTGATATCCAAGACTGAGAAAATGTAGATTATTAGATTTAGCAAAATGTTATAGCATGATTCATATTTGTTGATTGTGAAAATGCTTTGGGGAGATTGAATTAGCAGCAAGAAGACCTTTTAGGAGGCTCAGAGGAAAGAATCTCGGGAGTCTAATTTTGGAATGAATTAAGTTATTTGTGGATCTAAATGAGCATGTCTGAAAATTAATATAACAAAAGAAAAGTTGTACGTAAGAGCAGAAAGTCAGAACACAAGCCAGATTGGTTTTGACATTTGACAAGCAATTATTACAGTGAAAGTAATCATGAAAACTCAGGATGACTATGTTTCTAGTGATTAATTCTGGCTAGAGTTTAACACAATTATCCAGATACTCAAACAAAGGCAAAAATGCTAATTTTCTCAAAACATATTTTTTTGTGTATTGTTTGGATAATTTCCCTGTATTACTAAATTTTCTCCAGATGGCTCATAATTTTAGTTTAGGAGTAATTGTTTTTTAAAAAACTTCCACCTTTTCTTATAAAGCATCATTCATGGCCTGAGCCCAGAACATAATACTAAAATCATAATTTTTAAAGGTGTTCTACTTCAAGGGTACATCTTCATTTCAATTGGTAATAAGTCTCACACAATGGAGTGGTTCTAAAGTTATTTAAAGTGAATTACAGACTGGCAGAATTGGTACAGAGGGAGAGGCCTTTGGAACAGGCATGAATTACAGATGAAAGCTTCACTGCTTCGGTCATAATTGGCCCTGGTATTTGGGACTATCTAGCTTACCCCACTCCAGTACTCTTGCCTGGAAACTCCCATGGACGGAGGAGCCTGGTAGGCTGCAGTCCATGGGGTCATGACTGAGTGACTTCACTTTCACTTTTCACTTTCATGCATTGGAGAAGGAAATGACAACCCACTCCAGTGTTCTTGCCTAGAGAATCCCAGGAACGGGGGAGCCTGGTGGGCTGCCCTCTATGGGGTCGCACAGAGTTGGACATCACTGAAGCGACTTAGCAGCAGCAGCAGCTTAGATAAAGGGCTTCCCTAGTGTCTCTGATGGTAAAGAATCTGCCTGCAATGCGGGATACCTGGGTTCAATTCCTGGGTTGGGAAGATCCCCTGGAAGTAGGCATGGCAACCCACTCCAGTATTCTTGCCTGGAGAATACCTATGGACAGAAAGCCATGGGGTCACAAAGAATCGCACACAACTGAGCAACTAAGCATCTATAGCTTAGATAAAAGATACCTTACTACAGATTTTGACAGTGACTACATTGGACCAGAAGGTACTAGTAAGTGATGAGACTTCACTATCTAGCTGTTTGGTCACCCACTCTGCAGTGTTCCCTAGCACTTTGAATGGAAGACCCTAAGCCCACTCTCTTTCACAGAGGAGACAAAATTGCCATTTTGGGCAGTGAACCAAGTCATTAGGATAGGAGATTACCTTATTCTTCTACACTGTAGCATTCTTTGTACTAAAACAATATAAGGAAAAACAACTGAAGAGAGGGAAAATATCTGTATTGGGTTAATATGCTCCAAAGGAGAATTATTTACTGAAAGAACATAATGTTAGTCCATAAGATCTGCTATACAATAAACAAAACTCATATTTTTCACAAAAGTGTGTTTATTCACTTCATAAATTAATAAGTATTTAAAGGTAAGTAATGGTGGTGGGGGGAATTCCTTAATCTCAATAGATAATACAGGGAGGGAGGTTCTTTCTCACTCATAGACCCACAAAAAGGTGATTTGTGATGTGTTTTGTTCAATTCCTTCTGCATGAATATTATCTCTGTAAAATGAATCTTCGCTAAGACATGTATTGCCCTTTTATGCTGACTGCACACGTGCATATGCATAAAATGCCACATCTCCAATTAGGATGTGTATATTCAGGAAGAATGACATATCAGGGCTGTCAGACTAAAAGGCCCACAGCTTGGGAGAATTTTCCAATCATTCATGGGCCTGCCAAGATTATGGGACTATCCTTTCTTATCTCTGATTCCATCTCCTCTCTCTCAAGTTAGATGTTGTATTTTTCAGATGCTTTAGAAATAACGTGACTTGCTGATCTCTTACTAAAATTTCAGTAATGCTTTGTTTGATCCCAGTAAGGTGCACTCCCTGTTGTTTCCAATATGGATTAGTTTCCAACAATTGGCTTTACCTCTTCATGTAAAAAATGTGCTGTTAACAGGCTACTGAACAAGATTGCTTTCTGTGGAGGGAACTCCAGGGGGAAATTTGTATTGAAGGCGAGCACTGGATGGTGTCTACTTGGAAAATCTTAAACATTTTGCAAGTGAAAATGTCACAACATCACTGTGACATATTAGTGATACATGGTTTTAGCAGAATGACACCTAACAGGATAATAATGTGAGAGTTTCGGAAAGACATTGTAAATTTTCGAAATATAAAAGGTGGTGTTTGGGAATACATGGTATTTTCTGAAAATACCAAATCCTCATGTTAGTAACAATGAAGGAAAAGTTAATAGGATAAATGGAGAGATGTTAGTATCGAATTTGAATGTCAGTAGAAACACAACTTGTTTGAGTAGACTGCTTTCAGAAAGTTATGAAAATATTCAAAAGCATGACTCAGATTTCCTCTAGGTTCAACTTACTGGTACTGTATTAAATTATAAGGTCTAAGGTCTAAGGTAAGAGACCTGGTGTGTTGGTTCTGTAAGCTACATGGCTGAGGGAGAAATTACATGCTGTTTTTTGAAAGCCTGGATGATTCAAGCACCACAGATATAGACACCTCCAAATTCGTCTGAAAGTATCATTCACATTTTATTACCCCGAGAGAATTAGGTAAGATCGCAGAGCTGGAAGAGACACAGTAGATGATCTTGTCCATTTTTCCTGCTATTTGAGGAATAATTACCATATTTTTTTTTTCAGGCTGAACAATCAATAATGCCATTCTAATACTTTCCATTTGGTTCTCTACAATATTGGCTTTAATGTCCTCATCTTGCTGTTAAAATTTCCTTTTCTCTAGTTTTCTAATCGGCCCTAGTTGATCTTTATAAAAGGAAAGAGGCAATAACTAGCTAATTGACAAAACACATTTGCTCTCCTTCAAAGCATATTATAGAGAGCAGCTCAGCCCTGAACCACTTAGTCCTTCTGATGATTTCAGGGGAGGAGGAATTTTTATTAATCACAGGGGGAAAACCTAGGAATATGGACAAGAGGATATTTTCTCCAGGCATATTTATTCCACATAAACATAGGCTGATATTTTTTGCATGTGTGTGCATGCTCAGGCATGTCTGATGCTTTGCAACCACATGGACTATAGCCCATCAGGCTCCTCTATCCCTGGTATTTTCCAGGCAAGAATACTGGAGTGGGTTGTCATGCCTTCCTCCAGGGAATCTTCCACTTAAGACTGCCTATTTTGTGTATCTGGTAAGTTTTGACAATATCATTTTAATACCACAAGAGCATTTAAAGGCATTAGTTGTTTTTTTTTTTTTTTTTTAATCTATTTATGGCTATATCTGCTCTTGGTTGTGCCACTCAGGATTTTCAATATGGCATGCAGTTTCAGTAGTCCCACAGCAGGTGGGATGTTAGTTCCCTCATCAGAGATCGAACCTGCGTCCCCTGCATTGGAAGGTGAATTCTTAACCACTGGACCACCAGGGAAGTCCCAAGGCATTAGTATTATTAAAAGCTTAGTGAAGCACGATTTGTTAACCCAGACATAGTATGTTTAGTTTTGTTTGTTGTATAATTGATTCTTGCTTTGTAAATATGCAGGCTTTCTTGCTGGATTGACAGAGTACAGAAAAGATTAAATGACCTCTCAGAAATAACAGCTCAATTCAAATCAGAAACCCAGATTACAACACTTTGCTCTAAGCTCCAGGCTATGTAGCATCCTAAATTCTTAAAAAATGGTATTTTGTGCATTAAGTGAGAGAGAGCACAATTTACCCTTGCTGTTACTTAATGCCTTTGCTTTTTTGTTTCTTATAGAAGGATGTGCAGTCACAGATTGAAGTTGGCCTTAAAAAGTTTTTTTTTAAATGCAGCATTATATCCTAAAATAAAATGTAGTGCCTATAATCAAGATGCATATAGATTTTAAAATTCTCACACTAAGATGAAGAAACTACTTTCACAAAATCAACTGAGAAAATTCCAATGGTTCCATGTCCCCAGAAATAATACCAAAGGATGTTACTTCTAAGCCATTTTGAATAAATAATCAGCACTACTTGGGCTTTATAAAAGAAACAGTTAAAAACTGATTATTGTCCTCAAGGAACTTACAATCACCAGTACAAGTCTAGATATGATTAAACTCTTAAGTTCTGTTTAAGAGATAAAAGGTCAATCCTGGCCATTGGAATAACTGGGAATGTTTACTTAAAGTTCACATTTAACCTCCATCTCAGTGGTTGGATACATAGATAGAGAGATAGAAGAGAGTTGTTCTAGGTGGGAGATGGGAAAGTAAATGTGGGGTGCTTCTGAGACAGTAAAGTGTATTTATGAAAGAGTGACTAAAATGAAGCTTACATGCTCATCTGGTCATCAATTTAGCAAATATTTATGGAGATCCTACTATTCTAGATACTTGGGATATATTTAGCAGTGAAAAGTGAAAATGAAAGTCACTTGGTGGTGTCCAGCTATTTGTGACCCCATGGACAGTCCATGGGATTCTCCAGGCCAGAATACTGGAGTGGGTAGCCTTTCCCTTCTTCAGGGGATCTTCCCAACCCAGGGATTGAATTCAGGTCTCCTACATTGCAAGTGGATTCTTTACCAGCTGAGCCACAAGGGAAGCCCAAGAATACTGGAGTGGGTAGCCTATCCCTTCTCCAGCGGATCTTCCTGACCCAGGAATCAAACCAGGGTCTCCTGCATTGCAAGTGGATTCTTTACCAACTGAGCTATCAGGGAAGCCCTAGTTAGTAGTAAGAAACAAACAAACAAACAAAAAAAAAAAAAAAGGGAAGATAAACTTCTGTATCACTTACAGTCTCAGCAGGAAACACACAGAGCTTATTTGAACAGGGTGAGAGGGAAGAGTACAATCTAAAGACTCTTGTCAAAGATGTGAGCAGGTTTTAAGGTAATTAGCAAAGGATAATGCAATACCCCCAGGCTAATAGATGGGGAAGCAATGGAAACAGTGACAGACTTTATTTTTATGTGCTCCAAATTCACTGCCTACGGTGACTGCAGCCATGAAACTAAGACACTTGCTCCTTGGAAGAAAGTTATGACCAACCTAGACAGCATGTTAAAAAGCAGAGACATTACTATGTCAACAAAGGTCCATCTAGTCAAAGCTATGGTTTTACCAGTAGCCAGGTATGGCTGTGAGAGTTGGACTGTGAAGAAAGCTGAGCGCCGAAGAACTGATGCTTTTGAACTGTGGTGTTGGAGAAGACTTCTGAGAGTCCCTTGGACTGCAAGGAGATCCAACCAGTCCATCATAAAGGAGATCAGTCCTGGGTGTTCACTGGAAGGACTGATGTTGAAGCTGAAGCTCCAATACTTTAGCCACCTGATGCAAAGAGCTGACTCATTTGAAAAGACCCTAATGCTGGGAAAGATTGAAGGCAGGCTGAGAAGGGGACGACAGAGGATGAAATGGTTGAATGGCATCACCGACTGAATGGACATGAGTTTGAGTAAATTCCAGGAGTTGGTGATGGACAGGGAGGCCTGGTGTGCTGCAGTCCATGGGGTTGCAAAGAGTCGGACACGACTGAGCTGAATAGTCATGGGAAGCAGTTAATATCTCAAGGTTTGAAGGAAGCATGGAAGGGAGCAGTTATCAGAACCTGGGAAAAGACTCAGGAAAGGGGCTGCCTGACAAGAGGTTTGGCTTTCAATAAAGGGTCATTATCAGCCTGCAGTGCCAGCTGGGAGTGACTCTGGTGAATAAATACCCCATCTCCTGATCTCAAGTTCATCCAACTCACTCCTATCAGCTGACTCCAACTAGAAGGCAAAGGAGGCCCCCAGTGCAGTCAGAGCAGGGCCATGCAGGGCTACAGAGTACGGCAAAGAGGAGCAGAGAGAGATCTGAAGAGGCAAAAAGGTTCAGCATAGTCTCTCCTTCAGTCAGGGTCTACCAGAGAAACAGAACCAGTAGGATACACACACCCACCCCCAGAAATTTATATAAATATGTATAATTTATATGTCATATAAAAATACATTTATATTTAATTTAAATATATAAATATCTATAATATATTTAAAATATAAATACATGTAGCATATACATGGAGAAGGCAATGGCACCCCACTCCAGTACTCTTGCCTGGAAACTCCCATGGACGGAGGAGCCTGGTAGGCTGTGGTCCATGGGGTCGCGAAGAGTCGGACATGACTGAGCGACTTCACTTTCACTTTTCACTTTAATGCATTGGAGAAGGCAATGGCAACCCACTCCAGAGTTCTTCCCTGGAGAATCCCAGGGACGGGGGAGCCTGGTGGGCTGTCGTCTATGGGGTCACAGAGTCAGACATGATTGAAGTGACTTAGCAGTAGCAGCAGCAGCATATACATATGTGTTAAAATACATATTTATATTGAGATCTGTCTCAAGACATTGGTTTTGCAAAACCAAGGGACTGCGAAGTCCAAAATCTACAAAGCAGGCTCAAAACTCTCCAAGAGAAGCTAAAGTCCATAAGTAGAATTTCTTCCATATTTAAGCCTCAGTAGCTCACTTAAGGATCATCAACTGTTTGGGCCAGGCCCACCTGGATTATAGAGGAGGCTGGTCTCCTTCCTTAAAGTCAGCTAACCATCGTAATCGTAATACCTTCATAGCCACACATTGATTCATGTTTAATTGAATAACTAGGTACTACAGCCTAGCCAAGTTGACCCAAAAACCCAACTCCCACAGTCTCTATTCTATTGTAGTAAAGCAAGACAGAAAACAAAATTTGATACCTTCTAGGTGATGATAACTGCTAAGAAAAAGAATAAAGCAGACTATACAGATAAGGTGTGATGGGAGGTACTATGTTTTAGATAGGGTTTTCCAGTGCTCTTGCCTGGAGAATCCCAGGGACAGGGGAGCCTGGTGGGCTGCCGTCTATGGGGTTGCACAGAGTCGGACACGACTGAAGTGACTTAGCAGTAGTTCCTAGAAATAACTGGTCTCTGTGCTGACCAGTTAAGCAACTGGTCTCTGTGCTGAGGCCTAAATCAAGTCAGGAAGTGAGTCCTATGGATATCAGGGGATATTATTCCAGGAAGAGCTCCAGATAAGTGTTCAAGCTTGACCTGTTCAAGGGTTAGTAAGAAAGGGAGTTTTGGAGCTGAGGTAACAAAAAAAAAAGAGTAGGAGAAGATGAGATTATACAGTAGCCTGGGGTCAGACTGGGAAGAGCCTTTTAAGCAAGATAAGAATTTTGGGTTATATTTTGAGTGAAACAATGCAGCTACATCATTTGGCGCTATAAAATAATATAACATGATTCTGACTGTTTTGGATTGTTTTTTGTTGTTGTTGTTTTGTTATTTTTTAAGAACTGCTGTGGTCTTTAGGTGGAGAAAAGACGACAGGCATCAGGGCATGGGAAAGAGGAAATAGATGGGTGCTGATGCTGTGGCCTCCGTCCAGATGGACTAAGAGTTGTGGCCGTGGAGACTGTAATATAATTTGAAGATCGCATCAACATGATTTGCTTTGTAGATGTGACACAAACAAGGAGGAGAGGTGTCAGGAGGCCATGATGTTTGGCTTGAGCAACTGAATAAATGAAATTATTCTGAGATGTACAAATAAGTGATTTATTCAGATAAGATGGAAAAGACTAGGAAGGGACACGTTTGGGAGTGGGAGGATGAGGATTCTGGTGCGGTGGTTTGGAAATGACAGACTGGTTGTCTACTGATCATCCAGTTGGACATGGCGAGTAGGCTGTTAGAGCCTGTGGTGCAGCCAAGAGGTTAGGGCTATACATGTCAACCTGGTAGTTACCAACATAAAGATTCGGGAAGAATAGGAAAGAACTATCAACAGTTGTAAAACAGGGAGCTTATGATAAAGGATTAGTGAGTGTTAACAGAGAAAGGAAAGCATAGACTCTGGTGATTCCTACATTAGCAGCAGGAACATCTGCCTTATTTACTACTCTGCAAGCACCTTCAGAGAAGAAACTATGCCTTAATCATTTTGGAAGCTTAACACACAGTTAAGGTCCGTCTAGTCAAGGCTATGGTTTTTCCAGTAGTCATATATGGATGTGAGAGTTGGACTATAAAGAAAGCTGAGCACCAAAGAATTGATGCTTTTGAACTATGGTGTTGGAGAAGACTCTTGAGAGTCCCTTGGACTGCAAGGAGATCAACCAGTCCATCCTAAAGGAGATCAGTCCTGGGTGTTCATTGGAAGGACTGATGTTGAAGCTGAGGCTCCAATACTTTGGCCACCTGATTCGAAGAGCTGACTCATTTGAAAAGACCCTGATGCTGGGAAAGATTGAGGGCAGGAGAAGAAGGGGACGATAGAGGATAAGATGGTTGGATGGCATCACCTACTCAGTGGGCATGGGTTTGGGTAAACTCCGAGAGTTGGTGATGGACAGGGAGGCCTGGCGTGTTGTGGTTCATGGTGTCGCAAAAAGTCAGACAGGACAGAGAGACTGAACTGAAGTAGCCAACACTGGATGGCTTCTTGGTAACTACAGATTGAATGAATACAGAATGAGTTAAGGGATTGAAGGCCACCAAGTGTCAGGAGCAGAGGCCTGGCATGAGCCAGTCCTTCCTGTTGCCCCCAGGAAACTATGCAGAACAACAGTCTTCACCACAGATTGCTTGGCAGTTGCTCAGCTGACATAAGTGTGGAGTGGAAGAGGCAAGGTCCTTGAAGGTGGACAGGCTTGAATTGCAGCCCCAGCTCTGTTACTTGTTTGCCATGAGACCCTGGCAATGTATTTAGCGTTCAGAAATTGTGGTCTCAATAAAATGTATGAGCATTAGAGCACAGAGCTTGGCATATAAAAAGCGTTGAGTAAAAATTAATCTTCAGGAGCTCATTAAAAATACCTGGAACTTCATCACTTGTGAATTTTGAATAACATGTTATTTCATGGGCTACGGAGCCCATGAAACTAGTCACAGCTCTAAATCATGCAGATTTCGCTTTGTTATTTAAGCAAGTCAGAACTCATTTAAATCTGCTCATCTAATTAATATCATTCCAGTGATTCTCAAAGTTCTCATTACTTTTTCCTCAGTGGAGGCCCCATTTTGCATATTCAAATAACATTTATTGAGAGCTGACTATATGCTATATAGTGCTCAAAGCATGGATACAATGGGACTCAAGTCCCATCTCAGATTCAACTTGTCAGTAGCTGCACCTCCAGTTTATAAATTATATTTTTCAGTGGTTACAATACAGCAAATAATTTGCTGGTTAATTTTAGGAAATGACTTTCTACTTCCTTCACCTTTATATAATAGAGAACAACTATTCTCATATCACAGAGTTTTAAAAATGTACGCCCTTGAGGAAGAGAAAATAAAGTTACATATGGCTATACTTTATACAATAGGTAAAAACAGAAAGATGCAACAGTTGCCCTCAAGGAGCCAACAGTCTTGTAGAAAGGATAGGACAGGAATAAACTCCATGAGATAGCATGTGATACACGTGAGAATTAAGATGCATAAACTAGGCATTGGGTAAATGAATGAACAAAAGAGAAAACAAAGTAAATGTTATAACTTACAGGTGCATATGATTCATTTCAGCTGAAGTCATCCTGGACTGCCCTATGCAGCAATCCCCAAGCTTTCTGGCACCAGGGACTGGTTTCATGGAAGACATTTTTCCACAGACCAGGGTAAAGGGGATTGTTCAGGGATGATTCAAGTGCATTAGCATTTATTGCGGTCTTTGTTTCTAACCCAATACTGTGGCTGATCTGACAGGAGGTACCCATCTGACAGCCCAGAGTGTGGGGACCCCTGCTTTAGAGGACGTTAAGATTTTAGCTAGGACTTCAAGCAAAATTAAACTTTTATAACTTATGATTGAGAAACATTTTAAACAATGAAACTGGAAGCCATAGTTAATACTCTACCCTGGCTAGTATACAGGGAATAAGTCAGGAAATGGGCGGAGATATCACAGGCCAAGGTAAAAGTCTGGATTGTATTTAATAGGTAACTTTAAATAAGTATCGATTCAATATTTGCTTTGAAATTAATTGAAAATTCAACTCAAGCTTAAAAAACACGAAGGAAATTAACAACGTCCCTACCTGGAGGTCAGGCGATTCTGGTTATGGTTAACTCCATGATTCTATCTTGGATCCCTACTATCCTTCCTGGCTCTACCCTCCTGTCTGCTCCGGCTGTATCCTCCGGCTGGCTGTTAAACCACTACCACTGTTCTGACTTCACATCCACTCACGACAGCGTCCAGGGAAAAGGCAATGGTCTTTTCAGTACGTGACGCTCTTTTAGGAGTAGCGGTTCCAAGTCGTTCCAGAGCAGTTCCAAGGAGTTCCAAGTCGCGTCCAGAGAACTCGCACTCACATCTTATTTGCCAGGTTAATTCACCTGCTTTCTGCAGAATTAATTCCACCCCCTCCAACCCCCCCGTCATCAGATCCAAGGCCCTTATTGGCTCAGACCTAGAACCCTGACCAATCCCTAGCGAGAACGAGATTACTGTGCTGAAGTTAGACACCTGGGGCTGCCCGTAGAGTCCAGGTCCGTCACCCAACCGCTCAGCGGCCACACCTGGGTCGGGATGTTGGTGGGCATGGGGGAGGGTGGGGCTGGGAGGGAAATAGATATAGAGGAGACCTCATTATTCATCTACTACAGGGAATTATTGAGCTGCTTTATACACAGGAGTCACGTATGCAGATAATTCTACTGAATATTCATTTGATGATGATTCTAAAGATTAACAGAAAAATAAACTAAAAACTCTCTACTCATTAATATATCGCCAGGGACTTCCCTGATGGTCCAGTGGTTCAGACTCTGAGCTCCCAATGCAGGGGGCACTGCTTCAGTCCCTGGTCAGGATAACATGTGCCACAAGAAATGGGCAAAAAGAGAAAAGAACTTTACCTGCATAAATATATCTCCAAAATAACCCTTTAGGTGAATACCTATGTTATCTAAATATTGCTAATAAATACGTAATTTTAAAAAATAAAACCTTATGAGAAAAACAGTTAAACTAAAAAAATGAATACATAGTATAAAATACGAATGTTCTATTTACAGGAAAAAGCATACTCCACCTTACTTATAAGTCTGTGAATGAAAACGTGCAAAAATTTAAGGTTTTCCCTCTAAATTAGATTAAAAAAATAATACCTATTGCTACTAAGGATCTGTGGTGGTTGAAGATTAAAATACTGTGATCCTTCTAGAAAGCAGTTTAGTAATATGTTTTAGGATCTTTATCGATATAATTACACCTACAGGTGTGTGTCTTAAGGAATAATTAAGAATGCAATTAGAGTTCATGCATAAGGACTCCCAGAGCAGTGTTCTGTATAATAGCTAAAACCTGAAATGACCATTAACAGCCCCAAACAGGGAAAGGCTGAATAAGGAGTAGTTCACACAAAGGAAAACTATGCAGCTTGAAAACTAATTTTGACGATAGAGGAAAATGTTGAATAATAATATTTTTTAAAGCCCTGGGATCTCAACTATATACTTTTTAAGTTAAGCGGTGTTTTGAAGGGGAGAGAGATTTTAAAGCATGATGCTTTAAAAAGTCTCACTACATTCTAACTTAGACTAAGTGCCTGCCAGGAGAAATGACAATAGCCTTTCACCTTGCTGAGCATCATGAGTGATTTTTTAATACAATCGCAATAGTAACTTTTCTACAGCCTTTCCTTTAACTTTTCAAAATGCACTCTTACAAAGCAAGCAAAGACCTCTTTTGGATTATAAAACAGCAATATTATTAACACAAAAGTATTGAGTCTCCCATGAGCCTGGCATTATTCTCAGTGTGGAATATTTAAGTATTAACAAATTTATTGTTTGCTTATTTGATGTCAGGCTTACTGTCCTTGAATCATGAAAGTGGTTATTTAAAACACTCTACAATGCTGATTGTTGGACCAGAGTGATGGCTACAGGAGAACTGATTACATTATTCCAATTTGGGGTATATTTTTAAATTTTCATGATAAAAATTGTAAAACCAAATAATTCATGTGGAACCAGTGAAAGCATGTGTAGTCCACAATGTTTAGTTTTCTAAAACTAAAATTCTAAACCTTTCTTAATTATTATATGTACACTTTCCAACTAACAGCGTTTGAAAATATAATCTTTTATTTAAATGTAGAGAAATAATATGCTTGCATAAACATAAACTGTGTTCAAGCCACAGATGCTATTTTAGTCATATGCGTGTATCAACCTTTGTATTAGAAGGAGCCTTTTTTTGACACTGGAAAATAATTTATATAAAAAAGTTGTATTTGGTACTTTCTAGTGGTCCAGTGGTTAAGACTTTGCCTTCTGATGCAGGGGGTGTTGGATCCCTGGTCAGGAAGCTAGGATTCCACATGCCTTGCAACCAAAAAATGAAAGAAATAAGAATAAATAAAACAGAAGCAATATTGTAACAAATTCATTAAAGACTTTTAAAATGGCCTACATAAAAAAAATTTTTTTTAAGAAAGAAAAGTTGTTTCATATTAAAGGATTCATCTTTAATCACCTGACATTTTAGGATCAAAATCCTTTCTTGATAAGCAAACTCATTCTATTAGGTCTTGCCTTGTATGCTTTTATTATTAAATTTATCTGCAATGTGACAAGCTATTTGATTTTCCACAGTTAATACACCTTCAGATCAGATCAGATCAGTCGCTCAGTTGTGTCCCACTCTTTGCAACCCCATGAAATGCAGCACGCTAGGCCTCCCTGTCCAGCACCAACTCCCGGAGTTCACTCAGACTCACGTCCATCGAGCCAGTGATGCCATCCAGCCATCTCATCCTCTGTCGTCCCCTTCTCCTCCTGCCCCCAATCCCTCCCAGCATCAGAGTCTTTTCCAATGACTCAACTCTTCGCATGAGGTGGCCAAAGTACTGGAGTTTCAGCTTTAGCATCATTACCATAAAATAATACAATAGAGTTATGTAAACCTTAGAAGTGATCTAAACTATGAAATAACTGAGGATAAGAGCCAATGACTTCTCATCATTGCATTCCTAATTATGGGCTTTTAATTAAAATATGTCACATTGACTGGATTTAGTCTACCTTCCACACAGGGAAGGGCTCTTTCCCATCATACTCTTAACTGATGGTTCTATTAGCCTTGATACAAACCCTCCAGTGATAAGGAATATTAAATACACCTGATATCTACAGCAAAGTACCTGAAGCTGGTGGGTTTTTTATTTTGCTTTTTTTCCCACTACACCAGGTCTTCCTTGCAGCATTCGAGATCTCCTATTTTCCTTGCAGCATGCAGGATCTTTTGTTGCAGCATATGGGATTTAGTTCCCCAATCAGGGATTGAACCATGGCACCCTGCATTAGGAGCTCAGAGTCTTAGCCACTGAACTACCACAGAAGTCCCCAAACTGGGTGGTTTAAAACAATAGAAATATATTTTCTGAAAGATCTGGAGATCAGTAGTACAAAATCAAGGTGCCAGCAGGGCCAGGCTCCCTCTGAAACCTGGAGGGGATAATTCTTTCTTGCCTCTTCTAGTTTCTGGTGTCTGTCAGCAATCCTTGGCATGCCTTGGTGCACAGCTGCAGCATTTTGATCTCTGCTGCCATCATCGCATGGCCATCTCCCTGTGTGTCTCTGTCTTTATATGGCATTCTTTTTCTATGCCTCCATGTCTTTACATGATATTCTCCTGAGTCTGTGACCAAATTTCCTTCTTCTAAAGACACCAGTCATCTCACATTAGGGTCCACCTTAATGACCTCATCTTAACTTGATGATGTTTGCAAAGATCTTACATCCAAATAACATTACATTTATGTTCACCGGGGTTTAAGACCTCAAATATCTTTAAGTAAGTGTTCGTCACTGTTGTCCAACTCTTTATGACCCATGGACTGTAGCCTGCCAGGCTCCTTTGTCCATGGAATTCTCCAGGCAAGAATACTGGAGTGGGTACGCATTCCCTTCTCCAGGGGATTTTCCTAACCAAGGAATCAAACCCGCATCTCCTGCATTGCAGGCAGAGTCTTTACTGTCTGAGCCACCAGGGACACCCTTGCATACCTTTAAGTGAATATGAAAGTGAAAGTTGCTTAGTCATGTCTGACTCTTTGGGACCCCATGGACTATACAGTCCATGGAATTCTTCAGGCCAGAATACTGGAGTGGGTAGCCTTTCCCTTCTCCAAGGGATCTTCCCAGCCCAGGCATGGAACCCAGGTCTCCCACATTGCAGGCGGGTTCTTTACCGTCTGAGCTACCATTCCCCCCTCATGCAGGATATTGAAACACAGACAACTGTAGGAACTAGAGAGTAAGCTGTGGTCAGGCCCTTAAATTTTCTGGAATGAGATTTATCTCACTTTATGTGATTAAAATACATGATAGTAAAACATAGTAACACCTACCAAGGGCTGACCAAGTGCTAGGCACATGTTCAGAGCACTGAAGAATAACTCCCTGACTTTTCACAAAGACTTACTCCTAGTAATATCAGTCCTTAATGAAAGGCCTTTAAATATTTGATAATAGCTGTTATAGTCCTACTAAATCCTTTCTTCTTCAAGGTAAACATTATCCATCCCTTCAAACAAATTTTATGTTGAATCATTTCTAATCTATCAATCTGAATAATCCTGAGTTGACTGTTCAGAAAATTAGAATTGTTTGCATTACCTGCCTTCTAATTAAAACTTAAATCTAGGTCTACATACATGGGTATGTATGTATACGTATATCTACATATATATTTGGAATATATATACTTAGGAAAAAATATATATATATACATATATATTTGCTCAAAGACTCTTGCTTATCCAGAATTCATAAATTTTGTGGCAGGAATTGAATAAATGTATTTTCATAAATTCCCCACCAGTAGCACAAAGAGTAGAGAAGGCAATGGCACCCCCCTCTAGTACTCTGGCCTGGCAAATCCCATGGATGGAGGAGCCTGGTGGGCTGCAGTCCATGGGGTCGCTAGGAGTCGGATATGACTGAGCAACTCCACTTTCATTTTCATGCATTAGAGAAGGAAATGGCAACCCACTCCAGTGTTCTTGCCTGGAGAATCCCAGGGACGGGGGAGCCTGATGGGCTGCCATCTATGGAGTTGCACAGAGTCGGACACGACTGAAGCGACTTAGCAGCAGCACAAAGAGTTGGACATGACTGAAGCAACTTAGCACACAGAGCTTCAGTTAAAAAGGTTTTATAATATATATTGATAATACTATTATACTTTGAACACTAGGCAATTCTGAATATTTTTAAAGCATTCATAATAACTATCACTTCTTTGCTTACCAACTGGTAAGGAGTTCAAGTATTATAAAATGAACTTGAAAGACCCTAGGGATTATTTTCATAGGGTACTGCAATGCCCCATTTTAGATCCCATTTCTGTTCACCAGAAATTTCTCAGAGGATTTAGTCAAACATGAAACTTTTTGCTCTATTTGTAAGTAATGTACTTTTATTTCAAAATCAAATCTAATATGCTGCTTTCTATTTCAGATCTTAAAAAAATAGCTCAAAAGGCTATTAGATCTTCATTTTGATCCACATATGTGTGTCTGCAATTGGATTAGATAAATTGGAACTTCATGAAAATGAGGTAGAGTTAAACTATTTCATCGTCTGGTTTCTTATTAAGAAGTAATAAAATTTTATCACGGGTCCATGGTGTCCTGGTGCTAGACTAATACTGAAGCCAACTGCAGGCTTTTATCAAAAAATTAAACTTTGACTTACAGCCAAGATTCTGGTTTTCAGCTAAGATACTTTACATCTATGGCAGCTTTGTACTTCATGGATTAATTGTCATAATACGTGATTATTGATGCAGAATCCTCTGTAATTTCTTTTGATCTGGTAGTCTTGTATATTGATAATTGAACCTTTAACATGTTTAATAGTACAAGTAACTAAGTTGTCAGAAATTTCCTCCCTTAAATCCTGACAGCCTTGTCCTCTTAAAGTAAGGATGTGAGTGCTAAGTCGCTTCTGTCATGTCTGACCTCTTTGCCATCCTATGAACTGTAGCCCACCTGGCTCCTCTGTCCATGGGATTCTCCAGGCAAGAATACTGGAGTGGGCTGCCATGCCTTCTTCCAGAGGATCTTCCAACCCAGGGATCGAACTCGTGTCTTTTACGTCTCCTGCACTGGCAGGCAGGTTCTTTACCACTAGCACCACCTGGGATACTCCTTTATTTCCATTTCTCCACAACACTTCTGTCTTCTTACCACTAGCAATGGCCCAGATTATCAGTTGCTGGCATCTGGTAAATTCAGTTCTTACTGGCCCAGAGAATGTACTAGTTATATCCTACAGCTAATTAGAATGCAGTCTCTTCGCTAGAGAACAGTTTATTTAGCTCATCAATGAATAAGACTTGGTTTGAATCTTGATTTAAAAATTAAAGGGAAATGGAAACATGGTGAGAAAGGGGAAAATATTTTCTTCAAAACAGGAATTTCTGTTAATTAAATTGAAAAAATAAATATGGATTTTGTATAAGACTGGAAGGAGGGGCTTTAGGCTAAAACACTAAACCTAGAAAAGTTAAAAATTTCACCTGCATTTTAAGAATCTTATTATGAAATCTAGAAATACATTATTTTTGTAGTCTTTTAATTTTTAAATATTTTAATATACATAAAAACACATATGTACTCAACTCCAGGTTCCATCAAATACTAGAAACAAGTTATTTTAAAATCTCAGCATAGTTGTAGGAGATTTGTCAATGACCTAATTTGAAAACTAGGCAGACTCTAGAAATAGATGGGGCAGGGTAATGTTTTATTGATGAATGTTTCATGAATAACATGCATGATTCAATATTTACATTTGGTTAAATGCTTTTGAACAGTCAAATTTCTGTAATCTGTATTTATGTTAATTGTTTACACAGGATTTATTCAGGAAAAGATACAGTTCTTCATATTAACACAACTTTACCATGAATTTAGAGGCAACACCATCTCAGGCAGGTGTTAAACACTGAAATATATAAATAATAGATACAGTTACTTTTTTCCTCTTTACTTTCATAATCAAATCTGATCACCACAAGCAGCATAAAAAGACATTTCCATGCTAATTTTCAGAATTGTTCCTAATTTACCTCGACTAATTCAAATGTGAAGCTCCGTAACACTTTAGGCCAGTGGTTCTCTCTGTCTGGCTGCAATTTGGAATAATCTAGAGAAGCTTTCTTTTTTTTCCCATTGTCATGGAAATTTTTCTAAAGTTTTATATTTTTTTTCAATTGGAGTATAATTGCTTTACAATGTTGTGCTAGTTTCTGCTATATCCCCTTAGCCACATCGCCTCCTACTTGGTCCTTCCTCTCAACACCCCATCCCCATTTCCCACCCACCTAGGTCATCACAGAGTGCTGAGCTGAGCTCCCTGTGCTAATACTGCAGGTTCCACTAGGCTAGAGAACCTTTAAAAACATACAGTATTGTCCCCACCCCCTTGCCAGTTCCCACACACTTATTTATTCAGAATCTCTGGGCATGGGACCCAGGAACCACACATCTTTAAGTCTCCCAGGTCATTCAAATATGTATGTAGGATTGAGAATAATCATTCTTTGGGAGTGTTGATACTGAAAGATTGGGAAGCCATAAGAAAGTCTGTTGAATTTCCTTAAGAGCCAGATAAAAACAGAAAATCCATTAATGAAAAGAATTAGTTTCAGAAAGTGAAAGTCGCTCGGTCTTGTCCGACTCTTTGTGACCCCATGGACTATACAGTCCATGGAATTCTCTAGGCCAGAATACTGGAGTGAGTAGTCTTTCCTTTTTCCAAGGGATCTTCCCAAACCTGGGATTGAACCGGGGTCTCCTGCAGGTAGATTCTGTACCAGCTGAGCCACGATTAGTTTCAGAGGTGTAAACAAACTCAGAGATACTGTCTGTATCCTATACTGGCAGAGCTTTGTAAGGGGTACATGGATGCCTCCGAAATGCTGATGAAAAGCAGGCACATCTAGAACACAGGACACTGACGCAGAAGGTGTTATGTTTGGAGGAGAACCAGAATCTCAAGAGAAAAATCCCCGAACTACAGCAGAGAAAGAAATGTTCTTCTCAGACACAGGCTAAAATCAAGAAATGACGCCCAATTACTGTATGCACTGGGCCATGCAGGCAGAGATTACAGTGAAATATAAAGGTCTGTGAGACAGAAAAACTTTCCCCAATAACACTTACTTGTCTCATTTTAAGAGAATACATATATATATAAGCTTCAATCTTGCTGAATCTAACATGCTCTCCTCCTGATCACCACACCTTATACCCAAAGCGAAGACACATGCATTGCTCATTCTAGTGCAGTGTCCTGCACTACACTAAACTATTTCTAAAAAGTTTTACAAACTTCCTCTCTTTTCTTTCCTTTGAATAATATTAGACTGATGATGCTAAAGTAGACCCCCAAACTTTAAAGTCCTTTAGATTTCAACCTCGGAATACTAAAGGATATATTAGCTGTCTCCTTTAAGGTCTTTTTTATAATTTGAATTTTATTTCATTCTTTCTCTCTAGAATTTCCACTCAATGCACCCTGATTTTCTTTGACCCAATCTTAGATGATCTCATTCAAATCAAGTTCTTGAAATTTTCTCAATCCACCTTTTAAAATTACAACCCTAAAGGTGTAACTTAGGTGGTAAAATCAGTCCTGAAGCTATTCCAACTATGTTCACTCAGCCTAATAAATCTCAAATTATTCTGTGCTTTCGCTAACATAAAATTATTAAACTATTAGGTAGTCTTGAATGAAAGGATTCCTTAGAAGTTTATCCACTGGGCTGTATAAGTAGACCAAGTTATATCAATATGTTGCAAAAGTTAAGGCTATTTCAAGTTTCCTATTCAAGCTGTTTTTAGGGTCTTTCTATTCAAGCTGTTTTTAGGGTCTTTCCATTCAAGCCATTATCCTTGATACTATTATTCACAGACAGGCAGCAGACAAGGGTCACATCAGTGGCACATTGAACATTATGGCATGTGATTACAACACAGGCAGGGATGAAGAACTGATTAGAATACTAGGAAAGTAAAATCCACAAGATAACAATGCATGTCTGTGTAACAATATGTCTACACAGAAATGTATTGCAGGGATCAGTGAAAAAGTTCTTCACCAGACAATAGAATATCTAAAGAACACTGAGGGACGGTTTGGCACACAGAGCACAGTGTTTTTTCTATTTCTGTTGTACTTGTAGGTGGCATGTTGGATTGGATATTAAAATATCTATGTCACTGCACATCATGAAAAACTTCATTTAAATTACAACTAAAATCTGTTCCTCTGGTTACTGGATTTAATCTTATTGAAGCCATTAATACTGAATAGTCCCCTTAGCTGATAAGGATACTTCTGTAAATTTATATTCATCTTACTTAAAATTAGGCCGCCTACACTGTAACTGATATAATCTTGATATTATAGTTTACTTTACTCTCCTTAAACTCTATCCACTTCATCTTTGTAAACAGATATATTTCTTTGTTTGCGTACTCAGTCGCTCACTTGTTTCCAAATCTTTGTGACTCTATAGACTGCAGCCCACCAGGCTCTTTTGTCCATGGGATTCTCCAGGCAAAGAGTACTGGAATGGATTGTTATTTCCTCCTCCAGGGGATCTTCCTGACCCAGGGATAGAAACCGCATCTCCTGGGTCTCCTGCATTGCAGGTGGATTCTTTACCACTGAGCCACCTGGTTGGAATGTTCGTTTATTCTACACAGTTTCAGATATGGAATATGAGTGGAAGTCCATTGGAACAAAACTATAAAGCTTGTATCATCCCAAAGTTACCCCTAAGGAGCAGAAAAACAATTATACATATAAAATTTCACAAGCAGGGAATGTTCATTAAATATTTAAAGGAAGGACAAATTAAGATTCTCTCTCACCAATATACCCAATGTGTGAGCATGCTCAGTAACTTCAGTCATGTCTGATGCTTTGTGACCCCATGGACTGTAGCCCACAGGCTCCTCTGTCCATGGGATTCTCCAGGCAAGAATACTGGAGTGGGCAGCCATGCCCTCCTTCAGGGGATAGTCCCTACTCGAGGATCAAACCTGAGTCTCCCATGTCTCCTGCATTGCAGACGGATTCTTCACATACTGAGCCACCTGGGATGCCCAATATGTCCAGAGTAGTTCAAAAGAGCATTTTAAGACTTCCATAAAATGTACCAAGAATTTCTGGAAGACAATTTTACCCAAAACACCATATATCTTTTATTATCCATTTTCTTTGCTATTTATAATCATCTAAACAATGGTATGATACCAAAATATAAAAGATCATATAGCTCAGCAATTTGTCACATCTTGTATAATGCTTCTAAACAGAATTTGCCAAATTTTGATCTTATCAGAAATCTAAGCTCAAATTTAAGACTCTTTGCTTTCAGCAGATCTCATTTTGATCTTTCTGAGCCCACTGTGCTACATGGTACACATGAGTCACCACTTTTGCAAGATACAGCCTGCAGTAGGAGTCGTGAGCTCAGCCAACAGACTATAATTACATTATTCAGTGATCTGCAGCATGTGCCTCAAGCAACAGCTCAACATGCCACTAGTGGCCATGAAGGCTGGAAAGCAATGAACAAAAATTAAAGCAGAGAAAAATAAAACCAAACGTAAAACTTTCTTTTGCCCAATGGGGTTCAAGTTAGAATTAAAGTTGCAACATCCAAAATCACATTCGACTTCAAATTTGGGTAATAGCAAGAATCCAACAGAAAATTACATGTTGAAACTATTTGAGGTTGTGGATAGTTGAAGGAATTTTAAACTACTGTCACCTAAGCCAAAAACAGAGCCATTTTAACTTATGGCGGCTAGTCTGCCAATTTCAAACTTGAAACGTTGAAATATAAATAATGCCTAAAAGGGGGCAATTTAACAGAAGTAATCAATATTTGATTTATACAAGGAGCATTATCCCCTACCAGCCAATAACTGCTGCTGCTAAGTCGCTTCAGTTGTGTCCGACTCTGTGCGACCCCGTAGACGGCAGCCCACCAGGCTCTGCCATTCCTGGGATTCTCCAGGCAAGAACACTGGAGTGGGTTGCCATTTCCTTCTCCAATGCATGAAAGTGAAAAGTGAAAGTGAAGTCGCTCAGTCATGTTCAACTCTTCGCGACCCCATGGACTGCAGCCTAGCAGGCTCCTCTGTCCATGGGATTTTCCAGGCAAGAGTACTGGAGTGGGTTGCCATTGCCTTCTCCGAGCCAATAACTAGATTTCTGAATACAGCCAGGTAAGCATATACTGTTACCAAAAAGTTATTCATCAATTTTAAAAATTTATGTAAATTTGGCCAAAATATTTTGGGTTTTCCATAACACCATACAGAAGAACCCCAATGAACTTTTTGCCCAATGCAATACACATGCATATACATATGCATATATATTATGCATATATAATAATATTACATTACTAATCAAAAGAAATACTCATCTGCTTAAATCAGCCAGCAGCCTAGTAGAACTAGTCACATATATACACATGTTTGTCCTTGGTTGTGTCCAGCTCTCTGAGATCCCATGGACTTCTGCCTGCCAGGCTCCTCTGTCCATGGAGTTCTCCAGGCAAGAATACTGGAGTGGGTTGCCATTCTCTCCTCCAGGGGATCTTTTCAATACAGGGATCAAACCCAGGTCTCCTACATACCAGGCAGATTCTTTACCAACTGAGCCACCAGGGAAACCCCACATATATACACATACATATATATATCGCTAAGTTGTGTCCAACTCTTTGTGACCCCATGGACTGCAGCACTCCAGGCTTCCCTGTCATTCACTATCTCCCAGAGTTTGCTCAAACTTACATCCATTGAGTCGATGATGCCATGCAGCCATCTCATTCTCTGTCACCCTCTTCTCTTTCTGCCCCCAATCTTTCCCAGGGTCTTTTCCAAAGAGCTGGCTCTTCACATTAGGTATAATAATATTACAATATAAATCAACAGAAATACTCATCTACTTAAATCAGCCAGAAGCCTAGTAGAACTAACCACGTATATCAGTGCAGATTTCAAACATGGGCAAAGGAACAACCTTTGTTTGCAGCATAAAAGAAAACTCTGCCTGGTTGGAACACTGCCATACCACTAAGTGATCTATTGATAACTTGTGGTTCAAAATACTGCCATCATCAGATTCCTTCCTTTGGTAGTACTGTACATACTTTGATGTTAAGATAACATGTACACTTCATGTGCAAGATATAATGAAAGCAGAAACTGCTCCCTCGATTTAACCAGTAGTTATTTATGAATGTTGAGCTGTGCAAAATTGTGGTTATTTGCAGATCCTCATTAATAACACCTCAGACTATTTCTGCAAAGGCAAATGCACTTTGACATTCAATATTTTTTCTTCTCCATTATTTGAATTCCCTCTGAATAGAAGTAAAAAATAGGTAATTGTACCCATGGTTCAAATAGCAATACAGTTTATTTTAGAACTGTTTGGCGAGTCAATGGGTTCTTTGTCAGCTTCAGTGTTCGAAGAAATAAAATTGCTTCTTTTCCCACAATATAAAATGCCAGAATGGTGTTACTTTCCTCAAGGAGATTGTGCAAAAGATAGTTCTATGATTAAAAATCCGTTAAGTGTTTCAGACTCTACCAATGAAATTTAGTTGCTCTAAGAGAAAAAGAAAATCTATAAAACATTAGAAGCAGGGATAGATAACACTGGAAAATTACAGCCTCAGTAACAGTCTAGATAGAATCAGCACAAAACTAAATGCTTTCCTTTTGTAATATTAGTTTCAATTTAAGTTCCACATGAAGCATTTGGGGGTGTTCATCAAAGAACTGCTTAGTCAAAGTGTTTGAAGGATTATAGACACGATTATAAACAAGGTCAAGTGTCTAGGCAGCACCTTGCCCCCCACCATATTATGGTCCTTCATCCCTTCACAACCTCCAGGGCTCGATTCCATCCTTATCTGCCTAATGTCTCACAATAGATCTCATCACATACGTTTCTGTCTCTGAAGATACCATTTCTCCAAGTTATTGTTTGTCTGTCTTCTTCTTCATGAAAACATCCATGACCTGAACTCTGTTCCCAAAGAACATGTGGGTGAAATTCAACTTCCAGCTTCTTTCATTCATTTACTCTGTCAAAGAAACTGTGATTAAGATGAAAATTTTCCTTATTCCAATAAAGATATTTATGAATTTAGACTATATAAACTACATACTTATTACTATAGACATTCTTTTAATGGCTTAATAGCCATCATGAAGGTCTTCCCAGATGGCTCAGTGGTAAAGACTCTGCCTGCCAAACAGGAGAGGTGGGTTTGATCCCTGGGTTGGGAAGATCCTTGGAGAAGGAAATGGCAACCCACTCCAGTATTCTTGCCTGGGAAATCTCAAGACAAGAGGAGCCTGGCAGGCTACAGTCCCTGGGGTGAAAAAGAGCCAGACACAACTTAGTGACTAAACAACAACAGCAAGCCGTCGTGAAACTATAGTCTGGAGAGAACTGTCTCTTATTCATCTGTGAATGGTGCCTAGTATTAGCACGTGGGAGTCACTCAGAAAATGCTGCTTGAACTTAACTGAATTGCCTCCAATTTAGTCCAAAATTTGGTATCATTGATAAAGAAACTTTGCCCTTGGTAATTGTTAATACTTCTGACAGAGTAAAAATTTTAAGGTTTACTAGATGGTTTGGAAGAATCATTAACTATCAAGATAGTTACCCTGTAACTCTCTGAAGAACACATGACTTAGCTACCCTCCATAAAGGATAGTTGACATTGTACCCATTGCAGCTTGTAATACTTCCACATCTGTTCATATGACTTCAATTCTGAAAACTTATAGTTGAACTATAAGTAAACAATAAGTTGAACAATATTGTTCAACTATAAGTTGAATAAGTATAACTTATTGTTATTTATTCTCTTATAACTTATTGTTATAATAAGTTATAGTAAGTTATAATAACAATAACTTATTGTTATTTATTGTTATTTATTCTCTTTATCCACTTGCTTAATGCATGCAGTGTATAAGAGCCTGCAAGTAGCAGACTTTGATTCCAGTCACTCTGAGGGATGACTTCTTAGCTACCAGCTCACCCCTCCATTGCCATAAATTGCTTATATGTATGCCAGTACACCACACAACTAGTATCTAGGTTAGATACTACACACAGACACACACATGCCCTCTGTGTTAGGGTTCTCCAGGAGTTGATGATGGACAGGGAGGCCTGGTATGCTGTAGTCCATGGGGTCGCAAAGAGTCGGACGTGACTGAGCGACTGAACTGAACTGAGAGAAACACAACCAACCAAACACAAACACAGCCACATACAATGCATATATATATATATATATATATACACACACACACAATGCCTTCACAGAAACACTTAGAATCATATTTAACCAAATATCTGGGTACTGTAGCCTAGCCAAGCTGGTGGATAAAATTAACTATCACAAACTTAAAATGTTTGGGTTCTCCTATACTTCATTAAAAGATGAAAAAACTTAATTTTGTTCATATAACAAAACCCTTCATGAGTCTTCCTATAAAGATGCCCCAAATCTCCCTGGTCATCATTGACTGATATGGAGCTCAGGAAAAGGACAATATATGGCTTTGGTTCCATATCATCATTTTGATGGAAATAGCTTTAAAGGCAAACACACGAAGCTTGTAGAATTAAGTTGCTAGCATAAAGACTGTCATATTTTATGATACATACTAGAAGAGTCTGCTCTTCTCATAACATTTGTTTCTTAACTAGCTGCAATAAAACTTCTTTATTATAGAGTTCATAAAGCATTTTCACCTCCTAAATTCACTTCTTAAAGTAGCCATTAAGTGCCAACAATGTACCCATTTGTAATGCTATTAATAGCAATTATGATGCCATCTGTAGCCAGCAAGAGGGTGAGATGCAGTGAGAATGTTATCCTAAAGAACTTATACACTGTAGTCTTCTCAGTGATGGTAGAATTCTCTGCTCTATATACAGAGCCAGAAAATATAAAGCTTTGTCCTTCCAGTTTAATTTATAAAACATGTTTTCTCTGAAGATACAAAATCTAGGTAGGAAAGATATGTAAGGTGATTCTCACCACCCTCAGCCATTTGCCTCAAATGTACCTCTGATCATGTCAAGTGACTGTTCAAAAAAAATCTTTGATAGAGTCTCCCGGTCAGCAAACTATACCAGATCCAGTCTGTGACCTGTTTCTGTGCAGCTTGAGAGCTAAAAATGGGTTTTACATTCTTAAAATGTTGTTGAAAAAGAATACCAAAGAAGCTATCTGACAGAGAATTCTTGTGAATACAGAGTCTAAAATATTTCCTGTCTAGCCTTTTACAGAAAAAGTTAAGAAGTTTGCCAACCCTTGGTTTAGAAGATGAAGTACAAAACCCGTAGTGTGATGTTTAAGTCCTCCCACATTCTGAAGACCAGCTGATAGACTAACCATCCTTCAAGCGTTTGCTGTCTTGGTGCATCCTTCTTTTCCTCTCCTGTTATCTAAATTCAGCTCTCCATCAAGATGATGCCCAAGTTCATCTTCTCCATGAAACTTGATCATGCTGCTCGATTTTGCAGTAATCTCTCCTTGGAACTCTTGACAGACACCAGTACTTGCTATACTCATTGATGATCTTGCTTCTTTTTATACACGTTTTAATTTAAACTTATCTTCCGAACAAGAATATGATTCCTTGACAGTGTTGTGCAGATATTAGTATCAGCAAGTCCTAAGGAATTTCTAGGTTCCATAAGTCTGATTTCTTTTTGTCAATAACTAATCACCATCCTTCATGAGCAAGTACTATTTCCAAGTGTCACCAAACCTACACATAAATTTTTTTCATTTAATTCTCACAAAATGTTAGGTGATAGCATAATTCTCTTATTTTTATACACAGACTGGTTTTAAAGAGAATAGAGGGGTTCCATTCTCCGTACACAAGAGAGCACAAAAGCCAGGGTGGAGTGGGAAAAATAGATTGAGAGAGAGCATACTTTCCCCTAGATTATACAATAGAATTGTTTCTAGAAATAGTAGAATCAGAGTAAGGAAACTTTATGGAGATTTTGTTGGTGAAAGGACTTCCCTAGTAGCTCAGTTGGTAGAGAATCTGCCTGCAACGCAGGAGACCCAGGTTCAATTCCTGGGTCAGGAAGATCCCCTGGAGAAGGAAATGGCAACCCACTCCAGTATTCTTGCCTGGGGAATTCCATGGACAGAAATAGTAGAACTGCAGTGAGGAAACTTTATGAAGATTTGGTTGCTACTTAACATTTAAAACATTCAGTCAACAAAAATGGAAGTAGTTAATAAGCTCTAGATTCTGTGAGGAAGATAAATTTGACAGAAGTCCTTCATTATATTGGATTTAAGTAATATGTTGGATCTGACACCAAAGTATAGGCAATAAAAGTATAAAGAGATAAATCAGGCCAGGGTGACAGGGATACACATGGCAGCCAGATCCTAAGGCTCTCCATCTAGGGACCACCGTGAAGGTCCTTGTTCGGGACCCTGCCTCTAAGGAGTGGAAGCCAGGGCCTCCACTTTCTATCCCTTTCTTCTCCGACCAGTCCCGGCAAGGGGTTGTCGCCGGCTTCCACATCCAGGATGCAGAACTATAAAGCAATGGACAAAATACAAGAGGGAACGTTTTCTGAAGTTACTAAGATGCAGAACCTGAGAGATGGAAACTGCCATCATGTAAACAAGTGAAACAGCATTTTGAAAGCATTGAGCAAGAGAACAATCTGCGAAGGATGCAAGCACCGAGACGCCTCAATCCA
The DNA here is from genome assembly GCF_029378745.1 of Bos indicus. NCBI lineage: Eukaryota > Metazoa > Chordata > Mammalia > Artiodactyla > Bovidae > Bos > Bos indicus. The sequence continues at coordinate 67,340,428 of NC_091771.1, forward strand.
CACCCAAACATTCTCACGCTGCACAAAGAGATTTTTGACAGAAAATCTGGTTCTCTTGCACTAACATGTGAACTTATGGACATGAATATTTACGAGGGAGATGACACCCATTGTCAGAAAGAAAAAAAAAAAATTACGCACTATATGTACCAGTTGTGTAAGTCTCTGGATCACATGCCCAGAAATGGAATATTTCACAGAGATGTAAAACCAGAAAATGAAGCAGGATGTCCTGAAATTAGGGGACTTGAGGTCGTGCCGGAGCGTGTACTCTAAGCAGCCTTACATGGAGTACATCTCCACCCGCTGGTACCAGCCCGAGTGTCTCCTCACCAATGGCTTCTACAGCTACACAATGGACCTGTGGAGTGTGGGCTACAAGCTGTACAAGATGGGCAGCCTGTAGCCTCTCTTCCCCAGAGCCAACGAGCTGGTCCAGATCTCAAGGAGCCACGATGTCATGGGCACGCCTGCGGAGAAGACCCTCACCAAGTTCAAACAATCCAGAGATATGAGTTTTTATTTTCCTTTTAAAAAGGAATCAGGGATACCTCTACTGACAACCAACCTGTCCCCGCAATGGCTCTCCCTCCTGCACGGAAGTGGTGGCCTATGAGCCTGACGAGAGAATCACTGGCCACCAGGTCCTGCAGCACCCTACTTCCAGGAGCAGAGGGCTGCTGAGAAGCAAGCTCTGGCCAAGGACAGGCGAAAGGCTGTCTTCTCTGAGCGCCCCATGGCACCAGAACTACTCAGCAACACCTGGCAGACGGCACAGGAGGCCCAGAGGCAGAAACAGCCCCTCCCCGAGGCCTGAGGAGGACCAGCCCCGGAGACAGGGACCCACCTACCTGATGGAGCTGCCCAGGCTCAAGCTGTCGGGAGCAACCAAGCTAGCCTCGTACTCCAGCCCAGCACTGCAGTCAGTGTTCGCCCGAAGGTACCACTGCTGAGACCCCTGAAGCCCTGAAGCGTGTCGGTGGAGCCCAGAAGACAGACATGCAGAAGGACACCAAGCCCAGCCTGAAACAGTACCGCCTGCCCATGACAGAGCAGAGAGGTAGGGGCTACTGAGTGCTGCGGCTCCCTACTTGGGATGCACCTGTGCCAGGGAACAGGGCCGGGGACTCCCGGGGGCCTGGGGTCCTGTCCCAGGAGAGACCCCTGTCCCCGGACCTGCACCACCACCTCGGCCTGGAGCTGCAGGCTGGAGGCAGCCATATCCAGAGGGCAGCTTTACTGTGTGTTCCAGTCTACTACATCTGTAAAACCACCTCATTCTAGGGTTTTATTTCATTTTCATAATGTAAGGATTTGGGGCAGGGAATATTTTGTAATTTTTGTACGAATCAGAACAGAGAGATTATACTGTATTATGTATTATTTAGGCTGGTTTCACCAAGGGCTCCGCTGGCCTGCAGTCCATCAGCGATAGTGTTTAGCACAGTTCTGCTTCCAGATTATACCCCTGGAGACCCCTGATTTTATTAAAGAATAAGATGTCAAAAAGTAAAAAATAAAGAGATAAACAGACTCCATCAAAATTAAAAAGTTCTATGTATCAAAGGACACAATGGACAGAGTGAAAAGGCAACCTATGGAATGGGAGAGAATATTTGCGAATTATATACCTGATAAATGGTTACTCTGCAGAATATGTAAAGAATGACCAGAACTAAACAGAAAACAAACAACTCAGTTAAAAAGTGGTCAAGAGGCTTGAAGAGACGTTTCCCCAAAAAAGATACACAAAAATGACCAAGAAGCCCAAGAAAGGTTGCTCAAATCATCTGTTGTTCAAATCATCACACATCCTTGCTGCTGCTAAGTCACTTCAGTTGTGTCCAACTCTGTGCAACCCCATAGATGGCAGCCCACCAGGCCCTGCCGTCCCTGGGATTCTCCAGGCAAGAACACTGGAGTGGGCTGCCATTTCCTCCTCCAATGCATGAAAGTGAAAAGTGAAAGGGAAGTCGCTCAGTTGTGTCCGACTCTTAGCGATCCCATGGACTGCAGCCTACCAGGCTCCTCGGTCCATGGGATTTTCCAGGCAAGAGTACTGGAGTAGGGTGCCATTGCCTTCTCCTCACACATCCTTAAGGAGATGCAAATCGAAACAACAGTGAGATACTGCTCATTGATGGCTAGTGTCCAAAAACAAACAACCAAAAAACAAGTGTCAGCGAGGATGTGGTGAATCTGGACTCCTTGCTCACTCTTGGTAGGAATGTAAAATTATGCAGTCTCTGTAGAAATCAGTATGATGGTTCCTTAACAAATTAAAAACAGAACTACCGTATGATACAACAATTCCACTTCTGGGTTTATGTCCCCAAATGAATGAAAGCAGTCTCCAAGAGATATGTATACACTGTTTATATCAGCATTTTTCACAATAGCTAAAAGAAGGAAGCAGCCCAAGTGTCCATCAACAGATGAATGAATAAACAAAATGTGGTCTATACATGCAATGGAATATAATGCAGCCTTAAAGAGGAAGGAAATTCTGACATATTCTGCAACATGGATGAACTGTGTGGATATTATGTTAAGTGAAAAAATCTAGTCACAGAAGGGCAGAGAAGGTATGATCGCCCTGATGTGAAGTATCTGGAGTAGTCAAATCCATAGAGACAAAGTAGGTTGGTGGTCGGGAGCGGTTGAATAAAGGAAGGGGGAAATTGTTTACTCACTCCAGGGTTTCAGTTTTGCCAGGTGAAAAATGATTGGAGATTGTACAACAATGTGAAGACACTTTGCAGAACTGAACTGTACACTTGAAATGATTTGGATGACAAATTTTATGTTCTGTATATTTTTAATAAAAACAGATTTCACAGAAGTCTTGTCCTGAAGGAATATTCACCACTTTAACAAAACAAAGTGGCTATATGAGATGGTGAAATCATAAGTACAACCTAAGATTTCTAAAATGGGCCATATGCCCAGGCACCTGAAAGAAGTTAGAATCTGCTTGTTTTTCACACCTGTGGAAATGCAGAAATGTTCATGTGTTCTCCAGTAAGGTTAAAAAATTGCAGCTTTAAAAAAGTCTTCTTTTCCCCAGCAAACAGTGGCTATGCGCTTGCATGAAAGTATAAACATGATCTCATGATTTAATCAATTCACCTCATTTTTAAAAAATCTTTTGCCTTTTACAATATAATAGAGAAACTATGCAGAAATCCAAGTTTTTGTTATTGTTCAAGGAATTAACTTAGCGCACGAATGGAAACTAAATAGTTGTTGGCATTTGTCAATTTCCTCCAGGTGACTTCACCACGGGGACTTGAGCTGCTGCTGGGCATCATTAGTCATTAGGTATGTCAAATAATTTCTCATCTTTAGTTAATTCAAATTTCCATGCCACAAAATAATCAGATTATCAAATTGGTGTTCTGTGCAAAACACAAAGGCTTATTGAGATTCAGAAAGGGCTTCATTTCTACTTGAATAAAACTTTTAGGAAAGTTGGAGAGATAGTTCTATACATGAAAAGTTAAATAGCAACACAACACTGAAAATATAAAGAAAACCAGGAAAGGGAGGTCTTAAGGACGTGAGTGTTTAAATACAGAGATTACCAATAAAGGGCTGTGGTTTTTGCAGAGACCTCGAAAAGATTTGCAAAGACTTACAGACGAGGATATATGAGAACAAAGTTCTCAGCTGAGAGTAGTTGGCTCCCCTGAAGATGCTGAGCAAGGCAGGCTTGGCAGTATTTTTGGCTGTCACAGTTGGGCGGGGGAGCGCTACTGGTGTCTCATGGCTAGATGCCAGGGATGCTGCTAAACATCCTATGATGCACAGGATTGTTCCCCACAAAAAAAAGAATTATCTGGCCAAAATGTCAGCAGTGCTAAGGTTGAGAAACCCTGGACTAAAGCTAAGCTGTTTTCATAAAAGGGATTTTACTAAAGTGCTAAAGGATGAAAGAGAAAAGATATGACAGAGGGAAGTAAAGAATCATGAATACAAAGAACTAAAGGGCAGAAGCATTAAGGAGTGCTAAGTGGATCAGTTTAACTTGAGTGAAGGGCTTTATACAGACGTGGCCAGTCTTTAAATACAGGCTGGAAAGAGCATATGAGATAGCTCTGCTATTATGAGATGTGAAACTTTGAACAATCATTTGTGTCCTTGGAGCCTGACTTTTCTTATCTATAAAATGAACATAACATTTACCTCCTGTATTGGTTGTCAAGGTTAAACCAGATAACATAAAAGTGCCTCCTGTGCTGGAAGGACAATAGGAGAAGATACATAGGAACAGGGAAAAGTCAACCCTTTCAATTATCTAAACTGCACGGATTATTGGGGTTCAATTTTCAGTTACTAATTGAAATGACTAATTTTCAGTTACTACCACAATCAATTTTCAGTTACTACCAGATCATGGCATCTGGTCCCATAACTTCATGGGAAATAGATGGGGAAACAGTGGAAACAGTGTCAGACTTTATTTTGGGGGGCTCCAAAATCACTGCAGATGGTGACTGCAGCCATGAAATTAAAAGACGCATACTCCTTGGAAGAAAAGTTATGACCAACCTAGATAGCATATTCAAAAGCAGAGACATTACTTTGCCAACAAAGGTTCGTCTAATCAAGGCTATGGTTTTTCCAGTGGTCATGTATGGATGTGAGAGTTGGACTGTGAAGAAGGCTGAGCACAGAAGAATTGATGCTTTTGAACTGTGGTGTTGGAGAAGACTCTTGAGAGTCCCTTGGACTACAAGGAGATCCAACCAGTCCATTCTGAAGGAGATCAGCCCTGGGATTTCTTTGGAAGGAATGATGCTAAAGCTGAAACTCCAGTACTTGGGCCACCTCATGCGAAGAGTTGACTCATTGGAAAAGACTCTGATGCTGGGAGGGATTGGGGGCAGGAGGAGAAGGGGACGACAGAGGGTGAGATGGCTGGATGGCCTCACTGACTCGATGGACATGAGTCTGAGTGAACTCCGGGAGTGGGTGATGGACAGGGAGGCCTGGCATGCTGCAATTCATGGGGTTGCAAAGAGTCGGACATGACTGAGCAACTGAACTGAACTGACTGACTGACCACAATCAACCGGAAGCTGATGAGTTAAGCTTTTATTATATGTTTACATCCTTTCCTTCATTTACTCAACAGATATTGGGTTGGTCAAAGAGTTCCTTTGAATTTTTCTATAAGATCTTATGGAAAATCCCAATGATTTTTTTTTTTTTTTTTTTTTGCCCAACCCAATATTTCTTGTTCGTTTCAGGCAATGTTCCCTTTCCTTAATAGAGTCTTCAATCTCTTAGAGAAAAACAGATTTATTATTATTTTTTTTTTATGAAAGGAAGTCTTACAAGGCCTCTGAATGAATAACGTACAGGTGACTCCAAACTTGTAACTCGTTTCCTTAACAAGAAACATAAAGGGATCTTAAGTCTGGAGTCTCCTGTAATGATACTTGCAGTTTACCCTGGTCTCTGATATTACGGATACATCTGAGCTCTCCCTTACTATGACCAAATTTTCTCCGTGTGAGCTGAAAGCTCCTTTGCTGTTTCACCATGTTCGTGTGCACGCAAGCATGCTTAGCCACATCTGACTCTTTGCAGCCCCGTGAACTGCAGCCAGCCAGGCTCCTCTCTCCATGGAATTTTCTAGGCAAGAATACTGGAGTGGGTTGCCATTTCCTCCTCCAGGATTTCTTGCTGACCCAGGAATCAAACTGTGTCTCCTGCTTTGGCAGGCAGATTTTTTCCCACTAGTGTCACTTGGGAAGCCCAATCTTTGTTCTTAAATACATACAGACTTTCTCACATACAGAGTACCTTTGTTAAAATCATTGCCTGATTCAATGGTATATAGATTGCTCCCATTGCCAAGACAATTTTTTATAAATAGCCCTGGCTGTGACCACTGTCCACATGGAGTCCTGAGGCTGCAGTAAACAAGCGTTAGTCGTCACTTCCAGTACAGGGTGTAGCCTTGAATGTAGAAAGGTAGATGGCAGAGAGAACTTAAGATATCATGAACTGCCTAAAACAGAGCTGCCTAAAACAGCTCCCTGAGGGCACAGAATAGAAAATAGTCAACACTGGCCAAAGCAAGTAGGAAATTATGTCATTTGGAGTGTTTGAGGTAAGAACTGAAAGATGATTAGGTGCATGCATGCTAAGTCACTTCAGTTGCAGTTGCATTCAACTCTTTGCAACCCTATGGACTGTAGCCCACAGGCTCCTGTCTTTGGGATTCTCCAGGCAAGAATACTGGAGTCGGTTGCTATGCCCTTCTTCAGGAGATCTATTCGACCCAGGGATCAAACCTGTGTCTCCTCTGGCTCCTGCCCTGCAGGCAGATTCTTTACCACTGAGCCACCGGGAAAGTCCAAGTAGGTGCTTGACAGACAGACAAAGGAGGGGCAAGTATTCTAAGCAGAATCAACAGCTTTCAGATTGAAGATTTATAGGAGGAAGAAGGCTTAGAATAGGTGGAATGCCACAAGTGGCTCCCCACGGCTGGATCATGAGGGAGGTGGGTGAGTGGAGAGGTCACAGAGGCCTGAATACAAGGCCAGGTGAGCCACACACATGGGTTTGGATTTTTTTAAGGTTATGATGAGTTATTAAATAATCTTACAGAAGAAGGTAATATCATATTTGTGCTTTTAGAAAGCCCCTTTGGCTGCAGTGTGCAAGATGAACTAGAAAAGGCAAGACCAAAGAATAACTGTTGCAAATATCAGCAGAACCATTTCTTGACTTCCATACTTGAGCTTGTGACCTATGTCTTGAAACAAATTAGATGACAAAAATGGGGTCCCCTGAACACAACGTTTTCTTGCAAGAGGCAATATTTCTTGCTTAGTGTTTTAGTTCAGGGTCCTCCGGAGAAAAGGAAGGCACAGGATTGACAGATGATAGTGAAAGATAGATAGGTAGATGATAGATTTTAAGAAGTTTATTTCAACAAATTATTCTAAGAAATTTGCGCAAATGATTAAGGAGGCTGGCAAATCCAGAATCTACAGGGTAGGCCAACAGGCTGGAGTCCCAGAGAAGGGACAGTCCTGCATGTCAAGTCAAAGGCCTTCAGGCTACAGATCCAGGAAAGAGCAACAATGCAGTTCATGTCTAAAGGCCTTCAGGATGGAGACACAGGAAAGAGCCCATGTTGCACTTCAAATTCAAAGGAAGTAGTAGGAATGGAGAAGTGGCTGTTAACTAGATATGGGCTTGTTTGGCCAGATATTTCTGAAGCTAAATTCTCTGCACTGTGGCTTAGGGATCACGAATACGAATTTAAATGGAAGAAGAGCCAGACACATAGACACTCACAGTCACAAGCCTTAATAACCTCCCTCTTCCTTTTTTTAACATCAAGGATAGTCTGACAGTTTAGGATGTCCTAACCAAATAGGTGTGTCTAGTCAAGGCTATGGTTTTTCCAGTGGTCATGTATGGATGTGACAGTTGGACTGTGAAGAAAGCTGAGCACAGAAGAATTAATGCTTTTGAACTGTGGTATTGGAGAAGACTCTTGAGAGTCCCTTGGTATGCAAGGAGATCCAACCAGTCCATCCTAAAGAAGATCAGTCTTGGGTGTTCTTTGGAAGGAATGATGCTAAAGCTGAAACTCCAATACTTCGGTCACCTCATGTGAAGAGTTGACTCATTGGAAAAGACTCTGATGCTGGGAGGGATTGGGGGCAGGAGGAGAAGGGGAAGACAGAGGATGAGATGGCTGGATGGCATCACTGACTCAATGGACATGAGTCTGAGTGAACTCCGGGAGTTTGTGATGGACAGGGAGGCCTGGCGTGCTGCAATTCATGGGGTTGCAAAGAGTCAGACACGACTGAGCAACTGAACTGAACTGAACCAAATAGGATGTATCTGGGTACCAGTAAAAGTGAATTCTTCATTATTCTCTGTACACAGTAATGTGATCACAGGTAAATGATCCTGTTAACTAAGTCAAATTTTTTTTTTTAAATAGGTGCTTATTTAAAGCATGAGTTATTATTGTTCTCCCAAGGCCTAATTCTCTGCCCACACACAGTAAGTCTTTCTCAAGTAAGTTACTTAAGAAATTCTTTCCCATCATTGGTAATTAACTTTTTGAAAAGCCAATCCTAACATATACAGTATTGCGTACAGTCTACATTCATGATTCTCTATTAATGAACAGATATAATCAAAATAATGCGTTAGAGACCATTAAACCTTTCAGATAATTTTTTTTTTTGAGATTGTTGTCAGTATTCCAGCAAGGATAATTAGAAACTAATGAGGATAGTGACAATAGAAAGAGAAAAAAAAAATGGGACCAACGGAAAAGACATTGCAAAGCTCAGATAGAACCTGGTGACTTAACACAAATGAAGGGACGATTACCCTGAAAACAGGAAATAACAAAAACAGTGGGTCAAATATATTGGGGAGAGTTCTACTTTATAAATGCTAACTTGGTATTTCAAAAATCTTATCCAGGAGGAAATGTTCAAGCTATAGAGTAGAAGCAGCCTAGGATCAAGAACCAGAATTTGAAATAAAATATTTTTTAATGAAATTAATATGGAAGAAAGCTACAGATTTGGAAAATCTCTGAAAGATGAGCTAATAGAGAAAAGAATAAAACTGAAGATGAAAATAATCTGTCATATCTTTAGGAATAGAGAGCAGAAAATTAGATAGGGAAGGAGCAATTAAAAACTAGAGCAAGGGACCACAGTTTGAGGTTGAGAGAAGAAAATTTCACTTGACCTTGTTTATACCTCCCTTAAATTGGCCAATTTATCCAAGATGTCACCCCAATTCTCCTTTTATTTACATCAACATTTTTAGAAAATAAACATTTTTACCATATGTCCTAATAGCTGACATCCACTTGAACTTCTACCCATTGCATAGGAGCCATATCCCAACCACTCCCTTGAAAGTGCCCTCTAAAATCTCAGGGTGTCTGCTGGCTAAAATCTAATTGGTTTTCAAATTTTTTTCTTACTTTATTTCTCTGCATTCTTTGGCACTATAGACCACACCTTTATTTTAAAATATTTCTTAACTTGGTTTATTAAAACCAATAATTTCTAGATTTCTAAACACTGGGGCAAAGGAATTTCTCAATCTCTGTCTTGTTCTTTTAGTTCTTTGACTCTAAATACATTCTCCACATTTCTTTCAACTCACCTCTTTTATTTTTAGCAATCCCTAGGCAGTTTCTCTTATACATATGAATTCAGTCTATAGAATGTGATGACCCCCAAGTCTCTTTTTTTTCTACTCAGATCTTTCTTCTGATCTCTGACCAATAATATTTCATTGCCCACAAGATATGTCCAACTGGTGGACTCATAAACATCTACAAGTTTACATTCTTCAAACATAATGCAAATCCTTCCCCAAATCTGCCATTCTTCCACTGTTTCCGGTCTTAAAGGGCCTCCTTCTATCCAGTGGTCTAAGCTAGAAACCTAAGAGTCATTTTAGGTTCCTCTATCCTCCAATTGGTCTTCCCTGGTGGCTCAGAGGTTAAAGAGTCTGCCTGCAATGTGGGAGACCTGGGTTTGATGCCCGGGTTGGGAAGATCCCCTGGAGAAGGAAATGGCAACCCACTCCAGTAGTCTTGCCTGGAGAATCCCATGGACGGAGGAGCCTGGTGGGATACAGTCCACAGGGTCCAAAGAGTTGACACGACTGAGAGACTTCACTTTCATCCTCCAATTAGCATAACGAAGCATAGAGTTGGGCATGAATTCTTGACTATCTAAGTCTTTTTTAATTACCCCCTTTCAGATAACGCTGAAAAAGATGGTTGGCTGAAACCATGGAAGGATGTGGACCCAAGCATCCAATTACTAAGACAATAGGAAAACTGTATGGAAATAGTTTTCAAAGAAGGATGGGGTATGAAGGACAAACCAGAAGATTAGGTCACAGATGATTGTGGGGGCCCTATAAGCAGAAGGTGAGCTCGTGAATTCATCAGAAAAGATATGGTGAAGAGGAGAAACAGATGTGAGAACTATTAAAGAAGCAAACATGAATGAACTTACAGTAGACTGTGTGTGGTTTGGGGTGAGGAAGAGGGAAGGAGTCCATGTTGATTCCTGCTTTAATGAGTCAGGTGACTTGGTGGGTGTTACTATGACAATTCAATCTTTTTTCAGAAACAAAAATTTTATATTTTACTAGTGTCATTGTTTTTTGATTAACCACTGTTAATAAAGATAAGCATATTTGAACATGTCATTTTCTTGACTAGCAAACCTAAAGATTCCAACACATAACAGTCTTAGTTAATATTTATCAGTTGTATTATTTTACAAGTTTTCTCCTTGCTGCTAGCAAACACCAGAGGCATATTATTTTTTGAATTCATTCTTGAGTCTCCAAGGATTGGATTATTATATTCTACTTTTTTGTTTTCAAAAACAAAAATGTGAAACCACTTTCTCTTCTAAAAAAATACAAAATTTAAGAATCTGTATTGATTAAATATCTTTAAATAGCAACTTACCTGTGGTATATATCCCACTGATGAGAAAATCTGTGATTTTGTTGGTCACAATAAAAAACCGTACACTATTCCTTTCTACAGTGTTGGTTTAATTGCACAACTTGTTCTTTTTCCTTTTCAGTTAACAATGCCAAAAACATATGTGGTGAGTTACCAGCCAAAATAATTGAAATCTGGGATTCTTGGCTGCCAGTAGGGCAACACCAAACCTCAGGAGCTAACAAGAGGTGTCGATGATTCATTAACAAAACATAAAATTGTGAGATGGGTAGCTAAGCGTGCAGTAAGAGCCAATTACTGCGATTCATTCCACAAGTTTGCCTTTGGCTGGAACTGCCAGTCAGCAATCTCACCACCGGCTGCCATTCTCAGGAAAGTTGATGCTTGCGTATCAGAACATTTGGGTTATTTGCATGGAGGTGAAGGAGGCCAGTGGATTACAAAGGTCCCCTGCTTGTCATCACAATATGAATCTAGAGGGAAATTAGGTGAGATCTCTAGTGCAGAAAGTTCTACAATCTTCCATAGTAATGACAGACACCTTATGCTTTGAATGGCGGGTTTGTTTAAAGAACTTTCACACCCATTTGATCAGCACAAGTTGAATATTCATAAGTGTATGTACTCCTAAGTAAGTGTTAGAGATGACAAGGAAACTGATACTTAGGAATATTTAATGTCTTGCCCAGAATCCAGTTTCCCAATTCTAGCCCCTGTTCAGTAACCTAAATTAGCATTTCTATACAAGCACTCTAAATTTTGTTAGAACAGTAACTTGTTTATTAACACATCCCCAGCTTAATAGCTTTTGACATAAAAGGGAACTGCTTTTCAATCACTTCTATTCCCATGAAAAACAGTATTTATAATCTGTTAACATTTCATGTCATGTGCTAAAAAAAAAGAGATCCCAATCCAGTTGCTGTCAGCCACCACTCCAGAAGGTAAAATGGAATACCCCCTATTGTTGTATTTCATGCCATGCCTGCTGCTTCACAACACAAAGCAAATAGAGAAGATCGATGATTATATAGTGTGGCCAGACAGACAAATGATGCAAATCAGACTAAACAACATCTCCACATATTACTTAGCAGTTCAAATATTTAAATTTCCTTCACACACCTTATTAATTTTCTATTTCCCCCTTTAACTTTCATCTGTAGATTTTACCTATTATAGATACTTTCCATTGAAATTATCTTTAATTATTTTTCTTTGTACATTAATTAAACATTTATTGAGTGCCCATTATCTTTCAGACACTGAATATCACTTGAAATGGAGTTAACTGGTATCTCAAGGTCATTGTAAGGTACAAGTTTAATAATGATTACCAAAGAACTCAAATACGCAAATAATTTAATTCCTACTGTTATTTTAATCTCCTGAAGGATGGCATGCCCAAATGTGACTCATGTTCTGTTAATAGATTATAAGAATATGCCTGAAAGTTATGTGTCTGTCACAAATTGTCTCCATGGATGAACATTAAAACTGAATGAAACTCTTGGGAAAAACATCCAAATGAAAAGTGAGAAGTCTTGTCAACCATCTGGAACTTTCCTACATGACGCCAAACATCCAGATTCTTGTTCAAATCTGGATGGGAATTAGCTATCATTTAGTTACAACTTAAGCTATTTTTTTTTCAACATTCAGATGGTTCTTGTAAATATTGATTTCTAGACTGTTATGTATGCCTAAGATAGCATCTCATCAACAATATGAGGGTTTTAGTTTTAGTTTTGGTATTTCTGAACAAAAGCATATCATTAACCAGTTTTGTAGTAACACAATAGGCAAGTGCTAATCCACTTGTAGAAGTGAAGTGAAGTGAAGTGAAGTCGCTCAGTCGTGACCAACTCTTTGCGACCCCATGGCCTGTAGCCTATCAGGCTCCTCCATCCATGGGATTTTCCAGGCAAGAGTACTGGAGTGGGTTGCCATTTCCTGCTCCAGGGATCTTCCCCACCCAGGGATGGAACCTGGGTCTCCCACATTGTGGGCAAATCTTTCACTGGCTGAGCCACCAGGGAAGCCAAGGAAATGACAACCCACTCCAGTACTCTTGCCTGGAGAATCCCATGGAGGGAGGAGCCTGGTAGGCTACAGTCCATGGGGTCGCAAAGAGTCAGACATGACTGAGGGACTTCACTTCTTCACTTCAATCCACTTGTAAGGAAAGCATCTCAGCTGAAATTGTCATGTCTGAACTGAAGACTGGGTTTAACTTTTGTAGAAATATAAATGTAGAAGTTTAGACTGTCCTTTCTACCTTGTTTATAAAATAGAAAAAGATTAACATCTCATGTTTATGATTAACACTTGATAAACTTGATTAAACAGAGTTCTCTCATGAAGACATATTTTTGTCACCTCCTCCCATAAAAAAAAAAAGTTTGAATGAATTGTTCAACTAATGTTTGATGTTGAATGTTGAGTTTCTAAAGTTCTTAAAAAATCAAAAGTTACCCTTGTTTCTGCTGCTGCTGCTAAGTCGCTTTAGTCGTGTCCGACTCTGTGCGACCCCGTAGATGCCAGCCCACCAGGCTCCCCCATCCCTGGGATTCTCCTGGAAAGAACACTGGAGTGGGTTGCCATTTCCTTCTCCAATGCATGAAAGTGAAAAGTGAAAGGGAAGTCGCTCAGTTGTGTCCGACTCCTAGCGACCCCATGGACTGCAGCCTACCAGGCTCCTCCGTCCATGGGATTTTCCAGGCAAGAGTACTGGAGTGGGGTGCCATTGCCTTCTCCATAGTTCCACCCATAAATTTTCTGACAGATGATCTAATCGATATTTGGTATTTAATGTGATTTTTTTACTCTAATGTCAGGTAAGATTTTCCAGTAGAGAAGATGAGTGTTGAATTTCTTTCTCAAAAAGAATATATTCTATGTTTTCAGTGAGCTTCTTGCACTAACTTAAACTGTTTTTTCAAGGTAAATATTTATATTTTATTTGTATAGTATAGATTTTTAATAAAATAGAAATATTATCATGAATTTGCAAAATTAGTATTACCTGCTGCCTTAAAACAAAATGTATGATTCTAAGCAGAAATAAATTTCAACAGTTTTATTTATAAAATTTTATATATGTAGAAAACATATATACCAGAAAAATCTTAATGTTTTGCTGACATTGGTAAATCTAGAGTTCCTTTTTAATGTATATAATATTCCTTTGAATTTTATATAATTAATGGTGGTTTAGTCACTAAAAAGTCATGTCCAACTCTTGCGACCCCATGGACTGTAACCTTCCAGGCTCATCTGTCCATGGGATTCTCCAAGCAAGAACACTGAAGTGGGTTGCCATTTCCTTCTCCAAGCAGTTTTCCTGACCCAGGGATTGAACCCGGGTCTCCTGCACTGCAGGCAGATTCTTTACTAACTGAGCTAGGAGGGAAGCCCATATAATTAATACTGTCATTAATTCGATGGCATGAGTTAATAAATTTAACCAACTTAAGTGTAGTTTTGAAATTGATATCCTTTTGCCTCAAAGTTTCAAAATGAAATCATTTCTTCTAAAAGAGGTAAACCAGCTTGATCAACATGGATGCAAATATTACAGGGAAATGTTTTCTTGATACTCAATGCAGTTGAAAGAAAGTGAAAGTGTTAGTCACTCAGTCGTGTCCAACTCTTTGCAGCCCCATTGACTATACAGTCCATGGAATTCTCCAGGCCAGAATACTGGAATGAGTAGCCTTTCCCTTCTCCAAGGATCTTCCCAACCCAGGGATCCAACCCAGGGATCCAATCCAGGTCTCTTGCATTGCAGGCAGATTCTTCACCAGCTGAGCCAAGAATACTTGAGTGGGTAGCCTGTCCATTCTCCAGCAGATCTTCCCAACACAGGAATAAATCCAGGGTCTCCTGCGTTGCAGGTGGATTCTTTACCAACTGAGCTATCAGGGAAGCCCTGGAACAGGTTCAGTTCAGTTCAGTTCGGTCGCTCAGTCGTGTCCGACTCTTTGCAACCCCATGAATCGCAGCACTCCAGGCCTCCCTGTCCATCACAAACTCCTGGAGTTCACCCAGACTCAAGTCCATCGAGTCAAGCCCTGATACAGGCTAGGAATGTGAACCTACTTTTCAACTGCAAAGTTTTTGAAGTCTAAATATAGATCAAGTATTGTTGATGAAAATGTAGTGGCCAAACTGAGATGAGCAAGATGATCTATGTTCCACTTAGCATTTTTAGGTGTTATTGAAAAATTTATATAAATGCAATATTATATACACATGAGTACCTTGAATTATGTGCTCAAGTCCACTGTTAATTCCCCTTTTTAGCCCAAACATTAAAAAAGCTCACAGATGCTATCAAACTTGCAATGATTGCAAGAAAAATCTCAGATGTGGATTGGGCATTGGCATAAACTTAGCTAGTTGGCATCAGCATTAGTAACAGGTGGCAGAGCAGGCAGTGAAATTGCAAAGGCAGAACAGTTTGCATTTCCTGTGTCATCTCAACCTTTTTTTAGTAAGTAAGTTTAATTTTGGTAATTGGGAACAAATTTGTTTTTTTAACAGAACTCCCAAAACCCTAAAATATTTATTCATTATTATTAATATTTAAGTGCATATAGGTTTTTAACTTATCATTTGAGAAATAGTAATGGTGCCTTTACATATCCTGTAATAGTATACAATTTTTTTCACATGGCTCATTGTATTTTTCCCCACTACCAGGCGTGAATCTGAGAGCTCAAAGAATAAAATCCAATTATATTAACAACTTATATCAACTAACTTCAAAGAATAAAATCTAATTATATTAACAACTTCTATCAACTAACTTCCTCATTGTTGTACACTTGATTTTAAAAAGTGTTGCCCCATTTTCGCAATGTCCCTACTACTAAAACTTTATTAATCCAAATAATTACCATTGCCAACTTCTAAAAAATATCTACTATATGATGTAAATTTTTGCAATTTTCTTTGGGAAACAATATTTCTATTTGGATTATGACTTACAATGTGTTTTAGATTTATTGTTTATATTTTTATTGAAATTAGAAACACAAGTAGAAAAGTCTTTAGTATTATGTAAGTATGATTAGAAGTAATGCCAATTATTCATAAAGATATGTGTTCCTTTTAATTTTAAGTCTAATAGTAAAGAAAAATAATTAATTGTTCTGGTCATGAAAAAGTGTAGGTTTTAGACTGAGATAAACTCTGCCTTTTATAATTCATTTATCTCTAAGTTTTACCTGAGTAAAAGATAGAATAGTTTTTATTTATAAGGCTGTGATAATAATTAAATGATTCTTTCTGAGGGCTCTGAGGGAAGGACCTGTTCCAGAACTCTCTCTTTATCCTGCGGGTGACCATCTTCCTCCTGTGTCTCTTCATATGGTCTTCTCTCTGTGCATATTACTATGTCCAAATTCCCCCTTTACATAATGACCCAGTCATTTCAGATTAGGATACCCACTACTGATCTCATTTTAACATGATCCTCTCTGGGAAAGACCCTATGGCCAAATAAGGTCACATTCTGAATTATTGGGCATTAGGACTTCAATATATGAATTTCAGGGATGGACACAGTTCAACCCATAACAGACACCAACTAAAAGGAACTTAACCTTGTTTAAGAGACCAAGAATCCAGACACTGTTATTGAACTGAACTTGGGTTCCCTCACACACCACACAGCAAAGCCAGTTTACTAACTCTTGGTTGTGGTGAAGGCAAGTACATGTTTATATGCATGGCACCAAGCAAGGAGAATCCCATGGACAGAGGAGCCTGGTGGGCTACAGTCCATAGGGTTGCAACGAGTTGGACACAACTGAAGTGACTTAACACACAGGCAAGGAATACAAGCTTCTTATGTTCAGAAGACTAGAACTCCCCTCTGTTTTTCAGGGAAGAGTTTTTAAAGACAACATATAGGGTGAGGCCTGAAGGGTTCGTGACTTTCATCTGATTGGTTGGTGGTGAAACACTGAGGTGATGTTTTAAGAATTCCAATCATCAAGCTTCTGATTTCAACAGGTCTAGGATCTACAGGTGCTTGTGGTCAGATGTAGTCACCAGCCTCCATCTGAGCTTAGTAACAACTCCAAAGTATCTGTCAGATTATGTATATCTCTTGAGGGGGAACTTTGCTGTTGTTTAGCCACTAAGTCGTGTCTGACTCTGCGACCCCATGGACTGTAGCCCACTGGGCTCCACTGTCCATGGCATTTCCCAGGCAAGAATACAGGAGTGGGTTGCTATTTCCTTCTCCACGGGATCTTCCCCACCTTCAACTTCTGAATTGCAGGTGGATTCTTTATGTCTGAGCCACTGTGGAAGCCCCTGAGGGGGAACTAGGACTCTGTTTTTTATTGAGTGAAGAGGAACTAAAAAGCCTCTTGATGAAAGTGCAAGTGGAGAGTGAAAAAGTTGGCTTAAAGCTCAACATTCAGAAAACAAAGATCATGGCATCTGGTCCCATCACTTCATGGGAAATAGGTGGGGAAACAGTGGAAACAGTGGCAGACTTTATTTTTCTGGGCTCCAAAATCACTACAGATGGTGACTGCAGCCATGAAATTAAAAGACGCTTACTCCTTGGAAGGAAAGTTATGACCAACCTAGATAGCATATTCAAAAGCAGAGACGTTACTTTGCCAACAAAGGTTCATCTAGTCAAGGCTATGGTTTTTCCTGTGATCATGTATGGATGTGAGAGTTGGACTGTGAAGAAGGCTGAGCGCTGAAGAATTGATGCTTTTGAACTGTGGTGTTGGAGAAGACTCTTGAGAGTCCTTTGGACTGCAAGGAGATCCAACCAGTCCATTCTGAAGGAGATCAGCCCTGGGATTTCTTTGGAAGGAATGATGCTGAAGCTGAAACTCCAGTACTTTGGCCACCTCATGCGAAGAGTTGACTCACTGGAAAAGACTCTGATGCTGGGAGGGATTGGGGGCAGGAGGAGAAGGGGACGACAGAGGATGAGATGGCTGGATGGCCTCACTGACTTGATGGACGTGAGTCTGAGTGAACTCGGGGAGTTGGTGATGGACAGGGAGGCCTGGCATGCTGCAATTCATGGGGTCGCAAAGAGTCGGACAGGACTGAGCGACTGATCTGATCTGATCTGATCTGATTGTTCTAGCTATCTGGCTTAACTGCTTGTCCTTTGCTTCTGCACTCCCTCACTTCCCTAATTAGTAACTGTTTGAGCCTTCTCCTTGGAACTCAGGAAAAGCCAAGGAGACTAAAGCCATTTTTTTAAAAAAACAAAAAGAAATGAGGGACCCAGAAGAGGGCTTTTGTACTTGGGAGGACCCCCACAGGGTCCAGCTTAGTTTTAATACCAAGTACAATTTCTATCTGGCTTCTTCCTTCAGCAGGATTATTTGAGTGCTCAGTTAAAGTTGTATCTCCATCAATTAAGACAAACGGCTGCCCTACTAGAACTAAACCTCTCTATTGGAGTCACACTGAGGTTTGTCATAATTCATATCTCCTGTTTTCCTTTACCAAGTTTTTAATATTTTAATTTTACTATCGTCCTATTCTTCCTTTCTCTATCTCCTTATAAATCACTTGTACCTAATAAAGCTTGAATTTCCCCACTATGGAGAATAAAATTAATTTAAAATCAAATGAAATACTAGTATTTAAGCCTTTCATGAACATTTTGGCTCATATCCATGTCATTGGTCTTAGTGACATCCAGTGGCCATGACAAGTCAGTGGCAGGATTTCAGGTCGTTCCAGAAATATCTTTATGTATTTCTTATTTAAACATAGGAAAAAGACCACTGATCATTTTAACATAAGTGTAATAAAACTCTACCATGTCACTTGTCATTCATAAAGTGAACTACCTTATATATCAGAAAAATAAAAATTATAACATTTAGTTTTATTTCATTCTACCTTCATTAATAAGTTAATATCCCTTACCACTTAAATAGATGACCAGTCCAAGTTTGATGCATGAAACAGGGCACTCATAGCCGATGTACTGGGACAACTCAGAGGGATGGGATGGGGAGGGAGGTGGAAGGGGGGTTCAGGGTGGGGGGGAACACATGTACACCAATGTCTGATTCATGTTAATGTGTGACAAAAACTACCAGAAAATTGTAAAATAATTAGCCTCCAATTAAAATAAATTAATTAATTTAAAAAATGTTTAATCTACAAGTTATTTTTTAAAGTTTGAAACAGTATGGCTTGTATTATTGAGTAATATTTTTTCACTTTGGTTAGAGTACTGTAGAGGATGAGGTGGTTAGGTAGATTACCGATTCAATGGATGTGAATTTGAGCAAACTCAAGGAGATAGTGGAGGACAGAGGAGCCTGGTGTGCGGTAGCTCATAGGGTCACAAAGAGTGAGACATGATTTACAAACATAACAACTGTTATTTAAATTAAAATGTACCATTAATGAATGGTATGTGCTATTCTAAACAATCAACATTTTTCCTTTCTAGGTTCTTTTGAGCTAAAGATTTAAAATATTACATAATTCATTCTAATGAAGGAAATTTGTGCTGAGACACCATTGTTAAGGTCTGACTAGGCCCCAGGTGCTAAACTCAGAGACCAAAGAATCAGACTACAGCTCTAGTTTTTTAAAAGTCTACAAAATCTGTGGTACAAAGTTTTGCGCCTTGAGGCAGTTATTTAGTTCTTTAGGCTGAGTTTCTGATAACAATGATGCTGATAGTTATGAGTGTTAAGCTAAGAACCAACTGCAAATAATGATTACCTAGTACTTTGTGGTTTAAAAAGTCAATCATGCAAATTGGCCATGCAGAAAGCCTAAGGGGAGTCAGAAAGTAAGCCCTTCTATCTTTCTAAATAATAGGAAAGTAATCCATCTCAGGCCTCCTTTTTTATGCAGCACAAGGCTAGGAGCCAGGGCCTGATGGAATAAGCCATAGAGGGCTCATTCAATGCATATTTGCAGTAAATAGAACTCAAGAATCTGATACTTATATTTCACTGGGAAACTGATATACATATATGAAATCTTTACAAAGGGCTCGGCTGAGTACATAATTTAATGATAGACTCTAACAGAGTTATAGAAGTTGAGTAGTGGAACAATGGCAGTGGGTTGCAGTAATAAGTAAAAGCTTCAGGCAAAAGGAGTATTCATCCTAACAGAAGCACAGGCATTTGATTATCAAAGAAAAGCATGAAGAAAGGTGAAAAAAAGAGACAATTTAGTTTAAGGCAGGGATGAGAGTAAGACATGGAAGTGGGACACAAGTAGATAGGAATGGTGAGAGAATAATCCTGACCACAGATGCAGCTTTTTTGAGGGGGAAGTGGGGGGTGCAGGACATTTGAGGGGCCAGTTGATACATACTTTGACCAAAGGCTGATGAACCTGATCACCAAGAGGAATAAGGAATCATGATAGACTTTCAGAACTCGATGACATGATACAAGCAGCATGACAAGAAAAGTAAACTGCTGTTTGAAACAAAGATGCATTGTTTTTCCTGTAAGGTGAGCATTCAGTTCAGTTCAGTTCAGTTACTCAGTTGTGTCCGACTCTTTGCGACCCCATGAATTGCAGCACGCCAGGCCTCCCTGTCCATCACCAACTCTTGGAGTTCACTCAGACTCACGTCCATCGAGTCAGTGATGCCATCAAGCCATCTCATCATCTGTCGTCCCCTTCTCCTCCTGCCCCTAATCCCTCCCAGCATCAGAGTCTTTTCCAGTGAGTCAACTCTTCGCATGAGGTGGCCAAAGTACTGGAGTTTCAGCTTCAGCATCATTCCTTCCAAAGAAATCCCAGGGCTGATCTCCTTCAGGATGGACTGGTTGGATCTCCTTGCAGTCCAAAGGACTCTCAAGAGTCTTCTCCAACACCACGGTTCAAAAGCATCAATTCTTCAGCGCTCAGCTTTCTTCACAGTCCAACTCTCACATCCATACATGACCACTGGAAAAACCATAGCCTTGACTAGATGGACCTTTGTTGGCAAAATAATATCTCTGGTTTTTAACATGCTATCTAGGTTGGTCATAACTTTCCTTCCAAGGAGTAAGCATTAGAGAAAACCAAACATAGGTTCATAAAAGCAGATAGTAACTTAAAAAAGGAAGGAAGGATTCAGAGATTCCAAAGCACCAAATGAGCCCAGTGATCAGCAGCTTGTGGAAGGAACAGGTCAACAAACAAGCCAAAAAAAAAAAAAAATTTAAGATATTGACTATGAATGATGCTGCTCCAAATAAATAAACAAGTAAGTAAATACAAAGGGAGAGAAGGTAAGAAGGGGAATTTTTTGATAGGAAATTTTTACATTTTCAAAGGAAGAATTCAGTAAGTATCTAGACATGTTAGGGGTTTGGACCAAAGTTAAGATTTTGAGTCAAATGTTTAGTGTGTGTATGCTCAGCCATGTCCAACTCCTTGAGTTCCCATGGACTGTAGCCCACCAGGCTCCTCTGTCAGTGGGATTTTCCAGACAAGAATACTGCAGTGGGTTGCCATTTCCTTCTCCCAGGGATCTTTCTGACTCAGGTATCGAACCTGCATCTCTTGTGTCTCCTGCACTGGCAGACAGATTCCTTACCAGTAGCACCACCAGGGATGCTCATTCATCTAGACTAGATGGCTATATCCTGCAAAGAGTAATGGAATGTGAAAGCCAAAGATGAAGCTTGGTCTGGGAAGGTGGTGGACAGAACAGTTAGGTTTAGGAGCAAAAAATACGAAACTGAAGTGCCCAGAGAACTAGAAACAATAGGATATAGTATCTCAGATGTCAAAAAAAAAAGTATTTTTTTAAGAGAATGGAAAAGTAAGTAGATACAGTTACAGCAAAGAAATGAAGGAGAATCAATGCTGAGGACAGGCATTCAGTGCAGTTACAACAGGAAGAGAGGAGAGATGGAATTTGCCACAACTAGCTTCAGAGAAAGCAATTTCATGGAGTGATTGGATGCCCATTCAAACTGCCAGAAATTTTGAAGGAAAGATGTTAGGAAATTTATGAATTGCACTGAATAAAACCATTTATTCAAAGAACATGATTGATAACATAGATAGAGAGCTATTAGGAAGAAGAAACAGGAAATGTTTGAGAAAGATGAAAAAACAGAGAAAAACAGAAAATGTTAGTGCATTTTTCACTAAACATTTCACTTTTCTAGAGATGATTGAGACAACATTCAAAGCAGAAAGAAAGGAGTCCAAGCTTGGGAAAGGGTGAGATTAGAAGAGGGCAGGAAAAATGAAAGGGAAAGGGAGGAAAGAGAAGAGTCAAACAAGCTCCTTCAGAAGCATAAAGAGATGAGAGCCAAGGAACAGCAGACATCTGCTGGAAACATCAGACAATTTTTGAGAGAAGGATGTATCTTCTTCAGAGACTTGAGAGGTGGATAAACATGAATAGGTAGGTAGATCAAATTAAAGGTGAGAGATATGATGAAACTGAGGTCTTAAAGAAAGAAAGAAAAAAAAAAAAACAAGTCCTGGAAAGTTATGAAGAATAATCCAGGGAATGAATAAGGGATAAATAAAAGGAAAGCTGAGCGGGAGGGCCTGGCCAAGTTGAAATTGTACAGCAGGCTCTAGCAGGGTGCCAGCTGTATGAAGCCACAGGACTTTCTCTGGGAGCCGTCTGCAGTCTGCAAGCAGAAGGCTCACCATGGAGCCATCCAAGGCTGGAGATGGGGAGGGCACACCAGGGAGTCCGAAATGCTGGCAGGAGCAATGAAGCAGCTGACCGCTTAGTACATGGTGGGAAAGAGTCAACTTTGGTTTGCTGAGAGACGTTTGACCTCAGCCAAAAACGACTGGGATGAGTAATGTCTTAATTCCCATAGCAGAAAGCAAGTTTCAACCATTGCAGAAAAAGGAGACACAGAAAATGTTCAGAAGAGCTGAATTAGACACTTTTGAGTGACTGGGAGCTATGTTTTATGATAGGAAGTTACCCTCATGGTTGACATTTCAGGGAGGTGATATTGACCATGAGGTCGAGGGTTCTGATAGCTAAGAACTTGGATGTCATTTTGGATGAGAAAATGAAACGGTGAAGAGAAAGGCCATAAGATGGATTCCAGTGGTTTAGGTAAATGAAATTTGATTTTTTTCCCTTCTTTATAGTGAGTGAGTGAGTAAGTGAAGTTGCTCAGTCGTGTCCGACTCTTTGCAACCCCGTGGACTGTAGCGCACCAGGCTCCTCCATTCATGGGATTCTCCAGGCAAGAACACTGGAGTGGGTTGCCATTTCCTTTTCCAGGAGATCTTCCCGACCCAGGTATGGGTTCTCAAACCATGGGCTTCATTTTGGCACCATCAGCAGACACACTGAAAAAACTAATTTCTTGGCCCCCACCTATCTACTGAATCAGAAACTCAGGATGAGATTCAGCAATCCAGGTTTCATTAGTAACAGGCCCTCCAGGCATTGATGCATGTTCAAGTTTGAGAACAGCTATCTTAAAGAACAGATCTAGGAAGATAAGATTGGATGACAAGGACCTTATCTATTAAAAAATGGAGTGAGTGAGGCTTGATCAATATTCTGAAACAGTCATATAAACACAGATAATATAATCAAGCAATAAGCATTTCCTTAAACTTGCATTTTACAGGTTTCTTCAAATATATCTATATTTCTATACAACAAAGGAAAGACCTATGGATCAGGAGAAAATATTTGCAAACCAGATTTCTGGTAAGAAAGAAAGAAAGTGAAGTTGCTCAGCCATGTCCGACTCTTTGTGACCCCATGGACTGTAGCCCACCAGGCTCCTCCATCCATGGAATTTTCCAAGCAAGAGTACTGGAGTGGATTGCCATTTCCTTCTCCAGGGGATCTTCCTGACCCAGGGATCGAACCCAGGTCTCCTGCATTGCAGGCAGACGCTTTACCATCTGAGCCACCAGTGAAGCACAAGAGGTTAATATCTAAAATAAACAAGAAACTCCTAGAATTTAATAGCAAAAAACACAGATAGTTGATATAAAAGTATGGGTAAAGGAATTGAATAGACATTTGTTCAAAGAAGATATAAAAGTGGCCAATAGATATAGGAAAAGATGCTTAACATTAGGGAAATGCAAATCAAAACCACAACAGTATCCCATATTGAAACTCTGTACCTGTTCTTCAATGATAATTTTATGAAAAAAAAAAAGAAATGGAAAGTTTACCAATGGTTCGTAGAAAATAATTGAAAATTACAAGGAATGCATGTGAAGGTTAGCAATGCTACATTTTAACAACATAGAAAATAACTAGTTCAAAGGGGAAGAGTAAATTATAGGAAAGTATAATTCAAAATATTATAAATATGAGGTTGTTTTGTGATTTTCTAACAGCAACCTGTTAGCAAATACATTCTGAAGAACCATGACAAGTTAGATACATTACAATTTGCTGATAATCACTTTATGAAAAAATATGATTCATTGTTAAATGATTGACATAAAAACAATTTATAGTGTTGTTTGAGTTTATTTAATTATTTAAATGCCAGACTATGTTCTTTACAGAAATCTTAGTAAAATTATAATTTCATTAGTAATTAGAAACAATGATGCTTATTAATTTCTCTACTGTACACTTAGCTGTATTCTAGTCAGCCTTAAAGGAAATCAGCCCTGAATATTTATTGGAAGGCCTGTTGCTGAAGCTGAAGCTTCAATACTTTGGCCACCTTATGTGAAAAGCTGACTCACTGGAAAAGACCCTGATGCTGGGGAAAAGTTGAAGGCAAAAGGAGAAGGGGGTGACAGAGGATGAAACGGTTAGATAGCATTCAATGGACATGGATTTGAGCAAACTCCAGGAGATAGTGGAAGACAGTGGAGTTTGGCATGCTGCAGTCCATGGAGTCACAAAGAGCTGGACGTGGTTTAGAGACCAAACAATCAATAACAACGATGGCTGAGGTAGGATCCATGTAACTGACAATGGCTGACGCTTTAGGCTCAGCCTGCACCCAACTAGGAAAAAGTTTATAGATGCCCTCACGTTCACCCAAGCCTGTGTATTCAATTTAAATGATCCTTGACTTATGCAATATAAATGCACTGCCAATGAGGTCCCTTAATATATCTGTTGACATTTATCTCAAAAAATTTTTCAAAATTTGCTTGATTACAAAGGCAATATGTCTTTGTTGTCTAAATGCGATCTGTGTGCTTTGTGGAAACTAAGGAAATTCAGATAAACAATAGCAAGAAGATAAAAGTGCCATATTTCTACCACCCACATATTACTACACACACTCTTTGGACTAGACCTTAAGGTCAAACTTCCAAGACATTTTGGTATCTCACACACACACACCTCACATGTTTTTTTAGTTGCTTAATCTTTACATTTCCTTATTAACTTTTCATCTTACCTAATCTACAGTCCATATTCTAATTTCCCCAACTGACCCAGAAATACCCATTACAGTTGGTTTATTTAAACCAGAACAGATATTGGCATCTGTTTTTTAACAGCCCTTGAATCTCTTTTTTTAAAATTAACACACTTTCCCCTTCTGTTATTTTCCTTCCCAGTATTGACTTGTTGAGGAGACCTTGCCAGTTCTCCTGAAGAATATTTCACCTTCTAGATGTGCTGTAGAATAATTTAGCTTGTTCTTTTCTCTTGAATTTGGATCCAAATGGTTGGTGGATTCAGAATACACCATAGAAGATGCAGTTCACATCATCACATCAGGAGACGTCTGGATGACTCATCATTCAGGACACTGAGATTTGCCACATGATTAACCACATGAATTTAGATCACGACAGTCTGATTCCTTCAAGTACAGCTACTTCTCTCCCTTAGGACGTGAAAGTTATCTCTGTGGTTTTACTTTTGTTTGCGAATCACTCAGTCATGCCTGACTCTTTGCAACCCATGAATTGTAGCCCACCATGGCTCCTCTGCCCATGGAGTTCTCTAAGCAAGAATACCGGAGTGGGTTGCCATTCCCTTCTCCAGGAGATCTTCCCGATCCAGGGATCAAACCCAGGTCTCCTGTATTGAAGGCAGATTCTTTACTGTCTGAGCCACCAGGGAAGCCCTGGTTTTACTTTGGCATTTTTCAAACATCCAGTCTTGGGGCTTCCCAGATGGCGCTAGTGGTAAAAGAACTGCCTGCCAATGCAGGAAACTCAAGTTTGATCCCTGGGTCGGGAAGACCCTGTGGAGGAGGAAATGGCATCTCATTCCAATATTCTTGCCTGGAAATTTTCATGGACAGAGGAGCCTGGTGGGCTACATCCATGGGGTCACAAAGAGTCAGACGCAACTGAGTAAACACACATATCAAACCTAATAGTCTACACTAATTGATAATCCTTGGCAGAACTAGAGTTTAATTAGGAGTTGCAAATTACTGCTGTTTAAATCATTAGAATTCAGAAAGTAAAATTAGGTAGAATTATTATTGTTTAACTTACTGAGTGCTTGCAAAGTGTCAGGTTCTGTGCAATGATCTTTGTAAGTACCGAGTCATTTAAACCTCAATCCAATCCTTGGAGATACGTAATATTTAGCCCATGGAGCCAATGAGGAAACTGAGACTGTTAGAATGAGACTCTTAAAGAGAAGTTAAATTGTAAGTTCTTGCTAGCAGCTCATTAAAGCCTCAAGGCAGAATCTAAGCCCAATATCTGTCTGACTCCAAAAAATTATATGATATTTACCATTAAGTAATATTGCTGCCTCCAACCACAAATGGGCTTTTTGGTTAAAAATTAATTCACTCATTAATAATAATGTTAAAAATGACATCATGAAATATAATCTTATATTTCCAGGAAACAGTCTTACTCTATCAAGTGGACTTAGTTTATGCTATCTCACCTGAGCTCTCTCTGCCCCTCATTCTCACTCTTTAGCACTCAATTTCTGAAATCTTTTTAGTTAAGTTTAAAATAGCATTGGAATTTTTTGAAATTTAAAATTGGGGTTTGGGGAGAAGAGAGGAGAGAGCCAATGGTAGAGACCTTGTGAGAAACCTCTCTCTGTCTGCTTGTTTTCCCCGTAATAACGGATATGCACCTACAGCAGAAGTGAAGTGAAGTCACTCAGTCATGTCCAACTCTTGGCAACCCCATGGACTATAGCCCTTCAGGCTCCTCTGTCCAAGGGATTTTCCAGGCAAGAATACTGGAGTGGGTTGCCATTTCCTTCTCCAAGGGATCTTCCCAACCCAGGGATGGAACCCCAGTGTCCAGGAGTGCAGGCACACTCCTTACCATCTGAGCCACCCCAGTCCTGCCTACAGAGAACAACCAATAAAAGACCCTGGTGCATTCAAGGAACTGTTGAAAATTCAGGGTTGCTGAGGAAAGTCAACAGAAGAGGAGAAAATGCAGTCAGAAGGGTAGCACAGGGCTAGATCCTGTCAGACCTCCTGAGTGAGATAAAAAAACAGTGTAAGAATTTTAAGAAAATCTACATTTCAGCAGAATCATTCGGTCTGAAGTGTTAAGAGGGGAGAGGATGGGGAAGGGCAGAAGCAGAGAGACCCTCTGAAGCATATTACCATGATGTTGTTTAAAAAATGTTGAAAGCTTTGATCAGGTGCGGTCATGGGGATAACAGAGATGATAGCTGTTCATGCATTTCTGGAATCCAGCACTTGGGAGTCATCAACATGTAGATAATATGTAAAGCCCATGTGACTTGAGTAGATCACTTAGGTAGGAAGTGTGTCTAGAAAAGAGAAGATGTCCAACCACGCCACCCTGGGATTCTCCAATGCGTAGAGGAGATGAACAGGAACCAGCAAAAAACAATGAAAACAAGTGGCCACAATGGTAAGAGGAAAACCAGACAAGTGTGGTGTTGGAAACCAAGTGAAGAAAGTATTTCAAGACATTTTCCCGTTAACAAAAACTAACATGATGGGAAATAAGGAAATTATTCTCAATACTCCTTAGAAACACAATATTAAAGCATCAATGATTGAAAATAAGTAACTTGCAGTATGAATGGAAATTTGCACTTAATGTATCAAAACAGTTTATATAGTAATAATAATAAATAGTACCATCCTTTGGAAACCATGCATAAATTTTAAGAAACTATTACAAAGAGATGATTATGAACTAATTTATGTCTCTACCCATACAAAGCAACAAATTGATTTGTTTTCTGTCTCAGAAATAAAATTTACTTTTCTTAGCACAGAAATCAAGATGACATTCTTTTATCAGCATGCAAGAACACATTTTAAACTGATGTGTGCTAGAAAGATGAATTTATTTGAAATAAGTGTTTATGTATAAGATTATGTATATACCAAATATGTATGACTTTGTTTTTATTTTAAAATATTTTCTTCTCACATATCCTCATGGTCTCTCCTGCCCCATGGATCATCTCCTATTTGCTTCACAGCAGTTGCTCTCACTGTATTTCCATCTCAATCACAGTCACAGGAACAACCATAGTCGAGGAGAACCTGGCTCTTCAAAAACTTCTTGCACTCAAGAGAAACCAAGGAGAATAACATCTGGTTTCCCACAGAGCTGCCAAAGGGGCCAAATAATGCAAACTACAAGTGCAAGGGATTTGATATCTCAGGCAGTGAACTTTGCCCAGTGGGGCAAGAGACAAAAACACATCAGTTCTATAAATTCCCTCTCCTTCTTCGCCAGGGTTCTACCTCAAGGCAGTTTCTCTGTGGATCTCACCTGGGGATAACCTGTAAGGGGTCCCCAACCTCTCGGATCTAATACCCAATGGTCTGAATTGGAGCTGATGTAATAATAATAGAACCAAAGTGCACGAGAAATGTAACGAGCTTGAATCATCCTGAAATCCTCCTCCCAACCCATCCGTGGAAAAATTGTCTCCCACAGAATCAGTCCCTGGTGCCCAAAAGTTGGCGACTGCTGCGTAAGACGTAAGAGACCCCCCTCACCAAACAGGCAGCTGTCTCTTTTGTAGTACATCATGACACAGGGCTAGCATCACACTGCTTCACCTTACACTGCACCTATCTCACTTCCCTTGGTCCTCACTCTCGTTTGCTAGAATTGCACCTCACAAATCAAACATCAGCACTTAATCCCTGCATTTGACATAATTCTTAAAAGACCACAGGGTAAAACTAGGGGAAGCAAGGTCCAAAGCAGAGGGACAGTAGAGATCCTACATAGCAAACATTTATGCAATCACAACCCAAAGTGGAAGTATTAGTTGCACAGTCATGTCCCACACTTTGCGACCCCATGGACTATAGCCGCCCCCCCGCCGGGTTCCTCTTGCAATAGACTTCTCCAGGCAAGAATACTGGACATGGTAGCCATTTCCTTCTCCATGAGTTCTTCCCAAGCCAGGGACTAAATCTGGGTCTTCTGCATTGCAGGTAGACTCACCACCCAAGTTAAATATTAAATCAAATTTTAGAGGCTTCTACCTGTGCCCTTCAAAAATACATAACGAGACTCATTATTCAATTAACATACATTTAAGTCTGAGTCCCTTCTCCTTGGAGCAGCAATAAGTGAAGCCTCATCATTCTCGGGGCTTCAATTTCCTAGTACTTGGGGGAAAAATGGTGCAAAAAATGAATCTCTTTAATCACAGGACACACGAACTTTGGGCGCTCTGCAGACACCAGAATTCTCTCATTTTGTCTAGTTTTCTTTACAAAAGCAATGTCTCTGCACCTTAACAAAATTGCTTCAATTGCTCAGGGTTTTGTGGAACACAAGCCAGAAAAGTGTTTCATGGGCCATGTCTACTTAAATCCATTTATGCCCACTTGTGATAAATGTGCTCAAAGGCAACACAGTAGAAAATATTTGTAAAACAATCTTTCAAGGATACATGTAAAACTAGAGAGGAGAAAATATGGGTGTTTATAAAAAAAAAAATCAGCTCTGTGTATGATTAAAAAACAATTCTAATCACCTAGAACCAGACATCCTGTAATGCGAAGTGGTCCTTAGGAAGCATCCCTATGAACAAAGCTAGTGGAGGTGATGGAATTCCAGTTGAGCTATTTCAAATCCTAAAAGATGATGCTGTTAAAATGCTCACTTAATATGCCAGCAAATTTGGAAAACTCAGCAGGGGCCACGGGACTGGGTAAAGGTCAGTTTTCATTCCAATCCCAAAGAAATGCAATGCCAAAGTATGTTCAAACTACCGCACAATTGCACTCATCTCATAGGCTAGCAAAATTCTCCAAGCCAGGCTTCAGCTGTACATGAACTTACAGGCATTCAAGCTAGATTTAGAAAAGGCAGAGGAACCGGAGATCAAATTGCCAACATCCGCTGGGTCATGGAAAAAGCAAGAGAGTTCCAGAAAAACATCTTTTTTCTTTATTGACTATGCCAAATCCTTGACTGTGTGAATCACAACAAACTGTGGAAAATTCTCAAAGAGATGGAAATACTAGACCACCTTACCTGCCTCCTGAGAAATCTGTATGCAGGTCAAGAACCACTGTTAGAACTGGACATGGACAACAGACTGGTTCCAAATTGGGAAAGGAGTATGTCAAGTCTGTATATTGTCACCCTACTTATTTAACTTATGTGCAAAGTACATCATGAGAAACACTGGGCTGGATGAAGCACAGGCTAGAATCAAGATTGCTGGGAGAAGTATCAATAACCTCAGATATGCAGATGACACCACCCTTAAGGCAGAAAGTGAAGGAGAAATAAAGAGCCTCTTGCTGAAGGTGAAAGAGGACAGTGAAAAAGTTGGCTTAAAGCTCAACATTCAGAAAACTAAGATCATGGCGTCCAGTCCCATCACTTCACGGCAAATAGATGGGGAAACAGTGGAAACAGTGGCTGACTTTATTTTTGGGGGCTCCAAAATCACTGAAGATGGTAATTGCAGCCATGAAATTAAAAGATGCTTGCTCCTTGGAAGGAAAGTTATGACCAACAGCATATTCAAAAGCAGAGACACTACTTTGCCAACAAAGGTCTGTCTAGTCAAGGCTATGGTTTTTCCAGTAGTCATGTATGGATGTGAGATTTGGACTATTAAGAAAGCTGAGCACTGAAGAATTGATGCTTTTTAACTGTGGTGTTGGGGAAGACTCTTGAGAGTCCCTCAGATTGTAAGGAGATCCAACCAGTCCATCCTAAAGGAGATCAGTCCTGGGTGTTCATTGGAAGGATTGATATTGAAGCTGAAACTTCAATATTTTGGCCACCTGATGTGAAGAGCTGACTCACTGGAAAAGACCTTGATGCTGGGAAAGATTGAGGGCAGGAGGAGAAGGGGACAAGTGAGATGGTTGGATGGCATCACCAACTCAACGGACATGAGTTTGGGTAAACTCCAGGACTTGGTGATGGACAGGGAGGCCTGGCATGCTGTGGTTCATGGGGTCATAGACTTGGACACAACTGAATAACTGAACTGAACTGAAACCCCCATGTAAACAGATGAAGAAATAGAACATTGCCTGTGACTTTCAAAAACACCTAGCATGCACTCTCTCCCATAGACCTTTTATTGTAGTCCTTGTCTTCCTTTTCTATACACTTGTCAGGATGCAACTCTAAACACATGGTTTATTTAACCCATTTTTTAACTTTATATAAATGAAATTGTATAGCGCATCTTTTTTGACTCTGGATTCTTTCAACAATATGTTTATAATAAGCATTCGTTTTATTCCATATTTTTACCTGTAGCTTAAGTTCATTCATTTTCTTAATGGTTTTCCATTGTAATTATAAACCACAGTTCATGGGCCCACCATATAGAAGATATTCAAATTATTTCTAACTTGGGCAATTATGACTGTTACTATGAGGATTTGTGTATGTGTCCTCTAGGAAAAATCTGTTAACACCTCTGCTGGAAAAGTTCCTAATATATAACTTATGAGTAATAAGGAATGAACGCATAAATTCTATACTTAGGATGAGGTGGTTGGATAGCATCACTGACTCAGTGAACGTGAACTTGGGCAAACTCTGAAAGATAGTGAAGGACAGGGAGGCAGAGCATGCTGCAGTCCACGTGTTGCAGAGATTCGGACATGACTTAGCAACTGAGCAACAACAACAACAAACTGGATTCCAAAATAGTTGCACCAGTTTACACTTCATCAAAGCTGTATGGAAATTCCTATGGATTCACATTTTTGGCAAACAAAAAAAGTTTGGTATTTTCTGGCTTTTTAAAATCTTAGCCATTCTGGTAGGATCTAATGGGATCTCACTGGTTTTATTTTATGCTTCACAATTACTATTAATCGGAGAAGGCAATGGCACCCCACTCCAGTCCTCTTGCCTGGAAAATCCCATGGGCGGAGGAGCCTGGTGGGCTGCAGTCCATGGGGTCGCTAAGAGTCGGACGGGACTGAGTGACTTCACTTTCACTTTTCCCTTTCATGCATTGGAGAAGGAAATGGCAACCCACTCCAGTGTTCCTGCCTGGAGAATCCCAGGGACGGGGGAGCCTGGTGGGCTGCCGTCTATGGGGTCGCACAGAGTCAGACACGACTGAAGTGACTTAGCAGCAGCAGTGCATTACTATTAATAAGATAGCACCACACATGCTGTTGAATAGTTATTGCACAATGTGGACATTTTACAAATTGCCTGTTCAAGTTTGTTGCCCAATTTTCTACCAGATACATTTTCCTTATTGATTTTTATGAATTACTTATGAAATCTGGACCATATATACTTATATAGGTCACAAATATCTTCTGTTATTTGGCTTAATACTCACTTTCTTAAAAGATTATCTTAAGGGATGCAAGGTTTTACCTTTAATACAGTCAAAATTATCCATTTTTTATAGCTTTTTCTTTTCTATTGAATAATATTTTCCTAATCCTCCAGTATAATACTGAAGATAAGTGATTAATAGCAAACATCCCTGCTTTGTTTCACTCCCAAAGTGAAAACTATCAACATTTTACCACCAAGAATGGTGCTGAGTTCAGGAATTGGAGTTTATCATATTCACAGCATTCCCTTCTATTCTTAATGTTATAAAAGTGTTTTCATAACTAAGTATCTAATATCAAAGCTTTTCTGTAGCTATTTTGGCAGCTATGATATTTTTCTCCATTATTTTGTTCATGGGAACTAGAGGGAATAGTGTAGGGAATGTTGACTATTGAACAAACTTCACATTCCTGAAAAAATATACAATCAACCTACCACATGGTATGGAGTTAAATATGTTGCTGGATTCAGTTTGTCGGTATTTTAGTTAGAATTGCTGCATCAGTGTTCATGAGTCAAATGATTGAAATAGACATTATTTAGTAATGTTCCTGTAAATTTGCTCTCCCAATTATGTTGAGTTCATCAAAAGAGATCGGGGATGTTTTATACTTTTCAAGTCTCTAGGAGAATTTGGTGTTGTTTTTTCTTTTCTTTCCCTTAAATGTGGAGAGCTGCCCGTCTCTGAAAGTCTGCCCTTAAAATTCTGATCCTCAGCTCAGGGAGATGGGCATGATCTGCCTTTGGATCCCCTTCCCTGTATGAAGCTAAATCTATTCTCTGTTATTTCATCATAACTAGAAGCAGAAGTCAAATTATTCAATAATTACTTTGTGCATTGTCTTTGTCAAGAAAATTATCAATAAGTTTTTGGAAAAGAGCTTCCTATCATTATGCTTCTGTAAAGATAAAAAAGATCCATTTCATCAAGGGTCTCAGATTTTCTAGTGCAGGAATAAGCAATTTAATCTAACTTTTGTGGTATTTTGTCTTTCCACTTGTCTTTCTTAAGACAATTGAATGTGTTTTTAATGAACTTTCTAACCCAGAGAGAACCTGGAAATTATTTAGAGATTATAATTTAAAACATTTTAACTACCTTTTTTTTCTAGATTTTGGATTTTTCCTTAAATCAATTTTGTCAATTTATATTTCCCAGAATTAAATTAGACTCTTCCACTCATCTAGAATGCATGCTTTTAAACTTTGTTTTACAAACTATAACACATGCTTTTGAAAACAATATTAGGATTCAAAATTTTTTTTCTAATTTGTTATATCTGTTCTCCTCCCAAATATACTTCCTGCAATCTCTCTCTAAGTTGATTAGATTCATCATAAAATATTATTTTATTTGACATTTCATTCTTTTAAGAAGAATTAACTCTTGGAATTACTCATCATTTAATATATATTTCTATTTTTTTAATTTAATATTTTCTTTATATTTCCCTTATATAGCTTTTCAAAATTTTCTCAATTCTTCATTTTAATGCTTAGTTTATTTATTTTCAATCTTTCACTAACATACGGAAAATATTTTCATTATGAATTTACCTCTGAGTGTTACATTAGCACTGCCACATATGTTTTGAGTAACAGTATCTTGTTATTGACTATATGCCATTATCTGCAATTTAGGTTAAACTCTTAAGCAGTGAAAATAAGGACTTATTTATAAAGTACACAATTACTACATTTTTTTGTTTATCATTTTATTTTTTAATTTATTGAACTGAAATTAGTGTCCACACTATAACTGGAAATATTAATAGCTCTCAGTCTTCTAATACTGATTAATTTAAAGAGTTTTATAATTATTTAAAATCATAAGCTCAGTTCATTGAACATAAAATATATTTCCAAAATTATATGCCTCTATATTAATTCTTTATTTATAGAAAGTCAATCCTTAAGGTCTTTATTTTTGCTAGTATGATATGCCCTTGACCAAGAATGCTATATGAATTATCTCACTATTTACATGCCCTTCTGTGTTCTACTTGTATTATTAACTGATCATTCAGTATGAGAAATAATTCCTTAATAAGCTAAAGTTGTGTGTCATTGCTGTTTGTCCAAGAAATAAATAAAAACTTAAAAATGTTTTCACATTCAAATCCAACTCAAGTACTTTATGTGGGTGTGTGTGTGCTAGTCAATTAACCTCCAATTAAAATAAATAAATTAATTAAAAAAAAAGAATACTGGAGGGGGTTGCCATTCACTTCTCCGATCTTTGAAACCCAAGTATCGAACCCAGGTATCCTGCATTGCAGGCAGATTCTTTATCATCTGAGCCACCAGGGAAGCCCCAAGTACTATATAGATCCTTGAAAATTTTTCTTTGAACCAAGTAATTGTTTTAATCACTATTATCCCACCTGTTTATACATAACTTCTATCAGTACATTTAACACATGACATTAATTTTTTATTTTTCCTAATAGAGGATGAATTCCTTGAAGAGAAGACTGCCTTATTTGCCTTATTTTTCTTTTATTATGCAAAAATAACCTTGGGATGGAAAACAATTACTTTCAAAGAGCATACACTAGACTGAAGGAAAACATACCATGTATGTGGCATCCATAGGCCCTTTGGCCCCCCAGTAAAACCAGTGTAGATTAAGGTCCACAATAAATACATCCTTTGTCTCCTAGGTGATCATTTATAGAGATCTCCACTGTAGTCCTTTGCTGCTGAGACTGCTGATTATTTTATAATGTCCCTTTTCCCCTTGCATAGCGATCAGATTTTCAACTGGATTGCATTTCTATCCATTTCATGGCCATGTGCTTAAATCCTGACCAACAGATTGTGAGAAAAAGTGATGTGTGAAACTTCAAGCTTAACCAATGAAAACAAATTGTTATGTTCTCTACATCCACAGCTAGATCACTGACATAATGGTTGGAGTTGGAACAGACATTTAAAACAAGAAGTGAAAATAATTTTTTGAGGATCCTGAAACAGTAAATGATAAAGGAGCCTGGATTCCTGGCATTCAGAGCCATTTATGTTTGCCCTGAATTCTGTTGTGAAAGAAATAATCTTATTTAAACCACAGTTACTTGGGTCCTCACAGATGTTGAATCTGTAATCCATTCAATAAACTCCTTTAGAAAAATTTGCTCATCCTTGTCCTTCAAAAATTATTGTGTCCTGTTTTACCATTTTTTCCATTTGAAATAAAACTGTAAAAACAGAAAAGTAAGACATGATGCAGATCAATGTACAAAATATCATTATGAGGACATTTTATGAAATTCTACACAATTTTTCTAAAATATTTAATTATAAGATAAGATTTTAATAAGTGGGAAGTATTTTTAGATTATGAACACATAATCATAAAAATAAAGTATTAAAATTAAGATAATGTGGAAGTTAGCTTTTAAGTTCAGTACAACATCCTGAAATTACGTGGTCTTATTTGTTCTTATTAATTTTTCACTCTTAGGCAAGATGCTGTTAGATTTTGTCATTTTATTTTTCATAGAAAAAAATGTGTGTGAATCTAGGGAAAGGAAACCTCAAACTAATATAACTAACATTTCTACAAATGTTTAAGCCATGGAAAGATACAAAAAAGAGCTAAATGAGATATTTTTAATTAGTTAGAATTAAATTGTGATTTTTAAAAAATTATTTGCCAGGATTTCTACACTTTTCATTTCATGGCATATACATATATATATATATATATATACACACACACACACACACACATATGTATATATGCTAATAATAATCTGTGTACAGAATACGGATGCAGATGGAAGCAACTACTTTACTAGAGGGACAACAGAGCTCTTGCCATCCTGAGACTCCACTTATCAATTTGAGCTGGAAAGAATCCTCTCCAGGAACACTCATGACCCATTTTTTATGTGTTGTGTATCAATAGTTACAAAACTCTGGTTAAAGGGACTAAAGATTAAGTAGTTAGAGAATCACTCTAAAGGCAATGTAGCTTTAACATGAAAAAAAAGAACCATTGGAAGCCTAGTTTCCAAGCACTCTCCCAGAAAAAAGAAACTGAGAAAATTAATTTCATAAAATGTTACATTGTATCATCACCCATTAGCATTTATTGAACAACAAGTCCTTGGGGGAATAAGGACATGTGACTTTGTACTAGAAATGGTTTATCCCCTAAAGATGCTTTTAATTTGTGTAGCTCATATAATCCTGATATTTTGTGACATTTCAAGTATGCAGAAAGTACAACAATTACAATTCTATGTTGACATTTTCACACTTTTTAATGAATTTCTCATAAATTTATTTGAGATGTACAGGCAATAAATTCAAATTTAGTATGAGTAAATGTCTGCCATTTAAAGAAGCTGGATTACCTAAATTCTTGACTTAAACACCGAGTCAATTTTACAAATTTGAGACATTATCTCCAATAATGAGCTTCTCACTCAATAAAACTGTATTTATAGCTTTAAAAATTTGCAGAGAATGTAAATGTGTACCCAGGCAGGGTGACAGCATAGTAATGAAAGGTTCACATCAGATCAAACAAGCCTTTTATCAAACTATTACATAAACATAATTGTCAATTTATAACAAGTAAAAGTAATAATGTAATAATAGATGCCATTTAATAATGGCTGGTCCTTGACAAATGTTAGCTCATTTACTTTGGTTTTTAAAACAATTTTTCAAGGTTAGTTTCTTCTCCCTCTTTTACAGATACATACTTTTGGAGAGATTAAGAAACTTGCCCCAGCTATTTTACTGAGTTATTAAGTGGCAAGCTAATTTACAATGAGTCCCCTAACTTTATGTCCCAGACATATTGCAGCTCTATCACATCTTCTTGAAATAAAAAAGAATCTGAGCCTGCTTCGCACTAGCTAAAGGAAATTGCATCTAAGTTTTCCTTTGTTCCCCCCAGAGAGATAGCCAAGGGGAAGGCAGTGTTATCATGTCACTTCTGCACAAGTTACCATTAATTGTCCTAAGAGCTCCACCAGAAGAAAGAACAAAATCCTGCTATTCCTAAATTCACCATCATTTCTCTCTCTCATGTTCAGGAGTTTGTTTCCAACCTCAAAAAAAGTCCTATTTTTCTGTCCTGCAAACTCAGTTCTTAATAAGAATAATTTATGGGGATAAAAAGCCAGGAATTCTATCCAACTATAACATTCAGCCATGTGCACTCCTCTTTTGAGACAGTTGAAACACAACTCAAGTTGCTGAGATGGTGAAGCAAAAAGAGAAGGAGAAAGAATATACTAGGTGTCCTTAAAATTTTTTAACAGTTTAATAATATGATACAGCCATACCACATTCTTCCCAGAAGACAACTAGAGGTTATTTAAACATTGTTATCTAGCCTCTGAGCATGAACATCATGCAGATGGAACAAGATGAATTACCACCACCAGCATGACTCACTCCTAACTGACCACATCCCCATGCAGGAGAGCTAAATAATTTTATCCTCGTCTGATGAGAAATTTACCCTTCACCTAAATGTTAAAAGCCTTTTTAGGATAACAGAAACTTCCATTAAAGGGCAATACAGTTCATTTATAGAATAAGGAAGGGCTTCCCCAGTGGTTCAGTGGTAAAGACTCTGCCTGCCAATGTGGGAGACAAGGGTTTGATCCCTGGATCTCGAAGATCCCCTGGAGAAGGAAATGGCAACCTACTCTGGTATTCTTGCCTGGGAAATCCCACACACAGAGGAGCCTGGCAAGGTCCATGGGGTCACAAAACAGTCAGATACGACTTAGCAACTAAACAAAAGTCAGGGGAAAAGTCAGTCTATTCTGCATATGTATAGTCAAAGCTATGGTTTTACCAGTAGTCATGTATGGATGTGAGAGTTGGACCACAAAGAAAGCTGAGCACCAAAGAATTGATGCTTTTGAACTGTAGTGTTGGAGAAGACTCTTGAGAGTCCCTTGGACTGCAAGGAGATCAAACCAGTGCATCCTAAAGGAAATCAGTCCTAAATAGTCATTGGAAGGACGGATGCTGAAGCTGAAACTCCAATACTTTGGCTACCTGATGTGAAGAACTGACTCATTGGAAAAGGCTCTGATGCTGGGAAAGATTGAAGGCGGGAGGAGAAGGGGACGACAAAGGATGAGATGGTTGAACGGCATCAAGGACTCAATGGACATGAGTCTGACCAAGCTCTGGGAATTGGTGATGGGCAGGGAGGCCTGGAGTCTCAAAGAGTCGGACATGACTGAGAGGGTGAACTAACTGAACTGATTCTGTATAATGGTTCTGCTTACAAAAATATTCCTGTTCTCAACATGGGGCTACACTATAGCTCCTTCCTTTCTTAAAAAAAAAAAAAGGCAAAACAAAAAGTGAGACTGTCCTTGGAAATGGTGCTGTGCGTGCTCTGCTCTAACAAACAAGAGGCACCAGAGATAAGCACACAGACGTGTCTGTTCTCACGCCCTTGGGAATATTGAAAAGGATGCGCAGTCTCTAGATTGCATGACAGGGACGAACATCACTCTTTGTGGGTTTTGTTTGTTTATTTTGCTTGTTTGTTACTGTATGAACATCCTCTAAGGAAGAGCCTTTAATTGCCTTTTTAGGGAGTGAGCACATGTATGAAAGACACAGTGATAGGCTGACACAATGCTTAGTCCCTTTTACAGTGCTTTCCTGGGAACAAAGAAAAAAAAAAATCAGGAAGCAGAACAATGAAATGCAAACCTAGAAATTGCTTGATACTCCTTAGCGAGTTAAGGTTGTGGACTAACTGCAGCCATTCCCCAGTGTCTTCGCTGAAGGTAAATATGCTAAGTAAACAAAATGCCAAACTGTGTATCTGAAACACATGTGATGCTGTGGTATATTCATAAGAGACATCACAGCAGATGTCTTAAAACACTGTTGTGCTAAAAACAAACAAACACACAAACAGTAATCCTACATGGAATTACTTAGGGCAGCCTTCCTCCTCCACTCCAGTTATTTAAAGATTACAAAATGCTGGTATGACACATTAGATCTAGGGACTGAGCTGTTGCCCTATGCATGGAATGAGTCTCCCGTGAAGAAAGATTCACAGAGAGATCTCCAGAAGGTGGGGTGTGGGGGAGGGTTTGAGAACCTGTAGAGGAATGTAATGAAGGCAAGGTGTAGCCACCACACTCCCACTGCCCTTCAGATGCTTTCCCACGTGGACCCTCGGGGAAGTCCAAGTCGTTAAGAACTTTAGCTCTTCCTTCCTAAATTGTTATTCTGCTGTAGAGAGGCAAGATAGGAAGAGGAGAAATAAGGCACGCTCCATTTGGTTTCCTTTTCGGCTCTCCTGTGGAGAAGAAAGATTGTTAAGTCGAAAAGTCTATCGCCTGGTGTGATGGTTGTTGACTAGCAAGTGGTCAGCACACAGAGATGCTGGGGAGAGAGAGGAGGGACTACCAGCTCAGTGAAGGGCACTGAGCAGTAATGTCAGAGATGCAGTGAAACAGCACCTTCCTTCTGCCACACGGTAGAGAAAGCTGTTTTCTGAAGAAAGGCACATGTGAAGAGAGGGTGGAAATCCAAGTTGCACTGATTTGCACCAAGGTTATCCAGCAACTAGTTACAACTTCATTATTTCATTTATGCTTTGAACAAAAATGTATTAAGCACCTCTTATAAGCCACACACTGTAGTTAAAGAAAGAGGGCTCTGCAAAATAATCTCTGCTGTACAGACATGAATATTCTAAGTGGAACATAATCAAATAAATAGAAAGTATAATATATACCATGGAACTGTGCTGTGCTTAGTAGCTCAGTCTTATCCACCTCTTTGGGACCCCATGGATTGTAGTTCACCAAACTCCTCTGTCCATGGGGATTCTCCAGGCAAGAATATTGGACTGGGTTGTCATGACCTCCTCCAGGGGATCTTCCCAACCCAGGGATCAAACCCAGAACTCCCGTGTTGCAGGCAGGTTCTTTACCATCTGAGCTACCAGAGAAGCCCAAGAATACTGAAATGGGTAGCCTATCCCTTCTCCAGGGGATTTTTCCAACCCAGAAATCAAACTGGGGTCTCCTGCATTGCAGGCAGATTCTTTACCAGCTGAGCTACCGAGGAAGCCCATATACTATGGTAGATGTATGTACAGGTTGCCATGGTAGCATATCAGAGAGCAATTTCATTCCACTGGGAGAAATTGTGACTGACTTAACAGAAGAGAGAATTCCTCAGCCCAGACTTCAAGGGGAGGTACTATTTATCTGTGCAAAATCTATGAATGGGGCAGGTGAGATGGAGTGAGAGGAGAATGCAAGTTAGGGTGCACACTATGCCAAGGCATGGATGATGGAAACAGGACTTAAGTGGGGACTGAATTTTCTCTTCATGGTGCAACACAGAGTAGGAACAGGAATAAGGAGAGATGACATTAGAGAGCTGGTCAGTGATTGGGTTCTGCATGATTGATAAGCCAGGGCAAGGACACTGACCTATAGTCATTCAAGAATGTGTATGTTCAAAAAGGCTGCTTTGTCAGAAAAACAGAGAATTAAACCTGAGACAAGACCGGGAGCTGACTGTGGCTCAGATCATGAACTCCTTATTGCCAAATTCAGACTTAAATTGAAGAAAGTAGGGAAAACCACTAGACCATTCAGGTGTGACTTAAATTAAATCCCTTATGATTATACAGTGGAAGTGAGAAATAGATTTTAAGGACTAGATCTGATAGACAGAGTGCCTGGTGAACTATGGACAGAGGTTCGTGACATTGTACAGGAGACAGGGATCAAGACCATCCCCATGGAAAAAAAATGCAAAAAAGCAAAATGGCTGTCTGAGGAGGCCTTACAAATAGCTGTGAAAAGAAGAGAAGCAAAAAGCAAAGGAGAAAAGGAAAGATTCCCATTTGAATGCAGAGTTCCAAAGAATAGCAAGGAGAGATAAGAAAGCCTTCCTCAGCGATCAATGCAAAGAAATAAAGGAAAACAACAGAATGGGAAAGACTAGAGATATCTTCAAGGAAATTAGAGATACCAAGGGAACATTTCATGCAAAGGTGGGCACAATAAAGGACAGAAATGGTATGGACCTAACAAAAGCAGAAGATATTAAGAAGAGGTGGCAAGAATACACAGGAGAACTATACAAAAAAGAGCTTCATGACCCAGATAATCACGATGGTGTGACCACTGACCTAGAGCCAGACATCATGGAATGCAAAGTCAAGTAGACCTTAGGGGAAGCATCACTAGGAACAAAGCTAGTGGAGGTGATGGAATTCCAGTTGAGCTATTCCAAATCCTGAAAGATGACTCTGTGAAAGTGCTGCACTCAATATGCCAGCAAATTTGGAAAACTCAGCAGTGGCCACAGGACTGGAAAAGGTCAGTTTTCATTCCAATCCCAAAGAAAGGCAATGCCAAAGAATGTTCAAACTACTGCACAATTTCACTCATCTCATACACTAGTAAAGTAATGCTCAAAATTCTCCAAGCCATGCTTCAGCAATACGTGAACCATGAACTTCCAAATGTTCAAGCTGGTTTTAGAAAAGGCAGAGGAGCCAGAAATCAAATTGCCAACATCCACTGGATCATCAAAAAAGCAAGAGAGTTCCAGAAAAACATCTATTTTTGCTTTATTGACTAGGCCAAAGCCTTTGACTGTGTGGATCACAATAAACTGTGGAAAATTCTTCAAGAGATGGGAATACCAGACCACCTGCCCTGTCTCTTGAGAAACCTATATGCAGGTCAGGAAGCAACAGTTAGAACAGGAACAACAGACTGGTTCCAAATACGAAAAGAAGTTCGTCAAGGCTGTATATTGTCACCCTGCTTATTGAACTTCTATGCAGAGTACATCATGAGAAACGCTGGGCTGGAAGAAGCACAAGCTGGAATCAAGATTGCTGGGAGAAATATCAATAATCTCAGATATGCAGATGACACCACCCTTTTGGCAGAAAGTGAAGAGGAACTAAAAAGCCTCTTGAACTGTGGTGCTGGGGAAGACTCTTGCGAGTCCTTGGACTGCAAGGAGATCCAACCAGTCCATCCTAAAGGAGACCAGTCCTGGGTGTTCACTGGAAGGACCGATGCTGAGGCTGAAACTCCCATACTTTGGCCACCTCATGCGAAGAGTTGACTCAATGGAAAAGACCCTGATGCCTGGAGGGATTGGGGGCAGGAGGAGAAGGGACAACAGAGGATGAGATGGCTGGATGGCATCACGGACTCCATGCACATGAGTTTGGGTGAACTCCGGAAGTTGGTGATGGACAGGGAGGCCTGGCGTGCTGCGATTCATGAGGTCACAAAGAGTTGGACACGACTGAGCAACTGAACTGAACTGAACTGAAACCTGAGACTAAATCTAAGAAAGAGAATGAAGTCTGACTAGAGTAATGAGCCCTAAGAAAATATAAAAACTTGGGGCCAAGGCAGTGAGCGCTGGAATGGAGGTAAGCGTACAGATTGGAGAGAGGTTAGAGACATGAAATTAATATGACTCAGTGGAGACTTCCCTGGTGGTCCAGTGTTTAAGATTCCTTGCTGCCAATGCAGCGGGGCATGGGTTTTATCCCTAGTCAGGGAATGGTAGGGTCAAAAAAAAAAAAAAAAAAAAAAGAATTTGGTGATCAATTAAATATGGGTAAAAAATACATGGGAGAAAAAAAGATCAACCCCTAGATTTACAGTTTTATAGGATGCATTGAAGTTGGTAAATTTAATGCAAATGAT
This sequence comes from Bos indicus, assembly GCF_029378745.1. Lineage (NCBI taxonomy): Eukaryota > Metazoa > Chordata > Mammalia > Artiodactyla > Bovidae > Bos > Bos indicus. The sequence continues at coordinate 67,383,322 of NC_091771.1, forward strand.
GAATTTCATTTTGAACATGTGAGTTTCATGGGTTTTCACTGTATCCATATGACCAAAAGAAAGCTTACCATGAAAACTATTAAGAGACTGAATACAAAGACAGCGACAGGACAATATTTGACAACAGAAATTAGACCCACAACGTCTGCAACAGCTGGTCCAAGAAAGCAAACTACAACCTTTACAGTAATTGGTTCAAAACACACAGGGCTTAGTCAGTGTCAGTTTGCCCCCACTTCCAACTCAGGATGAACCAGAGAAAGTCAAGTATAGGCTCCAGACCAATCACATAAGATGGCCAGTTCTAGCAAACCCACCTTCAGTTTTCCCATGCCAGCACCCTCCAATCAGAACATAACCTGTAGCCTTCTCTGTTTTCCCTCCACAAAGTTTTCCTACACTTTTGCTTGCCATTGACTGCCAAACACACGTGATGGTGGTTGACACCCTTGCTATGGCAAGCTCTGAATGAATAGCCTCTGGCTGTTCTCTTTTGCGTGGCTATTTCCACAGCTTTTCTTAGAAGCTCCATCAATTTACAGTATATACCACCTGGTGATGGCTGCTGCTGCTGCTGCTAAGTCACTTCAGTCGTGTCCAACTCTGTGCGACCCCATAGACAGCAGCCCACCAGGCTCCCCTGTCCCTGGGATTCTCCAGGCAAGAACACTGGAGTGGGGTGCCATTGGCTTCTCCACTGGTGGTGCCAGACCTAAACATTTGACAAGGAGCAGAACCCAGAGAGGTTCCTTATGTCTTGCTGCTCATGGCTTGACAAGTCTGTGACTGGGTAAGTCAGAACTAGGTCTGGAGTCCACTGCACTTGAGTTGAGTTCCTTGCTAGTTATTCTCAGTTTGGTAGGTATACCCAGGTTTTGTTATTGGTTCCAATTTATTTGGCATTCTTAAGTAGAATCAGAACATTCCTTTTTATTCTATTCTGTGCTTCTATTCTGTGTTGTATTACCTAACAGTATTATTTGTCTTAAGGAAGAGGTAGAAAACAAGCAAAAGATGGCAAGACAGATATAAGCCTGTTGTTTAAGCCAGCCCCATGGATAGGTTTGTGTTTGTGTTCTCTCTGACCACTGTTCATTTGGATAAACCTTGCTGTGGGACACCAATAAAGCCTGACTGTGCTTCTTATGTTTGATTCTTTGTCTTGAGAGTTCATCTTTGGTACTGAAAGTGAAAGTTGCTAAGTTGTGTCTGACTCTTTTAGACCCCATGGACTATACAATCCATGAAATTCTCCAGGCCAGAATTCTGGAGTGGGTAGCTGTTCCCTTCTCCACGGGATCTTCCCAACCCAGAGATCGAACCCAGGTCTCCCACATAGCACGCGGATTCTTTACCAGCTGAGCCATCATAGCGAGAGCATGTTTTCTCTGGCTGTCCACCTGCCCAGGTACAGATTTTTGTGTTCTGTGCACAGAGGCAGCCAACCCTCAGATTGGGGACCCAAGACGCAAAGGGTACCCACATCATTTTCACCTGACCATTGCCAGCTCTCATGAGGTCATCTAAATCCAAATTTTCTTGTAGTGAAAACTCCCACAACTTAAATATTCTCTCATTACATTCTTAATGCCGACATCTCTCTCTGTAAATGGCATAACTGTAACAAGGGTGACTGAGACTTCCATGGCCACTCTGAGAAATATTTGACTTGAACAAAATTGTTTGCTTGAAAACCATCTTTAAAATGCCGTTTGTGACCATATAGATGGACCATAGATGGATGGCATTATTCTAAGTGAAATAAGTCTTTATTATATTATTATATCGGAGAAGGCAATGGCACCCCACTCCAGTACTCTTGCCTGGAAAATCCCATGGGCAGAGGAGCCTGGTGGGCTGCAGTCCATGGGGTTGCACAGAGTCGGACACGACTGAGCGACTTCCCTTTCACTTTTCACTTTCATGCATTGGAAAAAGAAATGGCAACCCACTGATAATTACAATGTAAATTGTAATAAGTAATTGAGAAAAACAATTACTGTATGATCTCACTTACATATGGAATCTATAAACATACAGAAAACCCAAGCTCATAGATAGGCAGAACAGATTTGATGGGTTGCAGAGGTGGGCAACAGTTGGTGGGTAAAAGGGGTGAGAGGGTCAAAAGCTATAAACTTCCAGCTGTAAAATAAATAACTCATGGGAATATAATTTAAAGCATAGTGACTGTAGTTAATAATATATTGTTGCATATTTGAAAGTTGCTAAAAGAGATCTTAAAGGTTTTCCTCACAAGAAAAAAATTTTAATTATGATTAATGTTAACTAGATACTTTGTGGTGATTATTTTGCAATATATACAAATAGCAAATCATTATGCTGTTCACCTGAAACTAATATAATATTGTATGTCCATTAAATCTTAATTACAAAAAAGGGATAAGACATCTCAAGTATAGTGAGTAGTATTTTTTAATTGGTATGCAGAAACCTTGAAACAAAATTCTGATTCAAAAGTTGCTTTAATTAAAGATTCTCCAGCAAAAGCTAATGAGGAATTTGACAAACTTCAGCAACAACAAACTAGACACATTTCCCTAGTGAACCCCCGTGCTTCTCCTCTGGTCAGTTTTCTTTATCTATTCTCTCTTCCTCCTGTTCTACCAATCTCTCCCCTCTGTCCCTTCATCACTTCCTCTCTCTTCCTCACCCTGTCCAGACCTCCTACATTTCCCAAGGCAGTCTCTAAAAGATTCTTAAATGCCATTTGCTTTTCTAAAGATGCTTCTCTTCCATGAGCAAAGTGTTTAGGTAGCTGTGGAATTTAAACCTTAGACCTCAGCTGAGGGAGTAAGTGAAAGATGCTCAGTTGTGTTCGACTCTTTGTGACCCTGTGGACTATACAGTCCATGGAATTCTCCAGGCCAGAATACTGGAGTGGGTAGCCTTTCCCTTCTCCAGGGAATCTTCCCAACCCAGTAATCAAACCCAGGTATCCCACATTGCAGGCGGATTCTTTACCAGCCAAGCCATAAGAGAAGCCCAAGAATACCGGAGTAGTTAGCCAATCCCTTCTCCAGCAGATCTTCCTGACCCAGGAATCGAACTTGGGTCTCCTGCATTGCAGGTGGATTCTTTACCAAATGAGCTATGAGGGAAGCCCCAGACCTCAGTTAAGAACTACAGTTAAGAAAGCATCTAAACCAAGACTGGTAACTATGCATAGAATAATTGATATTTGGGAGGTGGTACCTAGATAAGGGAATGGCTACCCACTCCAGTATTCTTTCCTGGAGAAATCCATGGATAGAGAGCTTGGCTGGATATAACGGGGTTGCAAAGAGCTGGACATGGCTGAGCAACTAACAGTACACTTTCACTTTTCCCATACTTACCCAGAAGGACCTGACAGTATCAACTTATACACATATTGGTCAGAATCACAGGTGCTAATTTCTGGTTGGCAAAAGCTGATTGAACAACTCAGAAGGGGACTTACAGGATCTGTCTTTCCGAAAAGCCAACATGGACTCACTGAGGAAAGCTTGTATCCCACTTGGTCACACTTTCTGCTCCCTAGAAGTACCGCAAGTGGACTTATAGGCTTTATCTTGTGAGAAAGCTGTCCAGGGGAAGGGAGTATAATGAACTCATTTGAGCCTGAGAATTAATCAAGGAACAGCACCCAACAGGGTAGTGCAGGGAAGAGCTATCCATCGTTTGGGTGAGGGTGGGGAGGGGAGGAGGTAATCCGTCCTTTATTTTCTTGATGGCTGCAAAGGAAAATCCAAATTGGAAGTCTGAATCCCAGGAAAGGTAAAGGGTCCACAGGGAAGGATAGTGCTCAGAGTCCAGTCCACACTCACTAGGAAGCTGGGACCTTTGGAGATGGATGCTGTGGGACTGAAGAGCTGAATCCAAGGACACTCTTGTCTGAATTCCATGCAGAGGGAATGGGATCCCACTTCCTCTGAAGTCACAAGCAGCTGGGCAAGGCTCTGGATGGGGCTGCCTGGGAAAAGTCTTAAAAGTGACAACCACCATAGCAGAAGAGTTCCCCATGCTTTAGTGTCTATTTCAAAATCTGGGACTTCCCAGGTCAACTGAGGGAAGGCAGGTAAACCCTCTACTTATTTAGTTGATTGCTTGTTTCTTTGTTTAACAAACACATATAGAATTACTACACAGAGAAATTTGCAAGTGCTTTGTATCAATTCCTTTAATAACACAACTATTGTATGAGGAAGTGCTGTTCTTATACTCATTTTTTAGAGTAAAGTGAGGCACAGAGATGTAGAATGCCTTTCCCAAGTCAGACTGCTAGTAATAGAGACAGGATTCAAACTCAGATAGTATGTCCAGATTCCATGCTCTTAACCACAAGTAGATTTACTTATTACTATTATTTTAGGGGGAAAATAAAACCATTGTCAAGGATCATAATTTAATCTTATGAAGCAATTCATACCATATATATTTCACTTAATTGTTACAACAACTCTGTGACATGGGTATTTTATTTTCAATTTATAGATGAGGAAACAGGTTCAGTGGAGCATTCAAAGTCAAATAGTTAGAAGGTCACAGTCAGGGCTGAAACACAGGTTGTTTGATGCCAGTCAAGAATTCTTTTCACTGTGTCACACTGTAATTTGTTAGAAAGACCTAAAGGAAGTAAGTGAAGAGGTGGCCAAGGAAACACACAATCTTCAAAAAACAAAACAAGCAAACAAAAAAGTGATAAAAGTCATAATTCAGACCTGCCTGATTGTTGCTGATTGAACATTAGTTGCATGATATATCGCCATTAGCCCTCACAGTAGAAAATGAGTCAATTGCTGTATTAGCACGGCTTTTGTCAATGGCCTCTCGAGGCAACTGGAAGAATTTGCTAAATTCATGTTGCAATCTAGCCCATTATAAGATCTCTACGGTAATTAGACTCAGAACAAGAAATTGCACACAGCCCATCAGCTGGGAAACAGAGACTGGTGTACCATCTAATTCAACACCCTAGACCCCTGTTCCTCATCTCTGTATTCTCTATAACTTCAGTATGTCAACAAAATAAGAACCAAATAACTCTGTGATTTTCCAAAACATATAGAAACATGGTGACTGTTGAGAAAGAACAATTCTGATAAGAACAGATAAAGATTAGTTCAAATATATGAAATAAGTTTGACTAAACTAGAAAACAATCCCATACATTAATCATAGTTCTTATAAAGCAGTATCATCTTTATGGTCTTGAAAAATAAGTTTAAAGTCTTAACGATTAAACACTTCTGCATTCTTATCTTTGTTCACCATAGATGACTCAAGGCTTTTACTATTAAAATAATCTTATTGTGCTTGTTCTAAACTGGATTTTTCATATTGTAATGTCTTGTTTCTGTTCCCTCTGCCATTTCCTAATTTATTTTCAATGCCCAAAGACATGTTATGTAGACTGGGTGAATGTGGTCATACTGAATTAGTCAAATAATTATGAATTTTTGAATTGTATATGTGACCTCTGTAAGAAAAATATCTCCTTCATCCAAGAAAGTGTATTAAATGCATTTCTCGAACCACATTAAAAAGATAATAAACAGCACACCATAATGAACAGTAATGAATACTAAAAAGTATTCTAACTGAAAAGTAAAAATAGATAACTAGAGGTTTCTTAACCAAAACAAAAAGAAAAAGGGCACGCTTTAGGTTGGACATCTATAATAGCAGATATAAGAGGAAACTAGCTTAGGCAAAGTATAGACTTTATTTTGCAACAATAAACTCATGAAAACAAAAATGCCCTGAGACTAAGAACCAACTTAACCTTAACTGAGACCCCTGCGTGTTCCCTCTTTGGTGTCTGTCTCTCTGAACTTGTGTTCCATCAACCTCACCTGCCACCATCTAAACAGGTGGGCTCTACTTCCCAAATCTCAGGATGAAAAACAGCCACTACATACCACCTCCAACTGTACATTTTCTCTGTTCAGATGAGTAGCCACACTGGACTGACATCTTTTAATCCCAGAGCCATTCTCCCCTCTGGGCTGCATACCAACATGGTAACTTCTTTGCATCCTTGCATCCGTGTGAATAGGAAGAACTCGTCCCCAAACAGCAAGAAACACGATGAGTCGTAGATCAAATAGGCATCATCCCACTCTTCAAAGTTTGAAAAAAAAATCATAAAAGGCTTCAAAGGCAATCTGGCAAGCATGTTATATTAAAACTACGAAAAAATATGACTGCACTAAACCACTGGCACACATATTAAAGAAGCTATTTTCAGAGTCAGTCAAACTCTGAAAGCATAGAACTCTGCATACTGGAAAACTGTAGACTCAGTGAAAATGTAGGAAAATAAGCATCCACTTTTTTAAAAAGTGAAATGTCCTATATTCTGTATTCCTTAAAGCCTTTACCTTTTTTCCCATCCCTCTAATCCCCCAACTCTCCTACCCATCTTCAAGAAGCCACTTGCCTAAGAAGGACCAATGTGCTTTGAGAGAAATTCCAAGGACACAGTGTTCCTTGACTCTACTAATGTGAAATTCTAATGTGATGGAGAATCATTACTTTCAAAGAAACCCTATCCAAGAGTTAATAATATGTAAATGGGCTCTCAAAGGCACTAGAACATATGCAGAAGTAATGTATACAACACTTTAAGCAAAGTTTAGTGTTTCGTTTACTTGGACTAGAAAGATAATATTCAAAATATGTAACACCAGCTATAATGCTTCCATTCCAGAGGAAAAGAAACTGAATTTCTAACCCCTAACAGAAAAACTCAAGACATCATCTGCCAATGACAGTATATATTATTAGAAAGTTTTGACTCTCGGGTCTATCATGTAAAATTTAATAAAGCAGCTATTTGACACCATAATACTTGCAAGGACATAGTACAGGGAGATGGAAATAGGGTAAAACCTAATAACGTGCAAAGTTCCATAAGAAAAATAAATATTCTAGTGTCAACATGACAGTTAAAATTCAAGGTTGAAGGTACATCCTTGTAATAAGGCAGTGTTACTCATCCACAAAAGAGCTGCTCCAAAACAACTACAATTAGTTTTAGTTTTCAAAAAAGAAAAATATGGAAAAAAATTTTAAGTTGTATGGGACAAAGGCTAAGATAACTTGACTGATAAGTACTCTGTTGCTATAGATAAGAAATTGGAATAAGAAGTTGAGCATCTTAATGCATGAATAGACCTGAGCATCAGTTTCGGTTTTCCGTATAAAGCATGTCAATGATGCTAAGAGCTGAGTGTTTCCTCAAGAGTCAGATGAATTTTAGAGTGAGAGAAATTACCTAGGAAATTCAAGTTCCCCGAGCAAATTACATTTCCAGGATCTAAATAGTACAAGTATTTTGGTAGAACTTAATTTATTTTCTTTAGAATAATAAAATGATCAGAAAATGTGCCCAGGTTCAATCTGGAGATCAAGTCTACAAAGCATGGAGTAAACAAATTTTGGGGCTTTAAAAATAAGGAAATTAATATACTACAACATTACCAAAACAATAGTGATAGATGCCTAGAATAGGGGCAGATTGGTAGGTAATAAAGGCCCAATAGATTAGTATATTTTGATGAATATAGTTTGAATTCTAGGTCAAATCCATTCTTGTTCAATACAGTGTATATAGACGGCATTGTTTATGTTCTTTTTTACTATACATCCCTTAGTTTTTAAAAACATTTTCTGGCTTTACTGAGGTATAGTTGATAAATACAACTGTAGTATATTTAAAGCGTGGAACATGATGATTTGACATACGGACACATGGGAAAGGATGCCCGCAATCAAGTCAACATCCATCTCCCAGCCTAGTTCCTTTGTCTCCTTCCTCCTTTTCTTCTGGAGAGGGGTAAGAATGCATCACATTTACCCTCTTAGCAAATTTCAAGAGTACAGTATAGTGTAATTAACTATTGTCACCATGCTATATATTATATCCTAAAAACTTATTTCTCTGATGGCTGTAAGTATGTACTCAATTTATAACCTCTCCCTATTTCTCCATCTCCCAGGCCCTGGTGACAACCATTTTACATTCTGTTTTGACAAGTTGGCCTGTTTCGCTCTGTTTTTTCTGCTTTTGTTTTCTTTTCTTAGATTCCACATGTAAGTGAAACCATGCAGCACCTGTCTTTCTTGCTCTGCCTTTCTTTCTTTTCACTTAGCACAATGACCTCCAGTTTCATCCATTTCATTGCAAATATCAGAATTTCTTTCTTCTTTATGGCTAAATAATATCCCACTGTTTATATATACTACATTTTCTCTATCCATTCATTTGTCAACAGCTACTTAGGTTGTTTTCTTACATTGAGTATTGTGAACAATGCTGCACTGAACATAGGAATACAGATATCTCTTTAAGACAGTGATTTTGTTTCCTTTGGATATATACCCATAAGCAGAGTAATTGAATGATAAAGTAATTTTTGTTTTCAATTTCTTGGGAAATCTTTATCTTGTTTTCTATATGGCTGTACTAGTTTATATTCCTACTAGCTGTCTACAAATCCCTTCTTTTAAAATTGCAAATGGGAAATTTACCTTAAATGAAAACAAATATAAAAGTACAGCTCATGTATAATATCATGTATGAAACGAGTCGCCAGTCCAGGTTCAATGCACGGTACTGGATGCTTGGGGCTGGTGCACTGGGACGACCCAGAGGGAGGGTAGGGGAGGGAGGAGGGAGGAGGGTTCAGGATGGGGAATGCGGGTATACCTGTGGCAGATTCATTTTGATATTTGGCAAAACTAATACAATATTGTAAAGTTTAAAAATAAAATTAAATTAAAAAAAAAGAAAAGTACAACTCATAAGTACTCTTGCAATTTGTGATTGCTAAAACTCTTAAGGGATATCAGTCAGCTGCTAACCAAAGGCTCTGGCAGAGGTAAGGCCATGTGAGGACGTAGAAGATGGCCATCCACAAGCCAAGGAGAGCCCTCAAAAGGGGCCAAATCTATTACAACAGTCCATCTTGGACTGCTAGCCTCCAAACTGCAAGAAAGTTAATTTCTGTTGGTTAAGCCACTCAGTCTCTGCTATTTTGTTATGGCAGCCCTAGCAAATTAATACAGCTATTAAGGTTTTTTTAAACTTTTTATTTTGTATAGGGGTATAGCCAATTACAATGTTGTGATGATTTCAGGTGAACAGTGAAGGGACTCAGCCATACTTATTAATGAATCCATTCTCCCCCGAGCTCCCCTCCCATCCAGGCTGCCGCATAACATTGAGCAGAGTTTCATGTAATATACAATAGGTCCTTGTTGGTTATTCATTTTAAATGTAGCTGTGTGTACACAACCTTCCCAAACTCCCTATCCCTTCCTCCCCTACCCCAGTAACCGAAAGATCATTCTAATACAGTCACTAATTTTTGAGGTGATTTGTTATATAGCACTAGATAACTCAGGCTTCCCTGGTGGCTCTGCAGTAAGAATCCGCCTGCAATGCAGGAGACACAGGAGATGCAGGTTCGATCCCTGGGTTGGGAAGATCTCCTGAAGCAGGGCATGGCAACCCACTCCAGTATTCTTGCCAAGAGAATCCATAGACAGAGGTGCAAGCCCGGCAGGCTACCATTCAGTGGGTCAAAAAGAGTCAGACACTACTGAAGCGACTTAGCACACATGCACTGGATAACTAATATGATAATTTTCAACTAGCGTAGTACACGTAAAATTAACAAGATAGCCTTGACTTTAGGGGCTTATAAAAAAAAATAGACTGGATGCTAACAGTTAACTAAGAAATATTACAGTGACAATAAGACTAAACAAATATATAAACATATGATAAGATTACTTATATGCATGTGTTGGGGCAAATAGATTGAGAATCCAGGCTCTTTACAGATAAAGCACTATAAAAGCATGCCATAAAAATGTCTTCACTAATACATATTTCAATCATCATCTTTACTTAATGTATGCCATAAAGTTTATATACTATAATGTAGAAATATAATTTTGAAAATATTCTACTTTAAATGCACGTATGGCAATTATCCAAGAATCATTCAAAACATACATAAATAATAGCATACCTTCTTTCTAATATCACTTGAAAATATATAATCTTCTTATGGGAAATAATATTCAAGATGGGCAATTTTGACATACTGGGTTCAGAAATACAGTGGCCAGATCAAAAAATTATGTTTGAAAACAATAGGTTGAGAAATTAATAAATTCAAGACAGTCAGTTCCTAGTCTAAAGGAATGAAAGCTACCAATCTCAGAAACAGAATTTATATGTATTATCCAGATATATTACAATAGTAATCTCTGCTTTGTGAAGGAAGAAACTATCTCAGAAAGATTAAATTGCAAGATACCACACAGTTAGAAATTACTCACAGTAATGCTATTATTATAAATCTTTATCATCATCATCACCATCATCCAGGATGAAGTCAAAATCACATATTTTGCGTTAGCATATGGGCTTATTAAGGGCTTCCCAGGTGGTACTAGTGGTAAAGAGCCTGCCTGCCAATGCAGGAGACATAAGAAATGCTGATTTGATCCCTGGGTTGGGAAGATCCTCTGGAGGAGAGCATGGCAATCCACTCTAGTATTCTTGCCTGGAGAATCCCATGGACAAAGGAGTTTGGTGTGCTACAGTCCGTAGGGTCACACAGAGTTGGACACATCTGAAGCGACACATGCATGGGCTTGTTAATGACAATTTTTTCCATAATGGGTGATATACATAGTCACAGTCATTTGTCACATATGTATGTGTGTGTACTCCAATTATTAAGGGATATGGCCCACAAAATGTTATGGCCCAACAATATTCCATTGCTTTTTAAAAAATTTTTTTATTGGAGGGTAATGGCTTTACAATATTGTGTTGGTTTCTGCCATACATCAACATGAATCAGTCACAGGTGTACATACTTCCCCTTCTTATTGAACCTCCCTGTTATCTTTCATTCCATCCCACCCCTCTAGGTTGTCACAGAGCACGGGGTTGAGCTCCCTGTGTCACACAGCAAATCCCACTGGTTATCTGTTTTACATATGGTAATGTTCTATTTTACATATGGTAATGTTCTATTTTACACATGGTAATGTTTACGTTTCCACGATACTCTCTCCATTTGTCCCACCTGCTCCCTCCCCCACTGTGTCAACAAGTCTGCTCTTTATGTCTGTGTCTCCGTTGCTGCTCTGCAAATATGTTCATCAGTACCATCTTTCTAGATTCCATACTCATGTGTTATATACAATATTTGTCTCTAAAGTGGATCACTAGACTCATCTTCAGAGAAAAACCTAAAGTAGCTACTTACTTTCAGGTCAATACTTCTAATCTCCTCTCCCATCCTGATCCTAGACCCAGCCTCCCTGCCTTAAAGAAATGTTGACCCAACTTAGACTAATCGAGATTCTTTCCACCAGGAACCTTGTTTTCAATGTATCATCTGATGGGGTCTGACAGCAGGTGCTAAAAAGAATAAAGGTTATAAATTCTTATGCTGAGATCCCCAGAACGGAGTGGTTCTGTATATTCTGAGACTTGGTTGTTCAGCTTTTTGTTCAGTTTTGGCAGGTACCAGCCAATCATTTTTATGAGAGGCTTAGAATCACTCTCTGTGCTTTCAGCCAAAGAATATTAAATGGAAATTGGTACCAGAGAGTGGGTTCTGGCAATAAAGTTAGAGAGAAATGTGCACGATTTGGATCCGGTCATCAGGCCAGAAAGTTGTAAAATATCTACAGATATCTCAAGATGGGCAAAAGCAGTCTGTGATTTTCAGTGGTGGAACATCCCCTCTTGTTATTGTCTGTGGGCCACTAAGGTTGGATACAGATCTGGGGGAATTTGTACCTTCTGCCACAAATTTAAAGGGGATAAAGAGCCCCAGACCCATGGGTATAATGGTTCATTCTGATAAGATATCACTCTAAAATATTTAATGCTATGTCAAAAATCTTAAGACATAGAGTACAGATTCAAGGCCCTTTTGTTATGAAATAAAACCATCTGATTAATGCCCAGAAACAAAACTTGAGGATTAGTTCTGCTATGTTGCAACATCTCGGCCAGTAAAACTTCATCCCCTCTGGGGAAAGAAATGGCCTCCACAGTTGGAGCCTGTAAGAGTGTCCATCAATCCTTAGCATTCCTCAGTTCCTAAGATATGACACTGAAGCCCTAGTCTGAAAAAAAATGTTGTAGTCAAAGATCAAATTCTTCCATCCAGCACACTCCATTTCTGGTCATTTATCTTTTCCATTAGAAGAGGAATAGCTTTGTATACAAGAGGCCTCCCTGATGGCTCAGTGGTAAAGAATCTGCCTGCAATGCAGGAGATGCAAGTTCTAAGCCTGGGTTGGGAGGATCCCCTGCAGAAGGTAATGACAACCTACTCCAGTATTCTTGCCTGGAGCATTTCATGGACAGAGGAGCTTGGAGGGCTACAGTCCATAGGGTCTCAAAGAGTCAACACGACTGAACAACTGAGCACCCACAGGCCTTGCACACACCCCACGCCACCTGCGCCAGTGCTTCGATCTGGCTCAGTCTAGTTTCAGCTGCTCTGTCCAAGTTTGTGAAAACAGATTTTTCTCATGCCCAAGTCTCTCTTTCCCAATCCCAGACACAGTGAGCTGCTCCCTGTTCAGAAAGAAGACCAATAGTTTTGGAAATGTGATGTCTGAAAGAGGGGCCTTTAAAACCATCTTTAATCTCTCTCCTGTCTCAGTATCCTCATGGGTAATTCCAAAAAAAATTCTGTCCTTCAGCAAATAAGGCTGCATTGAACCTTACTTAATCCTGAACCTTCTGCCAATAAGACTCTATTTCTGCATTGAGGTTTTTAGGTATTTTGTAGAATCCCTTCAAATCTAACAATGTGATAGTCATCTGATGAGCTTCAAACAAAAAAAGATGTTCAAGATGCTACCCTTAACCCCACACACCAATTCCCCAATAGGGTTATCATCACTGTGGCAGCCTGCAGAAATTTATGTTGGACAAGGATTCTCAAGTTTCTGGTAATTTGGGGTACGGATTCAAAATATCTGTGCCACACTTCTTTAACACGCCGAATGAAATAAAACTTGCCTCGGATTAGCCACAGGTCACCCTGGTAGTTCAGCTGGTAAAGAATCCACCTGCAATGCAGAAACAAAGGCTCAATTCCTGGGTCAGGAAGATCTCTTGCAGAAGGAATAGGCTACCCACTCCAGTATTCTTGTGCTTCCCTGGTGGCTCAGCTGGTAAAGAATCTGCCTGCAATGCAGGAGACCTGGGTTCAATCTCTGGGTTGGGAAGATCTCCTGGAGAAGGGAAAAGCTACCCATTCCAGTATTCTGGCCTGGAGAATTCCCTGGACTGTATGATCCATGGGATCACAAAGAATCAGACACAACTGAGCGACTTTTATATAAGACTGCAAGTAGACCACCCAATATTCCCTCCCACTTTTAGATCAAATGACAATCCTCAATGCATAGATGACACTCATGATCCTTTATTATCATGTTCATTGCTCCTTATGCTAAACAATGTCCAAAATATCAGTACTAGATGACTATGCATGCTAAGTCACTTCAGTCATGTCTGACTCTCTGCGACCCTATGGACTGTAGCCCGCCAGGCTCTTCACTCCATGGGATTCTCCAGGCAAGAATACTGGAACGAGTTGCCCTGTCCTCCTCTAGGGAATCTTCCTGACCCAGGGATCAAACCCGTATCTCTTATGTCTCCTGCTTTAGCAGACAGTTTCTTTACCACTAACGCTACCTAGGAAGCTCAGATGACTGTAATCATTGGCTGTTATCATGGTTCTTTTTGCTATACCAAGTCTCAGTAAGTCTTAGTCCTCCACAATTGTCCAACATGATTGCACTTAACAGCTTGCAGAGATGCTCCTACACTGTTCTCATCTTCCCCAAAGCTCAGGTTCAACCACGGGGGACTCCCAACTCTTCACCACAGAAGTCTAACTCCTCCTAAGGAGCTATATGAGTGCAGAGGTTGGATTCTCACCACATATAGACACACATACATATGTGTGTGCTGCTGCTGCTGCTAAGTCGCTTCAGTTGTGTCTGACTCTGTGCGACCCCATAGACAGCAGAGAAAATGTGTATGAATCTAGATAGATAAACACACACACACACACATACATACACACACATGCTGATTCTTCTTCTCCGGTTTAACCCTGACTGATAAAATTATATATTTTCTACAGGACAGTTCCTAAAATACTAGTTATTGAGTACAGGAATTCAGGATTCTCAGATTATGGATATTTGTCACTATCTCTTTTCAGGGAGAGAATGGGTTTTTATCATAACCTCAGCATCCAGAGGAGGCCTTATATTATAGCAAGCAGACCGAAGATACCAAACCTCGGTATCTAAGGTTATTTCCAAATCAGAAAGGACTGTGACAATGGCTTAGTCCCTAAAAGGGTCTCATCTTCAGGCTATTTTGATCATGTGCGCTCAGTTGCTCAGATGTGTCTGACTCTTTGTGGCCCCATGGACTGCAGCCGGCCAGGCTCCTTTGTCCATGGAATTTTCCAGGCAAGAATAGTGGAGTAGGGCATCACTGGATCATAACCTTTGCAAATAAATGAATAAATCCCTAAACAAAATGAGCCTCTCAAGGCAGACTTCACTCCAATTATCCAGTGACTGACTTACATTAGAAATAGGACCATACAAAAGATAGGGAACCCCAAGAAATATAAGACGAAAGAGCAAGAGCACACACTTGTGTGGAAGTGGTAGCCAAGAAAGACTGTAGAGGATGATACAATTCATCTTAAAGATTTTATTTTTATCTTAAGGACAATAAGAAATTAAAGAGCTTAAAACAAGGAAGTGACATAATCTGTAGTGTTTTATATAAAGATGACTTTGGCTGCACTACAGAAAAAGGATTGGTGGGTGGACAAGTATCTTTTCAGCGAGACAGGGTGGCTATTTCATTGTTGCAGGCAAATAAGATGATGACTTAAACTCTTAGAGTTAATGGTCTGAAAAAACACGGTGTCAGCAGGACTCAGTGAATGCAACTGACCCTGACATTCCCATCAGTCTTTGCCCCACCCACAATCCTATCTGTAGACGCACCATGCGTCTATATGGGGTCTTGCATGCTCTGTCTACCTGATGCACCCTCTCCTACTTTTCTCTTCCATCAACCGTTCTTTAGCACATCTTTTCCCCAAAGTTACTTGTTCTATTTCTGTGCACTTTGCTGTACAGACCTCTGTTAGGTTTGCATATCATGTATATTCTTTGTCTCCACGCCTTCTCCCTTAGGGTAGGAACTGCACTGTACTTGCCCCCTCCCTAAGGTCTATGTCAGACCTCATCACAGTAAATATTAAAGTTTGTTCATTAAATAAAGCAATAAATGCATATCTTAATCATTTCACTCAAAGCATGAACTGAAATTTTATTCTGATCTTCTCTGAAACTGACCAAAAGAACTGTTTTCTGTTATTCTGCAAATGAAATGTGCATTTCATTTCCCCCACAGTAAAAGGAGATGGAAAGAAAAAAAAAAAATCATTAAGAGAAATCTTATAACCCTGATAATGGAGAAAATAATTTTCCCTCTTCTGTAGGTCATGAATGTATGGGAAAGAACAATGAACCTGAAATCAGAACACAAAAGTTCTTATCTTAATTTTGTAACAATATCAAATTTGTTTTTACTCCATTCTCCAGAAAGTGGGGATCAAGCTTTTCCTGTCTTTCAGTCAAAATCTATTTTTGTGAAGAAAATATATTAACTTTTAAAAACTTTTCACTTAGAATTTCCAACTTACTTCATTATAAGAAAAAGAAAAATTTGAAATACATGTTAAACCTCATTGAATAACTCAAATGGGGAGCAAAAACATTAATAACATTAAATAAAAAGCTACTTCCCTTGGGAAAAATATTCATATTTGTTTGTAATATTTCATTCATATGCTCTAATTGGCTTTCCTAGTATTCTAAAGGTAAATTTTAGAATAATTTTTCTATTTGAACTTTAATTTGCAAACTATTGTGTCCTGTTGCACATTTGGATATAATTTGCATAAACAGTATAATTACAATTATCTGCTTTCCCCAAAAGATTAGAAAGGAAAAACTACTAATTAATCTCATTTACATGTGGATAAGGTTAATTGCAAAGACCAATTTTTACTTTCCCTCGCTAAGCTGTAATAAGTGCTGTCATGCTTATTAAGATACAACATAGATATTATACTATGTATCAAATTGAATAATAATTATACTTATGTAGTATCTTTTATTCTCTGTTTTTTTAAAATAACTTCCTTGTTATAGAAGAGCACATTATCTAATTATATGGAGGCTTTCTGCTAGAAAGATTACAATCTAGCCTTTCTAAAATTGTGTTTACCTACTTCTACTGTGGTGTTGGAGAAGACTCTTGAGAGTCCCTGGGACTGCAAGGAGATCCAACCAGTCCATTCTGAAGGAGATCAGCCCTGGGATTTCTTTGGAAGGAATGATGCTAAAGCTGAAACTCCAGTACTTTGGCCACCTCATGCAAAGAGTTGACTCATTGGAAAAGACTGTGATGCTGGGAGGGATTGGGGGCAGGAGGAGAAGGGGACGACAGAGGATGAGATGGCTGGATGGCATCACTGACCCAATGGACATGAGTCTGAGTGAACTCCGGGAGTTGGTGATGGACAGGGAGGCCTGGCATGCTGCAATTCATGGGGTTGCAAAGAGTCAGACACGACTGAGCGACTGAACTGAACTGAACTGAACTTCTACCTTACTGCCATATTTTACCTTTCAATCTCATATAAATATAAATACAAGATAAATATTAATGGCCTCCAGTCCTCAAATGAGATCTATTTTTATTTACTGCATCAGTTATTGCATACTTGCCTCTTTTTCTTATAGGTTCTTTTCAATTCTACTTGGTGATTATTTCCTTAATCCATCCCTCTGCTTTCACTACTCAGGAATCTTTTTAATTTTTAGGCTACTTTAAATGGTTCCCAACAAGCATTAATACTTACTAAACTCACTTCTCTGGATTTCTACCTAGGCCTTAAATATTTCAGAAGCATCTTTCTGAACGTAAATGTAATCCTGTAACTTTTCACATAAAATCTTTCAAAGCCTCCATGTCCTACAAGACAGAGCTCCATAGGAGGACATGTAAAATCCTTTACCATTGACACTGGCCTGGGTGTCTAACCTCAGCTTCAGCTGTAATCCCAGGAAGTCAAATCATTTGGAATTCCTGAAACCATGACACCATTTCACAAACCAAGGAAGGCCTATTGCTTCTGAAGTTAGTGAGACACAAGCCTCCAGTCTTTCCCTGTAGTTGCTGAAGGTAGTAGAGTATTTTAGAACATTCTAGGAAGGGACAGAAATAATCCAGAAATATGTCTATGGAAGCCATCGCTATTAAATCACCTAAAGGGATCTCAGAAGAAAGGGACTGAGAATTTCCAAGACTGGTAATTTGTTGTGAATATGTTTTCTCATTGTAGAAACAAATTCATTTTCATATATTAATTTTGGAGTTGTAAACTTTTATTATTTTTTTAAAGATGGCCCTATTCGAAACCTATCCTGGTCCATGATCTTTTTGCTTGGGCATACTTCCCTCTCTTGTCTAATTAGAAAACTCCCAATCCTTTGAAGATTCAGCTTAAAACTCACCACTGTTCCCTCACCTTCAGTCATCCCAGAAATAATTGCAAATTTCATCCTCTGTTTCTTCTATTAAAGAATTGATCACATTCCATAATTATATGTTTACCAGTTCATTCTCTGTCTCTCAAAGAGGGTGTGGAGAACATGTGTGCCAATTTGGACATAAAAATTGTGTGTCTCCTCTCCTAAAAACACTCCAGTTTCCTTCTGGGGAATTCTCTACCCCATAGGTGTCAATCACAGTCAGATGATAAGCTCTGAGGCTCTGGTTCTCACACTCCCTTACCCAAAGGCTCTTGGAGGCTCCTTGCCCAGTAGGCTTTGTTTTGCCTTCCCACTCCAGCAAGCCTGTTTCCATATGCGCTCCTCTCCGCTCATCAGAATCTCACGCCTGGGACTTTAACCTTTGATCTTGGGAACAGCTGGCCTCTTTGAAGTAGCTCCTTCCACTGAGAACCTCTGTAATGTCTGTGCTCCTGAGTCCTCATCCTTTCCCTCTGAGAGGAAAACTGCCAGTGGTTTCCCAGTCTACTTGGGCTTCCCTGGTGGCTCAGAGAATAAAGAATACATGCAATTCAGGAGACCTGGGTTCCATCCCTGGGGTTGGGAAGATCCCCTGGAAAAGAAATGGCTACCCACTCCAGTATTCTTGCCTGGAGAATTCCATGGATTGAGGAGCCTAGAGGGCTATGTGGGGTTGGTCTGTGGAGTTGCAAAGAGCCAAACATGTCTGAGCAACTGACACTTTCCCAATTATATGCCCTTTCTGCAGGAGACTACATTTCCCAGCCTCCCTCATTGTTGGATGTGACTGAAAAATGTTGCCTGCAAAGACCTGACCTAGGTCTTGAGGCAAGGAACTTGCCTCTCTATTCATTCCCTTTTCTCTCCTTTCTAGATGAAATCAGGATACCTGCAGGATCTCTCACTTGCGCAGGCCCCTTTGTGGCACTTTTCGATAATTAAAGGTTCTTTAGTTGTATTGTTTTACTTGAAAAGTCCTCCAGACCCCCCAAACCCAGGTACACCTATGCAAGGCCCAGCTGCTTCAACTGTGGAGAATAAGAAGAACCTGGCTCACCCCAAATCATGACAAACTCTCACTAGAGTCCATCACTTCTAAATTTTATCAGGAAAGGGAGGTTTTCATTTCCTATTACCCCAATAACTTGCTAAAAATTATTGTTTAATTTTCCAAATATTGGGTTATTAAACACTAGATTAACTGATCAAATTAACATCTTTTTCTTTCTTTAATAGAAAACCATCAATTATAAATGTTACCATTAGGTTAATGGTATGATTAATCAATTACTAACTTATTATGATTAATCAATTATTAATATATTAATCAATATACAAGATTTTATGTTTCAAGTTCTGAGAATATTGTTGCTTTTCTCTAAAACTATTGTTTATAGACTTTAAGTTGTAATTGTTCAAAGTTTCACTGTTGGCTACATTAAAATACCTATCTTTCACAGCCCATATGACTCGGGTTTGTCAGAGCAACAAAATGCTTTGTGGGGGAACATGAATGTTCAATTTTTTCATTTCACATGTTTTGGGAGACTTTCTGAATAATAAAATTAGCCCTGTTGACTGTTCTTAATGAAAGAACATTGAGAGTTGAAAGTAGCCATTAAGAATTTGATGGAATTAAGACTTAACATAGTAGTTCCCAGCTTGATTACAAATGAGAAATTACCAAAAGATGTTTTTAAAAAGTCCTCATGCTTGAGCTCCAATTCCAATATTTTTATTTAACTGGCCTCAGGAGGAGCCTGAAAATCTGTATATTTTTAAATCTCTACAGCAATCATAAATGTGAGACTAGGGTTGACAAGCAAAGATTAGAGTGAGGGAGGGGTTCTTCATTCTGCTAGAAGTTTCACCGATAGCAAGAATGTCACAGCAGATTACCAATTATGCACACTGAGAATTTAAACAGTGGCTTAAAAAACCCAGAAATAGTGCATGTTTACATAATATAAAAACATAAAAAGACATTGAGATCAATAAAAGAAACTAGAGCTTTTTGGGGAAATGGCTGATCTTAGGGTTGGGGCAGGGAATACGCAACCTGATATTAGAGCATTTTCTCATTCCAGAAAGGAAGGGAATTCTCAAAAACAAAATAATGGGAGTATGTTAAAGGGAATCAGAAGCCAAATGAAAGAGCTCCTATTGGCAAATGTTGGAACAACATGAAAGACAGAATAAAGAACATAGAATTTGATTATAACCCAAAGTATTAAGTAAATATCCTTGAGCCTATACTCATATGAATCAAAGAATAGATAAATGGATGGGCAAGAATAGACAAATCTCACACACAAAAGAATTAAAAATAATTTATGGAGAAGCTGCTCCCTAAAAGGGTGGAGCATGACTCCCTACTCTGGAGATGTGGGCCACTCTTAGTGAACTTGCCTTCAGAGGAAGCCATGTGGGAAGGGGGAAGGGAGGTAACTACATGGTGGAAAAACCTGAAAAACACCACTGAATACAGGTGACCAATGTCAATGTCAGCAGTGGAAAGGCATGTTGATAGCATTCACTTTTGATATGATGTGCTATGCTCTTCTTTCCAAAACCTCATAACTCCAATCTAACCATGAAAAAAAAAAATTATTGGGCAAACCCAAATCAAGCATCATACTACCAAATACATGACTGGTACTTCTCAAAACTATAGAGGTCATAAATACCAACAAAAGTCTGAGATACTGTGATAACACAGAGGAGGTTAAGGAGTCATGATGACTAAATGTGAAAATGGGCATTAGGGAAAAATTAATGACAATAAAAACCAAAGCATAGAGTTCAGGTAGTAAAAATACACCAGAGTTAGTTGTTAGTTATGACAGACATTCCACAGTAATATAAGATGTCAGCAATAGTTTCCAAAGGATATAGTGTACAAAGGAACTCTCTATACTATTTTTGCAAGTTTTTCTGTAAGTATAAAACTACTCTAGAATTAAAACTTTAAATACTAAACACACACACACACACACACACTGGGGATTTGGGCATGTACGTATACACACTTAATATAAGTTAAGAGCATCTCTAATGAAAAGAACATTTGAAATTTAGCACATGAACTCATGAAGAATATTAAGCGTCAGAATTATAATATCTTAAAATCATAATATGTTAGCATTTTGTCTATACAGAGTTACTGGTTCAAAGCTTTCAGTCAAATAAAAAAGAAGAGCAACATGGATTTTCAAATATATCCTGAGGAAGTTAAACCTAAATCCTCATGTAGCCAAGTATTTCCTGTGGTCCAGAGATTTAACTTTAAAGCTGAGAATGTAATCAGGTGATAACCTGCCCCCATATTCTAAAAGTAAGGGGCAAGATCATCTGTCTAAGACTAGCAAAGTGTTGAAAAAAGTGGTTTTGCAAACATAAGTTCATCACCCACTTCCAGGCTAATCGAATACTTAGAATTAATCAAAGAGATTGAAAAGGCCAGTCATCAAGAAGAACTTAGAAAAGATTAATTAGGAAGGTGCTATTCCTGTCCTCTGGTCAAACACAGAGAATCCCTGGTGTCAACAGAACAATAAGGGATGTAGATGGAGCTATCTCTGAACTAGGCAAAAAAAAAAAAAAAAAAATTAGGACCTATCATATAAAGGAAGCACTAATATTAGACTCCAATTAATCCATCAACAGAACCTACCTCCCCCTTATTTCTCTGTTCTGGTTACAATCGCTGCATGACAGATTAATCCTGAACATTGAGGCTTAAAAAAAACATTTTATTAGATTCACAGATTCTGAAGAACTGAAATTCGGTGAGGAAGAGTGAGTCAGGGTGACTTATCTCTATCCTGTGATATCTGGGAACTCAGCAGGAAAGACTGGACGGCTAGAGTGGATGCCTTGGAATCAATTAAAGGCTCGTTTACCCACATCTCCAGGGCCTCTGCTGAGATAAGGCAAAGACAGAAAGGAAAACTAGCTGGATCTGCAGGTTGCCTCTCCTTGTATTTCACCCCTTCAGCGTGAAACTCCTAAAAACCTGGTCATTTTCACAACCACAGTGCCATTGAAACACTTTGGAAAGCTAACACTAATATATTAATAATATCATCTAAAATGGAGCAATATTCAAAATCCTTTGGTTTTCTCTATGTCCTTTAGGTTTGGTCCCATCGAAGATCAACCAAAGACCACACATTGAATTTGGCTACCAAGTCTCTTTGATCTCCTTCAGAGCAGTTTTTCATCTTGATGATGTATTTTAAGAGTCAGTAAATTTGAAGCCAGTTGTTTTGTAGAATGACCCTCAGGTGAATATGCCTGTGGTTTCCTCATGAATAGATTTAGATGAAATATTTTTGACAAGAATGTCATATCATGATGTTAGTTCTGCTTGGTACATAACATCAGATAGCAAATATTGTTTGTTTCTCCCATTATTGGTGACATTAAGTTCAATCACTCGGTAAAGGTGGGATGTGCCATATTTCTTCATTATAAAGGTACTTTTGCACCTCTGTAATTAAGTATATATGACAATTTGGTACTTTGAAACTGTGTACATATTCTGTTTCCCAATAATTTTTCACTCCAAAACTTCAGCATGGATGAAATGTGCCTGGATGATCCTTGCCTGAATCAATTATTACATTTGGGGCTGCAAAATAGTGACTGTTTTTTCCAATCTGGTGATTCTCACCACATATATCAGAATACTTTAGTAAAGAAGAATTTTCCCTTTCCTCCTTCCCTATATCTTTTTTTTTTTTTAATCATGAATGCATCACCAAAGAAGAGCCTCACTTTTTTTTTTTTTTTATCATGACTATGGTCTCACGAGTTATTTTTTAATTCGCTGCATTATATTCATTACCATCATTCTTTCAAAGCCCAATTGTTTCAAATGTGGTCAGGGGAAAGCCCTTCAGGCTGGCTTTAATGTATTTTCAGTATGTCCTCATCAGTCTTAAAGTCCTTCTTTACTTTCTGACTCAAGATGTTCCAGGCTCAAGAATTAATTCCTAAGGGGAGGAGCTAAGATGGCGGAGGAGTAGGATGGGGAGAACAGTTTCTCCCTCACAAATTCATCAAAAGAACATTTAAACGCTGAGTAAATTCCACAAAACAAGTTCTGAATGCCAGCAGAGGACATCAGGCACCCAGAAAAGCAACCCAAGTCTTCGAAAGGAGGTAGGAAAAAAATATAAAAGACAAAAAAAGAGTCAAAAGAGGGAGGGACGGAGTTCCGTCCCGGGAAGGGAGTCTTAAAAAGAGAGAAGTTTCCAAACACCAGGAAACCTTCTCACTGCCGAATCTGTGCCAAGCCTTGGAAGCACAAAGGGCAACTTAACAGGGAGGAAAAATAAATAAACAATTAAAACCCGCAGATTGCGAGTCCTACGGTAACTCCCCCAGTGGAGAAGCAGCGCAGACGCCTGCACATGCCACTAGCAAGTGGGGGCTGGGCAGGGAGGCGCAGTGTGGGCTGCATCGCTTAGAGTAAGGATCTGGCCTGAATACCCTGAGCGCTATCTGAACGAAATAATTTGGGCTAGCAAACTACACTGTGGGATATCTACCACACGAAAAGCCAGCCCTAACCTAAGACACCACCAGGCCTGCGCACGGAACAAAGGACTGAACAGAGATAGCCAGCTACAGACCATCCCCCTCCGGTGACAGGCAGCCAGAGTCAGAAGGAGGCAATCGCAGCCCCAGAGAGACATTATCTATAAAACTATAAGCAGGCTTCTTTGCTAACTAAAACTTCTTGGGGGTCTGGACAGTCAACATCTGCCTGAGAAGGTGCGCCGGTTGTACACCTAGATAACCGAGCGGCGGGGAGGCGATAAGTCACAGCAATCGCGCTCGCCAAACACCTCATCACCTGAGCTGCTCGGACCTGGGAAGGGCACAAAACGCAGGCCCAACAGAGTCTAGACCTCTGAGGACTACCCGAGTGCCTGAACCTGAGCAGCTTGGACCTGGGAGGTGCAGGCAGCCCAGAGCTGGCCACGGATGGTTCCTGGTAGAGCAACCTAGAGCCTGAGCAGTGTGGGCAGGAAGGCTACACGCGCAGTGAGTGGGGGCAGGCCCAGAGTGGCTGAGGCACTGCGACCGCACGCCAGTGTTATTTGTTTGCAGCATCCCTCCCTCCCTCCCCACAGTGCGACTGAACAAATGAGCCTAAAAAAAAAAAAAAAAAGTGTCCTCCACCGTCCCCTTTGTGTCAGGGCGGAAACTAGACACTGAAGAGACCAGCAAACAGAAGAAGCAGTAACAGAGGGAATCGCCTTGGAAGCTACAGGCAATAGATTAAAACCCTGTGGTTAGTACCGACTACATAGGAAGGGGCAAATAGATCTTGAGAAATATAAGTAGGACCAAGGAACTAGCCAAAAATGAACTGAACCCACAATACTCACAACAAAACCAGAGTAAGTCCTAGACATATTTTTACTATTTTTATGATCATTCTTTCTTTCTTTTTTTTAAATTTTTTAAAAAAATTGTTAAGTCCTCTATTATTCCTTTAATTTTCACTTTTATAACTTATTATTTTGCAAAAAAAAAGAAGACCTTATTTTTTTTAAAGCAAACTTCATATATATATATATATTTATAATTTTTTTGACCTTGTTTTGTTTTGTTTTGTTTTTTCTTCTTTTCTTTAACATTGTATTTTTGAAATTCCAAACTCTACTCCAGATTTTCAATTTTAGCTTTTTGGTATTTGTTATCAATTTTCTACCTATAATTTTTTTTTAATTTCTGTGACTTTTTTTTTTTCTGTTTCTTTCTCTTCTTCTTTTATATAACATTGTATATCTGAAATTCCAAACTCTACTCTAGATTTTTAATTTATGCTTTTTGGTATTTGTTATCAATTTTGTACCTGTATTTTCTTTATAATTTTTGCGACTTTGTTTTTTTTTTTCTCCCTCTCTTTCTTTTTCTTCTTCTTTTTTTTAACATTGTATTTTTGAAATTCCAAACTCTACTCTAGATTTTTAACTTTTGCTTTTTGGTATTAGTTATCAGTTTTGTACCTATATTTTCTTTATAATTTTCACGACCTTGTTTGTTTTTGTTTGTTCGTTTTTTCTCTCTTTCTTTTCCTTCTTCTTTTCTTTAACATTGTATTTTTGAAATTCCAAACTCTACTCTAGATTTTTTAATTTTTGCTTTTATGTATTTGTTACCAATTTTGTACCTTTAAGAACACAATCTTCAGTACCCATTTTTCACTAGGGAGTGAGATTACTGGCTTGACTGCTCTCTCTCCCTTTGGACTCGCCTCTTTCTCCACCAGGTTGCCTGTGTCTCCTCCCTAGCCCCTCTCTACTCTACCCAACTCTGTGAATTTCTGTGTGTTCCAGACGGTGGAGAACACTTAGGGAACTGATTACTGGCTGGATCTGTCTCCCTCCTTTTCATTCCCCCCTTTTATCCTCTTGGCCACCTCTGTCTCCTTCCTCCCTCTTCTCTTCTCTATATAACTCCGTGAACATCTCTGAGTGGTCCAGTTGTGGAGTGCACATAAGGAAGTGATTACTGTCTAGCCCACTCTCTCCACTATGATTCCACCTCATCTCATTCGGGTCACCTCTAACTCCCTCCTCCCTCTTCTCTTCTCCATGTAACGCTGTGAACCTCTCTGGGTGACCCTCACAGTAGAGAAATTTTTCATCTTTAACGTAGATGTTTTATCAATGGTGCTGTATAGAAGGAGAAGTTTTGAAACTACTGTAAAAATAAGACCAATAACTGGAAGCAGGAGGCTTAAGTCCAAACCCTGACTCCAGGGAACTCCTGACTCCAAGGAACATTAATTGACAGGAGCTCATCAAACGCCTTCATACCTACACTGAAACCAAGCACCACACAAGGGCCAACAAGTTCCAGGGCAAGACACACCAAGCAAATTCTCCAGCAACAAAGGAACACAGCCCTGAGCTCCAAGATACAGGCTGCCCAAAGTCACCCCAAAACCATAGACATCTCATAACTCATTACTGGACACTTCATTGCACTCCAGAGAGAAGAAATACAGCTCCACCCACCAGAACACCAACACAAGCTTCTCTAACAAAGAAACCTTGACAAGCCATCTGTACAAACCCACACACAGCAAGGAAACACCACAATAAAGAGAACTCCACAAACTGCCAGAATACAGAAAGGACTCCCAAATTCAGCAATTTAAACAAGATGAAGAGACAGAGGAATACCCAGCAGGTAAAGGAACAGGATAAATGCCCACCAAACCAAACAAAAGAGGAAGAGATAGGGAATCTACCTGATAAAGAATTCCAAATAATGATAGTGAAATTGATCCAAAATCTTGAAATCAAGATGGAATCACAGATAAATAGCCTGGAGACAAGGACTGAGAAGACGCAAGAAAGGTTTAACAAGGACCTAGAGGAAATAAAAAAGAGTCAATATGTAATGAATAATGCAATAAATGAGATCAAAAACACTCTCGAAGCAACAAATAGTAGAATTAAAGAGGCAGAAGATAGGATTAGTGAATTAGAAGATAGAATGGTAGAAATAAATGAATCAGAGAGGATAAAAGAAAAAGGAATTAAAAGAAATGAGGACAATCTCAGAGACCTCCAGGACAATATTAAATGCTACAACATTCGAATCATAGGGGTCCCAGAAGAAGAAGACAAAAAGAAAGACCATGAGAAAATACTTGAGGAGATAATAGTTGAAAACTTCCCTAAAATGGGGAAGAAAATAATCACCCAAGTCCAAGAAACCCAGAGAGTCCCAAACAGGATAAACCCAACGTGAAACACCCAAGACACATATTAATCAAATTAACAAAGATCAAACACAAAGAACAAATATTAAAAGCAGCCAGGGAAAAACAACAAATAACACACAAGGGAATTTCCATAAGGATAACAGCTGATCTTTCGATAGAAACTCTTCAAGCCAGGAGGGAATGGCAAGACATACTTAAAATGATGAAAGAAAATAACCTACAGCCCAGATTATTGTACCCAGCAAGGATCTCATTCAAATATGAAGGAGAAATCAAAAGCTTTACAGACAAGCAAAAGCTGAGAGAATTCTGCACCACCAAACCAGCTCTCCAACAAATACTAAAGGATATTCTCTAGACAGGAAACACAAAAACGGTGTATAAATTCAAACCCAAAACAATAAAGTAAATGGCAATGGGATCATACATATCAGTAATTACCTTAAACGTAAATGGGTTGAATGCTCCAACCAAAAGACAAAGACTGGCTGAATGGATACAAAAACAAGACCCCTACATATGTTGTCTACAAGAGACCCACCTCAAAACAGGGGACACATACAGACTGAAAGTGAAGGGCTGGAAAAAGATTTTCCATGCAAATAGGGACCAAAAGAAAGCAGGAGTAGCAATACTCATATCAGATAAAATAGACTTTAAAACAAAGGCTGTGAAAAGAGACAAAGATGGTCACTACATAATGATCAAAGGATCAACCCAAGAAGAAGATATAACAATTATAAATATATATGCACCCAGCACGGGAGCACCACAATATGTAAGACAAATGCTAACAAGTATGAAAGGAGAAATTAACAATAACACAATAATAGTGGGAGACTTTAATACCCCACTCACACCTATGGATAGATCAACTAAACAGAAAATTAACAAGGAAGCACGAACTTTAAACGATACAATAGACCAGTTAGACCTAATTGATATCTATAGGACATTTCATCCCAAAACAATGAATTTCACCTTTTTCTCAAGCGCACATGGAACCTTCTCCAGGATAGATCACATCCTGGGCCATAAATCTAGCCTTGGTAAATTCAAAAAAATAGAAATCATTCCAAGCATCTTTTCTGACCACAATGCAGTAAGATTAGATCTCAATTACAAGAGAAAAACTATTAAAAATTCCAACATATGGAGGCTGAACAACATGCTGCTGAATAACCAACAAATCATAGAAGAAATCAAAAAAGAAATCAAAATTTGCATAGAAACGAATGAAAATGAAAACACAACAACCCAAAACCTGTGGGACACTGTAAAAGCAGTCCTAAGGGGAAAGTTCATAGCAATACAGGCATACCTCAAGAAACAAAAAAAAAGTCAAATAAATAACCTAACCCTACACCTAAAGCAACTAGAAAAGGAAGAAATGAAGAACCCCAGGGTTAGTAGAAGGAAAGAAATCTTAAAAATTACGGCAGAGATAAATGCAAAAGAAACAAAAGAGACCAAAGCAAAAATCAACAAAGCCAAAAGCTGGTTCTTTGAAAAGATAAATAAAATTGACAAACCATTAGCCAGACTCATCAAGAAACAAAGGGAGAAAAATCAAATCAATAACATTAGAAATGAAAATGGAGAGATCACAACAGACAACACAGAAATACAAAGGATCATAAGAGACTACTATCAACAATTATATGCCAATAAAATGGACAACGTGGAAGAAATGGACAAATTCTTAGAAAAGTATGACTTTCCAAAACTGGACCAGGAAGAAATAGAAAATCTTAACAGACCCATCACAAGCATGGAAATTGAAACTGTAATCAAAAATCTTCCAGCAAACAAAAGCCCAGGTCCAGACAGCTTCACAGCTGAATTCTACCAAAAATTTAGAGAAGAGCTGACACCTATCCTGCTCAAACTCTTCCAGAAAATTGCAGAGGAAGGTAAACTTCCAAACTCATTCTATGAGACCACCATCACCCTAATACCAAAACCTGACAAAATTCCACAAAAAAAGAAAACTACAGGCCAATATCACTGATGAACATAGATGAAAAAATCCTTAACAAAATTCTAGCAATCAGAATCCAACAGCACATTAAAAAGATCATACACCATGACCAAGTGGGCTTTATCCCAGGGATGCAAGGATTCTTCAATATCCACAAATCAATCAATGTAATACACCACATTAACAAATTGAAAAATAAAAAACATATGACTATCTCAATAGATGCAGAGAAAGCCTTTGACAAAATTCAACAACCATTTATGATAAAAACTCTCCAGAAAGCAGGACTAGAAGGAACATACTTCAACATAATAAAAGCTATATATGACAAACCCACAGCAAACATTATCCTCAATGGTGAAAAATTGAAAGCATTTCCTCTAAAGTCAGGAACAAGACAAGGGTGCCCACTTTCACCATTACTATTCAACACAGTTTTGGAAGTTTTGGCCACAGCAATCAGAGCAGAAAAAGAAATAAAAGGAATCCAAGTTGGAAAAGAAGAAGTAAAACTCTCACTATTTGCAGATGACATGATCCTCTACATAGAAAACCCTAAAGACTCCACCAGAAAATTACTAGAACTAATCAATGATTATAGTAAAGTTGCAGGATATAAAATCAACACACAGAAATCCCTTGCATTCCTATACACTAATAATGAGAAAACAGAAAGAGAAATTAAGGAAACAATTCCATTCACCATTGCAACGGAAAGGATAAAATACTTAGGAATATATCTACCTAAGGAAACTAAAGACCTATACATAGAAAACTATAAAACACTGGTGAAAGAAATCAAAGAGGACACTAATAGATGGAGAAATATACCATGTTCATGGATTGGAAGACTCATTCTAGTGAAAATGAGTATACTACCCAAAGCAATTTATAGATTCAATGCAATCCCTATCAAGCTACCAAAGGTATTCTTCACAGAGCTAGAACAAATAATTTCACAATTTGTATGGAAATACAAAAAACCTCGAATAGCCAAAGCTATCTTGAGAAAGAAGAATGGAACTGGAGGAATCAACCTACCTGACCTCAGGCTCTACTACAAAGCCACAGTCATCAAGACAATATGGTACTGGCACAAAGACAGAAATATAGATCAATGGAACAAAATAGAAAGGCCAGAGATAAAGCCACACACATATGAACACCTTATCTTTGACAAAGGAGGCAAGAATATACAATGGATTAAAGACAATCTCTTTAACAAGTGGTGCTAGGAAAACTGGTCAACCACTTGTAAAAGAATGAAACTAGAACACTTTCTTTAACACCATTCACAAAAATAAACTCAAAATGGATTAAAAATCTAAACATAAGACCAGGAACTATAAAACTCCTAGAGGAGAACATAGGCAAAACTCTCTCCGACATACATCACAGCAGGATCCTCTATGACCCACATCCCAGAATATTGGAAATAAAAGCAAAAATAAACAAATGGGACCTAATTAAACTTAAAAGCTTCTTCACAACAAAGGAAACTATTAGCAAGGTGAAAAGGCAGCCTTCAGAATGGGAGAAAATAATAGCAAATGAAGCAACTGACAAACAACTAATCTCAAAAATATACAAGCAACTCCTCCAGCTCAACTCCAGAAAAATAAATGACCCAATCAAAAAATGGGCCAAAGAGCTAAATAGACATTTCTCCAAAGAAGACATA
This sequence comes from Bos indicus, assembly GCF_029378745.1. Taxonomy (NCBI): domain Eukaryota; kingdom Metazoa; phylum Chordata; class Mammalia; order Artiodactyla; family Bovidae; genus Bos; species Bos indicus. The sequence continues at coordinate 67,413,442 of NC_091771.1, forward strand.
CAGATGGCTAACAAACACATGAAAAGATGCTCAACATCACTCATTATCAGAGAAATGCAAATCAAAATCACTATGAGGTACCATTTCACCCCAGTCAGAATGGCTGTGATCCAAAAGTCTACAAGCAATAAATGCTGGAGAGGGTGTGGAGAAAAGGGAACCCTCTTACACTGTTGGTGGGAATGCAAACTAGTACAGCCACTATGGAGAACAGTGTGGAGATTCCTTAAAAAACTGGAAATAGAACTGCCTTTTGATCCAGCAATCCCACTACTGGGCATACACACCGAGGAAACCAGAAGGGAAAGAGACACGTGTACCCCAATGTTCATCGCAGCACTGTTTATAATAGCCAGGACATGGAAGCAACCTAGATGTCCATCAGCAGATGAATGGATAAGAAAGCGGTGGTACATATACACAATGGAGTATTACTCAGCCATTAAAAAGAATACATTTGAATCAGTTCTAATGAGGTGGACGAAACTGGAGCCTATTATACAGAGTGAAGTAAGCCAGAAAGAAAAACACCAATACAGTATACTAACACATATATATGGAATTTAGAAAGATGGTAACAATAACCCTGTGTACGAGATAGCAAAAGAGACACTGATGTATAGATCAGTCTTATGGACTCTGTGGGAGAGGGAGAGGGTGGGAAGATTTGGGAGAATGGCATTGAAACATGTATAATATCATGTATGAAACGAGTCGCCAGTCCAGGTTCAATGCACGATACTAGATGCTTGGGGCTGGTGCACTGGGATGACCCAGAGGAATGGTATGGGGAAGGAGGAGGGAGGAGGGTTCAGGACGGGGAACACATGTATACCTGTGGCAGATTCATTTCGATATTTGGCAAAACTAATACAATATTGTAAAGTTTAAAAATAAAATAAATATTAAAAAAAAGATTTAATTCCTTCTCCCAAGGCAAGAGAAATTAAAAACAAAAATAAACAAATGGGACCTAGTCAAACTTTCAAGCTTTTGTACAGCAAAGGAAACCACTTAAAAAAAAGAAAAAAAAAAGTAGAGAATGGGAGAAAATATTTACCAACAACACAGGTGATAAAGTATTCATTTCCAAAATATACAAACAGCTCATACAACTGAACAACAAAAAAACCAACATCCCAATTAAAAAAATGGGCAGAAGACCTAAATAGAATCTCCAAAGTAGACATACAGATGGCCAATAGGCACATGAAAAGATGCTCAACCTTGCTAATTACTAAGGAAATGCAATTCAAAACCACACTGAGGTACCACGTCACACCAGTCAGAATGGCCATCATTAAAAAGTCTGAATAGCAAATGCTGGAGAGGGTGTAGAGAAAAAGGAACCCCTCCTACATTGTTGCTGGGAATGTAAGTTGGTGTAGCCACTGTGGAAAACAGTATGGAGTTTCCTCTGAAAACTAAAAATAGAGCTACCATGTAATCCATCAATCCTGGGCATATATACAGACCAAATTCTAATTCAAAAAGATACATGCACCCCTATGTTCATAGCAGCACTATTTGAAATAGACAAGACATGGAAATAACTTAAATGTCTCTCAACAGATGAATGGGTAAATAAGATGTGGTACATGTATGCAATGGAATACTATTCATCATTAAAAAGAATGAAATAGTGCCATTTGCTTCAACATGGATGCAACGAGAGATTATACTGTCAGAAAGAGAAAGACAAATATCATATGATATCTTTTATATGTGGAATCTAAAATATGACACAATGAATCTATCTATGAAACAAAAACAGAATCATGGACATAGAAAATAGACTGGTGTTGCCAAAGGAGAGGGAGTTGGGGGAAGGATGAAATGGGAGGCTGGGGTTAGCAGATGTAAGCTTTTATATATAGAAGGGATAAACAGCAAGGTCCAACTGTATAGAACAGACAACTATATTCAATATCTTTAGATAAAGTGAACATTGCTCAATCGTGCCTGACTCTTTGTGACCCCATGGACTATATAGTCCATGGAATTCTCCAGGCCAGAATATTGGAATGGGTAGCCTTTCCCTTCTCCAGGGGATCTTCCCAACCCAGAGATTGAACCCAAGTCTCCCACATTGCAGGTAGATTCTTTACCAGCTGAGCCACAAGGGAAACCCTGATAAACCATAATGGAAAAGACTACTTTAACAAAAAGAATGTATATACATATTGAAAAAGAGAACTGATTTCTTGGAACACACAATAAATCAGCCATTTATCCAAAATGCCTGAGTTTGTTTTAGTAGGAAATCTTAGTTAGAAACTAAGATCTGTGTAGAGCGGAAACCAACACAACACTGTAAAGCAATTATCCTACAATTTAATGTAAATTTTAAAAAACAATAAAATAAAAAGAAACCAAGACTGGGTGCTAAGTATGCTGATTGGGGTATCAGTAGTATTCATTGGTATGTCCAGTAGGCTATGTTAAGATACATGTTCTTTAAAAAAGAATGATTCATTCTTTTAGGGGACCAAGATATTAATTTTAGTTACTAATATATTCATTGCCAACAACAAGCACAAAATCCCAACCCTCACTTTTATTTTATAATTTATATATAACATTATAAAAGTTTATGATGTACAACCTATTGACAATACATTTATATATTGCAATACAATTACTACCTTAGCTTTAGCTAATACATTTATCATGCCACATAATTATCATTTCTCTTTTACTTGTTTTTTTAATCTACTGTTTTATTACTAGTGCTGAAGGGTATGCCATTGACTTGTATTTACCTCTGTCTACTAGACTACAGGTTCTTTGAGAGAAGGGTGTTAGTCTTATTCATTATTCCTTCACGTATTACTTACTCAATTAGTCAACATATTTTTATTGTCCTTTCTGCATGAGGTGGGGTCAGGTCAGTTCAATTCAGTTCAGTTGCTCAGTCATATCTGACTCTTGACTCCATGGACTGCAGCATGCTAGGCTTCCCTGACCATCACCAACTTCCTCAGCTTCCTCAAACTCATGTCCATCGAGTCAGTGATGCCATCCAACCATCTCACCCTCTGTCACCCCCTTCTTCTCTTGCCCTCAATCTTTCCCAGCATCAGGGTCTTTTCAAATGAGTCAGTTCTTTGCATCAGGTGGGCAAAGTTTTGGAGTTTCAGCTTCAGCATCAGTCCTTCCAATATTAAGGACTGATTTCCTTTAGGATGGACTGGTTGGAACTCCTTGCAGTCCAAGGGACTCTAAAGAGGCTTCTCCAACACCATAGTTCAAAAGCATCAATTATTCAGTGCTCAGCTTTATTTGAATGCTCAAACTACTGCACAATTGCACTCATCTCACATGCTAGTAAAGTGAAAGTGAAGTCGCTCAGTCGTGTCCGACTCTTCGCGACCCCATGGACTGCAGCCTACCAGGCTCCTCCGTCCATGGGATTTTCCAGGCAAGAGTACTGGAGTGGGGTGCCATTGCCTTCTCACATTCTAGTAAAGTAATGCTCAAAATTCTCCAAGTCAGGCTTCAGCAATATGTGAACCATCAACTTCCACATGTTCAAGCTGGTTTTAGAAAAGGCAGAGGAACCAGAGATCAAATTGCCAACATCTGCTGGATCATGGAAAAAACAAGAGAGTTCCAGAAAAACATCTATTTCTGCTTTATTGACTATGCCAAAGCCTTTGACTGTGTGGATCACAATAAACTGTGGAAAATTCTGAAAGAAATGGGAATACCAGACCACCTGACCTGCCTCTTGAGAAATCTATATGCAGGTCAGGAAGCAACAGTTAGAACTGGACATACAACAGACTAGTTCCAAACAGGGAAAGGAGTATGTCAAGGCTGTATATTGTCACCCTGCTTATTTAACTTCTACACAGAGTATATTATGAGAAATGCTGGGCTGGATGAAGCACAAGCTAGAATCAAGACTGCTGGGAGAAATATCAATAATTTCAGATATGCAGATGATACCACTCTTATGGCAGAAAGTGAAGAAGAACTAAAGAGGCTCTTGATGAAAGTGAAAAGAGGAGAGTGAAAAAGTTGGCTTAAAAGTCAACATTCAGAAAACGAAGATCATGGCATCCAGTCCCATCACTTCATGGCAAATAGATGGGGAAACAGTGGAAACAGTGGCCGACTTTATTTTTTGGGGCTCCAAAATTACTGCAGATGGTTACTGCAGCCATGAAATTAAAAGATGATTACTCCTTGGCAGGAAAGTTATGACCAACCTAGACAGCCTATTAAAAAGCGGAGACATTACTTTGTCAACAAAGTTCCGTCTAGTCAAGGCTATGGTTTTTCCAGTAGTCACCTATGGATGTGAGAGTTGGACTATAAAGAAAGCTGAGTGCTGAAGAATTGATGCTTTTGAACTGTGGTGTTGGAGAAGATCAGTCCTGGGTGCTCATTGGAAGGACTGATGTTGAAGCTGAAACTCCAATATTTTGACCACTTGATGTGAAGAGCTGACTCATTTGAAAAGACCCTGATGTTGGGAAATATTGAAGGCAGGAGGACAAGGGGATGACAGAGGATAAGATGGTTAGATGGCATCACCAACTCAATGGACATGAATTTGGGTAAATGCGGGACTTGGTGATGGACAGGGAGGCCTGGCGTGCTGTGGTTCATGGGGTCGCAAAGAGTCGGACACGACTGAGCAACTGAACTGAACAGCTTTCTTTATAATCCAACTCTCACATCCATACATGACTACTGGAAAAACCATAGCTTTGACTAGACAGACCTTTGTTGGCAAAATAATGTTTCTGCTTTTTAATATGGTGTCTAGGTTGATCATAAATTTTCTTCCAAGGAGCAAGCGTCTTCTAATTTCATGGCTGCAGTCACCATCTGCAGTGATTTTGGAACCCCCCAAAATAAAGTCTGTCACTGTTTCCCCATCTATTTGCCATGAAGTGATGGGACTGGATGCCAAGATCTTAGTTTTCTGAATGTTGAACTTTAAGCCAACTTTTCCACTGTCCTCTTTCATTTTTCTTCACTTTCTGCCATAAGGGTGGTGTAGTCTCCATATCTGAGGTTATGGACATTTCTCCCAGTAATCCTGATTCCAGTGTATGCTTCATCCAGCCCAGCATTTCTCATGATGTACTCTGCATATAAGTTAAATAAGCAGATTGACAATATATAGCCTTGACGTACTCCTTTCCCTATTTGGAACTAGTCTGTTGTTCCATGTCCAGTTCTAACTGTTGCTTCCTAACCTGCATACAGATTTCTCAAGAGGCAGGTCAGATGGTGTGGTATTCCCATCTCTTTAAGAATTTTCTAGAGCTTCAACAGAGAGAGTAACCTTATAAAGAATATCTGAGTTCTGCCAGGTAAGCTGTAAGGGGTTACATGAGGAAAGAGAAGGGGATATGGAGAATACACAGTGGGTGCTCCTGGCAAAGGGTACCCTGTCTATGAGGATGTACAGCCCAGAATTCAATGATGACTGAGTCAATAAATTTTTCCAAAACTTGGTAGGAATTAAGTAGACACAGTCTGGGTGTGTCTATAAAAGAAATCCACCAAGAGAAAAAGATATTTGGGATAATCTTTCAGAAAAATTCTCTTTTAAAAATCATTGACTTTTTTTACATTTTTTAAACTTTTTAAGACCAAAAACATTTTGTATTGGGATATAGTCAATTAACAATGTTGTGGTAGTTTCTGGTGAACAGCAAAAGCTCTCAGCCATATATATATACATGTATCCATTCTCCCATTGGCCTTTTTAATTTTTACAGCCTAGTTTTGAAAGTACCGTGAATAATTTTTAAAATAATTTTAAAAAGCAAGTAGATGTACCAAAATGCCTCTAACTTAACTCAGTACTTTAACTCTTTTAAATATTGAATGAATACAAAATCTTTTTTATTAAATATGCATAAGGCAAATAATCAACACAAATATCTGTGTACCCATGTCCAATTTAATTAACAAAATTTACCATCACCTTTGAAGCCCTGTGTTTTCCAAAGCAAAGAGTTGAATCGCCACATCCCTCAAGGGTAACCATTATTTGGAATGCAATATTATTATAGAATTATTTTCCTTCACATGTTTGCTTCCCTACAGAGTGTGTAACCCTACACTATACATTATTTAATTGTGCATGGCTCAGAACTTCAGACAAGTATAAGCATATTTAGTGCATTTTTCTGCAGCATTATGTACCTGAGAATCAATTAAGTTTTTGCTTCCAGTTGTAATTCACTCGTTTTCAATTATCTAGTATTTCATCAGATGAATATGCCACAATTTATTTATCTGTTCTCATGTGAATGGATATCTGGGTTATTTCCAGCATTTTGCTATCTCAAACAGCACCGGAGTAAACACTTGTGCATGTATCCTGGACAAGAGCTTCTCTGAGACAGGAATGAAATTGCTCAGTCGCTAAATATGTGCATCTCAAATGAACTAGACAGTGTCAAACTGTTTTCCAAAATGATCTTGCCCGTTTACCATTCTACCACCTGCACATGTTTGCACTTGCTCCATATCCTCATCAAGGCTTAATATTATTCAATGCTTTTAATTTTTCTGCTGTGGTAAATATGTTGGTATTTTATTGTGGCTTTTCATTTGCATTTCTCTAGCTACTAATAAGATTAAACAAATTGTTCATATGTTATTGACCATTTGGGTTTTCTCTTAGGTGAAGAATTGTTTAAGCCTTTTACTCAATACTCTTTTAAAGTTTTCTTCTCTTTTTAGCTTGTAGGAGGTTTTTATATCTGTTTTGGATACTGATATTTTGTTATTTACATGAATTATACACATATTTGCCCTATTGTGAATTTTCTTTTACCAAACGCTTTATATCCCTCATTGAACAGAAGTTTTCAATTTAAATACACTTTTAAAAACCCATTTTTTTTAATTGTTCATGCTTGTTCTGACTTGTTTAAAAAAAATCCTTTATACTCAATATATTTATAACCCAAAGGTTTATAAAGAATATCCTGTAAACACTCATAACCTCTTAGATTTAACCCAAAGGTTATAAATATATTGTTTTCATAGAGCTTTATAATTTTGGTTTATGGTGTGAAGTAGGGTCTAATTTTATTTTTTCCCTTTTATATGATCATTTGTTCAGAAATCATTTATGGAAAAGCCCATCTTTTATACCCATTCTATAATACCAGCTCAATCATACAAGAAGTTTTACCATCTGAGTAAATCTGTTTCTGAAACTGACAATTCCAGTAGTTAATTAATCTATTCCTTTGCAAGACACTGAATTTATTACTACAACTATGTGACCATTCTTGATATCTGCCTAGGCAATCCCTCTACTTTGTTCTTTTTTCAGAGTGAGTATACTTGTCCTTATATCCTTCTATGTTAATTTTGGAATCATATTTTCAAGTCTCACAGAAAAAGTCTATTGAAGTTTTTATTGGTTTCAAACCAATAATCGAAGTGAATTTGTAGATGAATTTTGGGAAAAATCAACATCTTTGTAATGTTCATAGTCTAAACCCAAAATATTATGTCTATTTACATAGCTTTTCTTTAACGATCTCTACTAAGTTTTACAACTTTCTCTAAAAATGTCTCTTGCTCAAATTTGGTTAGATCTATTTCTAACCACTCTGTATTTTTGATGCTATTATAATTGGTTCAGTTCAGTTGCTCATTTTTGTCCGACTTTCTGTGAACCCATTGACTGCAGCATGCCAGGCTTCCCTGTCCAACACCAATCCCCGGAGCTTGCTCAAACTCATGTCTATCGAATCGGTGATGCCATCCAAACATCCTCTGTCGTCTCCTTTTCCTCCTGCTTTCAATCTTTCCCAGCATCAATGTCTTTAAAAATGAGTCAGTTCTTTGCATCAGGTGGCCAGAGTATTGGAGTTTTAGCTTCAGCATCAGTCCTTCCAATAAATATTCAGGACTGATTTGCTTTAGGATTGACTGGTTGGATCTCCTTGCAGTCCAAGGGACTCTCAAGAGTCTTCTCCAACACCACAGTTCAAAAGCATCAGTTCTTCAGTGCTCAGCTTTCTTCCTTATAATTGGTAACTTTATTTAAACAAATGTTTTCTAAACAATTGCAAGATTGCAGGAATTCTACTTATTTTCATACATTGGTTTCATATCTAGCAGATTTATTAAACTCATTATTGTTTTTAATGTATTTGAGTAATTTTTGTAGGTAATCATATTATCTAAATAGAAAGTTTTATTTCTTTTTCTCTGTCCTACACCCTTTATTCTTTTTTGTGCTTTACTGCTAGGATTTCCACACATTTTAAAATAGAAGTGTTGATATTGGATACCAGTGCCTTGGGCAGATGCTTTTAACATGTCACTATTAAGTAAGATATTTGCTGTACATTTTTATACTTACCCTTTGTTGTATTAAAGTTTACTTCTAGTCCTTAGGTTTTTTTCTCCTTTTTGTTTGAAAATTTTCAAACATCAGAAAGGCTGTAAGAATAATACAGTGACTATCCATATATCCTTCATTTTAAACACATTGAAATGCTTATTTTATATTCTATGCCTTATTTCAGGATTTGATGTTTGCAAGCTCAGGGGTGATATTTCTACTTGACCCTCACCACGTATGTACAGTTCTTTGTGGTCCCAGCCTTACTTGTGGTTGTCTGTCCTACAAAGTACTCACTTACCTTGGGCTTACTCTGGGCTGTGTATCTGGCTTATCTTATTTGGGGAAGGAAAGAAGTCGAAAGTTCAAGGTGTCTGGGTCAGTAAATACCTTTAAGACAAAAGCCAACAAGAGTCCTTTTTTCCTGTCTTTCCACATTCATTCAGCTTAGGTCCTCTGAATAGTTTTTACTCATCTGCCAGCTCATTAACTAATTTAAAATGACACTTCTTTATATTTTCACTAGGCATTTTTAGTCGTTCTTAGTGGGAGAATCTGTCAAGATACCCAGATGACGCCTCTCTGAGAAGCACGAACTGATATATTCTTTACATGGGTTTCCCAGATGGCTCAGTGGTAAAGACTCTTCTTGCAATCCAGGAGAGGTGGGTTCAAACCCTGGGTCAGGAAGATCCCCTAGAGGAGGAAATGGCAACCCACTCCAGTATTCTTGCCTGGAGAATTCCATGTACAGAGGAGCCTGGTGGGCTACAGTCCATGGGGTCACAAACACGACTGAGCATGCACACATATTCTTAATGTAACACTTGGGATCACGTGCCCACACTAGTCATCCTTAAAGCTAATGTTTCCCCTTTCTTCACTAGGGCTACTAACACAACTAAACATACTTCTTTCCCATCTGCCACAATCTTTATTAGCTTCACAAATCCTCCTAGTGGTTCATCCCCTGGTCCTGGAACTATAATCCCGCAAGCTGTACAGTGTAGCCAAAGGGGGAAAAAATAAAGAGGTTTCAGAGTTAACAAGGCTATTTAAGTAAAAAGCTAAACTCCAGTTTCTAAAGAGGAGCATAGGCTCCCTGTGGTGAAACTAGCAAAAGTGAGCTGTCTAGACACAAAGATTTTCCAATATGTTCACCGTATCTCTGTGGGAATTTACTGTTACCGCGCGAGGCAGGATATTTTGACACAGGACAACTCATTCTCTTCTGGTTTGAGAGGCTTTGTTGCCCTTAGTCGTTTCATTTTCTAGTCATCTGCGGGCTGTGTCTGACTCTTTGTGACTCCATGGACTTGAGCCCGCCAGGTATTAAATATATCTCATAGATATATATCTATAATTTCCTCAAAGATAATATCCCTCAAAGACACTAACAGAAACATCTCTCATAGATAATCGCTGAACTACCTGTCTCTCTCTCTTAGTCACTCAGTCGTGTCCAACTCTTTGTGACCCCATGGACTGTAGCTCTCCAGGCTCCTCTGTCCATGGCATTTCTCAGGCAAGAATACTGGAGTGGGTTGCCATTTCCTTTGACTATGTTCAAACCCATAAATAATTATTATTAAGAGAGCTATTGATGATATATTATGTGTTGAGTGTTTATATAAGTTTCCATGGATTTTCCAAGGTAATGTTAATAATAATAAAAGCCAACAGTTTAAAGCTTTACTGTTGTATCATATTTTCTCTTACAACAGTCCTATGTGGTAGATATTATTAGTATATTCTGAGTAATTGTCAAGAGGCTAGAAGGCATTCAACTCTCAACCCAGACAATATGATGGAGAAATGGTGATAATCAGATGATTCTTGGAAAAAAATAATTTTGAAGGTGAAAACTGGCTTTAATCACAATCTCCAAGCATAAAGCTTAGGTCACAGTTAATTCTATTCTGGCCACTTAGATGCTGGACCCTGGAGACTAGATCCTCTCTAGACTATGATTTCAACACTGGTGATAGTCATGTATTTACTCTGGTGAAAATGCCTAAGGAAATAGGCCACTCGGTATTTAGAAAAATAGTTCTTATCCTGACACCTTTGAAAAAACAGCCCTTTAAGACAGAGGACATGTTTTGACATCTGTAAATTTTCTCCCTCGGCATCATTTCTGAACTGTGAGGTGTGGCTGAGGTATTGAGACTTAAGTTTTCACCTGGAAAATGCTTCATTGAGTCAGTCATTCATACAAAGAAGAGCAAATTCTTCTTTAAGCAAGGAATTCTGTAAACATAGTTTCCAAATATAGTTGATTCTGATCCTTAAGACACACAATTTGTGAGACACAATTCTTTCAACACACACTATCCACTAGAAAGATGTATCCAGCTAAGAAAATACAGAGAGTGATTTTTTTTTTAAAGGGAGAGAAAGAATAGAGGAGTAGTGGTCAAGAGTGAGAACAGGTATATAAAACAGAGAAAGACGAGAGGCAAGGAGAATGGAGATGGCACATGAGTCTTATAACCCACAACCAGGGCCAGGACTTCTTTACAAGCAAGTCAGGCAGAGCTTAGCTAGATGCTTGCACTCCTATGGTTTTGTTTTCCTTTGGTGCCCAAGATGACTAAACTTCTCAGTCTTTCACCCAGTTAGGTTGGGACTATACTCACCTTCTGGCCAGTTGGTGTAACAAAAATAGAAATGTTGCCCACACCTATTCCTAAAAATTATCCTGAGACCCTCAGCTTATTCTCTTTCACTTCTACAGGACCTCAAAGACACAATTTTGAATGTCAGCCTGACATACTGGAACAAACAGAATCACTGAGACATCCCTTGGAAAAGAGTGATCAAGGAGATCCATCAGACCTGGGTCTGAATCTAACATGACCAAGAAATACACACTTACTGTTTTAAGCTTCTAAGATATTGGTGCTGTTTGGTACAGCAGCCAGTAGTAATCACCCTGAGCAAAACAGCAAATGAATGGCACTGTCAGATTTGTGGTTTATGTAAGTCCCTCTGGTAATAGGTGGGGACGGGTCTGAGAATAAAAAGACTGAAGACAGGGCGACCAACTGCACTAATGCCAAGGAGGTACAGGCAAGACAGAGGAGCTGAGATGTAAAACTGCTGTTGAGGTAGAGCTAGCAAATATATTATATTATAGGTTTTTTTTTTTTTTTTTTAAAAAGGCAGAACTTAAAGATGGGTTGATGTCAGGATTAAGGGAGAGATCAAGAGCAACACCATGCATCTTAGTGAGAACCTTGAAGGATTTTGAGAGCTTGGAGTAAGAAATGATACTGAACAAGAGGCAGACTTAGGGGATATGAAATGTTCCATGTGAGACATGCTATCATCTTCACTGCACTTGTCATATCCATCACTTATTTCTGTGATAATTTCATTACAGGATTGTTTGACTGTAACACTTCATGAGAGTAGGAACCTTATCCATTTTGCATACCGTCCATTTCTATTATTAAGCCATTCTTGGAACTAAGTAGATATGCAACAAATACCTGTGAATGAATGAATGCAATCATGAGTGATGTGACAAGCAGCCAACTGAACATATAAAATTCAAGGAAATGGTCTGACTTGGAAAGTTAAAATTAGATCTCTTCAGCTTTAAACAGGGGAGATGGTATCCTGAATGTGGATGAAGTAGTCCTTAGGAAAAGGAGGGATGGAAAATGCTCTAAGTTGAAAAGAGCATGCAGGGTAAACAGGGGATGTATTCTTTTGTGGGAGGCTAAGAGGAAGGAAATGGTTCAGAAAAGGGGCTAGATTTGGTAAGAGTGTGAGGAGATCAGTATACTCCAATATAAGATGGGAATGGATTGACTTGAACATGGAGGGAGCACCTATCTTAGCCTAGAGGAAAGGAATTGAAAGAGTCAAGGGATAAATTAGTAAGCGACAAATTAACTTGAAAAGAGATGATATGGATGAGAGATTTATGGGAGGGGTCAGGTTTTGAGAGAGAAGGTCTCCTGGAGGAGGGCATGGCAACTTATCCCAGTATTCTTGCCTGGAGAATCCCCATGGACAGAGGAGCCTGGCAGGCTACAGTCATCGAGTCACAAAGAGTTGGACACAACTGAAGTGACCTCGCGGGCGTGTGTACACAGGTCTTGAGAATGGGGCAGGTTTGGACTAGTCATTGTGAAATAGACAAGTCAAAGAGATAGAGAAAACTCACAAGGTTTGTAGATAGCACCAAGGGCAGAGCTAGGATTAGGGACCATGAATTTGTGGACTGTGAAAATGGGAAGAACATGGGTAAAATTCTTCATTAATTTAGCAATATCTATTCAGCACTTTCCATTGTAAATCACTGTGCTAAGGGCAGAGACAAAGTATGTTAATGACGTTAGTTTTGCACTTATAGTGGCTGAGGCACAAACAATCTGTCATTTCAGTGAAAATAAAATGTATTAGCTGGTGGCATGTTGACAAAATTATTGGCCGTGTGAAAATTTTCCTTTTCAGCTTGTTGTTTTATTTCGGTGGTACACACAGGTTCCCTGCTTTATTTCTCAAATTAAAGCATTGGGTTTGTTCTCTCACTGACCTTCATTAAATAAATCACAGTGAACCTGACAGAGTCTGAAAACAGGGCTGATGAAATCAGGCCATGAGAGAGTCTGCATACTCCTCTGTCCTTCTGTGGCTCCATTTCCTTCCCAAAGCAGAACTCTCTCTTTACCTAGTCCCTTTCCCTCATAGGCTGATGTCCACATAAGCAGTCTGATGAATGTGTTAATTTAGCATCGCTGTGAGGCCGAGAATTTCCCTTAAAGATATTCTCAGTGTACTTGCCTGTATGGCTGGGAGAAGGTTGAGACGTCAGTTTTCTAGAGCCATCAGATTAGACCCCAAAAGTCCTGCCTGCTCAATACATATTTTAGGCCAGAGGTTGCTGACTGGTAAGAATATAAAAGCTAGTTTATTGTTTGATTTCTTTTTTCCCCCCGAAATGGAAATCGCATCATGAAGATATTAAAGAGTTGACCAAATACACTGACTAGCAGAAAGGCTAAGAATCCACGCTTCTTTCACAACTAAATGTTTCCACTGGACATAATAAACTGGACAATGTGCATTTCCCACTGTAGCCTGGAGTATTATTGATTTAATTTTATCAAAATAGTTTGGTTGGTCTCTAAGGGGATGGTGGTTTTTCTTCAGAATACCAATGCTGCATACTATTGCCAAAAAAGTATTATGCTAGCCGTTCACTAATGACCTGATTTTCTATATTATTGAGTATTGTTTTGAGAATGTAAAGTGAAATTTCATGTTAACGTATGCAATTTGCCAGGAGGTTTTGGGGGAAATTATTAAACTCCAGTGGAGATTTTTTTTGCCCTGCCTAACTTATCTACCTGCTCCATTAGTGAATCAACTTGAATGACCAGTCAATTATTCCAGTGAAAAAGCAGGAAGGTAATAACAGTCAATTAAACTAATTTCTAAATTTGCCTACTTGCTTTTACCAAGGTCATCCAACCAAACAAAAATTCAGAAATATTAATATTCCGTCTCCTGCTTATTAAATCGTCTCCGAGGGCTTAGGAGAAAGGAGTGTTGAACGCCAATCTGGGTTTTATCTTTTAAATCCTCCTCATCTACTTAACTGAATCCACTGTTAGGCTTATTAAAAAAGTGACAGCCTGGGTAACCCAAATAATGCAGGAAAGAATAGGATACTTAAACAGCTGAAGCAACTGCCTTTGATATTGTGTTTATCTCTTCAGCACTAAATGATTATTTACACTGTTGGTTTATTCTCTTTCTTGGCATTGGAAGTTGCTTATATTCAATCCATGCATCATCCCCTGACATGGTTCTATCTATGGAAGCAGTGCTCAAGTGTGGGGGATGGAGAAAATCTTTGCAACACATACTTTCCTGTGTTCTTTCTCCATTAATATTATATTTAATTATTGAAATTGACACCATTGTAAGTTTAATTTAATTTTAAAGCATATTTGCATTATAAAATATTAATATGTAATTTCTATGCACATTATTTAGATTCTGCCTCCTCCATATCAATCTTTTGAATCCATTTATTTCACTGAATCCTCAGGGACTCTAACTTAGTCCAGGTCACCATTGTCATTTGATTTGCAACCCCTTCAAACTTGAACCCCTTCCTCCAATTCATTCATGAAAAGTTCCATCATTCATGCAAAACTTTCTTATTACCTTCTATGTTAGATACAAGTTTAAGCACAGATCAGTAAGCAGTCAGGAAAAAAAAATCCCTGGGAGCTTACAAGGTGATCTTTCTAAATTGCAAATCTGTTTATATCATTCTCTTCCTTGATATATTTCAATGACTTCTCACAACACTAATAATAAATTCAAAACGTGTAAATGTGGTTTGAGGAGTCCTCAGGAACTGGTTCCTATTTATTTCTCTGTTTCCTTGATACATCAGATTTCCTAGTTACAAACAACAAAAGCTGACTCTAGCTCAAGTCATTGGCAAGGAGGTTATTGAAACCACAGAATATCTCCTAGAATTGTGGGTAGTTTGAGAACTGGGCATGAAGCTCAGTTTTGAGGAATAATGCCCCAAATCTCATTGCAGGATTGGCCTAATGTAGAAATTTCTGCCACCACCGATAAGCTCCAGATCTTGAACTGTTCTGGTACCACAAAAGCCTCAGTATCTCAAAACTGCAACCACTACTAAGTCCATGCTAGATATACGTGCATAACACAGTGAGAAAGACACGGAGAGACGGATTAATCTTCCTCTCTCTTTCCTCATTGGCTGATGAATTGAAGTCTGGAATGGATATGTCTGACTGGTAGAGACTGGGCTGCATACCTGTGCCTTAGCTAGAAGAAATATGAAAACACAAGCATCTACCATTTCAGTCCACTTAGAGAAGGGAGTTTTGCTTCCTACCAAGACTCATAAAGTGGAAAAATTCCCTAAACATGAAAATAGGTTTCAGATGATAGATAGACAGATGAATAAAATAGTGTTCCACATATTCCTCAAATTCTAAGCTACACAGACAAATAGAACAGTGGAACCTGAATGAAGACCCTGAAAATGAACCCACACAAATATAGTCAACTACTTTGACAAAGGAGCAAAGGGAATACAATGGAGGAAAGGCCGTTTTTTTCAACAAATGATAGAACAACTGGATATCCACATACAAAAAAAAAAAGAGAGAGAGAGAAACTAGACACAGACCTTATACCCCCCTCACTAAAATTAACTTAAAATGGTCCAAAGATTGAAGTATAAAACACAAAACTATAAAACCCCTAGAAGACAAAATAGGAGAGGATGGACCCCCCTGGTGGTACAGTGGACATGGGTTTGGGTGGACTCCGGGAGGTGGTGATGGACAGGGAGGCCTGGCACACTGCGGTTCATGAGGTCGCAAAGAGTCGGACACGACTGAGCCACTGAGCTGAACTGAACAGTGGATAAGAACTGGCTTGCCAATGCAGGGTTCCTGGCCCGGGGAAGACTCCATATACCACGGAACAACTAAAGCCGTGCACTGCAGCTACTGAGCCCTTTTGTTGCAACTGCTGAAGCCCACACACCTAGAGCCTGTGCTCCACAACAAGAGAAGCCAGTGCCATGAGATCCCCACGCACTGCAGTGAAGAGTAGCCGCTCGCTCAGTGCAACCAGGGAAAGCCTGTGCACAGCCATGAAGACCCAGCAGAACCACAATAATTAATTAATATAATTTAAGAAAAAATCTAAATGTCCTTGGGTATGGTGATGACTTTTTAGATAATATGCTAAAGTCATGGTCCCCAAAATAATACTAATATAATTGATAAGCTGGACTTCATTAAAATTAAAAACCTCTGTTCCAAAAAAGACAATGTCAGAGTAATAAGACAAGCCGCAGAATGTGAGAAAATAGTTGCAAAAAATACATCTGATAAAGGACTGTTATGTAAAATATACAAAAACTGTTAAAACTCAACAATAAGTAAACAAACAACCCAATTGAAAAATAGGCCAATGATCTTAACTGATACCTAACCAAAAGAAATGCATAAACAAGCATAGAAAAGATGCTGCATACCATATACAATCAAGGAAATGCAAACTAAAAAAAAAAGATACCACTATAGACCTACTTCAATAGCCAAAATCAGGCCAACAACAACAACAACAACATCAAAGGCTGGTGAGGATATGGAGAAATGGGAACTCTCATTCAGCACTGGTGAATGCAAACCAGCACAACAGTCAACTCAGAAGACAATTTAGAAGTTTCCAACAAAACTAAATAAACATGCTCTTACTATATAATCCAGCAATCTTACTCCTTACTATTTACCTAAGGGAATTGAAAACTGAAATCTACACAAAAACCTGCACACAGCAGTTTTGTTTATAATTGCCAAAGCCTGAAACAACCAAGCTGTCCTTCAGTAGGCGAATGATAAATAAACTGTGGCACAACCAGACAATGAGCTAAATAGCAATGCTAAATAGTATTCAGTGCTAAATAGTAATAACCCTATCAAGCCACAAAATGACATAGAGGAAATTTCAATGCATATTACTAAGGGAAAGAAGTCAATATAAAAAGGCTACACGTTGTACGATTACAACTATATGACATTCTGATAAAGGCAAAACTACGGAGATAGTAAAAAGATCAGCAGTTGCCAGGGACTGTGATGGAGAAAAAAAGGAATAGGCAGAGCCTAGAGGATTTTAGTGCAGTAAAAATACTCTATATGAAGCCATAATGATGGATACATGTCATTGAACACTTGTCCAAACCCATAGAATATACACAATTATGAGTGAACCCTAGTGTAAACTGTGGTCTTTGGGTGATTATGGTGTCAGTGCAGATTCTTCAGTTGTCAAATGTCAATTCCTGTGTGAGGGCAGGGGAATGTATGGGAAATTTCTCTACCTTCAATGTTGTTTGTGAACCTAAAACTGATCTAAAAAAAAAAATCTTAATTAAAAAAAAAAAAAAAATTAAGCTGCATCCACATTCTAGGCCCATGTCTTCTGGGTCTCCTTTCTTTTTATTGGATCACTCATATGCATGTGTGGGAGTCAGTTTTAACACTGAGTTCTTCTAAGAAGTCTCCTCCGATTCTCCCTAGACACCTTTAGATCAGGGTTGCACAAATTATGGTCCAAAGATGAAATCTGGCCCATTGCCTGAGTTTGTAAATATGGCTTTATTTGAACACAGGCACACTTGTTGACATCTTGTATGTGGCTGCTTTTACATGGTTGAGCATTTGAGATGTGGACCATAATGACCCACAAAATGTTAAATATTTACTACCCAACCCTTTACAGAAAAATAGGCAAATACTTCTGTTTTATGCTCCCATGACATTGTATTAATCCTAACATAATTTTTCTCATGTTTTATGTAAAATCCTTACTAGGCACCAAGCATTAAGGGCAAGAATAGATGTGTCTTGAGAATTACCAAACGTTCAATATGTGCCTAATATGTTCATGTTATGTGAATGAATTTGGAACTTAAAGTGTGGGCCAGCTTCACAGGGGGTCAACAATTGGATTGTAAACACCACAAAAATGTCAGCTGGACTGGGACAAGATGGATAAAATTGATTTTACCAGAACTTCTCTCAAAGAGACTATTTGGAAGAAACACTTAGATAAGCCATTTGGGCTGAGGAAATGGGACCACTCCTTGCATCTGTGGGTGTTGCTAGGTGGTATCTAAGGAATGTCAGTCCAGTTCTACAGCACTGTCCTTATGCTAAATGCCACAAACCCGCTAGAACACGATTCACTCCCTCCTCCATCCTCCTTTCAGGTAGCACCCAGCTTCTGCCCCAAATGAACACGGAGCTAATATCTGATAAACATAGGCTTGAAGGCTCTCCAAAATCCAATCTTCCTCAAAGCCCTCACGTGTCTCAAACAGATTATAAATCGTGAATGCAGTTTTTCATAAGTGAAACAGCTAATATGACCTGTAAGAATCTTAGTTCTGTATCCACAGTCATCAGGATCATGTTGGTTTTAAATTGTGGGTTGAGACTTAGTAGTGCACTAGGAAATGACATTTTGTTGATGAAATAGAGTGAAAAGAATAATAGATTAGAAAGATGCAAAAAGCATCTGCAATTAGAATTCATGACACATTTGTTCAGGTCATACATGTTTAAATAAATTCATGCGTGTACTGAATCAGAATGTATATTTTATACTATGGGTCTTTGTCAAAAACTTTATAGTCACTGATCTTTTTCTTCCTTTTTAATGTTGGTATAACAGCAGTGTCTATCAAGTTATAGTAACCTGACATGAAGGATACTGTCTAGCTCCAAAGTGTTCTAATAGGGTGAAATAAGGGCAAGGAAAGGTGAGAAGATACAAAGCATCCCCCAACTCCTTTAAGATCGGTCAGGAGTTGAGTGATATGTTGATGGACCAGTAGCAACAGCATCACCTAGGAGTCCTGCTAGACCTACTAAATTAGCATCTTCATTTAAATAAAATCTCTAAGTGATTTTTGCTTGCTTGCTTGCTTGCTTGCTTCGCTTCAGTTGTGTCCGACTCTTTGCGACCCTATGGACTGTAGCCCACCAGGCTCCTGTGTCCGTGGGATTCTCTAGGCAAGAATACTGGAATGGGCTGCCATGCCCTCCTCTAGGGGATCTTCCCGACCCAGGGATTGAACCTGCATCTCTTATGTCTCCTGCATTGGCAGGTGGGTTCTTTACCACTAGCACCACCTGGGCAGCCCCTGAGTGACTCTGAGCAGTGGATGGTGTTACTCTTCTGCTCACATCGCTCAGATACTTTCATTATTTTTGCAGACATCAGCTACCAGTTTGCTATTAAACCCAACATTCAGTGCCTCTTCTACCTGCAGGCTGTTAGATCAAACTTTGCCTATGAACCAGGCATACCCAAAGATTTAAGAACATACTTCCCACCTGGGCAACCCTTTGTCAATGATGGACAGGTGAGGGGACTGAATAATACTCCATCACTCCATCCCTTACAGCTGAAGTATGAACTATGTTTTTGCCATGATTCTCCCTGAGGACTGACCCCAGCTTACTTTTTGAATACTTTGCTTGGTGTCACAACTCAGGCTGACCTCCTTCCCTGTACTTCTTCAGTATTACCACTAGGTTTGGCTCGGAACGTATTCTAATAAATCATTTTCACCTGGATCTTTATCACACTGCCTGCTATCGCAAAATCCAGCTGAGATACATGGCAAGGTAGAGTTCACAAGTAAAAATCTAATAAATAATTTTCCCATATTTTTGCTCAACCCTGTTATTTATCAAGTGGTAGGATATGTAAAATGTCCTAGATTCACAGTATATTCAGACACAAAAAAGGGGGATTTTTAAAAGTTGCTGACCAGCTGATCCATGTTGTTGTACAGTAGAAACCAACACAACATTGTAAAGCAATTATCTTCCAATTAAATATAAATTAAAAAAAAAGAAAAAAGTTTCTGACAAGGATTTCTTCTTCTTCCTACCAAGATAGAGCAACAGGGACTAAATTTACCCTTCCCTTCATATAACTGAAACAAACAAACAAAAGCAGATACTAATATATGAAATAATGATTTTCAAGGCATTTGATATCAGGTTACAAAGGAGAGAGATCTCCAAGAAATAACAAAGAGGTGAATCTTGGGACTTCTCCAGTAGTTAAGAATTTTTCTTGCAATGCAGGCGACACGGATCCCATCCCTGCTTAGGGAACTAAAATCCTACATGACCCAGAGCAACCAATCCTAGGCACTGTGACTACTGAGCCTGAACGTTCTGGAGCCCGTGTGCCACAACTGGAGAGTCAGTGTGCCACAGCCGCATGACACAAGGAAGATCCCTCGTGGTGCAACTAAGACCTGACCCAGCCAAATAAACAAATATATTTTATAAAAGAAAGTGGTGAGTCGTGTAAGTGCCCCAGTTTCCTGCCTTTGGAAAGGGCTTCCCTGGTGCTGGGTTGGTAAAGAATCCACCTGCCAATGCAAGAGACTTGGGTTCAATTCCTGGGTTGGGAAGAACGCCTGGAGAAGGCAATGGCAACCCACTCCAGTAGTCTTGCCTGGGAAATCCCAAGGACAGAGCAGCCTGGTGGGCTATAGTCCATGGGGTCGCAAGAGTCGGACACAACTTAGTGACTAAACCACCACCACTCAGGCTGCCTTTCAAGGAGGGGCAACCTAAGCAGAGGTGTATGGGTGGGGTCCCTGATAGGAGAGAAGAGACGATCAGGAGGCCAAGGCAATTAAAATTTACAAGGAAGATACTGAGAGTGGAGAGCTGCACAGAGAGAGGAAAATGATACCAAATGTCTCTACAGCAAGAATAAAGGGCACTGGAACTGGGAACTGCATGGGTAAATATTTAAGATTTGTTCTTATTACTTAAAAAGGTGATGACAAAAATAGAGGGAATTTTATTATGTATAGAGCTATAGTACATAAAAACATTTTATCATTTCATTTAAGTATTAAAACCCTTTAAGTTTCCTTGTCTATTTTATTTTTTCAGAAATTGACATCTACTGGAAATGAGATTCTGTAACACCATTCTGGTTTTTGGAATTCTGATCATTCTGTATTTCCCACAAAAAGAGTACATCTTACTTTCTCTTTGTTTTATTATTACAATGAATTACCACCTCATTTTAAAATTAATATTCTCTTGAACAAGAAAAATTTGTCAAAAGTCCCCAAAAGAGGTGATTTAAAAATCTTTGATCTAATTAATGACCTGCCTGACTTTCTTTACACTTTTAAGATATATGGACTTTTTTCTCCAAGAAACCTGCAGCTGGAATGGTTTTCTTCTTAGTATCTATAAATATTTAGAAAGTTCAATTATCATGGTTAAAATTGCTAGAGCTGGCTTATGCTTAATCATTTAAAATATTGATTTGCTTAGATGTTCTTAGATAAAACTTTATCATTAAGAGTTGAACGTAATGTTTTTTTCATAATAGACTTTTAACACCAAGGAATAAACGAACCTTTATGTAGATAAGCAGTTTTCTCAGTCTTCTTTCTCTTAACTGAAAGAATTTGTTACCAGGGAAATTTTTGTTCCTAATTTTCCCCAAATTCATAGGAAACATTTAACACAATGAAAATGTTTTAGGACTTCTCCAAGAATTATTCCATATGAAAATAACAGAATGTTCAAATAAAATGTTTAATACATAAAATATCTCAACATCTATAAGAATTTATAGTTAATCATACATTAATTGCATGAGTTATATATGCCACACAATTGTTGCATCATACATATGAGGTTTTCCCATTTTGTGCTTATTTTCTATAATTTTGCAGTTTTTTTTAAATTAGAGATAAAGATTTAACTTTTAAAATTAGTTCATTTACTTTTCTCTCAGAAAGCAGCTTGTTTGTATGCTTGAGTACACAAAGAACACTATGGAACCAGTCAATTACAAGAGCATAAAAATAAAAATTAAAAAAAAAAATTCTAATCACTTCGATAAGGTTACCTCTACCTGTAATAAAAGGTAAAGTTTAAGAAAAATAGCAAGTACATAGAAATACAATTTTATCAGAACTTTAGAATTTTAGTTCTCTATACATTTCTGAGAAAAAAAAATCAGTGCAAAATATTTTTAGCAAAGTGACTTTAGAAGGTTAAAAACGAAGATTTAAATTCAAATGAATTCAAGATATAAGGTCAAAAGCAAATTTGTAATTTCAACTATTATTTTTCAGAATTTAAAAAGATAACTAATTAAAATTAAGGGACTGAGTAAAGTCAGATTTTACAGGTAAGAAAATCTGCATTTTACTTAGAGAATTATGTTTATTTAGTATTATAGTTTTTATCATAGGAAGATATTACCTTTTCAAACCCTCCATAATGACATTGGTTTGTGGGACAGTAGTGGAAAAGTTTTCAGGTATATAGCATTTCAATTGATCATTTTGCATAAATTCTGATTAAGAAAATTGATAAATACCAATTCCTACTACTTAGAGTCACTGATGAACAAAATGTAATAGCTGTTATAAAATTTTAGTCATCTTCTTATCTCAAGTACCATTCTTCACCAGATTCCTTAGCAGGCCTTGTTGTTTTTTGTTTTTATTAAAACTACATTTTTAGTACCTAGTAGTGGTAGCGTTGGGGAGAAGGCAATGGCGCCCCACTCCAGTACTCTTGCCTGGCAAATCCCATGGACGGAGGAGCCTGCTAGGCTGCAGTCCATGGGGTCGCGAAGAGTCAGACACGACTGAGCGACTTCACTTTCACTTTTCACTTTCATGCATTGGAGAAGGAAACGGCAACCCACTCCAGTGTTCTTGCCTGGAGAATCCCAGGGACGGGGGAACCTGGTAGGCTGTCGTCTATGGGGTCACACAGATTCGGACACGACTGAAGTGACTTAGCAGTGGCAGCAGTGGTAGCGTTGCGGAGAAGGCAATGGCACCCCACTCCAGTACTCTTGCCTGGAAAATCCCATGGACGGAGGAGCCTGCTAGGCTGCAGTCCATGGGGTCGCTGAGGGTCGGACACGACTGAGCGACGTCACTTTCACTTTTCACTTTTGTGCATTGGAGAAGGAAATAGCAACCCACTCCAGTGTTCTTGCCTGGAGAATCCCAGAGACAGCGGAGCCTGGTGAGCTGCCGTCTATGGGGTCGCACAGAGTCAGTCAGACACGACTGAAGCGACTTAGCAGCAGCAGTAGCAGCAGTGGTAGCGTTGAAGAGGGCATGGCAAACCACTCCAGTATTCTTGCCTGGAGAATCCCCATGGACAGAGGGGCCAGGTGGGCTGCAGTCCAAGGGGTTGCAAAGAGTTGGACACAACTGAGGGACTAAGCACAGCACAGAACAGTTGTAGTGTTAGTCACACAATCGTGTCTGACTCCTAGCCCAAGAGGCTCCTCTGCCCTTGGAATTCTCCTGGCGAGAATACTGGAAATTGAAAGTGAAAGTTGATAAGTCATGTCCAACTCTTTGTGACCCCACGGACTGTACAGTCCATGGAATTCTGCAGGCCAGAATACTGGAGTGAGTAGCCATTCCCTTCTCCAGGGGATCTTCTCAACCCAGGAACCGAACGTGGGTCTCCTGCATTGCAGGTGGATTCTTTACCAGCTGAGCTATCAGGGAAGCCCAAGAAAACTGGAGTGGGTTGCCATTTCCTCCTCCAGGGTATCTTCCCACCCAGGGATCAAAACTGCATCTTTTGTGTCTCTTGCATTGGCAGGTGGATTCTTTACCACTAGAGGCACCTGGGAAGTTCTTTTATCACCTATTATAAAATGGATATTTGGTTAGTTCCTGTGAATATATAGTTAGTACCTGTAAATATAAATATATATTCTTTAATGTGTAAGTATGAACAAAGTGCAAAAGGTAATTTTTTAAAATTTGAAACCATTTATTCAAATATAAAATGAACAGATACCAAGGATTTTATTTAGTTCATTAATTAATGATTGCCTGTAAGATGTTAAAGCAGGTGAAAAGAATAATTTGAACAACAAAAGGAGAATTTGATGTAGATGTTAATGTAGGTAGATATGCAGACATTCAAGAATGTTTGAATGACTGTTCACAGAAGCAAAGTTAGAGGCATAAAACATAATCTTTGGCATATAACTTTCTGGGCTTCCCAGGTAGCATTAGTGGTAAAGAACCCCCCTGTTAATGCAGGAGATGTGAGTTCAATCCTTGGGTCAGGAAGATCCCCTGGAGGAGGGCATAGCAACCCATTCAGTATTCTTGCCTGGATAATCCCATGGACAGAGGAGCCTGGCGGGTTACAGTCTGTGGGATTGCAAAGAGTCAGACATGACTAAAGCAGTTTAGCACAGCATAGCACATATAACTTTCTATTGGGCAAATATCAATTGTATCTTTTGTGGGAAAACACATTTACATTTCAATGAACAAGAATAATTTGTATTACTATCAGTTTTCAACCACTTAAAGGGCACACAAAGGCACAGGCCTGATTCCATAAACAGCATATTAGCTAGACAACCAACCAAAGAAAGTTCTTTTAGTTGGAGACATCACAGTCTAATTGCTAAAAACCACCCAGAAATTGGGAAATATTGCATAGTCATACAGAGAGGTCAAGGCCTTTCTCTATTGGAGGCACACAGACACGTGGATACCGGACAATAGAGAGCATACAGCTTCAGTTTTACAATTTTTGGCAAAGGTCCAAAGCAAATACAGAAACACAAAAACTCATTCATTGATCCAGATCTTTAAGAGTTGTTCTCATTATCAGTCACCAATAATTTCTTAATTGATTCGAGCACAAAAACAGACAAAAAAAATAAATGCAACCAGAGACTTTCACACTAGATTCTTTGTCTTTTCTCATTCATCAGAGAATATATTTCTATTATCCGTCAGAGTATTAGAAAATCACCATAAAATCAATTTTCTAATTATTATCATCATCAATAAGGAATAAATTACTGTACTAGTATACATAGGCACATACTCCCCGTCCCCAAATACACAATTAGTGGAGAGTCACAACATAATGAAAGAGTGTCAGCTAATTTAAAATTTTATCTCCACTTGTAATGTCCCCTGGGAACCAAGGAAATCATGTACAGGAACTAAATAGTCCATGAGATACACTTCTCCCAAAACCTAGCTTTGTGACATGAATCCATTGCCTGTATCTGTGGGCCCTTCAAAATGGTTCAAATATAGTTTTAAAAAAATCTACACCTGTGACTCTCATACAGATATAAAATGTTGTATTTAGTTTATTAACAACAGAATCAGGAAGATTTTGAAAACTGGTTTGATAGAGAATCCAAATTTATCTCTCATCAATAAAGCTGAAATTAAATTCCTAATAGGCAAAAAAAAAATGGTTTAATACCCTGTAGAACAATATAATGTAATGTTTGAAATCATCTATTCTATAAGGCAGAAATCAATTGTATCTCTACTGAACAAATTTTATTTGTATTTCTATGGACAATAATTGTTTGCATTTCTGTAAATGTTCTACAGTTTACATTTATCAGATAATCTAGCAGACCCTCCAAGTTGCCCTGCTATGAGACATCTTCAAAGGGTCAGCTAGAAAATGCCAGCATTACATTGAAAATTTACCCAGAAATCTTCTGTTGCTCATTTTCAAATCTTTCACAGTTTTTCCTAACAGAGTCAAAAAGAGAAGGCAAAGTATTGATTCATGAAAGAAAAGGTAGCAAAGACAGGTGATGAAAATTCATTAAAATGCTAAGGAAATGCTAAGAAGATAAAGTTGAATAAAACATAGTGTCATGAAAGGGTGCCAAGATTCCAGGAACATTGGAAGCCCAGTATAGTTGAAATGTGAGGTTTCTGTAAAGAAAAAAGAACCCTGGAGAGGGTCACTGAAGCCAGATTTTGAAGCAACATTAATATCACTCTTTTAAAGTAGTAAATAATGTTATGACTGTTGGGTATTTTTCCCCTCAAAGATGATTCTGCTGTTGCTATAGAGAGTGATGTGAAGTTAGGATCCAATGGAATCAAGGAAAAAGGTGAAGTTCTGGAATGATGCCGTGTTGGTGGGGATGGAAAAGAAATGTCAACAAAAGAGTGCTTTCAGAAACACGATCTGAGAATCTTTTGCGTAAAGGGACTAAAGTCATTTTTACCCTTGGTTATTTGCTTCTTTAAACTCAGAGTTGAGATAGCTTTTTTTCATCTTGGGTTATTGTCTTAGCCAATAGTATCACAGATTTGAATTTAGTAAGTCAAATTTGGGTACCAGATGACTTGTGCCTGATTATTATTGTCTTAGCCAATAGTATCACAGATTTGAATTTAGTAAGTCAAATTTGGGTACCAGATGACTTGTGCCTGATTTAAATGCCTATGTGAGAAGCTGCCATTAGATAATTTCCAAAAGGGCCTCACTATAGCCTGGAGTAGTTTAGACACAATTAGCATAGTTATACAGCAAAAATTATTTTACACTCAGAATACATGTACCCAAATTTTAAAAGTAGCACAATACAAATTAACAGATTCCAGAATTGCATCAATACAGTCTTATTCATAATAAGAAAGAAAGATATGACAGTCTTTCATGAATATATAGTAAGATTATGAATTCAGTATCATTTTTCTTCTTTTTAAAATCTTTGTTTTAGAAATTTGGACTTTTTTTTTTCTTATAGAAGCTTGGCATGCATATTAGAAACTTCACAATTTATGTTGGTTACTTCTGTAACAATAGCCTGATAGTATAATATACTCCCATCTATTTCTTTAATTTGTCATAAATATGTGAGCTTATATATCAATCTTTAAAAAAATAGGCAACTGTCACAACTGTATGCCTTTTTTCAGCAGGTAGAGAATTATGCTCTGACACAAATGACATTTTTCTGCCTCCCCCAGAATATTTTTAACTGAGAACTCATGGGGGAGATTATAGTAATAAAAACACAGCCTAGCAATGAATTTATTATAGTAGATATTTTATTATAAAGATGTTAAGTCAGGAGAAATGGTTTATGATACTGCTGATTCTTAAAATACGAACAATTTTCTCCTCCCTGATTTTAGCTAAGTCTGATAAAAAAAGACAAGGAGAACATGGTGAAAATGTAGAGTTATTGCTATTCTTTATTTCTTAGATCTTCAATCAGGAATTTAGTATGTGACTTTGAAATATAGAGCACATTTTATTAAAATAATTTTTATCATTGAACTCTCCCATCACACAGATTCTCTTTGTGATAAGAAAATGAATTTTGATTTTGGCAACTGGCAGTGAGATGTATTAACCGGTTTGTTCTGTATTAACAGATAAACTGACTTTACATTAGAAAGAAAAATTTGTGAGGTTATTTAACTAGCAATCTATATCACAGAGGGCAAATATGTAGTGAGAATTCCACTGCTCACCTAACCTTTTCCATGACAGACATTACTAATCTAGCAACACACTTTTTCTCTAAGGCTGGCAATGACCTCAGAGTCCTCTTCAAATCACTTTGAGTTAGCACATAATAGAAAAGCTATTTGCCAGCCCTGATTTAATGTTCTAGCAGGAATCAAATAATTTAACTATGAACATTTTATTTCAAATAGTATTAACTTCCACTGTAGTATAGTTTGCTATGTCACTGATGTGGCTAAACTATGGGGGAAAATAAATGGTAGTCAAAACAGCTATAATAAGATGTAAAAGTTAATGTATAATAATAATAATAACAGCATTCAGTCACATATGTTTCTTGTTATTGATACTTCTTATAATTTTCCAAAGATATGGATAATTTCTTTCCCAAATATTTGTAATGGTGGTGTTAATAGATTGATACACTTGTACAGTGTCAAGCTTTTGTGTAATTAGTTTAAGATGCAGAATTCTCAGGCCTACAGGATGTATTTACCATGAAAACTAAATAAGAACAAGAAATCAAAGCACTTTATACACTATATATATATCTATATATGATACATATATAAATTGTGTTAGTTGTTTATCTTTCTGAACATGTAAATTTACCACAGCAGAGGCCAAGCTTCTGAATCCTTAGACTTCTACAATGATTCTAAACATAAAAATAGTCAAAAAGATAGAACAGGCAAAAGATAAAAGGTTTTCTAGAATGAAGATACCATTTTTGACATTGAAAATATGAATTGATTCTTGCAACATGGTGTGGTGGTAAGAGGAGTTCCAGTTTTGATTTATGTCTACTTTATGGGGTGTTTTGGAGAAGGCAATGGCACCCCACTCCAGTACTCTTGCCTGGAAAATCCCATGGACAGAGGAGCCTGGAAGGCTGCAGTCCATGGGGTCGCTGAGGGTCGGACACGACTGAGCGAATTCACTTATGGGGTGTTTAAGTATCAGGGTAATTTTAGTTACTCAATAAATATTATCTGCCATTCTTCCTTCTTTCTGTGAAAACTAGACTATAAGCTCTTGGAAAGAAAGAAGCATATCTATATTATGTTTAAATCTTCATACTTAGGATAGATAAAACTAATCTTGATACAAGACTTGGGGAAGGAATGAACTGCTGATTAGTTCACCTAGTGGGAGATTAAGAAATGATGTCCTGATTGATTGCAATGTCTGTGTTTGCCTGATGCTAATAGTAGAGTTGATACGGGGTTTTTAATTGGTTTGAAGAGAGGATCAATGCAAGGCACCTGAAAGTCTGGGGACTGTGCATATCCTTGCCAACAAACTTACCATATTCCTTGAATTTTAATTCTAATAGTGTGCACAATTCATTTGCAAAATTAAGGCTCTCCTTCTGACCCTTAACACTCTTCTGAAAATCTAAAATTAGTTATTATTCTAATTTAGATTTCATTTTCTAAAAGGTTATGATAATTTCATTGATTTTGAATCAAAATTAATATCATACTTTAAAGTGTAGGAAACGGATGATCTTAGATTATTTTCCAAGGCAGTAGTCAAGACACTGGGCTTCCCAGCTGGCTGAATGGTAAGGAATCCGCCTGCCAATGCAGGAGATGCAGGAGACCCGGGTTTGATCCCTGGGTCAGGAAGATCTCCTGGAGGAGGAAATGACAACTCACTCCAGTATTCTTGCCTGGAAAATTCCATGGACAGAGGAGCCTGGTGGGCTACAGTCCATAGGGTAGGAAAGAGTCAGACATGACTGAGCACACACACACACATACACAGTCAAAACACGAGTGTTTCTTCTGTCATGCCAGTTAAAGTACTAAACTCTACTGCTGTTTTTAGATATTAAAATTTTCTCCAAAACATATTGAAAGAGATTCAAAAGGTTCAAAATTACTAGTTCTCGGTCTAGTTTGTGGGTACATGAAGCAGATGGT
Source organism: Bos indicus (assembly GCF_029378745.1). Classification (NCBI taxonomy): domain Eukaryota; kingdom Metazoa; phylum Chordata; class Mammalia; order Artiodactyla; family Bovidae; genus Bos; species Bos indicus. Next base: position 67,442,601 of record NC_091771.1, read on the forward strand.
GAATGTTAAGGAGGTCAAGCTAAACACATCAAGTTGATCATTTTAAGTATTCTCAGGTATACTAGTTTCCCAAGTCCTAACTGAGGGCCAATTGTAGTTAAGACCTTTTTCTATGGGCTGGAATAATCAAATTTAATAAGCAAACCCAAAAGCTCTGGGTTTTTTGAGCCACTAGTCCTTCGTCTAGTCAAGGCTATGGTTTTTCCTGTGGTCATGTATGGATGTGAGAGTTGGACTGTGAAGAAGGCTGAGCACAGAAGAATTGATGCTTTTGAACTGTGGTGTTGGAGAAGACTCTTGAGAGTCCCTTGGACTACAAGGAGATCCAACCAGTCCATTCTGAAGGAGATCAGCCCTGGGATTTCTTTGGAAGGAATGATGCTAAAGCTGAAACTCCAGTACTTTGGGCACCTCATGCGAAGAGTTGACTCATTGGAAAACATTCTGATGCTGGGAGGGATTGGGGGCAGGAGGAGAAGGGGACGACAGAGGATGAGATGGCTGGATGGCATCACTGACTCGATGGACGTGAGTCTGAGTGAACTCCGGGAGTTGGTGATGGACAGGGAGGCCTGGCGTGCTGTGATTCATGGGGTCGCAAAGAGTCGGACACGACTGAGCGACTGATCTGATCTGATCTGATCTGAGTCCTTCTAATAAAGTGTACCAAAGTCACCTTTTAAGTGTGACCAGCCCCTGTTTTGATTGGCAATTGCCAATCCATGTGACATAAACTGTAATGGCATATATTTATATTAAATGTTTTACACAAATTAATTAGATTGAAGTGGTATTCCCTCAAGAAATAGCAGTAAGACCTAAATTTTTAAGTATGCATGAAATTTAAAAAATGAAGGCATTGATCTCTGTACTTGTTTATTCTTCTTGAGGACTTCTGCTATTCTACTTTTACTCCTTATTCAATTGTTTTTTTAAGAAAACATTTAAGTTCTAAAAGTTCTCAACTCAACAGGGCACTAGATGGGAGGCTCCTGAGGACAGAGACACAGCCTGTGTTTTCACCATTTCATAACACATTTCTAGTCCAATATGTGTGGAGAAGGCAATGGCACCCCACTCCAGTACCTCTTGCCTGGAAAATCCTATGGGTGGAGGAGCCTGGTAGGCTGCAGTCCATGGGGTCGCTAAGAGTTGGACACGACTGAGCAACTTCACTTTCACTTTTCACTTTCATGCATTGGAGAAGGAAAGGGCAACCCACTCCAGTGTTCTTGCCTGGAGAATCCCAGGGACGGGGGAGCCTGGTGGGCTGCCGTCTGTGGGGTCGCACAGAGTCGGAAACGACTGAAGTGACTTAGCATAGCATAGCCCAATATGTGATGTAGACATTCAATAAATTTTTTGGATAAATGGTTGAATAGATAGCCTATATAGAAGAATCAAAGCAGTACGACATTGTGGAGTTGGTGACAGACTGAGGAAGACTACCATGACATTTCCTGGACCTAAAGGACAAATGTCAGAGACAGAATTGCCTGTAAACGTGGGCAAGCAGAGACCCTCGCTGTTCACCTTCCCAAACCACAGGAGGGGCCCTGGGCTTTGATGTGTCTTTAAAAAGATTTTTGAGGTTTCCCTCTAATCCCTGGGATGACCAGGGCTAGCATATCCCTTTGGGTAGGGTGACCCAAGACTGGACGTGGACACGTATAGGCCCCGACTGACTGCCCCTTTTTCCTGTTTGGTGTGCTCGCCCAACTCACATCCGCACTCTCTTGCTTGTCCACGTGTGCACATATGCCCGAGGGCACACAGACGTGGGGTGGACCAGGTGCTTCTAGTTGTGCGAGAACCTGCACCTGTAGGATCATTCTGAGGTTAAGACAGCTGATTACATTTACTGGAGATTTGTTCCCTATTTGTTCCCTTTGGTTTTTTATTATTTTTAAATTTTTTTAATTTATTTTTAATTGGAGGATAATTGCTGTACAATGTTGCATGAGTTTCTGCTGTACAAGAGCAAAAAGTGAATCAGCTATATGAACACATATATCCCCTCTCTCTTGAGCCTCCCTGCCCCCCACATCCCAGCCCTCTAGGTCATTACAGAGCATCACAACACAGCTGAGATCCCTGTGTTCTATAGCAGCTCCCCATTAGCTATCTATTTTATACATGATAATATATTTATATATAAATACACTATATATAAAAATATTTTTATATAAATACAAATATTTATTTGTATGAATAAATAAATGTAAATAAATAAATGAAGGTAAAACATTCAGAAAACAAAGATCATGGCATCCAGCCCCATCACTTCATGGCAAATAGATGGAGAAATAGTGGAAACAGTGGCAGACGTTATTATTCTGGGCTCCAAAGTCACTGCAGTTGGTGACTGCAGCCATGAAATAAAAGACGCTTGCTCCTTGGAAGAAAAGTTATGACCAACCTAGACAGCATATTAAAAAGTGGAGACATTACTTTGCCAACAAAGTGCCATCTAGTTGAGGCTATGGTTTTTCCAGTAGTCATGTATGGATGTGAGAGTTGGATTTTAAAGAAAGCTGAGTGCAGAAGAATTGATGCTTTTGAACTGTGGTGTTGGAGAAGGCGCTTGAGAGTCCCTTGGACTGCAAGGAGATCCAACCAGTCCATCCTAAAGGAAATCAGTCCTGAATGTACATTGGAAGGACCGATGTTGAAGCTGAAACTCTAATACTTTGGCCACCTGATGTGAAGAGCTGACTCATTTGAAAAGCCCCTGATACTGGGAAAGGTTGAAGGCAGGAGGAGAAGGGGACGACAGAGGATGCAATGGTTGGATGGCATCACCGACTCAATGGACATGAGTCTGAGTAAACTCCAGGAGTTGGTGATAGACAGGGAAGCCTGGCGTACTGCAGTCCATGGGGTCACAAAGAGTTGGACACAACTGAGCGACTGAACTGAACTGATTTATATATAAATACACTACCATGTATACCATTGAATATATATATCAATGCTACTTTCTCAATTCATCCCACTATCCCCTTCCCTCCCTGTGTCCGCAAGTCCTTTCTCTACATCTGCGTCTCTATTCCTGCCCCACAAATAGGTTCATCGGTACCATTTTTCTAGATTGCATATATATACATGTTCCCTTCTAAGAGCCCTGAGAATCTCAGGCTGCAGTTAGTGCTCCACTGCAATTCAAGAGCCTGAGAACAGCTGTCCAGGCAGTGGCCGTATGGGGAGTGCTGGGAGCAGGGGTCTTCCTGGGAGGGGCCAGGGACAGGGCTGGCCTGGAACCAAGCTGAGATGCAGGAGAAACTCACAAGGGTGAAGGCCACTTGTGCTCTGGGCTGAAGGCAGAAGTGGCAGGTGTTCTGGGTCTTCTGTGATTTGGTCTCGATCCACTTCATACCTCCCTGTATTATACCCACTCCCTTTCTTTCAACTTTCTGGGGTCTTCTTTCTGGGATCATCAGGGGGTCACAACCTCAGAAGAAGAAAGGGCAGCAGGAAAAGTCAATGTGTGAAGTAGACCAGTAAGGGCAGAAAGGGGAGTGGGAGGGTGGCCGAGCTTGAATGCAGACATTGACCAAGAGAGGCTGTATAACTCACTGCGGCTCCAGCCAAATGGGGGCCTCGTTCTGCCAGATGTTTGGAACTTTCACGAAAAGCACACATTTTAAATTTCTTTCATAATATTAATTGGGGCTCTTTCAAATTATTTAAAGGCCAACAAAGCACATGTGTGTGCCAACACTGTCCCCAGGACTGCTGTTTTGTGTTTTAGAAACTCACATATTCAAATAGCTGATTTAATTCCTCTGTATTTCCTGAAAGCAGTTCCCTAAGTACCTTCTCGGAGAAGGCAATGGCAGCCCACTCCAGAACTCTTGCCTGGAAAATCCCATAGGCAGAGGAGCCTGGTAGGCTGCAGTCCATGGGGTCGAGAAGAGTCGGACATGACTGAGCGACTTCCCTTTCACTTTTCACTTTCATGCATTGGAGAAGGAAATGGCAACCCACTCCAGTGTTCTTGCCTGGAGAATCCCAGGGACGAGGGAGCCTGGTGGGCTGGCATCTATGGGGTCGCACAGAGTCAGACACGACTGAAGCGACTTAGCAGCAGCAGCAGCAGCAGCAAGTACCTTCTAGAGTCTTGGGCACTCCACAGCCCCAGAAGCTGGGAGGTGGGGATGGAAAGAAGCTACTTTTAGTGACTCAGAGCAATTTACATTTCTTACCCGATCAGACTATGGTGCACATATCCTTAGAGAAGAGAAGTACAAGAGGAACGCTGCTTTAATCTCTGGTAGGGAAATGCGCCACATGTTTTTCCTACCTAGCTCTACTTTTCTCACCAGAGTATCTTGACGGTCCCTGATAGGCTTGACTTTGAGCTGCTTAAATACTGGGACCTGGCTTTGGTAATGGTCATGGCATGACGCACTCAGTTCTTGCCTCTGGGGTTTAAAAAATTTATTTATTTATTTTGAATTGAAGGATAATTGCTTTACAAAATTGATTTCTGCCATACATCACCATGAATTAGCTATAGGTGTACCTATATCCCTTCCCTCTTGAACCTCCCTCCCACTTCGCATCCTTTCCCACCTCTCTAGGTTGTTACAGAGCCCCAGTTTGAGTTCTCTGAGTCTTACAACAAATTTCCATTGGCTATCTATATTACAAGTGGTAGTGTATATGCTTCCATACTACTCTCTCCATTCATTTCACCCTCTCCTTCCTCCCCACCAGCCCTTGTTCATAAGTCTGTACTCCATGTCTGCATCTCCATTGCTGCCCTGCAGATAGGTTCATCGGTACCATTTTTCTAGATTCCATATATATGCATGAATATATATTTGTTTTTCTGACTTACTTCACTCTGTATAATAGACTGTATGTTCATCCACCTAGTTAGAACTGACTCAAATGCATTCCTTGGGACTTGGAATCTACATCAATGGGTAGATGAAGAGTTTATGGAAAGTATTTTCAAAGTTGTTTAAAATTTTATAAATATAAGCTATCATTTTCTTCAAATTTTTTAAATTTCTAAGAATCTCTCAAACTTAACACAGAGATTTCAGTCTCAACAGAGATGGCTTGAGTTTGCAATAGCTAAAAGTCTTCTGAAAGAGAAAGGGGTGCTTTTGAGTTCTGAATTCTCAGTTCTGAAGGGAGCAAGCTCTGGTGTGCAGTAATAAGTAATAAATTGGAAAGAAAGCAAACTGCATGAAAGAAAAGCCTCTTTTCTCATCCCATTCGGGGTGAAAATGCTGGGTAACGGGGAAGAGAAAAAGCTGAAGGAAGCTAATGGACTGTTGAGTTGCCTTGTGTCCTCTCTGTGGACTGACTGGTAGGACCCCACTGGCAGTGGAGATGAGTATTCTGACTCTCTTATCTGGAGACACTATCATCTGTAATCTGTCTGATATTCCTTATCCTACAATGGAACGGGAGCTGTAAAACCTATACACAAAGAATGAAGGGGTAGGGTGATGGAATGGCAGGGAGGTGTGGGAGGGCAATATCACCTTCCTTGTGCAATCAACAAAGGGGGAGAGATTAGTTAAGACCAGGAAAGCTGTCACTACTGGTAGTGCACACACACCAGTGGGTCTGCAGGATCCTAGGAGAGCGTGGCCAATCATGAAGTGTGGACCATACAGCCGGGGACTGGGAAAAGACCTGTTTATAACTCTGAGGATGTCATCCCAGAAGGTAACAATGACCAACAAATAGATGATCTGTTTCCACCAATGCCTGACTGTCTTACCACCTCCACATGGTAAAACATGAACCCTTCCTAGAAAGGGAACTGTGTCTGAGAAAGTTCTTACGCAACTAAATTTATACCTTAAATTGGCAAGATTAAATTTTCTGCTGCTGCATAGAAGACTTAAAATAGAAATTAAGTTCCATTAAAGGAAAATAAAGGAAGTTCCATTCCTTACACCTGAATTTGTGGCCTGTGAAAAGTCATAACCATTACACAAATATAAAAATTTCCATTTGCACTGTAACCAGTTAAAATGAACAATAATTTTGCATGATGGTTAAGTAATCCTTTAAGTCAACTTGAACAGAAACACGTTCTACCCAAAAAGCAGGAAAGAAAAAGGGAACTTTAGAATGTCCGAAGTCTTCTTATAATGAATATTTCAACTCAATGCTGTGATGCCCATATTTCTGTTGAATGGGGAAGTATGTGTGATTCATTAAGCTCTCATTCATTATGAAAATAGACTACCAAATTATATTCTTTGTAAGTGAAATCATTATGGAAGTAATTTACAAAATACATTAAGCTCTTTCATGATCTTGCTAAAGGAAAAGCCAAATAGTTTTAAACACATTGCAAGGTCATTATCATTTTCCAGTCTTAGATCTTACTTTTCATTAGTTATTTTTTGAAATATCTCTTGCACAAATACTCAGATTTGATTACACTTTTGCACAGCACAACTTTTCATGTGTCTAAGGAGAATCGTGATTTACCTATGTGTTCATGATTGTAAAATAAAATTCAAGTTTCTTAAATACCGTGTTCAAATGTTCTTTTCTTTTCCTCTCAAATTTGTGGAATCCAGTCTTGCCCTTTTGAGACTGTAACGTGATCTGTCATCTCTTCAATTTTTGTAATAAATCATCATTTAGAACTTATAAAAGCAACTTAGAAGCCAGGCAGCATATTACAAGTTTAGAATACTATTGTTTGACCCTCTAGGGGGTTTTAAAATCAGTTATCTACTGAAATTAAGGTAGAAGTCAGAGTAGGTGGAATGTCCTTCTGTGTTATGCACACTCACAATGCTGTTCATTACCCAGAACACACCAGTCCGGACATGTTTGTTACCCAGGAAAAATAGAGCCCTATTCATTATTCATCGAGGTCCTCCTGCACAGCAAAGACATTCATTCTTTAATGGCTCTATGACTAGGGTGTTGTGAAGCCCGAAGATGTTATTTTTGGAAGATAGTTTACCAATTAAAAGCATACGGCACTGGATTGCTTAGTCATGTCCTCAACATTGATTAGCTATAATTGCAGATGAACATCAGGAGAAAACTGAAGGCATATTGCTACATGCTTTTCTGCTTCCTTCAGACACCTCCCTGGAAACAGACTTCCAACTTTCAACCTCAGACTTTTTCTCCAAGTAACTTAAAAAATACACTAGGTTTGCTCCATCTCAAATATTTAATTATTTTCCTCTGAAATGTAATAAAATGTGTGATGTTAATATAGAGGCGAGTGTTAGAAATGATTGCTTGGAAGTGAATTCGGGCTATGAAGACAAATAAGACCATATTCTTTTGTAAAAAAATGGTGATACTTTATATGAAATTAAATATATTCTGCTTCTTTGTGGCTGATAAAAAATGGAAGCTGTTGGCCATAAATGTTTTATATAAATTCAGTGGAATTAAGTTTGTTTAGACTTTGACTTATCAATAAATGACATACATCACGATCAGTGCTATTTTCTTAAGCATAGATCTAAAAATTATTGCTAGTTTGTATTTGCTATGCAGGCTGTAAGCCTAATGATTTATCACTCTTTTCCTTAATGTCTACTGATCTTTTTAAAATGTGACACAGTTTTGGTGTCATGTAGCCATAAACTGCTTAGAAAACTTTGTCCTATGTGGGTAAGAAGAATACATTTGTGAACATTTTAAAAATCTAAACTAAAAAGAACACTTAATCATAAAATTCTTAATGAAAATATTAGCATTGACAGAGAATATGTTAGAGGATTTTTCTGGACACACTGAGAAGCTGTTTTCCTGACTTGATAGGGAGCATATTTTACTGCTAAATTCTCCTACTTATTATTCAGAGTAATGACTAAGTTGAGGAAGTAAATTTTCTTTGTACTTCTGATGTCCGTGTATATTCATTCCAACCATGAAGGTGAATTGGTAGAGTTTGAAAAGGTCTATAAATAAGAATTATTATTGAAACCATTATCCTTGTAACTTGCAGAGGAGATGATATTTGTTATAAAAGAATCAGATATTTATTTTTTAAGGAATTAGCATGGCTTCTTCAAATGAAGTCACTAAATAACATTATTATAATCTTTGTCAAGCTATCAAGTAAAATGTATCAATGAAGTTATTGGTATGCTACTGGGTTGATACTATTTACTGGTTTTATGAAGCTGAGTGATTCTTTGTAGAGTAAAACATATACAACTTCTTTGTTGACTCCTATCCTCTTTCTCTTGTGACTAATAGTCTTTGTATAGCTTGTAGATGAGATCTCTGTGACTGTAGACATTAAAGAGAGAAAAGCTAACTTCTGCTTGGTCTAAAAAACATTGCTATAAACCCCTCCCATTGCTTTCCACAGAAAAACTAATACTGCTTTAAGGTGTGATAATAAAACAAAGAAGTTTTATTGACTTGAATGTACTAGTAGATGCAGAAGAACCCATTCAAAATTTTCACTTCCCTTTTTCCTTTCTAGTGTCTACGCTAACTTACACTAAGTTTGAATGAATTTAATCATTATAATTAGGAGTTATTAGAAAACTCCCTGAATTAAAAGCTATGAATATGCTGATTATTGAATTTTAGAATATTCAGATTGCTTTCCATTATTAAAAGTAACTTGATATCAAAGTATGATCAACCATAAGAAGGTTTAATCACATTAATGTCTTAAAATTTCTTTGAGTCTCTTCTGATTCTTATCAACTGAAGGTTTTTTCTAATTTATTTATCTAAGTAACTTTCTGTTTGCTTTCATTTCTATGTAGAAATATTAAGTTAAAAAAAAGCCCAGTCAGTAAATTATCTTCCTATTCCTTCAGAGCACGGCCCTTCTAAGCTGAAGTTAAAAGAACAGAGATTTCTATGTAGTAAAATAGTTAAAAAAAAAAAAAAAGCCTTATTTTATGGGTTCATCATCAGTTTTTTCCCCAAAAACCCAGCCTGACATATTGCTTATTTAATGCTGAAATAATTAATTATAGTTAACTTAGAGATTTTAAAATTTGAGAAATCATTTTAATATAGCGAATTCAGGTATTCCATTGGAAAAGACCCTGATGCTGGGAAAGATTAAAGATAAAAGGAGAAGACAGTGACTGAGGATGAAGTGGTTGGATGGAATCACTGACTAAATGGACATGAGTGTGAGCAAATTCCTGGAGAGAGTGAAGCACAAAGAAGCCTGGAATGCTGCATTTCATGGGGGTGCAAAGAGTCAGACACGACTTGGTGACTGACCAACAGCAGTAGAGGTATTCCACTGATGAAAGTTAGCAACGCACGGAGAGCTATCCTCGGTCAAGTGTGTGTTGTCATTCATTTGCCTTAAGAAATATTATTTATGATGCCAGATGATCTGAAAACGAGGCAAAGCTCCATTCATCTTTCACAAAAGCAGAAGAACTAGGGTAGTGACTGCCAAGATGTATGGTTCCAATAATCTAGGTATGTTGAATTACTGCTTAGTTACAGAATCATCTCTCATAACATTAATATCTGAATTTATAACAAGTAAGACAAGGTTAAATGATCTTTTATGAACTACAGGAAAGCAAGTTTATTAATCTGCAATAGGATTTTCATCTGTGCCACTCTTCTACATTTATGTATCTGATTTGGAAACACTTCAGAAACACGTGATTTTTAAATAATGATATTATTGATGGCATCTATTAATATTGTGAGCCATAAAGTCAAAATGAAATGCTATTCCTTATGTATAATAAGCTTTTATAATGATGGTCTAAAATGATGCTTAGCTAGTATTCTATTTGCCAAGATTGTTCCAAGGCAGAGAATGATTGTAAAACCGATTTTTTAAACTAAATATTTTATTACTTAATATTTAAATGAATAGCCTAAAATGTGTTTCTAGGCATGAAATGGGCTTCCCTGGTGGCTCAGATGGTAAAGAATCTGCCTGTAATGCAGGAGACCTGGGTTCCATCCCTGGGTTGGGAAGATCTGCTGGAGGAGGGCATAGCAACCCACTCCAGTATTCTTGCCTGGAGAATCCCATGGACAGAGGAGCCTGGTGGGCTACAATCCACGGGGTTGCAGAGTCGGAGACGACTCTGCGACTAAGCACACACAGGCATGAAATAGACTAAGATGTATGTCCAGCTATGAAACTCACAATCAGTGGAGAGGAGATTTCTGGATCACTAATAAATGTGAAAAATTTTTAATGCATGTCAATCATTGTTATGCCTTAACATATTTTCTGTTTATACCTTCTTGGTGACTGTTATTAACATTCCAAGTAAATATGAGTAGTGCTTAAGAATACAGGAAATACTTGCATTATGTTTCTAGCATCAGTTCAGTTCAGTTCAGTCGCTCAGTCGTGTCCGACTCTTTGCGACCCCATGAATTGCAGCACGCCAGGCCTCCCTGTCCATCACCAACTCCCGGAGTTCACTCAAACTCACGTCCATCAAGTCAGTGATTCCATCCAGCCATCTCATCCTCTGTCGTCCCCTTCTCCTCCTGCCCCCAATCCCTCCCAGCATCAGAGTCTTTTCCAATGAGTCAACTCTTCGTATGAGGTGGCCAAAGTACTGGAGTTTCAGCTTTAGCATCATTCCTTCCAAAGAACACCCAGGACTGATCTCCTTTAGAATGGACTGGTTGGATCTCCTTGCAGTTCCAAGGGACTCTCAAGAGTCTTCTCCAACACCACAGTTCAAAAGCATCAATTCTTCGGCACTAAGCTCTCTTCACAGTCCAACTCTCACATCCATACATGACTACTGGAAAAACATGTATGAAAACTAAATATAATTAAATAATTAGAGCTCTTCCAATTCCCTTGGCTAAACCCTAACATAACTATTAGGAAAAAATCTGATGAAGCAGATCATAACATTCTCTCCTCAGAAGCTGAGTAGCTCTGGCTTCAGAACCTTAGATGAATATTGTAAGATAGGAAAAATCTGTGGTCCCTCTGTGTTTGACTTCCCCCTCGAGATCATTAGCAACCCAGCTGGTTCTCAGTTGCCCTAAAAATATAATTTTAATGGGTTTATATTAGTAGTAGGTAAACTCATAAGGCTCAGTAAACGTTAAATAGAGTACTAGGATTTGGTTTGGTATAAAACTTGAGAAGAAAAATGAAACACTATTTCTACCATTTTTGGTCATTATTTACCCGAGTTTACCCTTCTTTCTCTGTAACTCAGCAACCTTCCTGTTATGCAGGTACCTGGCAGAACTACTGTTGTTACATTTCTGATGGCTTTTTCATTACAGGCCCTTGTTTTTCAAGAGGCAGGTTAACTAAGCAATTTTGATTTGCACCAAGCTGAGATGTGGAATAGACACTTGAAGTCCATTCTCTTGTTTTCATAAGATTTCATTTGAACTTATTTGTGCTACTTGATCTAAATCCACAAAGAAAGGAAAAAAAAAAACTTAAAAATTCATTCAGCTTCACATTCATGAATTGGTGCAACTGAGCAAAGGAATAGTAACTTGTGTAACTGCCTTTTCCCTCCTTATTCATGGCTTTTAAAAAAATTATTCACAATGAAAAACTTCATAGCACAACATTGCTATGTTTTTGTAAGAAATATTAATGCCCATTTGTTTTACATACATAAGATAATGGTAAGCCCACTTTACTTTGTAAAACATGGCACAGATATCATCTGCATTTGTTAAAAAATTGAGATATTCATTTTAAAACAATATCTTTCGCATCATAAGTACTTAGATTTACTGTATAAAACTTATATAATGTAGATAAGAAAGAGGAATATAAGATCAACCTACCTAGGACTTCCCTGTTGATCCAGTGGCTAAGGCCCTGTGCTCCCAATGCAGAGGGCCTGGGTTCGATCCCTGGTCAGGGAACCAGATCCTGCATGCTGCAACTAAGACCTAGCCCAGCCAAATAAATAATTCAGTAAATAAATATTAAAAAAAATAAAATCAACCTACCTAATGCTATTACATTAAATTTCAATCTCTTTCTATGTCTCCTGTTGTATTCTTGCCTGTAGTCTTAGGAGCTTCTTTGGGAAAGCCCATCCCTTTCCACTTCCACATAGAGTTGCCACACAGCAGTAATCAGTTATACCTGCTGTTTCAATATTCCCTCCACCTACTTCATATACAATTCCATGTAGTAATGCATCCACTTCATTACTTTACTAGAATGTTTCTGTTGAAGTTTCCAGGAAGCCTATCATTGTCCAAGTACTATTTTCTCCAACATCCTTGGCTTTGATCTTCCCTGGGATTTGCTTCGTCTTGGAAAATCTTCTAACTTGAATCCCATAATGCTACCTCATTTTTGTTCTTATATTTGCAACCAACCCCTATCTGTTGCCTTCACTTCCTTTGCTTTTCCTTTATGTTGCTATGGTCATTAATTTGGTTTCATTTGTAAATAACTGAGTAACCAAATGACAGCGGCATAAACTACGGGATATTTATGAATTATTTAACAAGAAGTTAAGAGGTTGGCAGTCGTGGGGCTGATTTTGTGACTCAGGACAGGAACCAAGGATCTAAGTTCTTTCCGTCCTCTGGTCTGTCCTTCTCTATCCCTTGGCAGTGTCTTGTCTCCGACTCACGAGATGGCCAACCAGCTCTAAGAAGACAGGCGCCTGTGTGCATGCTCAGTGTCCAGCTCTTTGCAACTCCATGGACTGTAGCCCACCAGGTTCCTCTATCTATGGAATTTTCCAAGCAAGAATACTGGAGTGAGTTGCCATTTCCTTCTCCAGGGGATCTTCCTGATCCAGGAATCAAACCCACTGCTCTTGCATCTCCTGCATTGGCAGGCGAGTTGCTTACCACTGTACCACCTGAGGAGGCAGAGGCAAAAAGACCTCTCTGTTCCCATATTTCTTTCCTTTCATCAGGAAAAATGCTTTTCTCAGAAATCTTTTGCTTATATTTCACTGGGCAACAAGGGGTGTTAGGCCCACCCCTACACTATTTAATGAAAAGGGAACTTTTCATGACTTGTTTTTAGGTTCTTTCTATCCTCCAAGGGATGACCATTGTGATTCATCCCTTGGTGCTGGCATGATGCCCTGAACACAGTTGGGATTAGGATAGCAAGAAAGAAGAGCCAATGATCACGGGGTGGATACCTGACAGGGGCAACTCTGCCCACCTGCCAACTGTGGCTGCTCCTTAGAGGTTTAATTTTTTTGTCTCCATATCTCAGTCTCTGAGGCTTCATTCATCTTATGCCCAGAGGGGTTGTTGTGAAATAAACAGCTGGGATGTGAATGTGCTGTATAAACAGGAGTCTTATGTCCTAGTAAATACTACATTTTCCTAATGAGACTTACAATTTTGAAATAACGTTTCAGTAAAAATTTTTTTTTTTGTATGTATTGAACCAAGGACCAAACCGTGCTAATCCTTTCTGCAAAATGTATCTTCACCTTCTTTCCATTTACTATTCTCCTATTCTGGTCTCAATCACCTGAAATCTTGACCACAGAGTTCTGTGTGTTTCTCCTACTGACCTTTCTCTTGCTTCTATGTGCTTGCTTCCTTTGCTTTGAGGTTCTTCTTGTTCTAACTTCTTTTTCCTATGACGTACAATATAAACATTACTGTCAGGGTTCAAGTCTCTCAGCTAAACTCTTTTTTTTTTCCTATCTAAACCAAATGCCAACATCTCCTTAATATGAGTTCTCATCTTTCTAGTCAAGGCTCCTCTATAAACGCCTATGACCTTCAAGGCTCATTCCAATACCTCATCTAGGCTCTGCTGTTGCCCTTAACTGGAAAGTCTGACTTAATTTCTTACACCAGCTCACACAGTGCCACACTGTCCAGTGAGTGGACCAGGAAGGTTTGAGAGCACCAGTAAAGCAAGTTACTTAATTCTTTGGTCTGAGTGGAATTTATAAGTTCAGTTCAGTTCAGTCACTCAGTCGTGTCTGACCCAGTCATGTCTGACCCTTTGTGACCCCATGAACTGCAGCACACCAGGCTTCCCTGTCCGTCACCAACTCCCTGAGCTTGCTCAAGCTCATGTCCATCGAGTTGGTGACGCCATCCAGCCATCTCATCCTCTGTTGTCCCCTTCTCCTCCTGCCTTCAATCTTCCCCATCGTCAGGGTCTTTTCCAATGAATCAGTTCTTTGCATCAAGTGGCTAAAGTATTGGAATTTCAGTATTGGAATTTATAAACCTACCTTAAATTGTTTCACCCTCCTGATGGGATTAAACTAATCTATGTCTGATTAAGTTATAATTCTTTCCATACTGCCCTTCCTATAAGTCTAGGACCTGTATACAAGAACCTAGGGCTGTATTATTGCATTGAATGCTTATTAAATACTTAATGATTTTTAAATATCTTAAAATACATATACTATGTTTTTACCCCTTTTTCCTCCACTTCAAATGTCCTTTCTATTGCATTATTTACTATATATTGCAAGAATAATGGTAAATTACAGTGAGTCCCGATGTGTGAGGAGAGAATAAGTTATGTGCGTAATCATTCCCCTCCTCTGGAGTGCAAAATGCCCACCACCTGACTGACAAAAACAGAACGTTGAAGGTCATGTCAAGTGTCATAGAAATAATGACTTGGCTACAGAATTTCCTAATCCTACCCATCTTATCCTTTGTCCACTATGACACAAGAGTATATTTTGTTTCATCCTGATTTCAGACTTTGAGGGAAATAAATTCAAGTCACTTGAGGTCTACCAGTTAGTACAATATCGTGAAGGCAAAAATTATGCTAAAATTTTAAGAGAAAAAAAATGTGACTGAAGTTTTCAGAAAGAAATACTTGTGTGTGGAATTTTCAAGAGGGAAAAATTAACTTGTAAAGAAGAGAAACTCATTTTTAAGCATTTTCATAGTTTAAATCAGGTTGGATCTTGAACTTGGGAGTCTTTTTGGAGGAGTAAGAGAGGAGGAATTTATTAAAGAGAGGAAGAAGAGGTATCTAATGTGTTGTAATGATGATGAAGATGACTATGACAGTGGTCGTGATAACAAACAGAATGACTTAAATTTCATGGTCATTCTGGTCATTAAGAGCTATCGTCTGAAAAACATAGCTTTATAGAGAAGATCCAAAAAACTGGACGTTACCCTACAGTTATTTCTGAATAATGAGCTGACCTAAACACACACAGACACAAAAGTAAGTAAGTATTATCTGTTTTTTTTTTGGTCTTGCATTTACCTGTTAGTAGTTGCATGAGCTTTGGGTTTCAACACATACTCCTGCCCAGCAAAGTTCATTAACATAATAAAATTGATAAGAATTTTCATTTTTATACCATTTCACAAAACTTGAGTATAAGGCAGGAGGAAAGAAGTGAAGTGATTCTCCACTTGAAAATTTTGTTCATTTGGAAGAAAATGCTAAGTCTAGTATGTGAGAGCCTTTAGAGCAAGGGAAGAGCTCAATGCCCTCCTCAATATCTTCCTTCATGTATCCCACTGATCCTTGCTCTTTTTTTCTCACCTCTTCCTTGTTCTGCTTCTTCTTCGCTTTCCTGTTCATCTACACACTAGAAATCTGAGATAATGATTTTTGATCCAAGATTATGTAACATTTGAAGTTAAAAGGGGGACATTTTTGAGTCCAGAACCCAAAATTAAAAAAACAAACTACTTATGTCTAATGTATGCCTGCGTTATCTTTAGAAAATAAAAAAAGTCAAACAGCAATAAGCCCAGTAATTAGAGCAGCGACTGTGCCCTGCTATTCCGGGTCCCCCTCTAATTGTTCATTTCTGCGAGGGCTGTGTCGTGAATTGTTGCTCATATTTAGAGCAACAATTGGCATTGCTTGTCCTTTACAACCACAAAAATATAGTTTAATAACGTAAGTTAATGACTTAAAATACTTTGTCTTTCTAGATGACTTCGTTATGGTATTTAAAAGTAGCATTTCGGGTGAGTACGAAGGATGTGCAACCAATGAAGAAAAGAGGAACGCTTCCCTTTTATCCCCCTTTTGCTGCCGATTAGAAAGAAATCCAGTCCAGGTTTTGCCTTCGACTCTGCCTCTGAATTTCGGCTGTGCAATGTGTAGCACGTTTCTCTCCCTCCCCTCCTTTCTCCTTCCCTCTAGCCTCCCAGCCTCCCAGCGTCTGTCTCCAGGATTTCTCTCTTCCTATTTCAGGAGGACTCTCACAGGCTCCCTCAGCCTGTGCGAAGCTGAGGTTTCCCCTGGATCTCGTATATCCCCAACACATACCTCCACGCACACACGTCCCCGAGAACCCCGCGCTCACACCGACACACACTCGCGCGCGCACACCCTCGCGGTCGCCTGTCCATCTCCCTCCCGGGAGAGCCGGCGCGCGTCTCCACCTTCGCCGCACACTCCTGCTAGCCGAGCTCGCCGCGCGCTAGGATTCTTGCGGCTCGGAACTCGGATCGCAGCGTTCAACCCCTATGGTGGTTTTTTGAAACATTTCTTTTCCTTCTTTTCCTCGTTTTTATTGCACTGTTTTCGGTCTGGGGGACTAGTGGAGCGAGGCGGCTGCTTTCTCAGCCAGCCCCGGTTGGCTTTGCCATCCTCCATCAGGCTTATAAAAGTTTGCTGAGCGCAGTCCAGAGGGCTGCGCGGCTCGTCCCCTCGGCTGGCGGAAGGGGGTGACGCTGGGCAGCTGCGAGGAGCGCGCCGCCGGCTCTGGCGGGCTTTCGGCTGGAGGGGCAAGGTGAAGAGCGCACGGGTCCCGGGGTTCACCGAGCTGGATTTGCATGTTGCACCATGCCTTCTTGGATCGGGGCTGTGATTCTTCCCCTCTCCGGGCTGCTGCTGTCCCTCCCGGCCCGGGCGGAGGTGAAGGCTCGGAGCTGCGGCGAGGTCCGCCAGGCGTACGGTGCCAAGGGATTCAGCCTGGCGGACATCCCCTACCAGGAGATCGCAGGTAAGCGCGGGCGCGCGGCCCGGGCCGGCTGCAGCCCTCGGCGGCCGCCCGTCCCCCGGGCCGCCGGAAGCCCTCCGCCTTCCCCCTGTTGCTGAGTTGTGGTGTTCACTTTCTGCCGGGGGGCTCTCCGGGCCGCCGCGCCTCCGTGCCGGGCGGCGGATGCTCGGGGCGGCTTCTCCAGCTGAGGGGGGGAAGGTGTGCGTCTCCGGCTGCCTCATTGTGTGTGCACACGCGGGAGCGCCCTCCTTCCCTCCCTCCCTCCCGCGCCCGGCTCCCGCGCCCTCGCGCTCCTCTTCGTCGTTGGCTCTGGCCGAGCGGGCCGGGGAGCCCGGGACCCCCGGGGGCGGCCGCGGCGCGAGGGCGGCACGCCGAGTCGGGCGCCCACCCCGCGCCGCTCGCTCAGGCAAACTTGGAAGAACTGCGGCCGCAGTTTGCCCAGCGCCACCGTCAGAGTGGCGCCTTCTCCGCTCCCGCCCTCGCGCCGGCGGGGGCGGTGGAGAGACGCGGAGGGCTCCCCGGCCCCTAGCTCCTGCCCTCCGGGGAGGCAGAGCGCCCGGCGCCCGGGCCGGGGGCGGGCGGGCGAGCGGGGCTGGGGGTGGGGGACACCCCCCACCCCTTCCACCCCGGGACTCGGCCTCCGACGTCGGCGGCTCCGGGCGGGTCTGGGGAGTTCGCGGGCTGCCGGTTTCAGATTTGGGGCGGGCTTTGCCGTTCCGGCTCCTCAGGGCTCCCCCGATCGCGGTTGGTCACTCGCGGTCCTAGGCACAGCCCTGCCGCCCCGCGCGGCACCCCGTCCGGAGCGCGGCCTCGCCAGCCTGCTCCGGGGAGCTAACTTCAGCGGGTGGCTCGCTAGCGGATGCGTCCCGGAGGTCTCCTCGGACCCCGCGTCCCCCGGCCACGGGTGTTTCTCCTTCGAGAACCCCCAACCCCTGGGTCGGGCGCCGGCGTGTGGGGAGGGCTCGGTTTCCGACCACTTGCGCGGTCGCCTGGGTGCATGTTTTCCGGCTCTTAGCTCCAACCGAACCCGAGCATCTCGGGGGCTCTGTGAATGAAACGTGTTAGGGAGAGGTAATCCCCTGGCTGCGGGAGCGCGGAGCTGAGAGGGGCCAGGGGATGCTGCGAGGGCGCGGGCTGCTCAAACCCGGCAGCCGAAGTCCTCAGTGCCCCTCAGATGGTCGAGTCAGAACCCTGGATTTCCACCAGCCTCTCTGCGTTTTGCCCAGGAGCTGGTCTCTACTGTGCGTTTTGCAGTGATGGTAAAACACCACGGTTTCGATACGTAGTGGGATTGCCGTTTTATGGTTGATGCACAAACTCTACAAGTGAGGGTTTTTACTTATCCCGGAATGAGCACGTTTCTAGAAATGTAGCACTGGGGGAAAAAAAAAAAAACCAACAACACAACAGCTTATACATCACGCTAACAGCGCGGAGCATTATATACAGGGAGAGGTTTTCAATTCTGAGCCTTAGGCAGCCTCTGGTGAGTCGCAGGCGGAACCTGTGGTGAATTACAAGACCACTTTTCTCTCTGTCACTTCATCTCGCTTTTCCAGAGCTCCTTAATTTGTTAATCAATGCGTAGAGAGCGACTGCCCCCACAGATCCTTAAGTTTCTTAACTCTCCTTCCCCTTTGTCTACTGTTATTTCATTCTTTTTAATTAATTGATAAGGATCAGCTATGCCTTTTTTTCCCTCCCCCAATCTCAGGGAATTCAACTTTTTAAAGGTTTAGAATATGGATCACTTTTTTCTGGGAACTTTTTCTCCACTAATCTGGGTTTTTTCAAACTATGTCTTTTAAACACACATGTATTTCCCAACGTGATTTCAGAAAAGGTATCTCCAAGAAGAAAATAGTTAAGTATTTTTAAATTGCTTCTGTATTATTTAATGAATTGTGAGGCTTTCAGGAGACTACAGGTCTTTACCACGATGCAAATCTCCTTAATATCAAAGGGAAGGTTTTCTGTGTATATGATTTCTGTAGGCACCATTGACTTTTCTGAAACATTCCCAGTGGTTGAAATAAATCCTTTAGTAGATTTTTAGCTACAGAGATTTTTTCCCCCCCTTTTCTATCCCCACCTTGACAATTACAGGGCTTGTTAATTAGCTATGAATTTCTAAAATGTGTGCACTTTCTGTTAAATTCTCTTTCTAGGACTAAGGGGACTGTTGACTTTGCATAAAGCTTCCTGTCCTTTGGTACCCTTTGGTACTCAAGCTATAGGTCATTGGGGGGTCAGAGGCACATCTGATAGGAAAAACAAAAGAGATGAAAGGTACCTGTGTATTACGGATCAACATTTTTTCGAGGTAAATTTCACTCAGTCTACCTATTGCTGTTGGAAGAATCATCTGTGTCCTATTATTAAACGAACCCACTTTCGTTCTCCTCCCTAGTTCCTGATACTATTTACTTTTAATTATCTAGTATATGGCAGTTATCCTTCCCTTCAAGTCCTTATCCTTTGCCTTGTTTGGACTTTTAATGGGTTGCTTGAGAAACAGCATGTGCTGTTAGTCTGCCAGGGAACATGAATTTAAAGGAACTGCTGTTCAAATTTCAGGTTCATGAGAGCTGTTTCTAATTGAAAGATATTTGCAGGTAGCTTGCCTGGTAAAATAACTGAAAAGTAATGAGGACATTATGTCTCATCATGACATTATTAAAGTTTTACTCAGAACTCACAATTGTGAAATAGTGTTGCCCTTTTCTATTCTAGGATAAAAGGGAATTCTTCAAACTCAACAGATGAGGGGCTGTGATGGGTCATATATAAAGTTCGACTCTCAGAGAGTGGTTGGGAAAGAGGAGGCCTTCAAGGGGCAGCTTGTACCATTAATCTTCACTCAGCCCTGATTTTAAACCATCCCAGGCAGATCAGATAGACTATCTGTCCTTGTTTGAAAGACCTCCAAAGGAGTAGACTCTTGAGCCCCTCTCAGCAATCCATTCTGATATTTAGTAATTTTTGTGGTATCCGAACGTTTCCAGATATCTAGTCAAAAACCTTCAAAATGTGCTTATTTTCTCTTCTGTCTACTGGGAAGATATTGAGCCATGTATCATCGAGTTCTTTGTTAGGACTGTTATTCTGATCAAAGGTCAGCATGAAACATGCCGGTTTTTCTTCCAGCACCAGTAATGTTATCTTGTTTTCCAATCCAAGTCATACTGATGGCTCCAAACTTGTAAAGGAACTCACAGCTGAAAAGAGCATCTGCTTAAAAGGCTGGGCAATTCAGGGGATGTTGTTTTATGCTTATGGAACCTCTGTTTTATGCTTTGAGCCTTTTTGGAGTCATTAATTATAATATGCGTGTGTTGCTGACTAGTGATAATTTATTGGCTCATGTTAATGTTTTTCGTTTATCTAATGTAACTTTACTTAACATTCCCTTATGTAGGAATTACTGTGTCCAGCACCTACTGTGTACAACATTACCTACTTTGAAAACATTAAACATTGCCTGATTGACTTTTTCTAGTAACTTAGATACTATCATTATCCCCATTTTAAAGATGGAAAGACTGAGCAACAGATAATTAACTTGCCTGAGGATGACTCAGCTAGAAAGCCAGGAGCCTAGAACTCAAATGCAGGCACTCTGATCTCAGGCGCTGGAGTATATACACTTTATCTTGCCCACTGCCATGTTGTATTTGTTGAATGAATGCATGTAAAATCAATTCTATTCTCATCTAATACCTACATAGCCTGGTATTCTCAATCATCATATGCATTCACTCACAGTTCAAGCTGAGAATTTTTCTATTTACTTGCAACACCTACAATTTTTCAAACTCACTTTGAATTTGGGTTTTATGTTCTCTGGAATTGGCTATGCTTCCACCACTAAATTGTCTGTGTATTTGTGCATTTTGCTGATCATTGTA
Source organism: Bos indicus (assembly GCF_029378745.1). Classification (NCBI taxonomy): domain Eukaryota; kingdom Metazoa; phylum Chordata; class Mammalia; order Artiodactyla; family Bovidae; genus Bos; species Bos indicus. The sequence goes on from NC_091771.1 coordinate 67,463,353, forward strand.
TAGATGTGGTTTTATAAAAGATAGAAAGTAAAAACATGTGTCGGGTGTTTTTTTCAATATACTGGGCCTACTTTCTGAATAATGGGTTAGTCCAAAAAAACTTACTATAGGAAATTATCATGAGGGTAGAAGGAGGAGGGAAGCTTATCTCCAAAAATTAGTGGGGGGGATATAACTAACACTGTTCTCAATAATTTACTCTGCCAACTTTTTCCTATGAGTCAGGCTATACCTAGATATTAAGAAAGCATGAAAATTCTCTCCTGTCTCTTTGATATCAGCTTATCTCAAAAATGTGAAAATCTCAAAAATCTAAAGTAAAAAAAAAAAATTCTCTAATATTCCAGGGACTTTGATTGTTTTAGTCCTTCTTTATCATTTTCAAATTTCAGAATCTTACCTGGCCTGGGTCCAGCAGTTCCTTCCTTTTTTTGGTGGGCTTCCCAGGGAATAAGCCTGCCCTTCCTCTGCTCACCAGCAAACCAACTTCTTTAATACATTTGCTGTTAACCCAACTCTTTTTTCAATTTACATGTAGATATCACATTAACGTAAATGAAAAAACAGTGTTTGGTAAGTCTTACTCTTTAAATCTCCTAGTTAGGGATAAATAATTTAATTTCCATTTAACCGCCTTCTTCAAAGAGTTCTGATTTCCTAGCGCCCTGTTTCGTTAGATGATGTCTTTAAGATCCTTTCGAAGAACAGTGTGAAGTATAAATGAATTAGTGGAACTTCAAATGGTTTTTTTATGATTTGTCAAGTCACTAGATTACTGAAAGATTCACATTAATTCCAGGTATCAAAGCAATCTAAAGTCTGGGCTATTAGGAGTACCACTTGTTAGACTTTTGATTTGGGAATTAATTTTAGAATGATCCTTGCAAACAGAGTTATCTTAGCTGATTTAATTAGAAGATGATATGTCATCACTGAGAATAAGAGTTCATTTGAGTTGACTGATACACTTTTTTACATAAAACTCACATCTTTTAACTGTGCCACGTCGTAATAGCTTGTGAGCAGAAATGTAGGCCACTATCAAAAGTGGTTTAAAATGTACAGTGAGATGTTCTTTAGAATATTGTAGTATAAGCATTGCATTATAACTTATGTGAGAGGGTGACTACTGTTCTTTTGCAGTTATGGGTATTATGAACACTTAACAGAATATAAAATTATTGAGTCTTTTTAAACCAAAGTGACATACCATTCAGTCACAAGATTTTTATAGAAATATGAGTTTAGGATAAAAACTGCAGTAAAGAAATTATTGATAAAATAATTCATTAGCTTAATCTTAATATATTCAGACTCACAAAAGTAAAATCATAAATAAGACTGTTTTTTTCCTCCTTAATTCATATCTCTCTGAAGGCTTCTAGTAAGGCCAGCAAGGTGACTTGGAGTTGTCTTGCCTGTATAAACAGGAAAAATTATTATTTCAAACTGGTGCTTATATCATTTTGCAGACCAAATTCTGCTCTCTCAAATTCTTTAGCTGGTGCATAATGAGACTTTAAATAGTTTCATAGTCTTCTCCAGTATTCAGTTTTTAGTGACTTACATGAGAGCGTATGATAGTGTAGTTGACTCCTTGGGATGGTGTGTTTGTAAATAAAGGATTTCATAGTACTAATTCTTTGGTGAAGGTTTAAAAACTCTAATACTCCTGGATGGACATATTTAAGAGTTTTGAAAACCCAGGATGAAAAATATTTTTAGACAAATGCACAGTTAGTAACAAGGAAAAGTAGAAATTCGACTCCACATTTACACATTATCCAGGCTATTGATTACTATTACAACCTATTCTTCATCTCTTTTAGGCATTTGTTTTTTATTTCTCTAATAAATAGTTCTTGTTTGCCTACTATGTGTAAGTCACTGTGTGGTGCTGGCTGTAGGGCCCCAGGGAGTTTTAATCCCAGCAGGGAAGCAGAAATTCAGGGCACCTTTAGCAGTGAATGGGCGAGATGAGTACACAGCGCTGGGGTACCTGACTCTGGGAAAGCATTTAATAGGACCGTGTCCTCTGATCACAGGGTTATGGAAATGCCTCCTTGAGGAAGAGTAATGGGCTCTGAAGCCTGAATACAGAGTCAGAGGGGGCAGAGGGAACACACATTTCCTGTGTGGTAAGAAGGCCCCGAACCTGGGGAAACAGCCGTTGAAGGGGCAAAGGGTATGAGAGCCTTGGGAGAAGAGCCTGAAGAAGTCAAAGTGTTAGTTGCTCAGTCGTGTCCGACTCTTGGCGACCTTGTGGCTCTGGCCCACCAGTCTCCTCTGTCCATGGAATTCTCCAGGCGAGAATACTCTACAGTGGGTTGCTATGCCCTACTCTGGGGGATCTTCCCAACCCAGGGATTGAACCTGCATCTCCTGCATTGGCTGGTGTATTCTTGACCATCTGAGCCACCAGGGAAGCCCAGGACTGGGTTGGTGACTTGTGATCCAAGATGGCCCAAGCACATTGACCAAACATTTACTTTTTTTGGCACAGACATGGACCCTTAGTGCTAAAACCTGTGGGCTAAAGTCAACTGTTTATAGCTCAAAGAAGCAGATTTTAAACTATATGCTGCTGCTGCTAAGTCACTTTAGTCATGTCTGAATCTATGTGACCCCATAGATGGTAGCCCACCAGGCTCCCCCGTTCCTGGGATTCTCCTGGAAAGAACACTGGAGTGTGTTGCCATTTCCTTCTCCAATGCATGAAAGTGAAAAGTGAAAGTGAAGTCGCTCAGTCTTGTCTGACCCTCAGCGACCCCATGGACTGCAGCCTTCCAGGCTCCTCCGTCCATGGGATTTTCCAGGCAAGAACACTAGAGTGGGGTGCTGTTGCCTTCTCTGTTTAAACTATATAGAACCTCCCTATTTTGTGTACCCTGGGCCTATAAAAGACTCTAAGCAGCTGCGCCCTCAACACCCTATGGCTGAGCACCATTGCCCAGAGACCTCATCCCCTTTGTCTGGCAGGATATTTCAGTGCTTCCTCTTCCTTGCAGGGTACTCTCTGATACCTGTGGAAGTGCTCAGCTCTGAGGGACTTCTCCTTATTGCAACCTGTCCAAGTGCCTCCCAAATAAAGCTTGTTCTGTCAGCTGCCCTCTCTTGGCCCTGTCTCTTTCCTTGACCAGCATTGTAATCTGTTCAACTCACTACTGTGAATAAGGCCTTTAACCCAGAGCAGTGAGAAGCTGTTGAAGTGTTTTAATTAGGATGGGACATGGTTTTGAGTGTTAGTGTGGTTGCTTTGTAGAGAACTGATTGGACGAGAGCCAAAGGCAGATACAGGAAGAGGAGAGATGTCAGCGTGAACCAGAGTGGTGACTGTGGGAGAGGCAGGAAGTGGAAGGGTTCGAGAAGTATTTAGGAGGTAAAATTGATACCACCCAAACCATCGATCAGTCCACAGTTATTTATTGAGCATCTACTATGTGTCTGACAGTGAATGTGTGTGTGTGAGATAGAGGTTGAAAGAGAGAATTATGTGTCCCAGAAATGTTTATCAAATTAACAAGTCAATATAAATACTTTGACACAGTTCATGTGTACCTTTTAATGGCAACAGAATATCATAAAACCAGAAGAGGACTGTTAGGAGTTTTAGGGTCACTGAGAGGAAAAGATTTCCTAAATAGAGGCACTTTATTAACTCTCAGAAAGTATCAAAATATATGTCATCAGCTGTGTTCATTTTGAAATTCGAGTAAAAAATGTATGTTTTTTATACAGTGTAAAATGTAAAAATGTATGTTTTAAAAATTTTCACCAAGATGAAAAATGGGTTTCCCTGGTGGCTCAAGGGTAAAGAATCTGCCTGCAATGCAGGAGACCCGGGTTCCATCCCTGGGTCAGGAAGATCCCCTGGAGGAGGGCACGGCAACCCACTCTAGTACTCTTGCCTAGAGAATCCCCATGGATAGAGGAGCCTGGAAGGCTGCAGTCCATAGGGTTGCACAGAGTCAGACACAACTGAAGCGACAAAGCAGCAGCAGCAAGAGGAAGAATATATTAAATTGTTACAGGGGACATAGGTACACCTATGGCTGATTCATGTTGATGTTGACAGAGAACAACAAAATTCTGTAAAGCAATTATCGTTCAATTAAAAAATAAATACATTTATTAAAAAAAATGGTTACTTCATTGCCTAAGATTAAACGGTCTATGGCTTAAGTGCCAAATTACGTGACTGACTGTAATAATAAGAATCATATCAGAAAGAGATTTCTTTGACCTTGCTGAAGGGAGGAGGTAAAATTTTATTGGGAGTGTTTTAGTCAGGGTTCTCCAGAGGAACAGAACCAAGAATGTATATCTCATATGTAAATATATGGGAGATTTATTAGATAGATAGATAATTAGGGATATAGAAGAGGAGATTTATTATAGGAGTAGGCTCATGTAGTTACATAGGCTAAGCCCCACAGTATACTGTCTGCAAACTGACTACCCATGAAAGCAGGTGGGATAGTTCAGTCTGAATCAAAAGTTCCAAGGACCTGGAGCTCTGTTGTCCATGGGCAGGAATATGTGGGCATCCTAGCTCAAGAAGAGAGAGAGGATTTACCATTCCTCTGCCATTTTGTTCCATTTAGGAGATCAAGCGATTGGCTGATGCCTGCCCACATTGGTCACTCAGTCTGCTGAATCAAGTGCTATTCTCTTCCAGAAACACCCTCACAGACACACCCAGAAATGATGTTTTGCTACTTATCTGGGTCTTCCTTAGGCTGGTTTAGTTGACGTGTAGAATTTACCATCAGAGGAACCTTGAAGAATGGGTCACCTTTGACAGAGGGCCCTGAAAGAAGCCATTAGGGTTGGGGTTAAGCAGGCGAGCAAAATACAGCTTGTGGGAGAGAGTCAGCAGGGTTGATTAAGAGCTTGTTAGAAGTAATGTTGAACAGATAGGGTGGGCTTGGAGTTTTGGGCATCCTTGGCTTTGTACAGCAGAAAGTAGATTATCATCTGAGAGTCATGGCAATGAAGGCATATGAGGAGAGTATTGTTTTAGGTCGGGCAAGAAGTATAAACAGGATGGAATAGAGGGGGTCATGAAAAGTTCGGAGATGGAAGGAGGACAGCCAGGGAGCGATTTTCGGTACCAACACATGAGCAGCTGAGGGCACAGATGAAGATAAGAGGCAGACAAAAGGGTGAATGATGTCATCAAAGAAGAGGTAAAATTAAAAAAAAAAAAAAAAGCTTTAAAAACTGCTCTGCTACTTAGAAGTTCCACTAAAAAGGTTTAAAGAGGACAAGCCATTGAAACTCTAGCCTGAAATAATCTGTGTCCCTTAAGATACTTTTGGTTTCAGGTCACAGAAAATCCTGACTCAACTGGTTCACGCAACCAAGGAGAGCCATTCTTTTACATGCAAAGAAGTCTCACCATGGAGCAGTTCTAGGGTGGAAGGTGGCAAATGAACAGTATGACCCACTCGCAGGTTCTCCCCATCTTTTGACCCTTCCATCCTCATCCTCATCATCCACATCAGCTACATGATGAAAACAAGATGGCCACTGGAGTACCAAGAAGCAAAGCCTCGGGACAGTGCGCTGAGGCACACAGTGGGACCATTCCTTCCCACGCGCATCTCCACATTGATGAGGCAGCCTGCCCCCGGAAGTCCCCAGTGTATTTACCCACCCTTCTCATTCCAGAATTACTTCCTGTGCCCATGCTTGAAGAGAAAGGGACTGTGGCTGTTGATCTGAACTTGTTTAGTTGCTCAGTCATGTCCAACCCTTTGTGACGCCATGGACTATAGCCTGCCAGGCTCCTCTGTTCATGGGATTCTCCAGGCAAGAATACTGGAGTGGTAGGCCATTTCCTTCTCCAGGGGATCTTCCCAACTCAGGGACCAAACCCAAGTCTTCTGCATTGGCAGGCAGATTCTTTACCACTAGCACCACCTGGGAAGCCCAAATAAATAAATAAAACTAAACTTGAGCCACTGATTATTTTGTATTAATAGTGCAAAAGGAGTGATAGATATTACATGGCTCTTAATGTGATGAAATTGGTAGTGTAAAACACCATTTGTAAAATGGTCTTGTCAAAAGATTGAACATGTACACCTCAATGTTCATAGCAGCACTGTTTACAATAGCTAAGACATGGAATCAACCTAAACGCCCATCAACGGAATGGAGAAAGAAGGTCTATATAATGGAATATTACTCTTTATACCTGCTTGGAAGAGAAAGGAAAAGGACTGTGGCTGTTGGTCTGAGCTAGTCACGGTTATACTGTAAGAGGGGCTGATAGCCTTTTGCATTTTCATGGCCACTAAATTGGTTACTTAATCTTTATAATCTTAATAAGAATCTCAAGGAGTTGAGGGGTAATGGAGAAACTGAGAGGGATGACTCAGACTACCTGAATTAATTATTTGGCATTCTTGCTTTAGACCTATTTCTCAACACTGGCCAGTGGCGAACTGATGCATGTAAAACGATTGACTCTCTAGAGGGTAGTGTATAGGGAGACCTGATTTGTAGCATTTGCCAATTTTTGTGGTCTAAATGTTCCCACCATGGCCAATTTCGAGCCACTAACAGATTAGCAACCAGCTCACAAAATTCCAGAAAATTTAACAACTGGCTCTTTTCAGTTGGAAAGAACCAGGGCTTATCCTGGAATCATATGAGATATTAAAAAAAAACAAAAAACAAAACCCTACACTTGGGCTTCATCTTCAGATATTCTGATTTAAGGGGTCTGGGAAGGATATTCTCCCTCCCTCCCTCTATCTCCTCCTTTTTAAAATTTCCCAAGGAATTCTGATGTACATGTCGGGAGGAGAGCCAGTGATCTGGAGCCAGTGCTTCATACGCATTATCAAGTACCAGAATCACTGGAGGGCTTGCTAAGCTCAAATGCCTGGGCCCTACCCCCCAAGTTTCTGAGTCAGTAGTTCTGGAACAGGGCCTGGAATTTACATCTTTAGCAAGTTCCCGGGTGATGTTGATACTGTCTGTCCAGGCACCATCTTTTGAGGAGTGTCTGGGAGCCATACTCTGAGTGCATTCAGTGTGGTTTTAAACACACTTTATTTTCTGTTTGGTCAGGGTAGCCAGTTCAATTTGGGCAATACTTTTGCGTTGTTTTTTGCCTTGATCTTGGGTAAGAACCTCCACCCAGAAAGCGTCTCTGCTCCGAATTGCACACACACCCTATTTCCTCTGCCTTCTTCCAGATGTCTATATTGGCCACTAGGGGGACCAAGGGAAAGCGAGTGACTGGATTAGTTCAAACCTTCATTACCTGTGCCTGGAGCAGACCGGGTTTCACCCAGCTGACTGAGGCGTTTCTGCATGAGTAAAAAGAAAAGCACAACATTGCTTGAAAGGGAAACTGGGAAGGACAATTTAAGTTTCTTTCGCAGTAGCATCCCTATTATTTTTAGCTAATGTGGTCAGCTTTCTGTGATAAGTAGGACACATTTTGGGGTCCTTTTTAGAAGATATCTCTGGTCAAGAGTGATTCCAGCCCCATCTCTCCATCTTTGAGCTGCTTTTCCTGTGCAGATTTAGCCATTTGTTCCTGACTTCCAGATACAAGGAAACTACATTAGAGCTGGTCACTCTTCATTTTATATGCATTTAATTAAAGGCGTAGCATAATGCATTCTGGGCATGCACACCTGTGTCCTGTAGGCTTTATCGGCTAGTGTGTTTGCTTCTTATTACGTCTCGGATTTCCTGAGAAATTGACTTTCTCTTTTTGTGTCCCCGGTAGAGCTGAGATTAGCAGAGGCCAGTGCTCCTCTGCTGAATTTCAGGGAGCTAGGGGTGTTTCCATTCAAGGTTGCAGTGAAGTGGAGGCCACTCTGTAAAAAAAGCACTTTGAGGTCTTCCAAAAAAGAGATGAGTAACTATCAATTATTATTTTCTTAATGGGTCAGAATAGCACAGAGTCAATAGCACTTTTGCAATGAACTTGAAAAAAAGCCACCATGCTTTTGGCTAGTATAGATGTTTGTAAGTGATGGGCCTTAATTTTTTGGGGGGGAAAGTAAGAAAATATTGTCCTTTAGCTGTTTGCTTATCCTATGTTATTCCAAATCCTAACTGGGAGTTTTTAAAACTTAGAAATGATAACATTTAAAATCACTTGATTTTTTCTCTTTTTTTGTAGCAGAAGTTTTAACAAATGATTTTGAGGAGTTTAAGTGATCTTTGACATAATGGGAGCTCTATTTAGAAAATAATTTTTAATTCTGAAGTATTAATAGCAGTTAATATTCCTGAAATGTAGGGATTCTGAGCATTCCTACTTGATCTGTTCCAGCCTCTCCTGTTTGTACTGAATTTAGGGAACATAGTTGACTGTTACTTTTACATTATCAAGTGTTAATGTGTGAAAGGCTTTTATTGTGCTTTTACTACTCATTTGATTATGTGGTTATCTTATACAATATTTTTTCACAGACTTGGGGGTATTCAGACACCAGGAGGTTAAGTACTATGTTAAAACCTTAGGCCAATCTTTTTATATGACTGCCATAAAGAATATATTCATTTTGCTTACATTACCACATGGCTCTCATAAAAGGTCAATTTCAATTGAATATAATAGGTTGCAAATGGCAACTTGTATGTCATCAATAACAAAATTAATACATATAATCTCTTTTCACTTACCACCTTCTGTTTTTTAGAAAAAATAACTTGAGGATTTCTTAAAATCAGAGATCTTCATGATATGTTTTGTATAATAGACATATCAAAATTGTATAAACATGTTTTTCTATTTTAATCAAGAAATTACATGTAATCACATTTAAATTCCAGTTAAAATAATACATTAGGTGCAACAGATATTCACAGCAAAAAACCATGAAATTATGCTTTTTCATTTTGTCATATTAATTTAACAAATTATCTTTGAGTCAGTTTCTCAGCCTGGGTTATTACTGTAAAGATAAATTCAATATTGTGAGAAGGTATATGCCTAAACATAAGCTAATTGCTATGATTTAAGAATGGCAATTTATTTTTACCCAGCGTATGCTTAGTAAATTATACAAAGGTTTGCAGTTTAACAGAGGGTTGACTATATGTAAAAATATAGGTTATCATGGTCTTAATTCTATGTGGTAACCAAGGTTGCATATTGTAACTGGAATTAACAATTTCCGATAACTGAAAAAACTGTCATGCATTTTAAAGTGAGTTTTAACCTTTCTAACCATGAGTTTATCAGGTACAACTCTTGACAAAACCATTGTGATTCCTCTGAAATATTTATTTTCAAAAATATCATGTGTACTTGAAAAAAAAAAGTTATAAAAATGCCTTCTATGTTGAAAGCCTTTGAAACAGTATTCTTCAGAAAAAAATGAGCCTTTTTCCAAATTACTATCATCAGGAAAAACAGAAAGATGGAATACAAATAGGCCAGAGTAGGCTTTTCCCAGGTCAACACTCCCTGAAGCGATCTTCATTCTGGGCCACACGCAATTCGGATTTTAACCCAGTGAAGCATCAGAGAGGACTGGTGTCCTAAGAGAGAAGCCTGGAGGTTTCTGAAGTCCCAGACTGCCCAGCCCCTCCTTCTGGAAGGTGCCAGGGACGCCCAGAAGGAGGCTCTGCTGTAGCGCCAGCCCGCAGGTGTGCCACCTTCGGCCACGTTTCAGCCTGGTTCCTGTGGAATTGATTTTCACGGCTCATGACAGAAGCTGTTTTCAGCCCTTGAAAAGGAAGTGGCTGGGCTGATCCTCACACAAACAGCAAATTGCTCCCTGGCTTTCAGAGCCTTCGAGGTCTGTTACCTTAAGGTCCTAATGGCCTTTTAACAGTGTTTCCAGCTGAGCAGCAGATGTAAAGGATACTGAACATTGAAAGCACTCTTCTTTTTTTCTCCTCTCCCCCAAAAGAATCTTTTTTTTTTTTACATTGTACAAATACCGTATCCTAGGACCTATTCAGCAGCATGTTAGATTTTTAAAAACTGAACCAGATCTCAGATAAATATATTGCTGGTGCCATACATCTGCCACCTTGGTGGGCCTCGTGTCTCATGAGACTGCCCCCTGGGAGCCGAGATTATGTCAGTGTTAGCAGTGGCTCCGTTTGGTAATATCTCAGTGTTCTTGCCTGGAGAATCCCAGGGACGGGGGAGCCTGGTGGGCTGCCGTCTCTGGGGTCACACAGAGTCGGACGCGACTGAAGCGACTTAGCAGCAGCAGCAGCAGCAGGGGCAAAAATAATTAATGGGGCCCCAGAAAGCCTTGAAAACCCCTTATACTTTCAGTTCATTCCTTTTGATCCTAAAAATGACAGTATATTTCTGGAGGCCATATATTTAATTTTTAGAATTATATCCAGTCTGCCCTTGTTTTCATTTTGTCTTCCTGTGACGGGGGGGAGGTGTGAAGGGTTTCCGCAAGGGGCAGCTATGTGCTCCGTGCAGAATGAACTTAAAGACTTTTACGCTAAGGTTTGAGCTAAGGGTGGTATTTCAGTCTTGTGGGTTTTGGGGAAAAACATTAAACATCACTGAAAAATACTTCACAAAATTGGACATTTTCCATTAAAAAAATGTTAGAGAAATGGGATGTTTTTTGATTTCTCTTTGGTCCAAGCAGTGGTCACTGGAAAGAGAAAAGAGAAGACAAGAGAAACCAGACTAGAGAAAACCAGCTAGGCTGCTAAGTCATCATTCCCCTTTCCAGGGACTCACCTGTTTTATAAGCTTTTGGAGGACCTGTAGGAAGAATGTGAGTTGCCACCAGATGCTTTTGAACTGTGGTGTTGGAGAAGACTCTTGAGAGTCCCTTGGACTGCAAGGAGATCCAACCAGTCCATTCTGAAGGAGATCAGCCCTGGGATTTCTTTGGAAGGAATGATGCTGAAGCTGAAACTCCAGTACTTTGGCCACCTCATGCGAAGAGTTGACTCATTGGAAAAGACTCTGATGCTGGGAGGGATTGGGGGCAGGAGGAGAAGGGGATGACAGAGGATGAGATGGCTGGATGGCCTCACTGACTCGATGGACGTGAGTCTGAGTGAACTCTGGGAGTTGGTGATGGACAGGGAGGCCTGGCGTGCTGCGATTTGTGGGGTTGCAAAGGGTCGGACATGACTGAGCGACTGAACTGAATTGATAGTTGAAAATATGGACACATTGCCACTCTGACTTGAAAAGGCAGGAGATTTCTTTCCTCTGTCCTCCTGTTCCTTTCTGCCTCCTCCTCCTTCGTTGCTTCACTCACATGACCCGCCTGGTTTTCCTCAGTATCTCCCATGTGCTGGACAACATGATGCGTGAAAAATTATAGAGTGGTTGAGTTTATAAAGTTCAGTGTGATCAGTTTAGCTCTTCTGAGCAACAGTAAATCACGTGAGAAACTTGTTCTGTTTTGGTGCTTAAGCAGAGTCTGTCTTTGACTTCTTGCTCTATTTCTTGGACCTTTTTCTAAACCTCTCTGTGCCTTGGTTTTGTCATCAGTGAACAGGGATATACTTAATAGTTCCTCGGTCTCAGTGTTATGATTCTACTACATGCATGAACAGGTAAGCTCTTAGCATAATGCCTGGCACTTAATAAAGGGTATGTACATGTGTGTCAAACAGTGAACAACAGAAAAGCCAATCAGTCTTCCATGGGCCTGGGGAGTGACAAGGGAGTGATTCTTCCCCAGGAAAGGAGAGGGAAGGGAGAGTTTCCTTGGGCTCTGCCCATCTCCGGGCCCTGCTGGCCTGCACAGCTGATGTCTGGGGTTGGTGTGTTCAGTGATCTGATCTTATACAACTTGGGAAGGACCTGGTAGCCTTCTTTTCTGAAGTCTTCACCCTGACATTGGCCATTCTGGCCCCAGAGGCCTCCTAAATCCCTGACCTGTCCTTCACCTGGCCTTTGGCCCTCCTGTAGGCTTGATTACCTCCTGGTTTACCACTCAGCTGCTTTCTGGGCCTCCGGGAGGACTGTGAGAACTTCTGGGCCAGGCCTGTGTCCCCCAGGTTTGGGGCAGGGGTGCAGCCCTTCCTCTGAGGGCCCTGTGGCTCCACATTTACTCTAAGGTCAGCTTTAGGTGGCCCGCTGGGCAATCTCTTCCTGGGGTCCTAGGCAGAACTTGAGCCAGAAATCTCTCTTTTCTTTGGCTCTCCTCTAGATGCAAAGCTCAGAGAGGAGAAACTGGGAGATGTGGGGAGCCATTCTTATTGCTGTTTAGTTGCTAAATTATGACTGACTTCTGTGACCCTATGGATTGTAGCCCACCCGGCTTTTCTGTCCACGGGATTCCCAAGGCAAGAATACTGGAGTGTGTTGCCATTTTCTCCTTCCGGTGATCTTCCTGACCCAGGGATCCAACCTGTGTCTCCTGCATTGGTGGGTGGATTCTTTACTTCTGAGCCACCTGGGAAGCCTGTGGGGAGCCATTAAATCTTTCCATCTCCTTTCTTCCCATGACCTCTGGACCAGTGGGTTTGCTACCCTTTCTCTTCTGGCTGGACCTCAAGCTCTTTGGGTTTGGAGATGTATGTCTGCTAGAGAGGTCAGGTAATAGATTCCTATACACTCTCAGGTGGAAGCTTGTAAGAAAACAATGGATTAAGGGGCAAACTGAATTGAATTAAGTACTTTCAGAATGGCATCCCCATTACATAAGCAAGATGAACAATTTCCAAAGAATGCCTCAAACACCAACTGAAATGGAAATAATAGGAATTCCTTGTTTATACTGGAATCTTTGGACCTCCTAGGGAATGGTACCATATGGGAAAAAAGGACTTAATTCCTTGTTTTGTGTTTGCTAATTGATTATTTTAAACTTTTCTTACCTCTTTGAACCCCAGTATCCTTATCTGTAAAAAAGGGTAATAATATAGTGTGGCTCATAATACTTTTTTGTGAGGATTAAATGGCATAATGCACGTGAGCAGCCTGAGAGAGAGAAGTCGTCAGTAAATGTTAGTTCTTTTTTATCCCAGTTCCCTCCTGACACACGTATCGTGATGAGGAATCTATTTCTTATTCAGGAGAGAGAAAGCCTAGTAGGCTGTAATCCCCATTCGGAGACTTAGTTACTTTTAATTTCCTTTTATGATAAGCTTCTAAGAGAGAAGCTTTAATAGCACGTTAAAAGGTGATCCTGAAGTACTGTTAAATGTCAAATAGGAAATCTTTCAAAAACATTTATTTCTCCTTTCTGGTCTTCTACTCAGAAATGGCTCTGAAACTTCTCTTTCAGGCCATTCTCACTGGTTTCTGTTGCGCATGCCACCAGCAGAAGGATATATAGCTGGTACATTGCCTTGATTATTTTAATTTGCTTAAACCAGTGGTTCTCAAAATCACCCAGGAGATGTGTTCAAATGCAGGCTGCTGGGTTCCATGCTGGGAGTTTCCCATGTATTAGTTAGCTCTGAGATGGGGCCAGTGCCCAAGTAATACCGATGGTTCCTGGATCACACTTTGTGATCTCCTGACTTAAAACTATCAGAGGTCAGTTTTGGTTCTCCAATGGCTTGAGGATAAATTTCAGCCCCATCTGTTTGACATTCAGAATCTCAAGCTATCCTTCTAGGGTACTTCTAAGCATCCTTCTAGAAATTTCTGTCTAATAAAAAGTTTCACTAAATTTCATTTTCTTTCTGTGTCTTATTACATTTGCTAACACCTCATAACAAGGCTTATTCATACTGTTGAAAAAAAAAATAGCTGGCTTAAAACTCAACATTTGAAAAGCTAAGATCAGGGCATCTGGTCCCATCACTTCATGGCAAATAGATGGGGAAAAAGTGGAAACAGTGACAGATTTTATTTTCTTGGGCTCCAAAATTACTGCAGACGGTAACTTCAGGCATGAAATGAAAAGGTGCTTTCTCCTTAGATGTAAATCTATGTCAGATCTAGACAGTGTATTAAAAAGCAGAGACATAACTTCGCTAACAAAAGTCTGTATAGTCAAAGCTGTGGTTTTTCCAGTAGTCATGTACCATTGTGAAAGTTGGACCATAAAGAAGGCTGCTGCTAAGCTGCTAAGTCGCTTCAGTCCTGTCCGACTCTGTGTGACCCCATAGACGGCAGCCTACCAGGCTCCCCTGTCCCTGGGATTCTCCAGGCAAGAACACTGGAGTGGGTTGCCATTTCCTGCTCCAATGCATGAAAGCGAAAAGTGAAAATGAAGTAGCTCAGTCCTGTCTGACTCTTGGTGACCCCATGGACTGCAGCCTACCAGGCTCCTCTGCCCATGGAATTTTCCAGGCAAGAGTACTGGAGTGGGGTGCCATTGCCTTCTCCCAAAGAAGGCTGAGTGCTGAAGAATTGATGCTTTTGAACTGTGGTGCTGGAGAAGACTCTTGAAAGTCCCTTGGACTGCAAGGAGATCAAACCAGTCTACTCTAAAAGGAAGTCAACCCTGAATATTCATTGAAAAGAGTGATGCTGAAGCTCCAATACTTTGGCCTCCTGATGTGAAGAGCCTGATGCTGGGAAAGGTTGAAGGCAGGAGGAGAAGGGGATGACAGAAGATGAGACAGTTGGATGGCATCACCGACTCAATGGCCGTGAGTTTGAGGAAACTCTGGGAGATGGTGAAGGACAGGAAATCCTGGCATGCTGCAGTCCATGGGGTCACAAAGAGTTGGACATGACTTAGCCACTGAACAACAATAATAATACAAGTCTCCTTCTGTTTTCTCCACCAGGGAAAATCCTCTTGAGGTCTAATTCTCTGTTGTGAATTTGTTGTAAGCCACCTGATCCCCAGCTTTTCCTTCTTTGATACGTTTGTGGAACATTCGTGTGTTCATTTGGTAATTATTCAAATTTTGCCTTCTGCCTCTTCTCTCGTGCCATTTAAAATGAGCCTCTTACAGACTTGTGGACAGAGGGGGAAGGAGAGGGTGGGGTGAATTGAGAGGCATGGAAACATATATATTACCATATGTAAAATAGATAGCCAGTGGGAATTTGCTGTATGGGAGTGCTCTGTGACGAACTAGAGGGGTTAGATGGGGTGGGAGGAGGGAGATGGGGGGGAGGTTCAAGTGGGAGGGGACATAGGTTTACCTATGGCTGATTCATGTTGAGGTATGGCAGAAACCAATACAACATTGTAAGGCAATTATCCTTCAATTTAAAATACATAAATTAATAAAATGTCTCTTAATTTGTGTTTCCCAAATTTAGCCATAAGGGGCCTCTAGGGGCTTCCTAGGTGGTGCAGTGGTAAAGAAATCTGCCTGCCAAAGGAGGAGACACAAAAGACTCAAGTTCGATCCCCTGGAGGAGGAGATGGCAACCCACTCTAGCATTCTTGCCTGGAAAACTCCATGGACAGAGATTTCCCTGGTGGTCTAGTGGCTAGGACTCTGAGCTCCCAGTGCAGGGGACCCAGGTTCATTTCCTTCTCAGGGAACTAAATCCCGCATGCTGCAACTAAGACCCAACACAGCCAAATAAATTAAAAAAAAAAAAAAATTCCATGGACAGAGGAGCCTGGTGGACTATAGTCCATGGGGTCACAAAGAGTTAGACACAACTGAGTGACTGAGCACAGTCCCTGGAACATAGTATTTGAGCCTTGTAGGAAGTCAATAGATAATTGACTATCACCAATTGTAATTATAAAGAGATTTTTTTTTTTTTGCCTTCCAGACAACTTTTAGTAAGATCAAATTTAAATGGTGTAATATAAAGACACATTCATGTTTTCTTTGAAAGACTGTGGCTGATAAGTTCTGTTAGCTTAGCCAGTGGAAATCAATTTGTAAAAGTATAGACCACCAGAGTTTATTGTGTAGAACATACATTTTGTGGCTTTCATTCTATTTTAGAGCATAATATTTCTTCCAATGAAGCACCTGCTATATATATGTCTATCAGATGTTTTTTTTTCCTCCAAAACGTGGCGTATTTTATCATCACTGACAGCAATTTTCAAATACCTGAAAAGATTAGAAGAGTTAAATACAAAGAGTACCTTAAGTGGAAGTGGTGTTTCCTGGGAGATAAAGAAATTGATAGAGAGGAAAGTTAGTTTAAAAAGTCAGCCCTCAGGATAGAGCCATCAGATTGTCTCACCTTTGAAATGATCTGTTTACGATGGAAGCTTTGATTAAGAAACTGTGTGGCTGGAATGTTCATAGAAATCCCTCGTAATTTTGTGAATTCAATTTTATTTATTATTTTTTGCATTAATTCTTTTTTTTTTTTTATTGAAATGAATCCGCCACAGGTATACATGTGTTCAGACCAGCACAAATTTATCTTTGGCTAGCTGGTTAAGGAAAAGTATCAACAGCTGCCCTCCCCTTGAGTACACACAGAATACTGAAAATAGACATATAGATGATTAATGTCAACATTATGGAGAGATGGCGTGAGAAAGTCATGGGGACCCTAAGTGAAGCAGCTGAACATGGGAGGGCAGGTATAGGTAAGCTGTTAGAGGCGGAGGGGAAGAAAGCATGGGCTCTGAAGCAGGGATTCGGAAATGCATTTTTTCTCCACTGCTACAATCTATATCTTATACAATGTCCTTCCATATAAATGGACGAACATTTATATGTTAATATAGTTAACATAGTAAATGTGTGTGTGCGCTCAGTTGTGTCCAACCCTCTGTGACCCCAAGGACCGTAGTCCACCAGACTCTTCTGTCCGTGGGATTTCCCAAGCAAGAATACTGGAGTGGGTTGCCATTTCCTCCTCCAGAGGATCTTCCCAACTCAAGGATGGAACCTGCATCTCCTGTGTCTCCTTCATTGAAAGGTGGATTTTTTTTTTTTTTTTTTACCATTGAGCCAACGGGAAATAGGGAAGGTTGAATTCCTCAGTTAAATAAATCATGCCCTGTGAACTCCTTAAGAAATGGGCAAGAAGGCAATGGCACCCCACTCCAGTACTCTTGCCTGGAAAATCCCATGGATGGAGGAGCCTGGTAGGCTGCAGTCCATGGGGTCGCCAAGAGTCGGACACGACTGAGCGACTTCACTTTCATGCATTGGAGCAGGAAATGGCAACCCACTCCAGTGTTCTTGCCTGGAGAATCCCAGGGACGGGGGAGCCTGGTGGGCTGCCATCTATGGGGTCGCACAGAGTCGGACACGACTGAAGCAGTGCAGCAGCAGCAGCAACACTGAATATTTTTTTTTAATTAAAACACACACACACAACAACTTTTTTTTGGCTTCACTGCATAGCATGTGGGATCCTAGTTCCCTGACCAAGGATTGAACCTGTGCCACCTGCATTGGAAGCCCAGAGTCTTAACCCCTGGACTGCTGGGGAAGTCCTAGGCAATGCTGATTTTGAAAAATTCTATCCATCTTTGTTCAAGTAAATAGAACATGCATCTGTTCTTAGGGAAACTGTATAAATTACTCAAGAATGCTATTTAACCCCCAAGTATTTTGGCCTCTATATCGTAATCAACTTTCTAGAAGTATTAAGAATATAACCACATTTATACCATATGATAATCCCTGTTTAAAGATGTAGTTTTAAGTGGTGATAATTCTACCATTTAATATGCAAACCTTCTTTTAGTGATATCAGCATACGATTGTGCCATGCGTTTTAAAAGTTCATAGGCATCATAGCTACCCTGTTAAGCTATGTGTGTGGTGAAACATATGTGTGAAGTGAAATTCGCTAAGTCATGTCCGACTCTTTGCAACCCCATGGACTATACAGTCCATGGAATTATCTAGGCCAGAATACTGGAGTGGGTAGCCTTTCCCTTCTCCAGGGAATCTTCCCAACCCAGGGCTGGAACCCAGCTCTCCTGCATTGCAGGCAGATTTTTTACCAGCTGAGCCATAAGCGAAGCTCAGGAATACTGGAGTGGGTAGCCTATCCCTTCTCCAGGGGATCTTCCCGACCCAAGAATTAAACTGGGGTCTCCTGCATTGCAGGTGGATTCTTTACCAGGTGAACTATCAGGGAAGCCCTGTGATTGTGCAAATAGAGACATAAATATTCTGATAATCAAAGATGACACTAATGGTGAGGCTTTTTTTTTTTTTTTGCCATGGGGTGGCTGAAAAGAACAATTCATGCTGTGAATCCGTTTTCCTAACTTTCTTGCATAGATGCTATAATAAGTGGTTCCAGTGGAGAAAAGGTGAACCCGAGTGAGCTTTTGTGTGCCCTCTGTCATCTGACTGGGCTTACTTTTTGGTTCGGTCTATGTTTTCTATCAAGTTTGAAACTGTGAACGTTTCCACTCTGGTGCCGCTGCACAGTTTGCACATGAAGATGTTTTAAGCAGGTTCTGAAATCATAAAAAGTAGGGAGGATGCCCAGATGACAAGGAGCAGAAAAATTCCTCCTTTAAATAAAAGCCTCCCTTCTCATTTGGAAAGCAAAATGTGCTCTCTTAAAAGTAACAGCTGCAAAAAAAAAAAAAAAAGGCAGGAAGGCAGAACACACTAATCTAAGTTGTAAAATATGTTTGGGTAGCTGAACAGAGATTTAGCTGTTTCTGAGGGGGAAAAAAATCAAAATCTAATTTTAAAATGAAGGTATTTAAAAGCCTGGCACAGGAGAGCCTTATTGATGGAGTTGGTGAGCAGCCCGGATGTGGCCACTTCTCTGCTCTGGCTGGCGGCTCTGCCTGCCTGCTCTTTGCTGCCTGCTCTGTGCTCGTAGCGGGGGCCTTACGCTGTAGCCTGTGGTCACATGTATCAGCAGACAGACACCTGTCTTTATGGAAAGCAATCTGTGATTATAGAAGGGAAAGCCAGAATGAGTTTGTTTTTCTTAACTGACTTTGTTTTTCTTAAAGTTGATTTGGACAAATTGATACTTCTTTCTGAAAACAAGGTTCAAAGTGTTTTTTTTTTTTTCCTTCTCATGTAGAATTGAAGCTCTGAGCTTATGGATTTCTTTAGGTGTTACATATATTGATTCACAGGGTTATATATATTGATGCACTGAACTTTTCCTAATAGAATATGATAGCGTTGAAGATGTTTCTTTCAAATGGCCTGGTTTCTGAATGGAAGACGTAACAGCACTCTGTCAGAAACATGTCTGTCTTGGGGACCCTGTTTCTCAGGTAGTGGATCTGTTCCCTAATCTGGAAAATAGAAGCCTCCTGTTGCTGTTCAGTTGCTAAGTCCTGTTTGACACCTTGTGATCCCATGGACTGTAGCACGCCAGGCTTCCCTGTCCTTCACTATCTCCCAGAGTTTGCTCAAACTCATGTCCATTGAGTTGGTGATGTTATCCAGCCATCTCATCCTCTGTTGCCTCTTTCTCCATCTGCCCTCAATCTTTCCCAGTGTCAGAGTCTTTTCCAATGAATTGGCTCTTCACATCAGGTAACCAAAGTATTGAAGCTTCAGCATCAGAAGCCTCTATACATGGCATATATATTTGAGATTGGGGAATATGATGTGTGTGTGAAGTCACTACTGCCCCAATAAATAATAACACAGTTTTGTTAAAGACTAATATAATCAATCTGATTTGCTAAAGTATACATTTCTGCTCTGATAGACATACCAATTTTGCTTTCTGCTCTCTGAAGGAAGTTTCTCTGTTCATTTCAAGAAATGGAAGACAGCTGTGCTCACTACTATAGCACCATTGTTCATGGAAAAATGGGATAGACACTAAGGATGATGTACTTTTATATGGACAAGAGAGATTTGTTTTTCTTTTTTTTAAAGAGGGGAATGCATTTAGAGGGAGAAATTCTTCCATCTGTTAACTTCTTGCAATATTTTATTTAAACATTTTGGAGCAGTAATCACTTTCTAACTTTTATTGCAAATATAATACATATCTGATGTATTTGATTAATCTCCATTAGTTTATAAGTTCCTGGAAAGCAGGGCCATGTCTGATGTATCCTAGCATGACCCCCAGTTACCTGGGACAGGTAAGGCATTCAATACGCATATAGGGAACGTGTCGAATTATAACAATGACCTGGGCTTTCACTTGATTCCTAGAAAACAACCTCTTTGTAGATGTTGACCAACTCATGTGTATTCTGTTATGAAGGGCATTCTATACATTACCTGACATATGCTAACTTCCAGCCATTATATTGTCAATTTTCATTTCTTCAGATTTATCAAGCACAAGTGAGGTCAGAATACCTTGCCCTTAATAAGTTTACTCTGTAGAAGGGCATGTGGTACAGAGTGTCATGTAAGTTATTTCCTATTGAGACTGACATTGAGATATTTCTCCATCATGTAAATTAGTAATCTAGGGAGTAAAATTTATATTTAGAGCTAGCTCAGCTGAATATTACACCTTATTATCTTCACCCTAGTTTTTAGGGAGAGAGAGAGACCATTCTTGCATTTTATCTATGCATTTACTTCTGGAAAAAATCAGTATTGAAGAGCCATGACTTTTACAGCGAGTCGAATGGTCTTATTCCAGTGATATTTTTGAAAGAATAAAGAAGACTGTCTGCTCTCTTTTCTCTTGCTGTAACAAGAGTATCAAATGATTGACCTTTCCATATAGCTGAAGGTTGCCCTTTAGTGAAATGAAATGGAATGAAGATAAAACATAGAAATTGTAGTAGGATTGTTAAAAATGGGCTTCATGTTATACTGCTGAGTATATATTTATATAATAACATTGACTGAGCTCCCTCTGTGTCCCACATACAATTATAAACTCTTGTAGGATCTCATATAATCCTTGCAACATCTTCATTATAGGTATTACTATTCACATTTTACAGATGAGGAAACCAAGACACAGACAGTGCAATTAACTTGTCCAGGGCAATAGGTGGATACGCAGATGAGCCAGGAAGATTCCACAGCTCTGTCCAGGGCAATAGGTGGATACGCAGATGAGCCGGGAAGGTTCCACAGCTCATGAATTGAACTACTACCAATGTGAACAACGTGATTTTCTTCTTCACATGAGCAGAGTAACATTTTCTAGAATTAAAGTAATTTTCTCAGATATTGGACAATGTAATGGTTTATGCAGTTCTTTCCAAATATTATGAATCACTTAACTTTCCATTGTTAGAGGAGATAAAAAGGAGCAAAGAGGACCATCCCTGAGACATCTCTAGAATCTTTCAGTGAGATCAAGTGATAACATTTCTAGTACAGATTTTGAGTCATCGTGTGTAAAACTATAGTGTTATATAATTACTCTAGCTGTTTCCGAACCACCTTTCTAGGTTTGGACCCCTTTTCTCTCATCTAAATCCTCCTTTTTAGGTTTAGGGAAACACTCATCCTTTTGAGTCGAAAGGAAGAGAGAACTCACCTGCTAGTACAGTAATTAAAAATGTCAGATGCTTGCTTTCCCAGATTCTTTGCATCCAGGGCCAGGTCATGTGGTCTAGAATGGACCGAGATGTATGCATTTTGGTTTTGGTTCAGGAGCTTGTGACACAAAGAAGTAGGGACCATGGAGAACTCATTCTGGGGAAAATCAAAGGCAAGATTTAACAATTAGTTTATTATATTTGGCCAAACTAGCTTTTGAGTCCTCAGGACTGTTTCTTATGGTACTGCGGGGAAATTATGAAAGCCAGTGTTGAGTTACCCACTCGGCAAGGCAAGAGTGTGCTTTGGGCACTTGTGAACAGGGGCATCAAAAGGATTTGGGGAAAATAATATTTCTGGTAATATACTAGTTATCATAATAAAAATTAGAGTTTATTTCCTTTCATTTCCTTTGTAGTTTAGTATTGATTTAACTTTGAATTGTGTATTGTTACGGTGGGTTGTATGTATGGTCAGATGGGGATACACAGCTGTCTTCTTCATGCTCAATGTCAGATACCTCTTCCCCTCCTCTTTGATATGCAAACTCCTCCACTAACAGCAAGTACTGTTTCCAGAGGGCTTCCCTGATAGCTCAGTTGGGAAAGAATCCACCTGCAATGCAAGAGACCCAGGTTCAATTCCTGGGTCAGGAAGATCCTCTGGAGAATCGATAGGTTACCCACTCCAATATTCTTGGGCTTCCCTTATGGCTCAGCTGGTAAAGAATATGTCTGCAATGTGGGAGACCTGGGTTCAATCCCTGGGCCGGGAAGATCCCCTGGAGAAGAGAAAGGCTAATCACTCCAGTGTTCTGGCCTGGAGAATTCCACGGACTTATAGTCCAGGGGGTTGCAAAGAGTCAGACAAGGCTGAGCGACTTTCACTTTCACTTTTCACTGTTTCCAGAAGAAAAGTAGAGGATCTTACACCTACAGACTTAAGGACCAAGATGTATCACCATGTTTCCTCTTTCTTATCTGAAGCCTGTTGACTGTTGAACATGCTTTATTCCTTCTGCAAAGCCAACCCCAGGAGGAATGGGCAGTTAGGGAGGAGAGAATTTGAGGAGCATGGCCCAGACATGATAGAAATTTTATGATAGATGACATTGAGATTTTTCAAAGTAAGTATTCCAGAGAATCATCTATCTTTAAGGTTTTTGTCAAGCTTCCCATTTCTAAGCACTATGCTGCTTCTGCTGCTGCTAAGTTGCTTCAGTCGTGTCTGACTCTGTGTGACCCCATAGACGGCAGCCCACTAGGCTCCCCTGTCCCTGGGATTCTCCAGGCAAGAACACTGGAGTGGGTTGCCATTTCCTTCTCCAAATATACATACTGCTGCTGCTGCTGCTGCTGCTAAGTTGCTTTAGTCGTGTCCGACTCTGCGACCCCATAGATGGCAGCCCACCAGGCTCCCCCATCCCTGGGATTCTCCAGGCAAGAACACGTTCTCAACAATTAATTTTATAGAGTGATAATAGCATCCACTATGGTTTGACGAGTCTAGCTTCTATACTAATAATTATTTCTGTTGTATTGATTTGAAATAGCTCTGTTAAGATACGATATCAATGTTGCATTTTAAAACCTTCTAAGGTATAAGAAGAATGTAGTATATAAATGCCACTTCTAGATAAATAAGTTTTGTAATTTAAGGGAAAAAAAAAGAGCTTTCCTGTTTTTAGGGGAATTGAGTGTAAATCCACCACTCCAAGACTGTCTGAGAACTGTGTGAAGATTGAAGTTCCTCTAGGGCTGTGTTTATATACTTTCTTTTGTTTCATAGGTCCTTCGCCCAGGGTTGCACAAACAGATGAGCTTCTTAACTGGTGGATTTAAGTGACTGTCTGTTCACTTTTGAGGTGCGAACCTGGGGTTTTGTGAAAAATTGGAAGACAGGCAAGTACTGAGTAGAAAAAGAAGATAAAGATAGAAGTGACTTCCATAGTTTGGCATCATTCACATTTACCTTTTTGCCCCATATATACAAATATACATGCACATATATATATGTATGTATACATACATCATACACATACTTATGTATGTTATATACACACACACACAGACCCACACACACACATATGTGTGTATATTTTGGCTGTGCTGTGTGGCATGTGAAGTCATAGTTCCCTGCTGCTGCTGTTGCTGCTAAGTCGCTTCAGTTGTGTCCGACTCTGTGCGACCCCATAGACGGCAGCCCACCAGGCTTCCCCGTCCCTGGGATTCTCCTGACCAGGGATCAAACCCATGCCCCCTGCAGTGGAACCATGAAGTTCTAATCACTTCTCCACCAGGGAAGTCCCATATATTTTTTAATGGAAAGTCATTAACACGAGTGCCAGT
Source organism: Bos indicus (assembly GCF_029378745.1). NCBI lineage: Eukaryota > Metazoa > Chordata > Mammalia > Artiodactyla > Bovidae > Bos > Bos indicus. Next base: position 67,486,929 of record NC_091771.1, read on the forward strand.
GTTAGAGTTAGGATACATATATTCTGAGTCTAAAATGGTAACATTGTATGAACAATATATTATAGCTCCTTCCATTCTTTTTCTTGATTTCTAGACGTTTCCTTAAGCCCAAAATAACCTTGACCTTTCTCACTAAAGATAATTGTACCGACAGTGAACTTGGGGACATTGACTTCAAATGTTGCCTCGGTAAAGAACAGGAGGAAGTTTCCAAAAGAAGAATGAGGGGCCCACAGTCCTTTAAAACTTGAACAAATGACATATCATGACAAATTCTTCCAGGTGTTTTTGATTTCTAAAAATGCATGAATTAGTACCATAAAAATATTTAAATGACACCAAAGGATTGATCTCTTCAGGGACAATCATTCTTTTAGGCATTTGGGATGCTTTAGTTGGTGTTTTATGCATATTCAAATATTCATAAAAGTATGTATGTTTATTCAAGTGGTGAGACACTATATACATCTTTATGCAGGTATTTTTTTCCCATGTAACAGCTTATCTTGAAACTTGTTTCATTTCAGTACATAAAGACTTGCCTCTTTTTTTCTATCCATCTCACAGGAGGTTGCATTTTTATCCCACTGTACAAACTTGTCTGCTGAGTTGCTTCAGTCATGTCTGACTCTGTGCGACCCCGTGGACTGGGGCCTGCCAGGCTCCTCTGACCATGGGGATTCTCCAGGCGAGAATAGAGGAGTGGGTTGCCATGCTCTCCTCCAGGAGATCTTCCTGCCCCAGGGACTGAACCTGAGTCTCTTAGGACTCCTGCACTGGCAGGCGAGTTCTTTACCACTAGTGCCACACGGGAAGCCGCATACAGACTGCCCATACTTTAACTGATTTCCCATTCATGGGCATCTAGGTGGTTTCATTTTTGCTGTTACAAACCATGTCATTGTAAATGTCCTCACATGTGCACATTTTAACATAGAAGGAGTTTATCTCACAAATAAATTCTGGGACATGGCATTGCTGGGGAAAAAGTCATAGGTATGAACATTTTGATTGACGTTGCTACATCTCTCTGTCTGTTAGTTTTGCCAGTTTATTCTGATGTAGCAGGAGCACTCAGTCGCATGTTGCACAGCCCCAGAGGAGGTTGTGCCACTCGTCAGGTGGTGGTATATGTGGGTGGAGCTGTGGTTTGGCTGCAGCTCTTTCTGGCTCTGCCTGATGCTTGCTCATTGCTCTTGGTAGTCGTTCCGGGTATGGGCTATTCAACTTCAGACAGAGTAGATGGATGGATGGAGATTTTGGATTTCCTTCAGGCAACATTTAGAATTGTGTACCATTGCAGAAGAAAGTTGTGCAAATAAAAATAAACCAATTAAATATGTGGAGTGAATGGTATCCAAGTGAACCCAATATTCATTTCCCAGTATGCATTTGGATAAGAGCTTCATGAAGGATGCTAAGAAGATAAAGTCATGAACGTATTAGAGATTTGCTGAGATTCTAAATCTAGCTTGCTTGAGTTTAGACACCAAACATATGGCCATAGCTAATTATTTGCTTAATGCTGATGCATTTCAAAACCCTTGTTGTTTCCCTATAAGGGCCTCTGGGACAGTTATAATAAGATATGTGGTTAGAAAGACATGAGATGTACAGTGAAATTCTGACCTTTAGAAAGAACTGCTGTAAACTTTGAAAAAATTGATTTGTTAACAGTGATATTTCTTTCCTCTTTTCTCTGTCTAATGTATAGCAACATAAACACATATATGTGGGTATGTATATGTATGTATATATATTTATCTTTCAAATGTACACACAGATGTGTGATGAAGCCACCTCACACTGGGCCATAAAGACTAATTGTTAACTTTTCAAATATTTTGTGATGCGTATTCAGTACTGTAGAGTATTTATACTATAGAAATTGGCAAAATGTAAAAGTTGGGCCTCAGTTCCCAGAAAGCTGGTTGTTACCAGTACATATGTATGTATAATTGATACTCTGTCCAAGATGAATCAACCTTCAGAACTATGACAAGGCCATTTGTTCTCCATGTCTGATTTTCAGAAAGCAGGAAAAAGTAGAGCTTAGTTCTGTTGTACTTTTCTGAACAAAACCTTCAGTTCAGTTCAGTTTAGTTGCTCAGTCGTGTCCGACTCTTTGTGACCGCATGGACTGCAGCACATCAGGCTTCCCTATCCGTTACTGACTCCCAGAGCTTAGTCAAACTCATGTTCATCAAGTCGGTGATGCCATTCAACCATCTCATCCTCTGTCGTCCCCTTCTCCTCCCACCTTCAATCTTTCCCAGCATCAGGATCTTTTCAAATGAGTCAGTTCTTCGCATCAGGTGGCCAAAGTATTGGAGCTTCAGCTTCAGCATAAGTCCTTCCAGTGAGTATTCAGGACTGATTTCCTTTTGAATGGACTGATTTCCTTTTGGTTGGATCTCCTTGCAGTCCAAGGGATTCTCAAGAGTCTTCTCCAACACCACAGTTCAAAAGCATCAATTCTTCGGTGCTCAGCTTTCTTTATACCCCAACTCTCACATCCATATGACGACTGGAAAAACCATAGCTTTGACTAGACAGAACTTTATTGGTAAAGGTAGGTCTTTGCTTTTTAATATGCTGTGAAGGTTGTTATAGCTTTTCTTCCAAGGAGTAAGGGTCTTTTAATTTCATGGCTGCAGTCACCATCTACAGTGATTTTGGAGCCCCCTCCCGCCCCGCCAAAAAAAATGTCTCTCATTGTTTCCATTGTTTTCCCATCTATTTGTCATGAAGTGGTGGGACTGGATGCCATGATCTTAGTTTTATGAATGTTGAATTTTAAGCCACCTTTTCACTCTCCTCTTTCACATTCATCAAGAGGCTCTTTAGTTCTTTGCTTTCTGCCATAAGGGTGGTGTCATCTGCATATCTGAGGTTATTGATATTTCTCCCTGAAATCTTGATTCCAGCTTGTGCTTCATCCAGCCTGGCATTTCACATGATGTACTCTGCATATAAGTTAAATAAGCAGGGTAACAATATACAGCCTTGACGGCTCCTTTCCTGATTTGGAACCAGTCTGTTGTTCCATGTCCAGTTCTAACTGTTGCTTCATGACCTGCATATAGATTTCTCAGGAGGCAGGCCAGGTGGTCTGGTGTTCCCATCTCTTGAAGAATTTTCCAGTTTGTTGTGATCCACACAGTCAAAGGCTTTGGCGTAGTCAATAAAGCAGAAGTAGATGTTTTTCTGGATTACTGTTTTTCTGGATTACGAACAAAACCTTAATAATGCTTTATGGATCACTGCTACTTTTTATATGTACAAATAATGTACATATGTACCATTACAGTTTACTTTTAATTTATGTATAATTTCTGGTTGTTTTTAAATGTTTTTATACCAGTGGAATCTCTTGCAAATAATGCATTATAAACATTTTAAGAGCATGATTTACCGAGATTCATGGTGGGAGGTTAACACTGTAACAAACCAAACGGTTCCCTAATATTTGCTACTAGGAAACAGGATAGAGGATCCTGGTGGGCTATAGTCCATGGGGTCACAGAGTCAGACAGGGGCTGACTATGGAATGAAGGGCTGCTATGGAAAGAAAGACACACTTTAAAGTTGAAAGGATGGTTGGAATTCCTGTGATGCAGTCACTCTTGTATAAATAGAAAGAAGAATGGGAATTAATGCTAGTGGGAGTCAAATGAGTTGGTATTTGAATTGCCCCGTCCAGCAGAGCCCCAGGTTTCAGTGCTTTGACTGTGAATATAGAAGCTGAGGGCTTTGGGGCATGCAGATGAGTAACCTATACAGGTTGTATTGTTAATTTTCCCTCAGTGTTGAAATAGGGAAGAATGACTTTTATCCAGTCAAATACAGGTAATGTTAATAACTTGATCAGAATTTAAGGAGATTAAATGTCAGAGTTAGGGCTCTGCTGGTAAATATCATTTATGGAAGGCAGGAGTAATAGACAGTTGTATATAGCCTTGCGGCTTTTGCCATTCTATAAGTAGTAAAATGTGATTTATTATTCTGTACTCTGTCATGTATTACTCAAGAGGCACAAAGAAATGATGACTTAGAAATCCTGCATAAAAATGAACTCTGAGGCTCATGTTTTCTGGATGCAAAAGAGATTATAAGCAGACTCTGACACCTATTTTAGTTTATGACTTACTGATCTATAAAGAAAATAACTTGTAAAACCCAAATTAAGCAGGAATAGGGATGGTTTCCTACTAATGAAAGCCAGCTCTGCTCATTTCTTTTAATATGTCGACTAAAAAGATGCACGATGTGAGAACTGCAAGTTAAATTTGATTTGGGGCGAAATGAGGACTGCAGCCTTGGAGACAACACCTCAGATGGGTCTCGGAGACTGCTCCAAAGAGGCAATGGGGCAAGGCCGATATATAAGATTTTGATGAAAGGGTAGTTCAGTGCAATCAAGCACTCACTCCCATAACGTTTTCTGCTCTTCATGAGGAGCTGATATCACCATGAAGGGATTTCGTGCTTTTCTAGATATGAGGAGATGCGAGGATTGGGGTCATGAAATCAGCTCCTGAAAATATCTAACTGTCTGAAGACCTGTCCACCAATTTCCCTGGAGCACAGAGTGCCTCACTGTCCACGCTGAATTCCCCTCAGGGGGTGTTGAACGTGGGCAGCTGCAGCAGCACAGGGTTCAATGTCCTCAGAGGCAGATGGCAAACGCCACAAGCGCCAATTTGTAGTTGACAAATAGTAATATTATACCAGTAAAATGTAGAAGTTAACATGTTCGTCCTTTGAAAATTTGAAGAAGACTTATTTTATTGGGTCTGGAGAAATTCAAAGGGCTTCCCTGGTGGCTCAGACCATAAAGAATCGGTCTGCAATGCAGGAGACCGGGGTTTGATCCCTGAGTCAGGAAGATCCCCTGGAGAAGGGAATGGTGACCCAATGCAGTATTCTTGCCTGGAGAATTCCATGAACAGAGGAACCTGGTGGGCTACAGTCCATGGGGTCACAGAGAGTTTGAACATGACTGACTAAAATTTTCACTTTCACTGAGGAATTCAAATGTGTTACAACCTATTTCATTCCAGTTTTAAGAATGAAAATATTTAAGATTGTGATTTTCTCTGAGATGGGAATTTAAGATTGGATTCATACAGGTCCTTCCAAGAAGAAAAGAGGTCAGGTTGGTTGAAGGCTTTGCAGTTTCTACCTTGAGTTCTTAGATCACTCTCGTTTGGAGTTTTCAACAAACTTTTTCAACCAGCTGAATTTTTTAATATAGCCTTCCATACTTCAGGAAGTAATTTATGCCAGTTTCCTTCTTCTATCATTTTATTTCTGATAAGTGTTTTTGAAAAATCTCTTTATATAGGCAGACCTGGAAGATATTGCCAGTGTGGTTCCAGACCACCCAATAAAGTGAATACCACAATAAAGCAATTCTTATTTCAAAGCAACTTTTTAGTTTGCCAGGGCAAATAAAACTTACGTTAATACATATATACACTACTGTGTGTAAATAGATAGCTAGTGGGAACCTGCACAGTACAGGAAGCTCAGCTCCATGTTCTGTGGTGACCTGGAAGGCTAGGATGGGGGGTGGGAGGAGGGATACATGTATACACACAGCTGATTCACTTCGTTGTACAGCAGAAACTAACACAACGTTTTAAAGTAAATATACCCCAGTTTATGTCTGTACTACACTGTAGTCTGTTAAGTGTGCAACAGCATTGTGTTTAAGAAAGCATTGTACATACCTTAATTAAAAAACACTTTATTGCTAAAAATGCTAACCATCATCTGACAATGCCGGATTGCCACAAGCCTTCAATTTGTTAGAAACACAGTATCTGGGAAGTGCAATGAAGCAGAGCACAATTAAATGAGGTATGCCTGTATATTTGAAGATTCATTTAAACTTACATCTACTCTTCTTTTTCCTAGGCTGATAACTCTAATTCCTACACACTTGTCTTTGATTTTTTTTTTTTTTTAATTTCTAAATGATCTAATGAAAACACTGTGCAGATTGTAAAGGACTACAAGAATGTATAATATTTTCAATCACTATATATATTTTTCAATGCCAGACTTGAGAATGTTAGGACTGGAACATTTTGCGTGGTCTTTGGAATCTGGAGAAAGCCAGATCCCATGAAAACAGTATTCACTGTTTTCTTTTAAAAGCCAAATGTGACCTGGACACATTAATAGTTTGTTAGATTTTGCACCTAAATTGTCATCAGCTTGTTGAGCCAAGGGTTTATATATGTATGTCTAGGAATAGAGTTTTTATGTACCAGATGAGAAAGAAGAAAAGAATGGATGTTCTTAGATTAGTAGGCATTCAGGTGGCGGGGGAAGAATGCATTGTCATAGCTTTCTCTGTAGAGATATGTGTTGTTAAGTGTGTGTATGGTTTTTTTTTTTTTTTTTTTTTTGTTACTTGTTGATAAGACTGACTGAAATACTGCTTTACTTTATTCAGTCATTCTTTGTAACCTTAGTAACTAGCCCCTTAATTTAGATTGCATTCATTTTGACCTAAAAATAAATGATCTATATTTGCATAGCTTTCTCAGAGCTCATTTTTAGCATGTTATGTATTATAAAAGGTGTTTTAAAGTGGGTTATGTGCATTTTGGTAGGGAAAAAGCATCATGAGAGGATTATTTGAACAATACATTCATACATGGTCTTACATACACTGAGAGTCCCTTGGACAATCTTTATGTAGTTTATAGCAGATAGACTCTACAATACCACCTACCCTAAGCTGGTTCTGCCCATATATTTACAAGTGTGTTGACCTGTATCAAATATTATATTGTTGTTCAGTTGCTCAGTTGTGTCAGATTCTTTGTGACCCCATGGACTGTAACATGCCAGACATCCCTGTCCTTCACCATCTCCCGGAGCTTGTTCAAACTCATGTCTGTTGGGTCTGTGATGCCACCCAACCATCTCATCCTCTGTCCCCTTCTCCTCCTGCCTTCAATCTTTCCCAGCTTTAGTGTCTTTTCCAATGGGTCAGCTCTTATACCAAGTTTATATACCAAGTAGAGTTGCAGAGACAAGTCTTGGATTAATTTCCATTTAGAATATTAAAATCTGAATATTAAGGTCCTCAGTCAGTGAGAAAACCTACATGAGTGTGCCAGACACTACTTTAGGTGCTAGGGAACAGAGCTCTGAATAGGCAAGCTGGGTTCCTGCCTACAAGGTATAGTAGGAATGACGGGGATGGATGTAGCATATCTGGCTACGTGAAGACCAGTTCTAGATGCAAACAATGGAATGACCCATCTACTAAGCAAGTTGGTGATCTTAGTGTCAATGGCGTTTGCTGCAGCCAAGTCAGTCTTACTTGGAAGAACACGAGTATGTAGTTTCTTGGGAATATTTGCTCACTGAAGCCAGAGAGGTCTTTTCAAAATGGCAATCCTCTAGTCCAAGCACTGCAGTGTCTTCCACTGCTTTTAGGAAGAAGACTTAATTTCTCAATGAGACTCCCCAAACCCTTGTTGTCTGATGCTCTCCACTGCCAGCAGGTTGACCAGAAGTCAGGCTTCCTCCAGGACTCACATGTTCTCGTCTCTGCTTGCCCCCCACCCAACAAATGACCTCCTGGGCATCCTTCAGATTTCAGCCCAGTTTCATGCTTTTGGGAAGTCTGCCTTGATCTCTTTGTCAAAGTCAGACCCTCTTTCTTCCCCTTTCTGATGTCTTTGTGGTGCACTTGTAAGAGTTGTCATAATTCAACTTAGTGGAAAAAAATAGATGATGATGGTTAAATTTACAAAATGTATAGAATGAGTTAATTATTTAATCATGGAAAGAGAGAAGTAGTGGGTTGAGGATACGTTTAGGATGCAACAGTTTATCATAGAAAAAAATGATTTTTGCCAGGAATATTATCTTCTGAGTGATGGTGTACTTGATGAATAATTGGAGGCCTGTCACCAATTTGGAAATAATCTCATAGAGTATTGACTGAAGGTTCTATCAATGAAAAGATTATATAATTAACTTTTGATTTATTAAGATAGACATATAAAGCCTATGCTTTTACAAATGAGTTTCCTCGTGACATTTACCTCTCATTCTATCGTTGAAAATTTGAGTATTGGTTTCTACTTTTGTAGTCATTGATGTAATGAATACTGGTTGTCATAAAAGTCTTCCACTGACCTTTTATGGTCCTAGAGCACCTTCTAAATAAACAATTAAGGCTTGTGTAATTCTATTATAATGTGTTTCTCACTGTACTTCTCTCTTCCTTCCTCCCTTCTTTTTCTTCCTTCTTTTCTGTCTGTCTCTGTTGTCCTCTTTTTCAATTAAATATGTGGAAGACAAGCAGAAGGCCAATATATACAAGTATATGATACACATATTCTGATACTGGAGGTGTAAGTAAATGTTAAAAGTCCCCATGGCCACCTGGAATCTCAAGTTTCTTCCCAATTAATGTTTTTCATCAGTTTTCTCTGAGAGTTTTACACATATGAGTACACACACAATATTATATGCTTATCTTTATAGACATGTAGATAACATTTATAGCATGTCTGGAGATTGGATAGTATACATTATAAATGAGTATGCTTTTTTTTTTTGACCATGCTGCGCGTGGTATGTGGGATCTTAGTTCCCTGATCAGAGATCAAGCCCAGGCTCCCTGCAGTGGAAGCACAGAGTCCTAATAACCACTGGACGACCAGGAAAGTCCCCAGTGTGCCCCCCCCCCCCAATTCCACTTAACAAAGCATTACGACTCATTTTGTTTCTGTACACCACAGTATCTTTCCTTCCTCTTCTCTATAAATTACCTTTGAAGTTCAAAATAGTTTCAAGTCCACCTTAAAATTCTCATGGAAGCCTTTCCAGAATGACCAGCTACATATATTTGGAATGTCTATCATAGCATCCTCATGCATCAGCTCTTAAAATTTGTGTGTTCATTTCCCTCAAAATGGAGTAAAATCCCAGCGGACATTACTCCCTACCCCCACTCCATGCCTTATATAAATTTGGAGGTTTTAGCGACTCAAAACTAACACTCCCTTTCCTTTGCTTCCAAAGTTTCAGACCAAATGAGAAACAGTATAGAGAAGACAGATAAATGGAGATTAAAGTGACAAATGGAGATTAAAGCTGATTGTAAATCTGCATTTAGATCTCAGGTCAAAAGGGCTTGCTGCCAATTCCCAGCAGAATTTAATAGACTTGTCCCTGTCGTTAATGGCGCATCTGGAGGACTGGAGGCCTCTGCCGTTTTTTTCCCTCTGGGCAGAACGCTGAACAGAAAGCAGATTCATTCAAGGGAAAGGCGAGAGTTTGCACTGCAAGCTGGATTCCTTGTCTATTCCTCACCAGTGGTGACAATACTTCCTCCTTCCCTGGGTAGTTGTGCCCACGGGGTCAAGAGATGCCTGGAGTCTGAACGCTTTAATGCTACAGGGGAGAGACTTGTACTTGCACTGTAGACCTTGAATCACTCTGTGTTATCTTCTGTTTTACTCAATTTTTAACTCTGTTAAGTTACGTGAAATTGATTTAATGATCAGTTTGGTGTGTCTCCCTGTCTCACCTGCTCTCCCCTAAGACAATGAAGGTATTGTCTGGAAAACACTGATTGAGAACTTTCTCCTTCCAAAACGGCTAGGGCTTTAGGTAAAAGCATTTAGAAACCTTTGATATAAACATTGCAATCCAGATAATTCCTAAAGCCATTGACAAAATGGAAGCTTGTGCATCAAATATAGCTTCAGAGTATATACATAAATTCTGACGCAGGGATCTGAAAGTGAAGCATATGACTACAAATGGATCAATACAAGTAAGCAATGTAACCATGGTTAGAATTAGTAATGCAGTTATTTCTAATTTTGGTATAACAATTTCCTATGTTTTCAGAGTGCTTTAACATACAAATATTGCCTCCCAAATTAGAGTCTTATCTGCTTCTGCTAAGTCACTTCAGTCGTGTCCGACTCTGTGTGACCCCATCGAAGGCAGCTCACCAGGCTCCCCCGTCCCTGGGATTCTTATCTAAGACTGCATAAAAGACTAAGGGAAAATGTTGTATAGGGAATTAGTGAGGATTTGGGGTTAGACACTGGGGAAATTTAATCACAAGATCACATATTCACAGATTTTGATTGTCTGTTCAAACTTTTCAAATTTAAGCACTTAATCAGGCAAAATATTGAGGAGTATTACACGTCTTGCTTTCCAACTGCAAGCCTCTTCTGATTAGAGACTAACCTGTCTGCCAACTCTGACATGTTGCAAACAGATGCAGTAATACATTGAAACTCTTTTCATCTCATCAGGGGAAAGACTGTTTTAAAGTTCTTAATGGTTATTTTTCTAAAAATGGTTCATTTAAGATCTTAATTGGGTACATGAAATGGTTTCTTTTGTCATTGATCCTGGTATGTGCACATTTGCAACATGTACCCAAGGATCCTTTTGTTTTAAACATTACACGATTTTATGAGGCATAGAAATGAGACGAGAGCTTCATTCTTTAGAAACTCTGACTAGAGAGCAAAGGGGAAGTCAACAGACCTCTACCATGCTACTAGTGGGGACACAGGTTCAGTTGGTGTATTAGTTTGCTAAGGCTTCTATTGCAAAATACTGGACTGGTTGGTGTATGCAGCAGAATTGTGTTTGCTCACTGTTCTGGAGGCTGGAAGTTCATGATCAAGTCTGTTCTGGGCATATTGGTTTCTTCTAAGGCACCACCCTTATGGCAGAAAGTGAAGAGGAACTAAAAAGCCTCTTGATGAAAGTGAAAGAGGAGAGTGAAAAAGTTGGCTTAAAGCTCAACATTCAGAAAACGAAGATCATGGCATCTGGTCCCATCACTTCATGGGAAATAGATGGGAAAACAGTGGAAACAGTGTCAGACTTTGTTTTTTTGGACTCCAAAATCACTGCAGATGGTGACTGCAGCCATGAAATTAAAAGACACTTACTCCTTGGAAGAAAAGTTATGACCAACCTAGATAGCATATTCAAAAGCAGAGACATTACTTTGCCAACAAAGGTTTGTCTAGTCAAGGCTCTGGTTTTTCCAGTGGTCATGTGTGGATGTGAGAGTTGGACTGTGAAGAAAGCTGAGTGCTGAAGAATTGATGCTTTTGAACTGTGGTGTTGGAGAAGACTCTTGAGAGTCCCTTGGACTGCAAGGAGATCCAACCAGTCCATTCTAAAGGAGATCAGCCCTGGACATTCTGTGGAAGGAATGATGCTAAAGCTGAAACTCCAGTACTTTGGCCACCTCATGTGAAGAGTTGACTCATTGGAAAAGACTCTGATGCTGGGAGGGATTGGGGGCAGGAGGAAAAGGGGATGACAGAGGATGAGATGGCTGGATGGCATCACTGACTCGATGGACGTGAGTTTGAGTGAACTCTAGGAGTTGGTGATGGACAGGGAGGCCTGGTGTCCTGCAATTCATGGGGTTGCAAAGAGTCGGACACGACTGAGCGGTTGAACTGAACTGGAGGCCTCTCTCCTTGGCTTGCAGAGGGCCACCTTCTTGCTGTGTCCCCACGTGGTCTTTTTTTTCCTGTACGCACGCATCCTTGGTGTCTTTCTGTGTGTCCACTTCCTCTTATAAGGACACCTTTCATATTGGATCAGGGCCCACCTACTGGCCACATTTTTGCTTAATCACCTTTCTAAAGGACCTATCTCCAAATTCAGTCACATTCTGAGGTCCTAGGGGTTAGAGCTTTAACACATGAGTTTTTCTGGGAGAGGAACAATATGGCCCATAACAGATAGGAACATTTTTAAGTACTTTATAATGACCAAGGTGAAAACATTTATCTTTAGCCAAGCAAGAGCCAAGGATGGTTTGAGAAGATGAAGAAGTAAGTCCTTAAGTTTCTTCCTGACACCAGAGGTAACTATGCTTAAGCTTTCTCATTTTGGATGGTGAAAAGTCAAATAAACTAACTGGGATCCTTTTTACCATTGATGTATGAGACTGTTATACCCTGAGGTTAGTCAAGAGCTTACGACTTAAAAAACACGTGAAGCTTTGGCTTTTTAAGCAGTGAGTTTATGGATCTTTTTGCATTTAGGCCTTGAATTCAGGGGGTATGCAGTGTGCACACACGCACATTCAGGCTTACGCATATGTTGGGGGTTGGTCATGGAGAAGGACGTGTCAAGATGAGCTTCCCTAGAATGAATGGAGGAAGAAAACTCTGGTCATGGGAATGCCTGGATGTCAAGGCTCCTCTGAAGGGTAATAGATGGAGTGGCAGTGGCCACTCATGGAGCTCAGGGCTTGCTGCCAGCTGTTGCATCTTCGTGGGAGACACTGGGATGTAGAGTGCAAGGGCTAATGGAAGCGTCACTGCATGGATGGGGTTTCTGTCATCGTATAATGGCAGTGTCCACGCTGAGACTTCTTGAGCAAGATTGTTCTTGTGTCTTTCCAGCTTACCATTTTTCCTGCCAGCCTCCTAGGTGGTTTTCAATGAAAACTTTCTATTTTATGTCCCTTATACTCTGCTTCATACAAATCACATCCACATTTCAGCATTTTTAAGGAAAAAGATGATAGTGCTTCTAAAATACTTATAACCATGCTCATTACATGGTTCTGTGGAGAGAAGAGAAACTGAGGGAGGGAAATTTCCCCTCAAAAGTCTCTCCCTGTGATATAGCCTGTAACCTTATACTGTATGCAACCCTATACAGACTCTAGTTACATAATTTTGGGTTAATTATTAGTTGAGTTATGATCCTTTGCAAAGGTTTTCCCGTAATTTTACTGTAAGCAAAGGAATTCCCAAATAAAATATAGTAATGCAATGAAAAGATGGCCTGGTTTTTCGTGCTGGTTTTGCAAGCAGTAGCCTGGTGACCATTAGCACCAAGTTGCTTCATCTCCCTCTGTCTCAGCATCTCATTTATAAAATGATGAAGATAGTATCTGCCAGCCTAATTAACAGTTGTAAGGATCAAGTGAAATAACATCAAGGAAAGTGCTTTATAAACTGTCAGGCACTATACAAATAGCAATGATCAATGCTGGTAGAGAATTGTGAAATTATGGTGGAGGCATTAGAAGCTTATAATAAATGCTTTTTACTTTTAAAAAATCTTGTCTATTTAAGCTAAACTAAGGTGTCTTTATTATAATTCAGTTCCTTCATATCCCAGTCTGAGCTTGAACTTGAAATGTTCAGAGATTCCTAGAACATAAATGATATACTGTGGAAACATATACTGACAAAGACTTTGCTTAAATTTTTTTTTTAATAATTACTTTTTGGATTGTCTTTCACCTTATTTTAAGGAATAATTGTTCAACTGTGGTTTCTGGAGAACTTTTTGTAAGTTTTTGTATATATCTTTCCAAAGTACTATAAGCTTCCAAAAGGCAGGAATCTTTTATCTCTTCTGTTTTTGTCTCCCCAGCCATTGGTAAGCTCAGGGCCTGGCATTCAATAGAAGCTTGTGGAAGAAATTTGGAGTAGGAAAAGTTTCTTTTATTCACATTCAGGGTTTTCATGTTTGTGTTTCTAACATAATATTAGAGTTTAGCCCCTCCATGCTGTGCTCTTCACTTTTTAATCACTACTTATTTTGAAAATAAGTTTATATTGTGTTCCAGTGAATTAAGTCTTTTCTTTCAGTACTGTAGTTCCTGGGTAGAGTATATTGATATTGTAATAACGCTGTTTCCAACAGTTAGGAAGTTTCATAATGATTCAGTTTCACTGTATGAGTTGAATAGAGATGTAGTTTTCAAAAAGTGTTTGTTTATTTTTAATTGTGGTTTCAATCACATAACATTACATTTTCCATCTTAAACATTTTTAAAGTGTATAGCTCAGTAGCATTAGGTATATGCACATAGCTGTTCAATAGACCGCTAGAATGTTTTCATCTCGTAAAACTCAAATTCTATGCCTGGTAAACACTAGTTTTCCCTCCTTTTTACATTCTGTTTTTGTGATTTTGACTACTTCAGATACTTCATAGGCAAACATTTTAAAAAAGATATATTGATACATTAGAATTTTTTTTTTTGGCCATACCGTGAGGCATGTGGGATCTTAGTCTCCCAACCAGGTATTGAACCCGCACTCCCTGCAGTGGAAGCGTGGAGTCTTAACCAGTGGCCTATCAGGAAGTCCTTGAACATTAGTTTTTATTTCTGCTTTTATTTATGTCAGTTAGAGTCATATATGAAATCTGGGTCATGTAATACTAAGTAACATTTTCATTTTGATTTCTACACAACCAAACCAGGTACTAATTTTCTTTAAATCTGGGTCAGAAATTGTGCCTTGCTAAAGGAAAACAGTAAAACCGTGAGAGGGCCAAGGAAAACATTTTCTATTATTTGTAAAGCGGTAGATACTTCTCTGAATCAAGCTGGGTTTAAGTAAGAAAAGAAGCAATATATTTTTTAAAAGTGCTTGTTACTAAAGATTGACTTTAATTTTAAAACCCTTTCTTTTCTAAGATGATTGTGGAAACCGTGTCTTCACTTTTGTGGAGAAGAATGGTCTCCCTGCATTAGTGGTTCTAAAACTCAAGTGTGTATCAGAATCACCGGGAGAGCTTCTTGATCCAGAATGCTGGGCCAAAGCTCCAGAGCTGCTGACTCAGTAGGTTAAGAGAGATACTTGGGGATTTGTCTTGTTACCAAGTCTCCAGGGTGATACTGATGATGCTCTGGACCCGGGGACCACACTTTGAGAACTATTGGTCTGGAGCAGAAGTTTCTAAGATACTTTTTAAAGTAGTTGGTCATGGTTTAGTCACTAAGTCACTTCTGACCCTTGCGACCTCATGGACTGTAGCCCGCCAGGCTCCTCTGTCCAGAGGATTTCCCAGACAAGAATACTGGAGTGGGTTGCCATTTCCTTCTCCAGGGGATCTTCCCAACTCAGGAACTGAATCCAGGTCACCTACATTGCAGGTGGATTCATTACCTACTGAGCTATAGGTGCAGAGAGTTTTTTAAGACCTATCCAGTGGGCTTAGAAGTCATGTTTTTAGGGAGTCCTTGTTCCCTTTGCATGTGAAAAGCTCCTTGTAATACTGCCATGCAGTAGCCTCTTTAATCTGGTTTCCTTTATTTCCTAAAACTTCCTCAGTTCATTTGATTACAGAGCCATCTTTTAATTAACATCTAAACATCACCATTTTAGGGACACTCATATTCAGTTGTGTAACTTGAAAAGCACTTTTTAGAATAAAGAATGAGCAAAGTATAAGGTTTCAATGTGTGATTGAGAGTATAGGGTTATAAAATTCACCGTGAGGCAGGGCAGTGGGCTATTCATCTCTCTTTATCTTTAAAATGATTTAACTCTATTTCCTAGTGTAGAGAGGAGAAGAAAGAATTTGCTAAATCCAGTACTTTGTTTCTTTAGAGATCGTAAATAAAGGAAATAAAAAAACTTTGTTTCCTGTATTCCAATGTTTGAGGTTTGTAACAGAAAAGTTCTATCATTAATAGTATCTTAAATGAATTGTTTGATTATGATCCGTGGTCAATTTCACAATGATAGACACACACACAAATTGGCTGAATGTATGAATATTGAAGCAAATGCGTAGCCTGACTGGACGAATTGAGAGGCATGATGATACCTACTTGAGTCTGAAATGCACCAGGTGGCCTGTTTTGGAGGGTGGTGCTAAGTCAGGGATTATCCTGTGATTCACCTGAATGCGTCTTTTCACACCTGTGTCTGGGGTGAGACTTCTTCACATGCTTATCATCCCCCAGAGTCCTCAGACTCTCAGGCAGAAGGATCAGAACAAAGCTCTGTCTCAAGGAAGTGTAAAGAAAGACGCCCACTTCCTGGTCCTGCTGCCAGGAACAGGCCTAGACCAATGTTAATTCCTTAGGTAAACTTAACATCACAGACATCCCATTCCTTGTATGCATGTGTGAATCTCCTGTCTGTGGGTTTATTTTTTAAACATTTTTTGTTGTTCTTTATCTGGGACAAAATAATGGAACTGGCCCAGGGCTCTAAGAATTCCTACAAAGACACAAAACAAAATGAATAGGGACACCTAACATGACATATTGGGTATCCCCCCCATGTTTCTCTTTTTGGAATTTACACATCCCACGTGGATGAATGGTGTACATGGGTAGGCACAAAATATATACTGAATTAAAATATATGTAATATATATGGGCTTCCCAGGTGGTGCTAGTGGTAAAGAAGCTGCGTGCCAATATAAGAGACATAAGAGATATGGATTTGATCCCTGGGTTGAGAAGTTCCCCTGGAGGAGGGCCGGGCAACCAACTCCAGTATTTTTGCCTGGAGAATCCCATGGACAGAGGAGCCTGGCAAGCTACAGTTATAGAGTTGCAAAGAGTCAGACATGACTGCAGTGACTTAGCATGCAGGCATGTAATATATGTAGTATTAATATTTTTATATTGTGCAGAATGTCTAACATGATATAACCCAATCATTACTGCCAACCAGGTGGGCTCTGTTTGGGAATGCCCAGCAAAGTGTGCTTTACACATGTGACTGAGCAAATTCTCTCAGACAGATGTTATGACCCTCATTTTAACATGTAAGGAGATCCAGAAAGACTGCATAACCTGTCCATGGTCAGAACAGGTTTTGAACCAGCATTTGGTCTCCAGATTCCACATCACATACCCACTTACTAGGTGAAAAGAAGGCCAGAATACAGAAGCCTAGCATGGGGCTTATCTGGAAAACAGATTGAAGTTTTGAAAGCAGAGAAAAGGTTCCTCTCTAGTTGAAAGGAATTACTATAATATATAAGAAACAACCCTAAATAATTAGTTGTAATAGCTCACTGTTAAATCTCACTGTACTAAATGCTGATGGTAATTTGTCAAGAAAGTGCTTTAAATGAAAAATCTTCAATATTCAGCTATTTTGAAACCACTGACTTAGAAAATTATGCTGTTCAGTATATAGACTACAAAAAGAAAAAAAAAAGATATGAACATTGAATTGAATTTATTCTGTATTTATTTGTTGATGCCAATGCCATCATGATACCTCTAAACTTTATAAAGGGCTTCCCTGATAGCTCAGTTGGTAAAGAATCCCTCTGCAATGCAGGAGACCCTGGTTCGATTCCTGGGTTGGGAAGATCCGCTGGAGAAGGGAAAAAGCTACTCACTGCAGTATTCTTGGTAACAAATGTGATTTTCTAAGTGGTTATCAATTCACCCAAGTGGCTAGCTTGCTTCTGTTGTTCAGTTGCCCCATCGCGTCTGACTTTGTAACCCCATGGACTGCAGCATGCCAGGCCTCCCTGTCCCTCACCATTTCCTACAAGTTACTTAAAGTTCACTTCATCCTTTGGAGACCAGCCTTTTTTGCTGCTCTCTTTTTCTCATCACAGAAAAAGGGGAAGCATCGACTATCATTTCTTGGGGACCCCAAGTGATTCTTCAGTCATCACTCCTCAAGGCAGCTCCCATGGGTTGGACAAAACGTTGAGCCTTTTGTATAGCAGTGACTCTAGAAAGTGGTTGGGGGAAGTCTGCCCGTGGAAAGAAAACGGAACAGTGTCAGTGGTCCAAGTTCTGGCCTCACTGGGTCCCCAGTCTTCTCATGTCCTCTAGGCTCTCCTGTTGTGTATGACTGTGGTCTTTTCCCCAGGTTTATACTTGCATTTGAAAATGCAAACAAATCAGTGGTTTTCATCTGATGTGATTGATTGTTCTTCAGGCATTAGCTTAGTCCACATCAGCTAATGAGCTCTCTTGCTCAGTGCAGTGGAACCAATTCTGAATTTCCTCTGTGACTTTCTTCACTTGCCTGGCAAGTGTAATGACAGTGTGGGATTAGAGAGTCTGTGGTTTCTCCTGGGTGGGGACTGGGTGGAAAGGTTAGAAAGGTGGGTTATATAGAGCCAATCTAGCCTTTCATTTTTATACGTTGATATATGTACAAATACAGTCACCCTGAGTGAAATAGAATTAACAGGAAGTGATAATATTTACTAGAAAGTTATTTTTGAATTGAGCCTTTACTCTGAACTTTTTATAACCTCTGATGGTGAAAGTTTAAGATACATTGTTTAATGGGATCAATGTTCAATAAAATGAAGAAATATTTTTAGACTGTTTTCTCTTAGGAGAATCAGATTTTTGAGGTTTTTTTTTTTTTTCTTTTGAGGAAGCATGGAAGAAACAAAAGTCCCTACTCAGAATAGGCTTATCTGTTTCCCTTGAACTAAGGAGATAAAGCTGTGAATTTTCTGTGAAAATCATCCTCAGCATGGTGGAGAGGAAAGTTCTTAACTCAGGAGACTCTATCAGAACCATTTTGGGTGATTTTCAAACCAAAAGCATCATCTTCCATTGCCACATTCTGATAGCCCTCTGAGACCCTATAGAGAAAGGGGCTGGGAGTGTTCTATGAAAAATTCCTCTTATGGTTCTAATTCCCCATCCCGCCCATCTCAGCTGATCTAACTCATGGTTTAGAGTGAAAAAAGCTTCCAGTCAATTTTGTCTCTAGACTCTGTCCTTAAATATACTATATGCTGCTGCTGCTAAGTCGCTTTAGTCGTGTCCGACTCTGTGCGACCCCATAGATGCCAGCCCACCAGGCTCCCCCGTCCCTGGGATTCTCCAGGCAAAAACACTGGAGTGGATTGCCATTTCCTTCTCCAGTGCATGAAAGTGAAAAGTGAAAATGAAGTTGCTCAGTCGTGTCTGACTCCTAGCGACCCCATGGACTGCAGCCTACCAGGCTCCTCCGTCCACGGGATTTGCCAGGCAAGAGTACTGGAGTGGGTTGCCATTGCCTTCTCCTAAATATACTATATACTTATAGGTAAATATATCTATATGTACACTTAAATATTTGTATATACTGTTAATATACTTTATATGAATGAATGAATGAAAGAATGCATGCATGCCCAGTTGTGTCTGACTCTATGGGACCTTATGGACTGTAGCCCACCAGGTTCCTCTGTCCATGGGATTTCCCAGGCAAGAATACTGGAGTGGGTTGCCGTTTCCTTCTCCAGGGGAGCTTCCCTACCGTGGGACTGAACCTGTGTCTCCTGCATCTCCCGCATTGTGGACTCTTTACCACTTGAGGCATTGGGGAAACCCTAATATACTTTGTATATATGTATAGTACTTAATATAAGTATGTATTTGAACTTGAATATACTGACTAGGGAAATTAATTTTTGCTAGACAGAAGAAATAATTTTATTTTAAAATTATAGCATAGTTTAAACATTAAAATACTTTATGCAGAAAAATTACCTGCTGCCATTCCTGTATCTCTTTCCACAGAGACAATAGTTTTAATTTTTTTGGTAATTAACTTTGAAATTTTAGATGTTTTGAATTGATTGCCCACTATGGTGGAAAAGGCTTTGGTACTCTGTTTTTTTCTTAACTTTATCTGTCTCTAGCCCCAAACTAGGAAGATTTTTTGCTGTTACTGTTTTGTTTTCCTGATAAAAAATAAGCTAAAATAGAACAGTGAGATTTTTGAGATTAAGGAAAACAAAATGTTAAGAAAGGTCACACTGGGTGGCCTCAATTTTTTCCAGAAAATAAAGGATGGGTTAATCTTCCAGGGGTGAGCTGCTGTCATCTGCTATCAGTAATTCATTACAGAGTTTGATAAATAGAAGCACTGATATAGACCAATGGAGAAGGAACAGTTGATACAAACAGATATGATGTGTGGTTTTGTTCAGAAGGATGGAATGTCAATTTTCATGATTTGCAGAGAACAAAAGAAAACAGTAAAAAGCTGCAAGGGAGAAGTCAGTAGTTTAATGCATGTGAGAAATAACGTGTGTGGTCTTTGTTCAGTTCCACTTGATCATGGGTAATTTCAAATGGTAGGTAATAAAGAACTTTCAGTTCAGTTCAGTTTAATCACTCAGTCGTGTCCGATTCCTTGCAACCCCATGGACTGCAGCACACCAGGCTTTCCTGTCCATCACCAACTCTAGGAGCTTACTCAAACTCATGTCCATTGAGTTGGTGATGCCATCCAACCATCTCATCCTGTTGTCCCCTTCTCCTTCCACCTTCAATCTTTCCTAGCATAAGGGTCTTTGCAAATAAATCAGTTCTTCACATCAGGTGGCCAAAGTATTGGAGTTTCAGCTTCAGAATCAATCCTGCCAATGAATATTCAGGGCTGATTTCCTTTAGGATGGACTGGTTGGATCTCCTTGCTATCCAAGGGACTCTGAAGAGTCTTCTCCAGCACCATAGTTCAAAAGCATCAATTCTTCAGTGCTCAGCTTTCTTCACAGTCCAACTCTCACATCCATACATGACTCCTGGAAAAACCATAGCTTTGACTAGATGGACCTTTGTTGGCAAACTAATGTCTCTGTTTTTTAATTTGATACTTGGTATAACCAACCCAATGGACGTGGGTTTGTGCAAACTCAGGAAGAAAGTGGAGTGCTGCAGTTCATGGGGTCGGAAAGAGTTGGACACGACTTAGGGACTGAACAACAATGTGTCTTCATGTCTCAGCTGGTGGCTTGGTGGTGAAGAACCCTGCCAATGCAGGAATCTCAGGATATGCATTGTTGAATCCCTGGGTTGGGAAGACCTTCTGGAGGAGGAAATGGCAACCCACTCCATTATTCCTGCCAAGATAATCCCATGGACAGAGGAGCCTTGCGGACTATAGTCTCTGGGGTTGCAAAGATTTGGACACGACTGAGCGATTGAGCACAGCATAAAGTGAAGTCACTCAGTCTTGTCCGATTCTTTGCGACCCCATGGGCTGTAGCCTACCAGGCTCCTCTGCCCATGGGATTCTCCAGGCAATAGTCCTGGAGTGGATTGCCATTTCCTTCTCCAGGGGATCTTCCCAACCCAGGGATCGAACCTGGGTCTCCCGCATTGTAGACAGATGCTTTACCATCTGAGCCACCAGGGAAGTATGTCTTCATATATTTGGATAAATATGACTGCTGCTATTACATTTACCCACTTTCTGATATTTCCTTTCGTTTGATTAATATTTAATTGGTATCCCTAATGCCTATAACAAATTGGAGGAAGTCTATAGCTCAACAAATAGATTGCAGAAAGCCCACCTGCAATTTCAGATTCCTACAAAGTAGACAAAATCTCCAAAATGGATGATCAAGAATTGACAATTGTACATTGATGTTCATATTCTCTGAAGGTAATGCTTTTTGTGTTGAGTGTTCTTAGCTTACTAGCTTTGTGCATTTGAAATAACAAAGTTTAACTTCTTGCAGATGGCAAATTAAAACATATAGTTTAGTGCTTTTGTTAAGCAAGTAAGTCTGATTTTATGTTTAAAAGGGTATACTTTACAGCGGAAGAAAACAGCAAGACCGTTGAGTTTGAGTCACAGAGTAAGTCCCCCAGGGTATAGTCGCAATGCAGTTAGCAGTAATTTTAATTGGACACCCAAACTAAGCCAACCTCAAATCATGTGTATGTCTTACAAATAGGGTTTATTATGTCCTTTAAGTTCTTTTAGAGGCTTATGAAGATTTATACCAGTAGTTAGCTGCTTTGTCTGAGCTACAGAGAATATTTAATAGTTTTTATCAGGATTAATGAGCAGAAATGTCTCAACAAATGAAATTCTTTAGTATATTCATTGTAGTCATTTGACATTCTCTTTATTCACTGGCAGTAATGTTAGTAATAGGAGACACTTTTTGAAATATGGCCCTGTATTTCATATATTTGTCAGATTTCTAGTGAAATCATTATACAATGCATTTGTGTAATTAACACTTTTCTAACCTCAGATTTGTCTAAGAATCATGTAGTAAATGCATAAATCTCATGGCTATTTTAACATATAATGTAATAAAAACATTCACTCCATTTTACTAATAAATACTTGGCAAGTACCTCTTACACGCCAAGTGCTGGAGATGCAAGGCTGAGCAAAATTGAGCTTTGTGGAGCTTATGACATGGAGAAATAAAACACTAATGAAATGAATGTATGAGTATAAATTACAGTAATACTGTCCCAGAGAAGTAGAGGATGGTGCATTGTCTTTACTGAGGAACATTGTCTGGTCTGGGAAGTGAGGAAAGACTTCCTTGTGAAAGTAAATGTCTGGACTCAGCTGAAGGTTTGAGTAGGTGTTTACTAAAGATGGAATAAGAGGAAACCTTCCAATGAAAAGGAATAGCAGCTTCTGAGGCTCTGAGGCCTCTTTAAGGAAATGAATGGATTCCATGGATTGTACAGGGAGAGATTCAAGACCAGTGGGTCAGGTGAGTTATGTTAAGGATTCGGTCTTTATCTTTGGATAAGTACATGCTGATTGCAAAGAATTTTGTAACTGTTTTACAGAGAAGAAAATTAAGATCACTGATAATCCCATCACCCATAGCCTCTTAACCTTAATATTTTTTTAATTAAAATTTTATGTATCAATTATACTTCAGTAACCCTAGAAAAGAGTCAGACACGACTGAGTGACTGAACTGAACTGAACCCTAGAAAAAGTTTAAAAGTTATTGATTTGAAAAAAAAAATTCCTTCCGGTTATTTATAGATAAAAATAAATATGTAAACATTGACTCTTCTTGAACTAGTTAAAGGAGAGACAATCCTTATTACTATGCTATATTACTAATATTTGGAATAGGAAATAATTTCATAAGCTAAGCAATGATATTTTTGCATACTGTAGCCTTAGTTTGCAACTAAACTGTAAATCATGGTTCTGTTTATATCTTTAACATACTTTGGCTCAGATGGTAAAGCGTCTGCCTGCAATGTGGGAGACCCTGGTTCCCTGGGTCAGGAAGATCCCCTGGAGAAGGAAATGGCAACCCACCCAATACTCTTGACTGGAAAATTCCATGGACGGAGGAGCCTTGTAGACTACAGTGTATGGGTTCGCAAAGAGTTGGACACGACTGAGCGACTTCACTTCACTTCACTCTGTTGTTAGAAAATCAATATCTATAATTAGTTTTGCCATCAAAATTGAGAAATTATCTTCTGGGGGATGTGTATGTATGCATATAGATGAGGTGTGTATATATGTGTGCATGTTTGTGTGTGAACACAAACACAAGCGTGTTTGATGATAAATAGAGGAAAGTAGCAATAATGACATCCTTTAAAACCCTGATTAAAAAGTTGCAAAGCTTGGGTTGGTTCTTTGTAGGCCATGTAAAAAAGTGTGAAAATTACTGCCTTTAAGGACATTTAAAAAATTGTTGAAGTATAGATACATCTCCTTTAGTATTATCAGTGTAAATGCATACTACATAAATCAAACCTATATGAGAAAGGTAAAAATGTTAGGAGACAACAGGTATGTTTGAAGGTACCAAAAGTTGGCAGCTTGGAGAGGGCAGAAAGTTGTACACAGAAGACCCATCAGGGAAGCAGACATAGCCCTAAAAAACGGAGGCGCGGAACACAAAGGACATCTCAAGTCAGTGATTCTGTACACTCAGAGAGGCAGTCCCAGCACTGTCGGAGGTCCGACAAACTCAGAGGATATTGGAATCTTCTAAATCCTGGTCCTCAAGAGGCTGTTCATGATGCCAGTTACCGATATCTCTCGTAAATATTTTTTTCCCTCCCAAATTGGAGAAGGCTGGCCTTCCTTCCCTGCCTTCCGAGCACGTGGGTAGTGGTGGTGAAAGCCAGGTAATATTGATACTTTCTCTCACTTTCTCCCTCCCTGCCTCTTTCCCTCCTTTCCTTCTTTCCTCCTTCCTAATACTTAGTGTTTAGTGATATAAAATAAGCTGAATTATAACTTAATAATATGATCTAGGTAATTAAAAAGTCACCATGAGAATGTAAAGTAATTCCATGAGGCTATTTTGGCCAAAAGGGAGCCAGTGACATAAAAGGCAGAGGCCTTTGCACCCCTTCGGGGGTGGGGGTTGGGGAGACTGGTTCAAGGTTGAGGCTGAACCTCCCAGAAAGCCTCCCTGTCTGGCATCTGTCCTCACCCAGCAAACTAGCCAGCAGCTCTTCCAGCTCCTTTCTCGCTTTTAAAAAAGCCAGTGTGTAAGGAAAGGCCTGGTCATTCATCTGTTACTGAGTATGCATCTTTTCATCTTGAAGAACATTATCATCACCTCAACATAATCTAAAGATATGACAGAGGAAATATGGAATTGAGTAATAATTAGGAATGTGGCACATGTTGCTTATATAAAACACATCAAACTATTTTTCAAATATTAAAAGGTGTAATCAAGTCTGCAACACATTTCAGTAATGATATTTCCTGTAACTTTTACCCATATGCATTATAAGGAAAATGATATCCATATGTTTGACTCACTTGCACAGTTCATTAAAGGGTATATTTAAAGGACCCTTTGATAATGCTTTGAAAGTTTCTTCTCATTTAAAAATAATACATTTTTAAGGATATGATTTTTTTTTTAAAGTTTTCCTATAATTTGAATTTTGTTCAGATATCCCTATGGGAAAAACTCTTCAGTGATGGCAAGTGAATACCATCATCATGATTTGGTCTTAAGCGATCTCTTGAATTTATTGCATTTTATTAAACTATCATTAAGTATCATCAATTTTGATTTTAAGTAAAATTTGCAGAAATGCCCTCCTTCATAAAATGCATCTGTAAATTATTTGGAATAAGCTGTTTGGTATCAGAGATTCTCATATGCCCATACTCTGAAGCTGCCAAGTAATACTACTTGTAAAATTGAAATAATTACAAAGGATAATTAGTAGAAACATATTCAAAATAAGACAGTCACATCATTTGAGCCTGATCCTTCTCAAAAAATATTGAGCAGGAAAACCTCTATAGAAATCTGTGTACTCTCTCTTCATTTCAAGTGTGGATATTTTTAAGGCTGAAGTAATGTGATCAAATAAACTATGAGCAGTATTCTGTATCAACTGTAATTTAACACATCTGTCCAGAGGAGTAGTGAATAATGAATTGCATTAATCAATCCAGATAAAAGAGATTTAATTAACATTAATATCTCCTCTAAATCTTAAAAAAAACTTTCTTTTTCGTTTTGCTAATCAAGGGTTCTAATCTAGGGATTCTGTGAAGATGATGAAAGAATCTCTTTGGGACAGATTTTATTTCAGACATTTGAGGTATTTAGTATATGGATAACATGAAAAATTTCACTGGTTTTCCTAAAAAGGGCCTTCACAAAATTAAAAAAAAAAATGTTAGTATTAACACTGTACAATGGCATTTACCTTAAGAATAGTCTTTTATAATAGCATCTGATATCACACAATTGTTTTATATGGATTAAAAATGTTTTGCTGAATTTTAAACAGTATGTATATGAAAAATGAAGAATAGACGATTTGACGTCTAATCTCCGTTTTCTGTAGGCTTTTCTTTTTTTCCTGTGCACAGAAGCTCAGCACTAAATACCTAGCCTGCTAAGGTGATCGATGGTTCTAGAGGTGATTTCCACAAAGTGTGGTTAAACCACCTGACGGACAAATGTTAATCTTCATACGGCCGGTATAGAATAGTCCGTAACCGCAAGCCAGTTATGTGGATGAAATAAGCAACAGAAGAGTTGTGTTGCTGAGGACACTAAAGTGAGAATCTGAACACGGCCTTCTGACTATTTGGACTTTCTCATTTTGGTCTAAAATGGAAAATAAAAAATGTCAAGGTTGGAGTGATAGTCTTCCCAGATAGCAATGTTATTATATGATTTTGCTCAGTAGATTTGTTTGTACTATGTTGAAACCCTAGTGTAATGAATATCAGTAGCTTTAATAATGCTCACAGCACATCTTCCATACAGAACAACAGGTGACAAGGGGAGGAGCCCTTGCCCGGGCAGCACAATGCTTGAGCCCCCTTCTATCCCAAGTCATTGAATCTTTCTTAACGTCAGTATTCCCGTTTGTAAAACGCAGTTAGTAATATCTACCTTGAAACTCAAACACTGTTTCAAAATATGAGGAAACATTGAAAGATACCATGAAGATATAAGAATGTCATGAAACTGATTATTTTTAATACACTGACAGCCAAAGGGTGAAATAAACAAATTTATAAGTATTTTTAGGAAGGTAATGATCCTTTTTTAGAAATAAAAATGATGTGCACTCTCTGAGTATAGTACATACGTATTTATACGCCTGAATTACTAACATCTGGATACAGATAAAAATCTGTATCCATATATCCACTTACAGAGATAAAAACCTATATGTATATGGAAAACTACATTCTGTTGATTAAACTTGTATGCAGAATCCTGCTTTTCAATTTAGGTGAGCAGATTCTATAAACAGAGTTCAGGCAGATTTTATTTGGCACTTTCGAGCCATTTCAAATTGATGTGAATTCCAATCTATATAAAAGGATTTGTTTATGTGGACAGCTTTCATTGCTTTCAGGATCAAGAGGTGAGCAGCACAGTCTGAAAATAAATATTGAAGTTTCTTTTACGTTTTCTGAATCTGTCATTTTGGTTGGTCATGCAACACTGGTATTTCATGGAAAAAAATAGCACCTCTTTTGGAAGATATCATTTGGTGTCATGTGGACTCACAAAGAAATGTTGTCTATTTAGAAGCATCATCATTTGAAAGTGTTCTTAGCAAGAAGCTGACTCTAGTAGGGTTTCTGGAGTCAGTACGTGGGTTCCTTCATTTTTGTTTCATAGAGTTTGGTCTGGACTCTAAATGAAGTGGGGTGGTCAGTGTAACAGACTTGGCAATCATGCAGAACCCTTTGCCGATTTGATAAGATCCAGGTGCAAATTTGTCAAGTCATCTAAATGCTTCCCCCTAATAAGGAGTATTTCTATGTGACTTATTTTAAACCACAAAAATGAAAAGGGCAGGCAATGGCTGCTGGGTTGAAATCAAAGGAAAGTAACATAAATGAACAAGTGAATTGAGATATAATCTTGTACACCCGGCACCATAAATTAAAAGCTATTTCCACAATCTGTCCAGGAGTTCAGAAATAATCTGCACTGTGCAACCATTAGCTGGTACATTCCTATTTTTCTTTTTAATGGTGAGGGGAAAAATGGAGACAATAAAGCTAGTAAATTGGTTCATTTTAGAGTAATCAAACAATTTGATTGAAATCTCAGTGATACTATCTCTGTGGCTACTCAGGAAATTGTTTACAAATAATGGTCTATGATTGTCTAATTTTCAAAGCAACATAGATTGGTAGAATATATTCCCACAGCCCGTCGCTGGAATTATCATTGCCCAGTCTGACTAAATGCATTTTACACCAGACTTCTGTGCGTAGACATACTACCCACTGCTGTGAAAATTAGTATAACTTTGATGAGTCATTTGTTCCAACCTTCAACAGAAATAAAACTTCTGGGAACCACACTGATCTCATAACTTTATCCCCATACAGGATATGGTCTTAGATTTATAACTTAGCTGTGAAGAATCGGCTTACTTATGTAAACAAAATGTCTTTACAAAAAGTGTGAGTGGTTTGCATAAGAGTAGTCTTTATTTTAAACCATGTACCCAGTAGCACGGTCATAATTATGGACGTATTGATTAATGTTCTGTGATGGTGATTTTTAAAATTCTTTATGCATGTTTTTTTGTGACCTGAAATACTAATTGTGGCCAACCACTTGAGTAAGGAAACCAATCAAAATTTTGAGAAAATTATTGAGAACTTTAACTCAATAGAATTTCAAATCTATTGAGAAAATTAATTAGGAACCACTATTTAAAATTAGATACATGATGGCTGATATGAATGCTAACAAAGTATTACATTGATATAGGTTGAAGCCAGTTAGGTTGACAATGGACTCAGGGATTATAAGCTTTTAGAGTCAAGAGTCTGGCAATTTCTGTTTTATCCATATATTGGTTGCCAGACCTCTGCCTTGGAAATCTGACCTGTGAGGTTGTTATCTGTGTCTTAGTGCTGACAGTATCAGTTGAGTGACCTACCATTGACTCTGCTTAGAAAATGCCATTGTCTATCATATGATATCAATTATATGTGGAATCTAGAAAAATGATACAGAACAGAAGTAGACTCACAGACATAGAAAAGCTAACAGTTACTGAAGGGGAGAAGAGGGCGATGGATAAATTAGGAATTTGGATTAATACACTATTGTATGTAAAATAGGTAAACAATAAGATCCTATTATACAGCACATTGGAGAAGGAAATGGCAACCCACTCCAGTATTCTTGCCTGGAGAATCCCAGGGACGGCGGAGCCTGGTGGGCGTCTATGAGGTCACACAGAGCCGGACATGACTGAAGCGACTTAGCGTTCAGCACCGGAAACTATTTTAAGTATCTGGTCATAACCTATAATGGATAAGAATCTGAAAAGGTGTGTCTGTGTGTACAGTTAGTTTGCTGTACAACCTGAAACATTTTAAGTCAATTATACTTCAGTAAAAAATTTTAAAAAATACACCACTCTGTGGCAGAATCTAGATTTTGGTGGAGGTTTTGTGTGTGGCGATAGAAGATATAAAAATACCGTCTGTACTTTTTCCTCATTTTTGCTGTGAACCTAAAACTGCTCTAAAAATAAATGTTATTAATTTAAAAACTGTCATCATGTCTTGATTTCAATTTGGTTTTCTATATATAACCCTCAACAGACAATTCTTTGATTGGTTTCTTTACCCAAATGGTACCAATAGTACCATATATACTCAGTGAGTTTCTGAACAAAATATGTTAAGCTAAGTAAAACTGGGCCTTTCTAATTTTCATTCTACAGTTCAACCCAGTTGCTAGATAGTTCTGATTCTTGGAGTCTTAGGACAATTTCTTTGATTTATATATTATATATTTTATACGTTATATGACTCCTTTATATTATACTTTACTTCTTTGTGATTAGGCTATGGGAAATTATACTCTTCATTACCTGAACATTTTAGTCTCCCTTGCATTTTATCAGTTCTGTCCAGCCACCATTTCATTTTTGGAGTATTGTCCCTATAGCAAAAATATTAAGAATGAACTTATTTTCCATAACTTACCTGTCAAGTTTACATTAGTATGAACAACACCCTAACATCCGTGTCACAAACAACATCAGTAAAATGTGGAATTGTATTTCTCATACAAAGAGATTTCATCTTGTGAAAGATAGTATGTTTTAGTTTATCTCCTGCCCAGCATTTGTTAGTAAGATACTGGAAAGAAAGGACAATGGTAATATTTTCAGGGTACCACAAAAAATACAAAAGTTAAAATGTTGCAAATATTAAATATTGTAATATACTTTTATTAGTTCAATTTAGGAATGCTAATCCTTAAATAGGACTTCCCTGGTGACTCAGATGTAACGTGGGTTTGATCTCTGGGTCAGTAGGATCCCTTGAAGAAAATAATGGGTACCCACTCCAGTATTCTTGCCTGGGAAATCCCATGGACAGAGGAGCCTGGAGGGCTACTGTCCATGGGGTTGCAAAGAGTTGAACATGACTGAATGACTCACACACACACACACACACACACACATACAAACACACACACACAGTTCTTAAATATGACTGACAATACTTAGTGGTGATCACTAGGCTAGAAGGCAGTTTTGTTATTCTAAGGCACTCTGAAGCAAATTTGCCAATAGCTAACTATTAGTTTTATTGTATTTCTGAGTTTATTTTTTGGCTTGTTTGTTGGGGGAAAATGAAAATGGAGATGTCCTGTGCCCTAAAAATGATGCTCTCCAGTGGGTGGAGAGCATCCACCCGCGCATGTGAGGCATAACTTCTAGCTCACGTGAGCGCTTCTACGAAGACTCATGATTTGGTGCCCTGCTCAAGGCACAGCTCCTCTTTCATGGAAAGTCTTATCCAGAGAAAGATGCTTTTTGAGAGTTGAAGGGAGTGCCCACATTTTGAGAAAAGGAATAGCGTTTTTGAAAGGGACAAATATTTTTGAAGGAAAGATACTGAACAAAGTATAGTTTAGTAATATGTTAGAGTATGTAAGACAACCCACATAATGACATTTTTACAATAATATGATACTCGGAGAAATAGGCTCATAAATATTCATAGTCTTTCCAAGACATGATAGGTATTGCATACCTGTATACTTGGGCTTCCCTGGTGGCTCAGACCATAAACAATCTGCCTGCAATGCAGGACACCAGGTTTGCTCCCTGGGTTGAGAAGATCCTGGAGAAGGGAATGGCAACCACTCCAGTATTCTTGCCTGGAGAATTCCATGGACAGAGGAGCCTGGCACGCTACAGTCCATGGGGTCACAGAGAGTCAGACACGACTGAGCGACTAATTCACACATATGCACACACACCTGTGTACTTGGGTCAAGCAGAGTAAACATACATAGAATAAATGATAAGTAATACAATGTATGCAGAGTGTACTGATGTGTCTATAACAGAAGTGAATCCCCACTTTTTGGACAGTTAATTTACTTTTAGTGATTAAAATGCATGGTTAATTTAAGTATATAATTACCATGGTGCTTCTACATTTAGCAAAATACTTAGATTTTTTAAATACCCATATTCATTTTGTATTAAATATATTGTATTTAAATCCTTAGCAGAGGTCTGTTTCTACAGTTCACCATAAACCAGAAGATACTCTAGAAAATAATGTGTACTGGGTTAATAAAGGCTTATTGCCTCACTGACAGGTGAGGCTGGCTAAAGACATATTGTTCTTGGCCTCTCTGTCTAGGTATTCGAAATGCTTAGCCTTTGTATCTCAATGTTAGAAATATTTAGGAATTTTTTAAAAAATCAATAATTATATCTCTTTATCTAACTTTTGAAAAATAACTTAATATATTATTTGGGAAACCTTTGGCAGTTCCAGTAAATGAAAATCCAGGAAAAAAATGTACCTTTATAGGAGAGGGTTTTTTTTTTTTCAGAAATAAATCTTATATCTATATTTCTGAGTCAGAACTGTTACTTGAAGCTTCAGTATATTTTTAAGGGTGTGGAGTACTCAGACATAAAATCAGAGTTGAGGGCTTGAGTTTGAGTGGTCTTGAACTTGTCATTGATAAAAGTAATATAATTATTTGAGTAAGGAACATTACACACTCCATGGTTTATGTAATAGGAAAATGAAAGTGACAGTTGCTCAGTCTTGTCTGAATCTTTGTGACCCCATGGACAATAAAGTCCATGGAATTCTCCAGGCCAGAATACTGGAGTGGGTAGCCTTTCCCTTCTCCAGGGGATCTTCCCAACCCAGGGATTAAACCCAGGTCTTCAACATTGCACACATATTCTTTACCAGCTGAGTCACAAGTGAAGCCCATATATATATAATAGGGACCAGTATTATTTGTTGCATTGAGACACAATCATTCACACCGAGTAGCACACTATTCTTTTTCTTCTTTTGTTTTCCTTTTTTGTCTGTGTCTCCTATTATTTGTTACTTAGTTAATTAGCACGCATAGCTCTCATAACGTATTCACTCAGGAGTTGAGAACGTGAGTTTTTCAGCTTCATTCCCCTCTGGATAGCTGACCTAGAAGTGCAGAGGAGACAAAAAGATTGTTCATTTCTTTTGCCATCTTGTTTCTGCCCCTCTCTGAAAAAGTCAGAGGTTCCCTAATAATGAACATTTCCCTTTTATACCACAAATGCCTTCTAGTATTTACCACTTAGAAAAATATCTAAGGAGGAGAATAAAATGATGTTTGCTGTTAACAAATTGAAAGAAAATAATTTTAACCATAAAATTAAATCAGTGAAACCAGTTTCAGTACAAGCCACTGTTTTTTTATGTTTGTGGGTAAAGGAGAGCAGTGTGGGATATGATTTCAGCTCTCATGGAAGCCTGGTGCTTAGTGGAGGAACAGATGCAAATAAAGTCAGAAAACATGAATATTTGAATGGAAGGTGATAACTAAAATGACTTCCATGTATTCTATATGAATTTTATTGAACGTGTGAGCTATTTTGGTCCACATGTCATAATGCTTAAGAATTTGGCTCCGGTGCCTGTGGTCAAGGTTAGACTCCCAGAACTGCCACTCTTGTCTGCTTGGCTAGATTGTTCTCTTTTGATGGTGAAAGCATGTGAAGCCCTTAGCACAGAGCCTGGCACAGAATAGGCCCTCATTGCATTTTCTCTATTAATTTTAGTTTGCAATTTCAGGCAGCTATTTTTAAGGGTGCTATACGCCAATGTCACTTGTAGAAAATTTGTAAAACCTAGCTTCATTTCTGGCACAATTACTTTTTTTAAAGTTATAAATTTTGTGTAATTAGTGATATCAACCAGAAGAGATCAAGTACTGTTCTTCAGGGTCTCAATTAATCGTGTGAGCAGTGATTCTCCAAGCAGATATTGCATCATACATGTCCAACAGCCTCTTAAAGTATTCAGAATTAATAAAGCAGTGAAGACATTAATCAGGGATGGTATCTAGCTGATTTGCATAAATTAATTAACATCAACAGCTACACCGAGCTGCAGCATAGCCGCACCTGGGAAAACCATCATTCCCAATGAAATGAGGTAGTGAGCCTGCAGAGAGGAGAGGGATTCTATCTCCGAGTAAGCACCAAGGTCACCATTTACATAACGCCAGTGACAACGTGGAGCCAATTCATTATAATGCATAGCTCTAAAGCAGGGGCACAGCCAGGAAAGTGTAGTGATTGCAAAGCCTTTTAGTGATACCATTAATAACTCTTCAGGTGGTTATATTTTAGCAATGTATTGAGGTTCTGTGTCTTAGCACTGTAATACTGAAAGTGAGTATTCATATTTATTTAGTTTTGCTTTATTATTTATAAACTCAGCAAGTTCTTTTTGTGAATTGAGGTATAAGAATAAGAGGGAGGGCAGCAGGGGAGAGAATATAGAGACCAACTCTTAGCTCCAAATTTCTAGAAAATCAGAGAAAATCTTTACTTGCTTACATTCTTATTTTCCACATCAAGAGCTCAAACCCACATCTCTTGCATCTCCAGCATTGGCAGGCAAATTCTTTACCACTTGCGCCACCCAGGAAGTCCCTATGTCAAGATCAACCCTGTTCAGTTGGCAAACATTACCTTATTCTTTGGAGAAGGAAATGGCATCCCACTCCAGTGTTCTTGCCTGGAGAATCTCATGGACAGAGGAGCCTGGTAGGCTACAGATCATGGGGTCACAAAGAGTCGGACATGACTTAAGTGACTTAGCACACACGCAGCTTATTCTCAGCTTCACTCATTCATTCATTCACTAACCCAACAAATGTTACTGCAAGCCACACTAGCCAACTGTTACTGCCTTGGGTGGTGTGATGCAAAACTGAAGAGTCATGATTTCAAAGAGCCCCGAGTCTGCAGTTTGGTGCTGTATGTAGACAAATATAGTTTTTCCAGTAGTCATGTATGGATGTGAGAGTTGGACTATAAAGAAAGCTGAGTGCTGAAGAATTGATGCTTTTGAACTGTGGTGTTGGAGAAGACTCTTGAGAGTGCCTTGGACTGCAAGGAGATCCAACAAGTCTATTCTAAAGGAAATCAGTCCTGAATATTCATTGGAAGAACTGATGGTGAAGCTGAAACTCCAATACTTTGGCCACCTGATGCAAAGAACGGACTCATTGGAAAAAACCCTGATGCTGGGAAGGATTGAAGGTGGGAGAAGGGGATGACAGAGGATGAGATGGTTGGATGGCATCATTGATGTGATGGACATGAGTTTGAGTAAACTCTGGGAGTTGGTGATGGGTAGGGAGGTCTGGCGTGCTGCAGTCCATGGGGTCGCAAAGAGTCAGACACAACTGAGTGACTGAACTGAACTGTAGATAAATAATCACAGTTTACCAGTTTATATGCTACAGTGGTAATGGTTGGAAATGTGTCACTGGTCCTCTTGAAGGGACCTTGAGAAGGTTTCACAGAGAAAGCACAATCTGGAATGACTAGTATATGTCATTCTACAAAGAACTTTCTAGAGAGTGGAAACAACATGTTACTCTTCATAGTTTCTAGAGGTCTCTTTGTGACTTTGCTAAGCTGGGCTTGGTGTCCTTGTTGATATTAGTTAATTTATGCGGCTTGTATTGGTGAGGGATGAGGAAGGGCAAGAGGAAGCATAGAAGGGGGTATGTTGCCTCTTTCACAGCCTTGAATAAGTTGCACTCACTTCTCACTGGCAGAGCTGGAGAACTGACTTATTTAACCTTATTCCTGTCAGCTCCAGGGGTCATGACTTCTTAGGGCTTATGGATAGCTGGGAGATTGTTACAATAATGATTCCTCCTTCCCCAGCACAATTGCAGTCTTAGGGAGAAAAAGATCCCGAGACATGCCATGGCCAGTGAACATCCTTCTTTGGCCAGTTGGGATGGTTCTTCTAGCCACGTCCAAAACCAACTAGGATCTCCCTTGATGTCTACAGAGGGTAGCCATTTTTGGAGCATCACATTAATATTAGTCCTAATAGATGGTTCAGTTGACATGGTGACTAGAGCGAGCTTTCTAGGGTAATGAACAAGATAATCTTTGCAGTTTTAACATCCCTGCCAAGCTGCCTCTTATGAACTTGGTTTAGTCACACAAAAATAAAATAAAATTTATTCAGACTTCTGAAAAGAAGATCAAAATTAGGTCACTGTGTATTTTCCTCTGTCTATGAGTACAGAAAGTGTTAAGCAAAGTGTTATGAAGGCCTGTTTATAGATGGGAATGGGATGTGGGAATGCTTTCTTTTCTAGCTAATGGGATGTTACTATTTTAAGTATTAAATTCTAAAATGTGTGGGATCTGGTATGTTTCCTGCCTGAGATAGTGTGTATTAATTGACTTCAATCTTTTGGATTGTAAAAGTCTTTAATTTGTAGTGGTAAAGATGAAAAAGCACATGGTCCATCTATTTCTGGAATGCCATTCAAGTGATCTGGTTACCCTTTGACTCTATTTCCTTCTTCAGGGGACTTCCATATGGACTGGAGCCCATTTCTCAATCTCTTGATGTTCTTTAAGAATAACACTGCATATTCAGTGAGGATTTTCAATTAAGGTAAATGACGGGTTTTATATACAAAAAAGGACTTGCAAATATGGAGGAAATTATTGAAAGAGATTGCAGAATACACAATGCAAGAGGAGGTGTTTCTTGGGACTTATTCAGAGGAGAGAAAATACTACCATCAATAAAACTCTGTCATAGGACTTAAATCCAGGATATGACTAAGGGTAATGGGGCTACGAAGCATTAGTCATTGCAACCAGTGTGAGACTTACAGAGAATTCCTGCTGGCATGTCTGATGGCAGTTGACAGTTGGGAGCCTCAACTTTAGGCACTCTTCTCGGCTTTCACAACACCCTTCTCACAACTCCTCTAGAAAATCTCTATAGAACCTTTCCCTTTTATCTGGTCTTGCTTTCTATGGCTTTTCTCTGGTGCAAAGAATCTCTGGCACCATCCTTAGACTTCTACATGGAGTTGAGTTTCCTGTAGTTTGGACTGTATTTTGGAGAATATAGGAACTTTAAAAGAATAATTCTGATACTTGTTAAAACAGCAAGACAGATTTTATTAGAGCTACGTGGTAGAGAGAGCCTTAGGTATAAAACTAAGCTCAACTCCAAGTACAGCAAAGACAGATTATGAAGCTAATGGGCAGAGTGAGGGGGTTAGTGGATGGAAATTTACTAAGAAGAACTTGATTAGATATCAGGGATGGGTGGCAGATTTCTGCTACACTAAGCTCAGCAGGCCAAGGACAAGGCTACTGTAGAAGAGGCCTCGAAAGAAACTGGACTAAAGCTTGGTCAAGGAGTCTCTGGCATTCCAGAGAGGCTCTATTCTCTCTGTTTTGGCAACTTACCTTTGTGCTGGCTGAGAACTTCTCACCCCAGCTCTTCATTCCACTCTTAAGCCTCTATTTCTGATCTTGAGATCCTTGAAACCCACAATAGCATCAGTCCCAACTTCCTACTGAAGAGGATGGGGTTGAAGTAGACGATGGGGACCAGGATTTAGATAATTTACAGCAGTGGTCCTTAACATGTTCATTAGGAACATCTGGGGACACTTGAATGCAACCAGTCAACACATGCAAAACAATGAAACTCTATCTGGCTTCACAGAAGGCCAATGAAGTGTGAATCTCTGGAGCTGGGTCCAAGCATTGGTATTTCATGTCAAGCTTCTCTTGATTCTGATGAACAGCTTGGGCTGAGAACCAAACCCAGTCAGCATCTGATGGGAATCCCAGTTTGCTGTCATTTTGGGACCCTGACTGGTTATGTTAGAAAAGTTATGAGGAGAGACTGTCCCCAAATTAATGAGGACACTCTGTTAGATCACTTATTCCTTCTGGGCTTTGGGCTGCTGCTCTGCCAAGTAGTCTTAGTTTGTAAACCTATAGTTGACTGTAGCATTAATCACGTCCCTAAACTTCTAGAGGAGGGAGCAGAACATAAAATCCTGTATCTCATGTATATTGTAGGTCATGTGAGCTCATTGATGCATATCATTTAATTTAATCTTCACGACAATCTTGACAGGCATGATTATTCTTCATTCATTATTATTGGAATTCTTAATTATTATCCGAAGGGTTAAGTGATTTCCTCAAGGTGAGAAAATTAGTGAGGGAACTGACACCCTCTCTTCCTAATGTCCAAAGCCATGAAGATGAAGTATTAAGTCTCTTATTTCTTGTATATCATTTGATTCTAAATGAGTATGTCTTTTTTACATATTTCTTTTTTCTTCTTGTCATGTTATCTTACATTAGGGTCCACAGATGTGTTATGGATGACTTAACAACTTTATTTTTCTAAACTTTTTATATTGCATTTCATATAGAAAAGCACTCCAGATTTGATTTTAGTTTTCTCATATTTCCTAAATGACTTTATCAAGCTATCTACTTTCCAGATTTGTTTTTATTTTTCTCATATTTTTCTAAATGTGCTTATCAAGCAATCAACTTTCTGCTTCCCATATGCACTGAACTATATTAGAAAATAAAATATTAAAACCAAAGAGCAGAAAGTAGAGATCACTAAAAGATTAAGATAGTCATAAATGTGCTCATTTCCTATATAAATGAATGGAAGGCTAGTATATTCAGTTGAAACGATGTTTATAATATTAATATAGGATTTATAGCAACATTCATAGTACATAACAAACTAATGCAGGTGGGTATTGAACAGTCTCATTTCAATATAGAGTTACTGCATATCTCTATATGCAATATAAAAACCATATAGTCTTTATTTATAAAAAGCTGAAATGTAGAAACTAATGATCAAGAGTTCAGTATGTAATGAAAAGTGATGATGAAAGTAAATGCTGAATTTAAAAGGTTTTGCTATTACAGTGACCTACATTTTGGGGAGGTGGTTTCTGATGTTTATGAGTGGGAAAATTCTATTTATTAGCCAGTATATAATTAAAATAGGGCCAACTTGGTTTACTCATTGTTAAACTGGGCTTTGAATATATTCAGACAAATCTTTTATTTAACTGCTTGATGAATCTAATGACTTTTTTTTGCAAAAGATTTCAGAGAGGAAAATGGAATATAATGACTCTAAATTTTAAGAGTAAAAGTAAACAGATTTAATACTTTACCGTAGGAAATGAAGTTGTTAAATATTTCATATAATTGATTGATCTAAGATTTCACTTCAAATAGGTCCTATCTCCAAGAGAATCATATGAAACTATCTGATAATTTAAAACAACTTCATTTACTTAACATTCTAGGGAAGCTAAATTCACTGAATCATGCGACTAAAAGGAATCT
Organism: Bos indicus; assembly: GCF_029378745.1. Classification (NCBI taxonomy): domain Eukaryota; kingdom Metazoa; phylum Chordata; class Mammalia; order Artiodactyla; family Bovidae; genus Bos; species Bos indicus. The sequence continues at coordinate 67,524,652 of NC_091771.1, forward strand.
TGTCCAGTCATTTTGTCTATCCATCTTTTTGAAGTTGTACATCAAAAGCATGCCATACGTTTGAGAAGTTATTATTTGTGATCCAATAGGACTGGGTTCTTAATACATTTTCTACACTGCATATTTGTTTTTCTTTTTAAATATGATGCCCTCTCCCAGAATTGAAGTTTGAAAAGGGCAGGGAGCATGTTCTATCTTTGCATCCTTAGTGCTTATACTGGAGCTTAGAAGAGCAATAAATGAAATTGAGAAGATCAGTGGAGCTTAGAAACTCAGTAAATCCTTTTGAATTTTGATTTCTCTTTTAAAATATTGCCAGTGAAAGAGGTCTTCTAGCTTCCCTTGGTAATCAGTTGTAGAATTTTGCCTATTGTGTGGTGGTCACGTGTGGTTTAGTCGCTAAGTCGTGTTTGACTCTGTGACCCCATGGACTATAGCCCACCAGGCTCCCCGCTCCATGGGATTTCCCAGGCAAGAATACTGGAGTGGGTTGCCATTTCTTTCCTCAAAAGTTTACTTATATTTAACCTAACTGTTTATTCTGGATTGCAGAAAAAGAAATATTTGACATTCAGTTTTTAACAGCATGTTATACATATGGTAATGTGAAAGTGTTAGCCGCTCAGTCGTGTCCATCTCTTTGCAACACCATGGATTGTAGACCCCCAGGCTCCAGTCAAGACCCCATGGAATTCTCCAGGCAAGAATACTGGGATGGATAGACATTCCCTTCTCTAGGGGATCTTCCCAACCCAGGGATCAAACCTGGGTCTCCTGCATTGCATGCAGATTCTTTACCGTTTGAGCCACCAGGGAAGCCCCTATATGGCAATAGTGAAAGTGTAATTCATGGTGTGGGTGGAGTTATAGTCATATGTTTGCCTAATCCACTTAAATCTTCCTTACATGAGTGATCATGTTCTCTCATTGTTATTTCACAATTATACATTAATATATCATTGTCTGCCTCTTCAAATAATTCAGATTTTATGATGAATCAAATGGGAAGTGGGATGAAATTATCCTTGCTTATTAATCTTAATCATATAGGAAGTTTAGGAAGTGGTTATTAGAGTACAAGGGGAAAAGTTAAAAATATTCAGATTACTTTAAAAATTGTCATTAAATAAAGATGCTAATTATAAATCATTCATAATTGTGCATGAAGAGAGACATAGGTGAAGTGTGAAGGGCTCTTTCTATTAGCTCTATTGTGTTAACCCAGGAGAGTTTATGATTATGTATATGATTGAGGATGGTTTTAGGAATCATTATACAAATGTTATAAAAACCAAACTTAACTTCTGGTCAATTATGAAGAATCCTGAGGCTTTGGTATCATAAAATTTTATAATAATGCTTATTTTAATCTAGAAATGTTATTGTTAGACAAAAAGTTGCTTCAGAGCCTAACTTACTCTTTTGTGTCCACAGGGACTAAGAAGTAGTTGGTTCATAATAAATCCTCTGATCCTGGTAGAAATGATTAAACCAAATTTAAATAAATGGATCTATAACTATATATAATTTTTCTTTTGGCCACCTCACAAGGCGTATGGTATCTTAGCTCCTGACCAGAGGTCGGAACTATGCCTCTCACAGTGGAAGTACGGAATTTTAACCAGTGTACTTCCAGAGTAATTCCCAACTGGCTCAGATGGTAAAGAATCTGCCTGCAATGCAGGACACCTGGGTTCGATCCATCCCTGGGTTGGGAAGATCCCTTGGAGGAGGCCATGGGAACCCACTGCAGTATTCTTACCTGGAGAATCCCATGGACAGAGGAGCATGGTGGGCTACAGTCCATGCGGTTGCAAAGAGTCGGACATGACTGAGTGGCTCAGCACAGCATGTATATAATTAAATTTCTGAAACTTTGATATAGCTAAATAAGACGACCCTATAATTTTGATTTATAATTTTAATGTTTCTATATGATATATGATTAAGAAATGTAAACAGCAAATTCCAATAGTATTCTTTAGGTTCAGTAAATACTATGTTTTAGATGCAGTTTGTTTCCACTGAGAATATGGATGATCATTGAATAGTTATCATCTTAAACATTTCCCTGTGAGATTGCTGGTTCATTCATTTAATCAGTCATCCTGTGTTTAATGAGCATTTACTGAGTAGGTACTATTGTGCGTGCTTGCTTGCTCAGTCACTCAGTCACGTCTGACTCTGCGACCCCATGGACTGTAACCTACCAGGTTCCTCTGTCCATGGCATTCTCCAGGCAAGAATACCGCAGTTGGTTGCCATTTCCTCCTCCAGGGGAATCTTCCTGATGCAGAGATTGAACCCATATCTCCTGCATTGGCAGGTGACTCTTTACCAGCTGGCCATATTGTGAGCCAAATACTAAACTGTAACACTGGGTAGATTCAGATATTTTCCTCCCTTCAAAGAGGTATTAATTTTTTTCAGAAGACTATACAGATTATACATAAATAATTTTTATTTTAAATATGAACAATGTGTTTTCCCCAAAATATTTATAGGGTCTGAATGGTGTAGATTGTGACTTAAAAAAAAAAAATCATAGAGCCAATATTTGAATATGTAACAATCTGTTTTCCATAAAGAATGACTTTAAAAATAGCCATTTCAGCATTAGACTTGAAATATAAACATAAGGATAATTCATGGTATTGCTAATATTTTGGTTGGTATGAATATACCCCTTCATGCTTGTTCTTATTTTTAGATGACTGATTCTAATAAGATTACATATATCAAATCACTTTGAAACCACTCTGTTAATGTATTATAGTGTGCAATATGATATATTTATATATGCATTTTCTTAAATTAATGAAGCCTTTAATTTAATAATATGACATATTTTAAACTATAATTGGTATAAGCAATTTATAAAGTATATATGCTTTAGTGTAAGCATCTAGAAAATATATCACTTGGGAAAATATATAGGAATATAATAAGCTATAATTATTTTCATGATGCCATAATTTTGGTGTTTTAACTTTTAAAATAAATATCGGAGGAAAAAGCCTTGAATGGTGAGACAGTCATGTGGGAATATTATTTATTATTAATGCTACTGTTCCTTGGTGGTTCTTCTCTGAGTGCTGTAGACACAGTAATCACAGGTCCGGTTTTGCCTGGGACAGTCCTGGTTTATACGTGTGGTACCAGGTAATTCACTAAAACTGAGCTTCTGCTTGCACTGTCGGAGTGACCTGATTTGGCTGGTGAATGATTAAAGTCTCTGCAATCATAGGGTACGTTTTAAGAAGGGTTCTGTGTGAACTCGCTGTGCAAGCTGACAACTCCACTCTAGATTCCTTTGGAGTCTGACTGGACCAGTTGCCATGGTGAGTGCGTATTTCACAATCTCAGGGAGTCACAGGTGCCCCAGTCCCCACTTCCGTTTTCCTTGTGAATGGTCATCCAGACTTGGCTTGGACACCATCTGTCACCAACTGGAAATGATCACCTCCCTCTGCTTCTGAGTGGCTCAGCTGGTAAAGAATCCACCTGCAATGTAGGAGACCTGGGTTTGATCCCTGGGTTGGACGATCCCCTGGACAAGGGAACAGCTACCCACTCCACTATTCTGGCCTGGAGAATTCCATGGACTGTATAGGCCATGGGGTTGCAAAGTGCTGGACACGGCTGAGCGCTTTTCAATTTCTGCTTCTGAACTGACCCTTGAATGCTCAGGATGGAGGTGCAGCTGCAGAAACCATGTAAACACCGCTGCAGCTAATTGTCCTTTCACTGAAGGAACTCCTCCAGGCCTCATATTCTTTCCACCTACTTCCTTCTGCATCCATTTCCCTCAGCTTTGGTTTGACTTCCCTTTATCATTGAAGAATCTGCAGATAAAGGTCTGTCTCAACAGGATGGGTGTAGAATTCAGGGTTTTCCGGAGAGACAACATATTGATATAGATAAATAGATACATAGATACCAAGAGAGGATTCATTATAGGAATTGGCTCAGGTGCTTATGGAGACTGAGAAGTCCCACAGTATACCATCTGCAAACTGGGGCCCCAGGAAAGCCAGTGATTTAACGTAGTCCAAATCTGAAGGCATTAGAACCAGGGGTCTGCGTTTTAGTGCCTGAGTCTGAATGCTGAGAACCAGGAGCTTGGGATGTCCCAGGGAAGGGGAAGATGGCCATCTCAGGGCATCTGCCCTTTCTCAGCCTTCTTGTTCTAGTCACATCCTTAAGATTTGGATGCTACCCACCAGCCCTGGGGAAGGTGGATCTCTTTCTCAGTGGAAAAAGAGAGCTTCAAATGCTGATCTTCTTCAGAAACACCCTCATAGATATACCCAGAAATAGTGTTTTACCAGCGATCTGGGAGTCCCTTAGCCCAATCATGTTGACGTATAAGATTAGCCAACATAATGAGCAAAACCAGGGTTGCTCACAAGGGTGCTTTGGAAACATGACATATCTGTGTCACAGCAGTGGAGTGCCTGCCACTGCTTGCAGTGGGTGGGGACTAGATCTTGACTTATGATGCTTAGAACTTCATGAAAACTTGTAGAGATTAGTCTCTTTGTAAACAAATGATGAGTTAATTAGAAGAAGATGCAATTTTTGACCCACACAAAGTGCTCACAGTCTAACCCAGAAGGCTAACAAAGTGAAGGTGGAAATTGTGACAGGGTCCAAATCTAAATCTAACTTGTGAATCAGGAACAATTATAAAACCCACCCTTCTAAAATTCTCACCTGTATCAGGTAACCATTGAGGGTTCAGGGACAGAAGGGTTTCTGGGATAGTCAGAAGAATGATTTTTAGCCTGTGATCTGGGATAAAAAGAAAGATAAGGAGAAAAAGAGTCCCCTCATAGACTGCTGGAAGGGTTACATGCACTGCTTTTCAGTAGTAGGTGAGTAATAAAAAATTCATTCAGAAAGTTACTGCAGCTTTGAAGACACCTAAGTATCCTAATTAGATAGTCATTTCACATCTATCTCATGTGAAATTGGCAGTACTTCAGAAAGCATTACAAAACCAGATAGCTTCCCTGTTTTGTTTTTTTTTTATCGTTTCTTGAAAATAATCATTTCCCCCTTCTGGTAGATTTCAGTTCTTTTCTCTTGTTGAAACTGACTTTTTTATGTTTGTCACTTTTCAGCATATTTCCTCATTATTTGTTTGTATGAAAGTGTCAATAAATTCTGAGAATGGGGTGTATTCCCATTCCTGTTTATACTGTATATGGCCAAAAGTTCTGACCTCTCAGGTCAATTTCCTTTTGTATTGTGAGTTACATAAGTCTATTATTTCCTATTTTGAGAGTTTAACTGTTTAAGCAAGAAAGACTGAAACTGATTGTCAGTGGCTTATATTATATTACCATTGTTATTATTATTTTACAGGCCTACAGCTTATTCAGTTTCCTGCTTTCTTTTTCTTTTTTACACTTTTCATTTCATAGGACCTAGTGATTGCTTTGACAAGCCCTCAGCATTCTTCCATCATTAGATATCAATTTCCTTCTCTAATTGGATAACCTGCTTTAAGTTCTTAAGTCAGTATCCCTAAACTGAGCCGTTTATTAAAGAGGTGTGCCTGTGAGTAGCACGGTCAATTAAATTAAGGATAATTTATTTCATTGAGCACCTTGAAATCTTTAGCTACTTCTGCATACTGCAGGAACTCTGTAGTTGTTCCACATGCTGGCGTGTGACTTTGTCTTCTCTAAAATCTACTGTACCCAAGTAGATTTACCATGCCAGGAGATGGTTTAATGTAATTTTAATGATATCCTCTTTGGCACTATAAACTGTACTGAAAGTCATCTTTGCCATGCAATTAATAATGTAATTTAGTCTATGATGATATTAGGTGATAATGAAAGCAGATATTAGAGACATAACCATTTTCATATTTAATAGAGAAGCAATGTGTTCTAGGTAATGAAGTTAGGAAGCTAACATGCCATGTCAGTAGACGTTAATTCTGTTTTAGAGATTCCTTTTTGGATCTAAGTAAATATGATTCCAAAATGGCCATATACTTCGCTGTTAGAAGTTTTGACATCATAGCATCTAGGATCATTTATTTGACACAACCCCAAAATAAAACCCATCAAAACCAAACACAAACAGAAATGAAGAACCAATAAAACCGTTGAGGCTTGAAACCCAGAAAGTAGTGTTTCTTTTCCTTGGATAAGTAAAACCAATCCATTATTTGAACATCAGATAGCTAGCAATGTTGGTATACTTTCTTTTGAAATAAGGTGGGAACATTTTTCATCAGTTTCTCAGCCTTTATGTTGGAACCTGAGAGATCACTTTAAAGTGTGACCACAACATAAAGCACTTGAGGTGACCAACAGGATGACTTTCAGCCCTTTTGTGCTTTTTAAAAAATGTACTTGTACTGAATAATTAATATGTCAAGGCGCTGCAATGTGAATAGAAGAGTTTCTCGTCTACTCCAACATAACCAATGTAAATAATTTCTTGTGTTCACCCTCTATATATTTTCTATTCTTATACAAACATACATATAGTAGAATTTTATCCTTTAAGAATTATATAAATGAGGTGATACCACATATGTAATTCTCCAGTTTGCTTTCTCACAAGCACGTGTACACTGAGAAGTTCTCTGTGTTGTTACAGACTTCATTTTTTTTAATGGATTCCCAATTTCACATTGTAGGCATGAATCCCTTGCTTAATTTAGATTGTTCTGGATTGTTTTACTCTTTGTAAGTTTGATGCATTTACATGAAGCAAAACCATCCCCTGAGTTTGAGCTGTCAGGAGAACTCTATTCTAGTTTCCCTTGTTCTAAAATGTGTCTTTTTATCTTCAGTTCTGTTCTTTCTTTATTTTGGCCAAGGAGCACAGCATGTGGGATCTTAGTTCCCTAACTAGGGATTGAACCCATGCCCCTTGCAGTGGAAGTTCGGAGTCTTAACCACTGATCTACCAGGGAAATCCCATGTCTTCAGATCTTAAGTCAGCAGAGATAACTTGAAGACAAGATGAATTGCATAGAATCAAAGTGACCAAATTGATGAAGTGCATTAACCTGCCTTTCTAACCCTGAACATAGAGGATAGCAGTTCAAGAGTCTGAGGGTTGAAACATGCTTGCGTTGAGGATTCAGAATAGATGACTAGGCTTGGGATGTAAGCTTAGTATCTTACAGTCCCCACAATGCATTCTTGTGTTTTTCCTGACCCACTATGTACAGTAGAAGCGTTGAATTTAGGTTATCAGTTTTGCCTTTGATGTTCAAATTGGACTGCAATTCAGTAGGCCTTGGTTCTTTTGTACCTCTGTGCTAAGTTGCTTCAGTCGTCTCGGACTCTTTGCAACCCCTGGACTGTAGTCTGCCAGGCTCCTTTGTCCATGTGATTCTCTAGACAGGAATATGGGAGTGGGTTGCCATGCACTCCTCAAGGAGATCTTCCCGACCCTGGGATGGAACCTGCATCTCTTCCTTCTCCTGAATTGACAGGCAGGTTCTTTACCACTAGTGCCACCTGGGAAGCCCACCTGCCAATGCAGGAAATGCAAGACAAGTGGGCTTTGATCCCTGGATCAGGAAGATCCCCTGAAGGAGGGCACGGCAACCCACTCCAGTATTCTTGCCAGGAAAATTTCCTGGACAGAGGAGCCTGGCGGCCTACAGTCCATGGGGTCGCACAGAGTCAGATGGAACTGTGGACACACACAGGCTGGGTGTTAAGCTGGATGGGCATGACTGTATTGGATACTGCAAGGCTGCGGAGTGCAAGGAAGACCTCTGGACCTCATTAGATAGGAAACAAGGAGGGAGCGGTGTGTACGGAGAAATGAGAAAGCTGTCATGATGCTGTGCAGGAAATCAGGTCATATAAAAAGGTTATCTGGGAATAGACTGTGAACCCAGAGGGTCACATGGCTAACCAAAGGATCATACGGCTAAACATTTTGAGGGGATAACCTGGTCTGAGGTTGATGGGAACCTAGACTCATGCGTAGTGACGGTACAAAAAAGACAAGGAAGAGTTTGAGAACATTGAAACTAAAAGTTGAAAGCCAGCCTACTGTTAGTTCTGCTGGATGATTAAGGTACTTTCATTTTCTGATTATTTTGAGGGAGTAGTGAGAGGGAGGGGACTTCTTTATCCAATATTTATGTCCTTTAAAAAAACTCACTAAAATATTTAATGTTTTAATATCCAACTCTTAAAATATAACTTGAATATTATACTTTTTATTTAAAATGATAAATGTAATTATGGGCTTCCCTGGTGGCACTAGTGGTAAAAAAACCCGCCTGCCAATGCAAGAGGTGTAAGAGACAGGGGTTGCATCCCTAGGTTGGGAAGATCCCTTGGAGAAGGGCATGGCAACCCACTCCAGTATTCTTACCTAGAGAATCCCATGGGGAGAGGAGCCTGTTGGGCTATAGTCCATAGGGTCGCACAGAGCCGGACAGGGCTGAAGTGACTTAGCATGCATGCCTGGTGGCTCAGATGGTAAAGAAACTGCCTGTGATGCAAGAGACCTGGTTTTGATCCATGGGTCAGGAAAGTTCCCTGAAGAAGGGAATGACAACCTATTCCAGGATTCTTGCCTGAAAAATTCCATGGACAGAGGAACCTGGTGAGCTGCAGTCCATGGGATCCAAAGAGTTGGACATGACAGAGCAACTAACACTTTCACTTTCTTTCAAATGTAATTAAATACCTTTAATACTGTCATTTTTTTCTTGCATCAAATTGACTGTAGTCATATTGTGGAGAAATTGTCTTTAAGTATCGTTCTATTTTCTAGGGAAATGATAAAATGTATTCTTGGAAGAGACTAGGTATATAAAATGCCCTTATTGAATGTAATTGCAATTATATTCATTATTGATTTTGCTTTTAAAATTGGTACATTATTAGCTATTACAAATTATAATTATTACCAATGAATAGATAAGGCTGATTTATTCAGTTATTTAATTAGTAATTAACTATATTTCTTCAGAAACATTTGAGAAGCCCTAATATTTCCCTGATCTCAAAAGTCTGCTGATCAGGTGTTTCAGGAGGTTGTTCTTTAAGCACTAAGTTGTGTCCTATTCTTTTGGGACCCCATGGACTGTAGCCTACTAGACTCCTTCATTCATGGGATTTCCCAGACAAGAATACTGGAGTGGGTTGCCTTTTCCTCCCCCAGGGGATCTTCCTGACCCAGGGATTGAACCTGAGTCTCCTGTGTTTCCTGTATTGGCAGGTGGATTCTTTACCACTGAGCCACCTGGGAAGCCCTGTTGCCAGGAGGACATATAAATTAATAACAGAATGGAACCCCATGGATGGAGGAGCCTGGTGGGCTACAGTCCGTGGGGTCGCTAAGAGTTGGACACGACTGAGCGACTTCACTTTCACTTTTCACTTTCATGCATTGGAGAAGGAAATGGCAACCCACTCCAGTGTTCTTGCCTGGAGAATCCCAGGGATGGGGGAGCCTGGTGGGCTGCCGTCTATGGGGTCGCACAGAGTCGGACTCGACTGACGCGACTTAGCAGCAGCAGCAGGAGTTCAGTTAGGGATGGTGTAAAAAACATGCTCTAGGCATTGAAGGAAAGAACCAGCTAGACTATATCTATACTCTAAACCACCGTCTTCATTGGAAAACTGTAACTTTAAAACCAGGTTATTTCTTTAACAATCAGGAAATAATAATTAAAATGAAAAACTGTCATTTTATCCCTTATTACATGCTACACACATTTCTTGACCATCTCTTTCAGACTGGCATTCTACTAAAATGTTTTACCTTGTTCTATCAGACTTGCAAGCGTTTCCCCAAAAGCAGTAACTCAGAATCTTACGGTATTTTCCAGAACTCATGGCTTAAATGTTTGTTGCAATGCTCAGCATATACTTTAATGCACTTGGCTCTTCTGAGAAGGTGTCATATACCTTTTTTTTCATTTGATTTCTATAGCTTATCCACTAAAATGCTAAAACTCTCATTATCTGATCTACATTTTAGGAGCAAGCTATCTTAGTACTTTGAGCCACTCTCATTAGCAAGTCAATTTCAACAGCACTTCCAAGTATGTAGACCTGTATTATAAACATGAGGGGAGGTTTAGAAATGTAATGGGAGAGGTGGTCCCTGTTTTATCCTTTATGTTGCTAAAAATTGGCTGACTTTTAATATCTTCATGGAACGAATGGTTTGTATGTGGTCCTGCATTAAGAAATCAAATTCAAATTTTAACAGTTCTTTTTTTAAAGCATTTTTTTTCCATTAAAAGAATCAGAATTTGCACATACCAAGTCATATAATACTGCCTTAGTATTCAGTCTATTTAAAACTGTTTGATAAGCTCATTGGCTATCTTGATGTTTTCTGAACAGAAAAAGGAAAAAAAAAGATAATTTCTATCAGTAGAAGTTTTGGGAAAATCGTGCTTTGATTAGCTGGATACCCTCTATGCATCTCTGTATGCTGGTCAGGGTTGTCTTAACTTTTTTGATAACTAGCCTGTACTTTGAACTCTCATAGGAAGTCTGTGATCAATGGAAACCTCACACACCTCCTTTGGTCATCCTGAGCCCTCAATTTTCATGAGAGACATGCTTTTCTGTTTTTGTTTGTTTTCTTTCTCTCTTCTTTTTTCTCGAGTTGAATTTATGACAGCTTTTAATTTGGAGGAAAGGAAATGTCTGTGGCATCAGTGCTGACCCTCTATGCCTCTACATTTACTCTTTTTTTTTTTTTTATTGATTTTAACAAAAACTGATGGGATTGTGGTGAATTCTCAATTGGTTTTGTTAAAATTTCCAGCAGAGAGTGCAATGCATGGAGGGGGCTCGAACCTTGATTGAAATCCAACTTCAGATATTTTTTTTTGTGTTCTAAAGTCAGTCTTTTTTCATTTTGGACTTTCCTCTGGCTGTTATTGTACTATGATAAGCCCCGCCACTGTTTCAGCGCACAGACTGAGATTTCTTTATGATGGTGTGGAGAAGGCAGGAGGAATGATAAATGGCCAGGAAAACCACCGACTCAATGCTTTCTGTCATAGTCATGTCCTCTTCTCCCATCATACATGCCTTTTCTCCTGTGAGTTCAACCGTTATTATCTGGCATTGTCATTTTACAAGGGAGGACTAGCCCAGAAATTTCTGATGGATGCCAAGAAGATGGAGTAGCCCTCTGTATTTTGCTGATGATTGATAGGTTTGGTCTCCTGAGTTGTGGAAAGTGGACTCATGGAGAATAGCCCGTTTGAGGCTCCCCTTCCTCTCCACAACCAAATACATTTTAAGAGTCATTCTAGATAGCTGCATCATTTGTAAATAGATGCCAGTTTTTCATTTGTAAATATGTGTCTATTTTTACTGATGTCGATTTTTACCTTCCATGTTGGTGAACTCGTCAACCCCACCTGCCCAAGGCAGACACTTAGTTTAAATCTGGGCTTCCCTGGTGGCTCAGATGGTAAAGAATCCACCTGCAATGCGGGAGACCTGGGTTCAATCCCTGGGTCGGGAAGATCCCCTGGCGAAGGGAAAGGCTATGCACTCCAGTATTCTGGCCTAGAGAATTCCATGGACAGAGGAGCCTGGCAGGCTACAGTCCGTGGAGTTGCAAAGAGTCGAGCATGACTGAGCAACTTTCATTTTATTTTAAATCCAGAGGGTGAATGAATAACATGACTAATAGGTTCTTTTCGGCATTCAGTGTCAGATGACTTGATTCAATTAGGAGGAGCATATTTTCTGACTTAGAAAAAAAGATCTGGAGATTCTAGTTAAACACAGCAACTTGAGCAGATGTGTTTGCCTCAGCTAGTTCCCGAACACCTTGCTGAAATGAAAGGAGTGAAAAGGCTGGAAACACACCGGAGCAAAGAGAACTGGAGAGGAGATGATGGGTTGGAAATGCCTGGAATTTCTGGGTAAAATAAATTGGAAGGAGGGATTACTAGAGCAGAGAGAGAGTCGGATCCCTTGCGCTTGTGGAGGAAAGGGCCCACGAGCAGGAACAAATTTACACTTCAGAACCCTGGCAAAGACAAGAATGGGCAATATTAGATACTGGAGAAGCTGGGAGTGAAATATAGGGCGAAAACAGGAAATCTGTTGGAAGTCTGAATTGGGTACGTTATAGCTCTCCAGGCCCCCTTCCCCTGTATGTGCAGATAGCAAATGGCTGGCGTGTGCTCTCACTCTTAGTCAGAAATGAGATTTATACTATGGAGATCAAGAGCTAGAGTGATTCTAGACACCGGGACACTCTGCACAGCTGAAGGTAGTCTGTGTAATTAGCAGTGAGATCCCTAGCTCTCTCCTGCCATCTCTTTCCAGTAGTATTGGCAGACAGTTCTGTCACTCCCAAATGGAATGTGTGTGTGTGTGTGTGTGTGTGTGTGTATGCGCCTGTGGGCCCTCAGTCACTCAGACATGTCTGACTCTTTGTGACCCCATGGGCTGTAGCTCATCAGGCTCCTCTGTCCATGGACTTTTCCAGGTAAGAATACTGGAGTGGGTTCCCATTTGTACTGCAGGGGATCTTCCCAACCCAGGGATTGAACCCCCTGTTGCCTGCATTGACAGGTGGATTCTTTAACACTGAACCACCTGAATGAGTGAATGTTTATTTTCTGGAGAAACTAGCTCTAAAGAAAAGATGTATAGATTTTTTGATACTTGAAGGATCTCAGATGCCTGTCTGCCCACCCTGCAGTGAAATTCATCAGTTGATAAACTGCACGCCTTGCCGGAGTGTTCCCAGTCGTTTTTAAGTTTTCTCCCTCTTAAATATATCCACAGATCACCAAGTATTTGGAGTAAACCCCAACAAGAAAGAAACAGGTTGTACCAAAAAGAAGCTTGGAGAAACTAAATTAATAATTGATTGAGGAGCAGGAGGAATGATTCAAATAAACAAAAGAGAAAATTAACATAGGGAAATAAGAGAAGGCATTGTTTCTATGAAAAGGAATGTGATGCTGTGACATTCAGAACAATTAAAGAACAAGAGAGACCTCGTGAAAATGAAAAAAATTGAAAGCAGAAATAAATTTAATCAATAGAACAGTATAACCATTAAAGGGAATAATATCCAGGAAAGTATAACAAGTTGACCACATAATCTACAACTGATAGTGTTTTTGTTTAAAGAGCCAAGTGAAAGGAAATAAATCTCAAACTGATAAAAAAAATTGTTATAGAAGTGAAGGACACACCTTATGCATTCTAATTCATAACCAAATTCATGAAAAAAAAAAAAAGCCAAGAACATCATCATGAAATTTTACAACTTTAGGCTTGAAGACCAGATCCTAAAGGCTTTTAAATGAGAAAAATATGTGTTGTATACAATAGATTAAGAATGCAAGTGATGGGGACTCCCCTGGTGGTCCAGAGGTTAAGAATCCACCTTGCAATGCAGGGGACTCTGGTTCAATCCCTATTCAGGGAACTAAGATCCTACATGCCACAGAGCAATGGAGCCCGCAGGCCTCAAATAGAGAGTCCGTGTGCCACAACATAAGATCCTACAGGACGCAAGGAAGATCCTGCCTACTGCGACTAAGACCTGATGCAGCCACGTAAATAAGTATGAAATAAATAAGTAGTGATTTCACTAAAAATTAATAAAAATAAAGATTTTCTGTCTGGAATGAACACAGAACTTGAATAAACAAAAACTTTTTTAAAAAAAGAATGCAACTAATACAGAATGCCCCTGCAGCAGTATGGAAACTAGAAGTAGTAAATGAGAGATCACAGGTCAATAGTTATTTGAGAGGTCTAGGGATCAACCTGGAGAAGGCAATGGCACCCCACTCCAGTACTCTTGACTGGAAAATCCCATGGAGAGAGGAGCCTGGTAGGCTGCAGTCCATGGGGTTGCTAAGAGTCCGGAACGACAGAGCGACTTTCCTTTCACTTTTCACTTTCATGCATTGGAGAAGGAAATGGCAACCCACTCCAGTGTTCTTGCCTGGAGAATCCCAGGGACGGGGGAGCCTGGTGGGCTGCCGTCTATGGGGTCGCACAGAGTCAGACACGACTGAAGCAACTTAGCATAGGGATCAACCAACACAATTTGGAGGAGGAGATATGAGGGTGCCAGACTATGGACTACCTGATATCTTTGCCCATAGAATACCTATATCTTAACTGCTTTTAGTGGTGGAGAGTTTGGCAAGGGTCTAAGCAAAAGGGAAAAAAAAGAGAGGTGACAATTAAATCCGAGAAAATAATGAAGTTTAAAAAAAAATCAGGACACTATCTGGTTCATCAGAGAAACTATAGACTCATAATAATGCAAATACTGCACATTACCTTGGGCTTCCCAGGTGGCCCTAATGGTAATGAACCTGCCTGCCAGTGCAGGAGACATAAGAGACATGGTTTCCATCCCTGGGTGGGGAAGATCCCCTGGAGGAGGGCATGGCAATCCACTCCAGTATTCTTGCCTGGAGAATCCCATGGACAGGGGAACCTGAAGGGCTACAGTACAAAGCATCGTGAAGGGTCAGACATGACTGAAGTGACTTATTAGCACAGCACAGCACAGAGCACATTACCCTAACCAAAAGCAGAGTTTTTATATACTCCAGAAAAAATTATTGACTCAAGAGCTGTGTATTCATTTGCTTTTACTAAGAACAATAAATCACCAAACATAGTTTTAGTTACATTTTAAAGTGATTCTTGTAAATGTGTTAAATTCATTTGAATATAGCTCTATATTAAAGAAGATACTTTCTCAAAGAAAAAGGGCTTTAAATCAAGAGATAACAATATATAATACTAGTAAACAATTGGAATCAGGTTTTTTTTTGAGAGGAAACAATTTTGTAGCAGGTAGAAATTTCAGAATTTTAAATGGCATTAAATATATGGGGAAGGGGACCACAGAGGATGAGATAGTTGGATGGCATCACCAATTCAATAGACATGAGTTTGAGTAAACTCCGGGAGTTGGTGATAGACAGGGAGGCCTGGCGTGCAGCAGTCCAAGGGGTTGAAAGAGTCAGACACGACTGAGCAACTGAACTGAACTGAAATATATGAACCGAGAGGAATGGTTTAAAGGAGAATACTGTGACTTTCCATAGTGGAAAACAATGTACCTATACCTAAACCTGATGATATATTTTTGATGTCGTGTAATAGTTTGGAACAAAACACTGGATTCAGCTTGGGAAACATTCCATAATATTATTTGATATAGCAATTCATTAATGAGCAGTTTGCTGCTGCTGCTGCTAAGTCGCTTCAGTTGTGCCTGACTGTGCGACCCCATAGATGGCAGCCCACCAGGCTCTTCTGTCCATGGGATTCTCCAGGCAAGAATACTGGAGTGGCTTGCCATTTCCTTCTCCAAATGAGCAGTTTATTAAGTTGTTAAACCAAATTCTATAGCTTTCTGTACTGCTCAACTACTACTTTCCAGAAGAAATTAGTCTCCATGAACAAATCTTCATGGCAGGAGAGGGAATGACTTTTTTTTTTTATGACAGTTGAAACGTTATATTTTTCTTTGCTCATTCAGCTAATTTCTATTTTAACAATAGCAATTTTAAAAAAATGGTGATGATTTCACTTTTTATTCTAATCAGCCTCATGCTGATTATAAGCTAAAGGTTCACTTAAATTTTTTCTACAGTATGCTTGATTGTTAATTTCCAGGTCAGTGTCCAATCTATCAAAGTTTCATGGGGTGATAATTTATGCTTATGATGGACAGTCTATTTAAAACTGCAGTGAGGTCACCCTGTCTAAAGCCTCTGAAGTACCAAGTGCCACTCTCTCCCTCACTCAGAATCACATCACATTAGAGTTTGCTCATTTTCCATCTTTAATGACTGTGTTTTGTTCAAATAAAACTTCAACCTTCTCACAGCCTAATTTATCACTAGCAGCTCACATTTTATTACTTGTGTCCTTCTGTCCCTGTCTCCCCCTCCCTCCCTGCCTCCCTTTCTTCTTTAGTACTATCCCACAAGAAAAGGAATGATTTCTCTTTCCCAAGTAATGCCTGTCTCTTTTATTTCTTGGATTTGAGAGCGCCAAATTATTTTATGTTGTTTATAGTACAGATTAACTGAAAATTCCTTCTTTGATTCCAGTGTCAAATAAACTATTTTTTTCAAACCGCAAAGAAATCCGTGTAACATTTCAGCAATAAGCCAACAATAGAATCAGAGAATTTTAGGGTTGAAATGAACCCTAGAAAGTATTTCCTCCATGTCCGTCTATTAAAACTAAAGACTATTTTTCTTGAAGAGGGACAGTTTCATTTCCCCTGAGAAAATAGTACCCCAAAGAAGTCACATCACTAAGGTGTTGTCTTGAGCAGCTTAAATAACCAGATTCAAGTTGCCTGTAATCTTTTACCTGGAATGGGCAGCCCACAGCAAGTTCTAGTGTGAGACCAATGTTAGCCACTAACTGGGCAGGCTTCTGACAGGTTTACATCTAGTAGAACCAGTGAACCAGTGAAGTCACTCCGTCGTGTCCAACTCTTTGCAAACCCATGGACTGTAGCCTAACAGGCTCCCCCTTCCATGGAATTTTCCAGGCAAGAGTACTGGAGTGGGTTGCCATTTCCTTCTCCAATAGTAGAACAGTACTTCTCAAACTCCATCATGAATGACCAGTCCTTCTTTTTACCTTCTTCCTTCTACTCTTCCTCCTCCTTCCAGTCCATTGCAGATTGATTCTTTCATAAAATAAAATTGATTTGTCAATGAATTAAAAGATGCAAGTACATTAGTGTTAGATTCAATTGATATTGTCAACTTTGAATAAGAAATTCTGCTTACCCCTAATATTTATATTTATCTCATTAGGGTCTGCTATAAAGCAGTTCAGTTTGAGTATCAATGCTGTGGTCTCCTAGACTTGATATTGGGTAACAAGTTTACAATTTTTCTTTGTGCTGGAATTGGATAGATCTTAAACTTTGATCCATCTTTTATTTCAGTTTTTGTGACAATTATTTGATACATTATTTTTGTCATTTTTATGTTAAATTATATAATGTTGAAATGATTTTGTAATACAGATTTCTTAGTAGGTAACGCATCAGCAGTTGCCTTATTAATGTTTCCATTATGGTGACCATTATAAACTTAAGAGATGTGTGATAGCATTATTGAAGGCTTATTAATGTAGACAAACTTATTATGTAATGGACAAAATATGTGCTATATGTATATCACACACACACGTATGCTTCAACTATCAACTTTTCAGCCCTTATGTTACCAAGGACCTCTCATTAAAACAGAGCTTTCCTGGTGGCTCAAATGGCAAAGAATCTGCCTGCAATGCGGGAGACCAGGGTTTGATCCCTGGGTTGGGAAGATTCCTTGGAGAAGGGAATGGCTACCTAGTCCAATATTCTTGCCTGGAGAATTCTATGGACAGAGGAGCCTGGCGGGCTGCAGTCCAAGGGGTGGCAAAGAGTTGGATACGACTGAGCCATCTTGGCTGACGTTTTTTCCTTTCTTCCTTTCCCCTCTTGTTTGCCATCCTCTCTCCCACCTCATTGGTGAGCCTTTCCACCACGTTGTCAGGGGATTGCCTCAGTGGTCAGTTTCGACCTGTTATTCAAGTCCTATTTTGTGTCCAGTCCATGGTTCAGTGGGGTTCATCTCAACTCCCAGATGGATTCAGTTTTTGACTTTAAATCAGAACCGTTAGGGCTCAGAAAGTTTCATTTTCTCAACAGAACCACTGCGCGTTTGTGGCTCTTTATGCTGTTTTACATACATTAAAATTTTGCTTAGGGACTTCCCTGGTGGTTTCAGTGGTTAGGCATCTGCACTTCCACTGCAGAGGGTGTGGATTCACTCCCTCATCAGGCAGCTAAGATGCCACGTGCTGTGCAGGATGGCCAAAAGAGAAAAAAAGTTTGCTTATTCACTATGAAGTAGCACGCCAAGTGTTTGGGAAAAAAAAGATGAACACATGGGTCCCGTGGCCAAGCCAGGGCTTGGCGTTTAGTAGGAGATAAACATGTGAATAACTTGCTAACATAAACTCTGTTAGAAGTCTCTTCAGGGTACAATGAGGACATAAAAGAGGGAGTAGGTTATTTATGTTGGGTATAAGTCAAAGACTTGACAAGAGTGCCACAGTTAAGCTATGTGAAGGCAGTTCAGTGGTGGAGGATGTGGGTATTCCGGGGAGGGGAGTTTGGGTGTGCAGTGTGTTCTTGGCCAGATAAATCTGAAAAGGTCACTGAGATGTGAAAAATGGTAGATTTGGGTTTTGGAGCTACATGTTCAGGCACCTCAATTTATCCAGCTTTTGTGATGGCTCCAGGATTTATGCTGTTTGGAAACCCCATATATTAAGAATCAGAAGTGATTAACCTTGAGACTCAATCTGGAACCAGAACAGAACCTGACCTGTCTGTGGTATGTACTTGGAAAACAAATATTGGAAAGACTCATGCGCAGCCATTACAATTTTGTAGACACATAGCTCTGTTTTGAAAGACTTAGGAAGATTTTTGAAGAAATGAGAAGTCTCATGGTTCAGTTCAGTTCAGTGACTCAGTTGTGTCTGACTCTGCGACCCCATGGACTGCAGCATGCCAGGCCTCCCTGTCCATCACAAACTCCTGGAGTTTACTCAAACTCATGTCCATTGAGTCAGTGATGCCATCCAGCCGTCTCATCCTCTGTCTTCCCCTTCTTATCCTGCCTTCTATCTTTCCGAGCATCATGGTCTTTTCAAATGAGTCAGTTCTTCGCATCAGGTGGCCAAAGTATTGGGGTTTCAGCTTCAGCATTAGTCCTTCCAATGAATATTCAGGACTGATTTCCTTTAGGATGGACTGGTTTGACCTCCTTGCAGTCCAAGGGACTCCAGTGCCACAGTGCTAAAGCATCAATTCTTCAGCGCTCAGCTTTCTTTATCGTCCAACTCTCACATCCACACTGGAGAAGGCAATGGCAACCCACTCCAGTACTCTTGCCTGGGAAATCCTATGGACGGAGGAGCCTGGTAGGCTACAGTCCATGGGGTCGCAGAGTTGGACACGACTGAGCGACTTCACTTTCATTTTTCACTTTCATGCATTGGAGAAGGAAATGATAACCCACTCCAGGGTTCTTGCCTGGAGAATCCCAGGGATGGGGGAGCCTGGTGGGCTGACATCTATGGGGTCGCATAGAGTTGGACATGACTAAAGTGACTTAGCAGTAGCAGCAGCACATCCATACATGACCACTGGAAAAACCATAGCTTTGACTAAATGGACCTTTGTTGGCAAAGTAATGTCTCTGCTTTTTAATATGCTGTCTAGGTTGGTCATAGCTTTTCTTCCATGGAGCAAGGATCTTTTAATTTCATGGCTACAATCACCATCTGCAGTGATTTTGGAGCCCAAGACAATAAATCCTGTCACTGTTTCTATTGTTTCCTCATCTATTTGCCATGAAATGATGGGACCGAAGGCCGTGATCTTCGTTTTCTGAATGTTGAGTTTTAAGCCAACTTTTTCACTCTCCTCTTTCACTTTCATCAAGAGGCTCTTTAGTTCTTCTTCACTTTCTGCCATAAGGGTGGTATTATCTGCATATCTGAGATTATTGGTATTTTTCCCAGCAGTCTTGTTTCCAGCTTGTGCTTCATCCAGCCTGGCATTTCACATGATGTACTCTGCATATAAGTTGAATAAGCAGGGTGACAATATACAGCCTTGACATATTCCTTTCCTGATTTGGGAAAGGAGGAGTCAGAGCCTGATTAAGAGATTCCAGCAGTGTGGCTGAGAGGAGGGGCATGGGGAGGTGTCTCCATGGTTACTTGTTTTCTCCATTCAACAAATAGTCATGAAGTCACCAAGTTCGGGGACTTAATGAAGAACAACACAGACATGGTTTTTGCCTGCATAGAACATAGAGGGAGGACTCAACCAGCCTCCAGATCTCTGCTCAGGTGACTAGGTGTAAACTGACACACTCAGAGCTACAGGAAATATGAGAAGAGAGAGAGGGTCAAGTGTGTAGTTGAAGGTGATGTCTCTGCAGTTGCAGATGATGTTCAGTTTTGAAAAAAAGATGAGTGAGAGTATGTGGGAACTAGTTGGGAAACTTCAAGAAAGGTCTGGAGGCGTGCTTCTTCTTAGACCTTAATGTGTGTCTGGAACTTTCTGGCATCTTGTAAAAATGCAAATTTGGATGCAGATAGTATAATTGAAAGTGGAGCCTGACTGCTCACTGCTTAAAAACCAATAAAGAAGCCAGGTTGGTGGAAAGGAAAGTTGACTTTATTTTGGTTGCCTGCAAGTTGGGGTGGAGAAGGAGGAGATATCTGTTCAAAGGCTGACTCCCTCCTGACAATCAATGGGCAAGAGCTTTTATGGGCTGAGTGATGGGCCTCCATGAAGAAAGAGTCATCTTGAAACTGATCATCAGTGGTCTGACAAGCATCATCTTGATTGTTTTAAGTACAGTTAATCTTCAGTTCTATTTCCTTGAGGCCAGTTCTGAGAATTGTGGCAGCTTGTGTCATGGCTATAGTCTAGTTATCCTGTAGTTAACTTTGTCCACCTGGTGGGGGTTTCAGTATCTGTAACACAGCTCACAGGATATGACTCAGAATATTATCGGTAGCCTTTGAGAAGGAACCATCCTGGACTATGTTTATTATAATAATACTACATTATTATTACCTGGTCTCCTTTGACTGCTTTCCTTTGTTTCTACACATTCTATTTCTCTGATTAAACTTATTCTCTGGCTAGTTTTTCCACAGACAAAAGGCAAACAGAGCGCCTAGCAGGCAAGGACCATAGCGTCTTGCTCTTGTTTCAATAGGACTGGGTGGAGCCTGAGACTCTAGTTCTAAAAAGCTCGTGATGCTGATGCTGCTGGTCCATGGCCCATACTGGAAGCAATAGAACTGTAGTTTTAAAACTGGTTACATGTTGTTAACGTACTTAAAAAAAATTGGATAGATAACAATGTGCTTTGGGAGAATAGCCACATCATTTCTTTCTGTCTTAGTCTCTCCCTGTCTACACACACACACACACACACACACACACTCTTAAAGGTTTAGGAGAAACTTATAAACAAACTCTTTAAGAGCAGAACCACTCACAGATTGGGGAATGCCTACATATGTGTACGTACACATTCATTTACAATGAAATTGCTTTTGCAGAAAGTCCATAATCTCCAGGTCATCTGGAAAATATTTCTTTATGTCAAACATGGACAGAACATATTTTGTTGACTTTACTTAGGGTTGTCAGAGGGGAATAATGAACTCGTATTTACAGATAACCATTTCCAAACCACACTTTGTTTTTAAGTGTTGACTTTTCAACTCTAATCCATAAAATCTGAAAGGCGGTAAAGAAGAGAAAACAACATGCCCAGCTAACATTTTTAAGAAATGTGTTCCTGTTTCTTGCCTCAGGAAAAGAAGATAGCAAATGTCATTCATGGAATAAAAGTATATAATTGCATGTCATATTCTGAACCTGGACTTAGAAGCAGTAGATGTTATTGGCTTTTCACATTTTGGTTGCCTCACTAGGCAAAGCAGTTTTCAGATTTTTATTTTCTGCATCATAGATAAGAGCACAGACAAGAGTACAGAAAAGACTTTTTCTAACACACAGAGAATAACAAGAAGGGAGGATTCCTTCTAGGAGTTTGTGATGTGTTGAAATCCAATCAATGTTTAGATAGTAATGAGGCACTTGACTTAATCTATCTTTTCATAAACGTTATTCCTACAGTGGCTGGAGACCATTGTCTTTGCTCTGAGCATTGACATTATTGGGGGGAAATGAGTAAATATCACTCTCTTTTAAAAAAAAGTTAATCCTTTTTTTCTCATTGAGAATTGTTGTGTTGTTAAAATTTTTATTTATTTTTGGCTGTACTGGATTTTCATTGCTGCACGGGCTGTTCTCTAGTTGCTGCAAGAAAGCTAGAGAAAACTAGGGTCTACTCTTCATTGTGGTGCTTGGGCTTCTCGCCCAGTGGCTTCTCCAGGTGGGTGGGCTTCAGTGGCTGCAGCACGTGGGCTCAATAGTTGTGGCCACATGGGCTTAGTTTCTCTGTGGTATGTGGGATTTTCCCAGACCAGGGATTGAACCCGTGTCCCCTGCATTAGCAGGTGGACTCCTAACCACTGGACCAAACAAGGAAATCTTCACTCCCCTTTTCAGTGGAAATATTTCTCTGATTTGGATTCCTCTGTTTACGGGTCAGTAGGATGATACAGTCTGTGTAACACTTAAGATATTCTAGGGGTAAGACTTTCCTCTCCTTGGTTGGGTTTGTAGATTTATTTCCTCTTACACTTGTTTGATTCTGCTCTTATTTAATAGGGAAGAAGAAATCAATTGCATGGAGGGTGATAGAGATGTTTCAGTCTCATTAATAGACCAGAACCTCATTCAGTTCAGTTCAGTTGTTCAGTCGTGTCTGACTCTTTGCGACCCCATGAGTCGCAGCACGCCAGGCCTCCCTGTCTATCACCAACTCCTGGAGTTCACTCAAACCCATGTCCATTGAGTCGGTGATGCCATCCAGCCATCTCATCCTGTGTCGTCCCCTTCTCCTCCTGCCCCAAATCTCTCCCAACATCAGGGTCTTTGCCAATGAGTCAACTCTTCGCATGAGGTGGCCAAAGTGGGAGACAGTTATTGTATAATGAAAGGTGCTTAATGTCAGAAGACCTGGATTTGAATCCTGGCTCAGTTTCTGGCCAGTTTAATAACCATTTCAGAGCCTCGTCTCCTCAGCATGGAATACTGCACAGGCAAGATGTATTTATAATATAGTAATAGGTGTCTTGCCAGGAGAAAATATCTTATGAAGGCAGTACTCATAATGCAGTATCTCTGATTGAAAAATACCTAAGTAATACATTGAACAATATGTATTTAATTTTTTTTATTTTTGTGCAGTTTTTACAGATTACTTTCCATTTACAGTTATTACAAAATATTGGCTATATTCCCTATTTTGTAAAAGGATAAGTATTTAAATATCTCATCTAATGGCATTGAAGACAAAATATCTTAAAAAAGAGTCAAATTTAGAAAGATGGTAACGATAATGCTATATGCAAGACAGCAAAAGAGACACAAATGTAAAGAACAGACTTTTGGTCTCTGTGGGAGGAGGCGAGGGTGGGATGATTTGAGAGAATAGCACTGAAACATGTATATTACCTTTTGTACAATAGATTGCCAGTCCAGGTTCGATGCATGAGACAGGGTGCTCAGGGCTGGTGCACTGGGATGACCCAGAGGGATGGGATGGGGAGGGAGGTGGGAGGGGGGTTCACGATGGGGGACACATGTTCACCCATGGCTGATTCATGACAATGTATGGCAAAAACCACTACAATATTGTAAAGTAGTTAGCCTCCAATTAAAATAAAGTAATTAAACAAAGAATAAAACAGTTTTACAAAGAAAAAAAAAGTCAAATTTATTTTTTTAGATTTCTGAATGTTTAGCATGGAAATTGGTGACAAATTCTCTGATGCAAAAGGTGTAGAGCTGAATGATTGATGGATTCAGGAGCAAATAATACAAAATGTTGATAAACTGTGTGAAGTATAAAAACACGTCTTTGTAAATGATCATTTTGACCATAGAATATAAATTTTTTTTTTTTACCTTTTCAATTATAATCCTCCCAAAGTCTTAGGTCTTTTCTTTTTCTAGCATGGTCCCACAAATTTTACTTTCCTGTTCCTTCCTTTCAGGAGACATTCTTTGCTTGGATGCTTCTTAAAAATTATTTAACTGAATATATAAAGACATAAAGCAAATCCACAGCTGCACTAACATGCATAAAGCTTAGAACCACTCTCATTCTACCTTTTGGTATCCTAGAAAAGAGAATACTACCTTGTGTTCCACTAAGGTTAAAGTGTGTATGTGTTATATTTTGTATAAGAAAAACAAAATAATTAGCTTGAGTCTAGAGAGAGTATTTTGTTTGCTTCTATACTGCTACTAAAAAAATTTGGCTCATACTGAAATGAAATTAACCTGATCACTAGCTAGAATCTATAAAATATGATGGCAAAAATGAGATATGTCTATATATTTACCTTAAGTGATGAATTAGTATTGTAGAAGATTAGGCACTACTGGGAAAATCAGAGATTTCCCTGCAGAAGTTCACCAAATAGCTCTGTGCTTCTTGTTGATAATATGGAAATGTAAGAAGTAGATTTTGTATTTAGTTACAGTCATCAGAACTCAGGGCTGCTGATTTTGATTCTGTGTGTGGGTGAAAGACCAAGGTAGACTGTGTATTTTCAAGCATTAGAGGAAATCTTTGTAAGAATTATCTTGGCTAAAATTGCCTATAAAATTTCCTCTCTTGGTGACCTCAATTAAATTTTGGGTCCTGAAACTTACTAACTTAAAATAAGTACTGAGGTGTTTGTTTATTACCCTTAATATATTGGGCTCAGGATAACTCAGACACAGTTTCCCTAGGTTGTGTGGTAAATCTAACTGCCTACAGAGAAAAATTTCTTAATTTCCCATCTGATTCTGATACTCACTACAAACAATACTATTTATGGCAGGTAGACAACATTTGATACTAACATAAGAAAGCAAAAGCCCACTCACTAGTCACCATTGGCAGCTATTTTAAATCACAAATGGATTAAAAGGCTCATTATTATGTAAAAAATGATTAGTCTTTTCTTTGCAATTTAATTAAAAACAGGATTGGTGACTCTGTAAATATTTCCCTACTTCTGGATCTGTTGGTCACCAACAATATACAAAGTTGAGTTACATATTTAAATTAGTTTTGGCTGCTAATAGGGATTTTTGTTATTTCTTAAAGTTCCTTAGATTAGACTTTCTCAGTGGATCTTCTCTGTTTTAGTAGTAAATGGTAAAAAATGGCTTAAAAGATAGAGAGCCTGTCTACTGGTCTTGCTGGGAAGAAAGGCTTATATTATTGGTGTTTTAAGGGTTTCCCTAACTGTATCCTTCCAGGCTTTTTTGGCAGAATAGCTCCCAGGAGAAGCAGGTGTTTAAATGGTAATGAAT
The DNA here is from genome assembly GCF_029378745.1 of Bos indicus. Classification (NCBI taxonomy): domain Eukaryota; kingdom Metazoa; phylum Chordata; class Mammalia; order Artiodactyla; family Bovidae; genus Bos; species Bos indicus. Next base: position 67,549,687 of record NC_091771.1, read on the forward strand.
CCCCTGAAACTGTGTTCAGCAAGTACTGTTGGGCTTCCCAGGGGGCTCAGTGATAAAGAACCCCTCTGCTAATACAGGAGACACGGGTGATGCAGGTTTGATCCCTGGGTCAGAAAGATCCTCTGGAGGAGGAAATCCACTCTAGTACTTTTCCATGGAGAATTCCATGGACAGAGAAGCCTGGTGGTCTATAGTCCCATAGGGTTGCCAAAGTTGGACACAACTGAGCAACTGAACGCACAGCCACATCAAACAGGATCAGTGTGTTTCCTTTTTCCTGGTTACCTTAAACTCAACAGTTAATGGAATGAACAAATAAAATCTTTATTGCAAAGTTTTCATAACATTGAACTTTGTAAGATAATTAAATTATAAGTAAACCCATTGTTTAGAAAAATTCCAGAGGGCTTAGGTCATATTTTATTAACATTAAAATGATCTGCTTTACAATTGGAAGTTTGATGAGTCTTGGAAATTGTATTCTAATGATCTTGGTGGTTTAGTCACTAAGTTGTGTCCAACTCTTGCAATCCCATGGACTGTAGCCTGCCAGGCTCATCTGTCCATGGGATTTCCAGGCAAGAGTATTGGAGTGGCTTACCATTTCTTCAGGATCTTCTTAATGATCTTGCTGCATATAATTAAGACCAAAGTCAGTATAAGCATAAAAGAAGGTGAAGATTCATAGTGTGTCTTAATATGGATGCTTTTTGCATTTGGAGTGAAGTCATTCTTCATTTTAGAAAAAGCAGAGGAACCAGAGATCAAATTGCCAACATTCATTGGATCATCGAAAAAGCAAGAGAGTTCCAGAAAAACATTTACTTCTGCTTTATTGACTATGCCAAAGCCTTTGAGAGTGTGGACCACAACAAACTCTGGAAAATTCTTAAAGAGATGGGAATACCAGACCATCTGACCTGCCTCTTGAGAAATCTGTATGCAGGTCAGGGAGCAACAGTTAGAACTGGACATGGAACAACTGACTGGTTCCAAATCAGGCAAGGAGTACATCAAGACTGCATATTGTCACCCTGCTTATTTAACTTATATGCAGAGTACATCATGAGAAACGCTGGGATGAATGAAGCGCAAGATGGAATCAAGATTGCTGGGAGAAATATCAATAACCTCAGATATGCGGATAACACCACCCTTATGGCAGAAAGCAAAGAAGAACTAAAGAGCTTCTTGGTGAAAGTGAAAGAGGAGAGTGAAAAAGTTGGCTTAAAGCTCAACGTTCAGAAAACGAAGATCATGGCATCTGGTCCCATCACTTCATAGCAAATAGATGGGGAAACAGTGTAAACAGTGAGAGAATTTATTTTTGGGGGCTCCAAAATTACTGCAGATGGTGACTGCAGTCGTGAAATTAAAAGACGCTTGCTCCTTGGAAGAAAAGCTGTGACCAACCTAGACAGCATATTAAAAAGCACAGACATTAGTTTGCCAATAAAGGTCTCTCTAGTCAAAGCTATGGTTTTTCCAATAGTCATGTATGGATGTGAGAGTTGGACTATAAAGAAAGCTGAACACCGAAGAATTGATGCTTTTGAACTGTGGTGTTGGAGAAGACTCTTGAGAGTCCCTTGGACTGCAAGGAGATCCAACCAGTCCATCCTAAAGGAAATTGGTCCTGAATATTCATTGGAAGGACTGATGCTGAAGCTGAAACTCCAATAGTTTGTCTACCTGAAGCAAAGAATGGACTCATTTGAAAAGACCTTGATGCTGGGAAAGACTGAAGGTGGGAGAAGGGGATGACAGAGGATGAGATGGTTGGATGGCATCACCAACTCAATGGACATGAGTTTCAGTAAACTCTGGGAGTCAGTAATGGACAGGGAGACCTGGTGTGCTGCAGTCCATGGGAGTGCAAAGAGTCGGACATGACTGAGCGACTGAACTGACTGACATTCTTCATTGTGCAAGAGTGTCTTGTACTTTGAAGGGTGGTTCAGCAGCTCAGGTCCCCACTCCCTGGATGGCAGTGGAGCCCACCTTTCATTGTGATGGTTAAACTCTTGCATAGATTTCTGGGTACTCCCAGTGGGACTGCTACTTCATTAACTGTAAATTGCTTCTTTATCATAAGACTTAATTGTTCTTACTTAACTTGTCACCCATTATGTTCTCCCTCAGATACCCAGCTCTTTTTTTCCACCCTTGTTCCCAATACCATTGCCTCCCCAAACCTCATTCCAAGCCTTGCTTTAGTGAATCCAAAGATTCTCTTCAATCATTCATTTTTTTTTTCTTTCTCTACTGGCTTCTTTCTGTCAACATATAGACCATCTTATTTGTTTAAACATACATAAATTCAAACAAAACAGTTAGCATTCAAACAAAATTTTGTATTCTAAAGTTTTATCTTCTTATGTGGTCTGTCAGTTTTTTAGATCGTAGATCCTGGGAATTAGCCTTACTTTTTTTTTATAGATCTCTTAATAACTATAAAGAAGAGCTTGCTCTGCTTGTTTTTAATGGGAAAATGAATGTAACATTAATAACTGTTTGAGAAGATTCATATGCTCGTATTTCCAGGGGGTTTGCAGACTGCTCTTTGGGGGTTGGAGTTTTTGGTTTCACTCTTGTTTCTTATTTTCTAGGATGTGATGTCTGTTAATGATGAGTGGTATATTTTTAACTCATTTCCTTCCTTCCTCTTCTCTCATTTGTTTCTTTCTTTCTAAATATGCTGACATATTACAGTTTTTTCAGGTCGCAAGTAGCCTAAGTTTAATTATATACCCACCAATTCAGCGTTTTGGAAGGAATTTTATCCTTTCTCACTGGCATTTCCCAAATTAAAATTTTCTCCTATTATTATTTTTAAATGTGTATTTTTTAAAAAAATATTGCCCTTTAGCTCTCCTTCTTAAGAAGCTTGGTGAAGGATGATTCATCATCAGATTGAGAAAGGTTTGCTGTGGAAATAATTTACATGAGAAATACCAGTTGATTTTTATCACCTTTCGAAGCAAATGTATTTGTCTTTCTCTTCTAATATAGGCACATAAATATCTGGATAATTTGCATAATAAATACTTTTCTATTATGGAAGACATTTTAAATCATCTCCTCTAGCCCTAAAAGCACTACTCCTTTTTCAGTTTTCTGCTTTTCATTATTGAAATTTCATGAAGTAGGTTGTAATTTATTTAGCCTTTGCATTATTCTGCTGCTTCAAAATATGCTGAGACCTAGCTACTTGTTATAGTCAGTTCATTATCTCTTGCAAACTTACATACCATGATAATCATTTGTTCTTTGGAAAGTATTTATAGTAATATTTATCATCAGTTCAGTTCAGTTCAGTCACTCAGTCATGTCCAACTCTTTGCGACCCCATGAATCGTAGCACGCCAGGTCTCCCTGTCTGTCACCAACTCCCGGAGTTCACTCGAACTCATGTCCATCGAGTCGGTGATGCCATCCAGCCATCTCATCCTCTGTCATCCCCTTTTCCTCCTGCCCCCAATCCCTCCCAGAATCAGAGTCTTTTCCAATGAGTCAACTCTTCGCATGAGGTGGCCAAAGTACTGGAGTTTCAGCTTTAGCATCATTCCTTCCAAAGAACACCCAGGGCTGATCTCCTTCAGAATGGACTGGGTGGATCTTCTTGCAGTCCAAGGGACTCTCAAGAGTCCCCTCCAACATCATAGTTCAAAAGCATCAATTCTTCAGTGCTCAGCTTTCTTCACAGTCCAACTCTCACATCCATACATGACCACTGGAAAAACCATAGCCTTGACTAGACAGACCTTTGTTGGCAAAGTAATGTCTCTGCTTTTGAATATGCTGTCTAGGTTGGACATAAATTTTCTTCCAAGGAGCAAGCGTCTTTTAATTTCATGGATGCAGTCACCATCTGTAGTGATTTTGGAGCCCCCCAAAATAAAGTCTGACACTGTTTCCACTGTTTCCCCATCTATTTCCCATGAAGTGATGGGACCAGATGCCATGATCTTCATTTTCTGAATGTTGAGCTTTAAGCCAACTTTTTCACTCTCCACTTTCACTCTCATCAAGAGGCTTTTTAGTTCCTCTTCACTTTCTGCCATAAGGGTGGTGTCATCTGCATATCTGAGGTTATTGATATTTCTCCCAGCAATCTTGATTCTAGCTTGTGCTTTATCCAGCCCAGCGTTTCTCATGATGTACTCTGCATACACATAGATTATTTAATGTGTATATGTGGTTGACATAATAAGAAGACAGACACTGTGTGCTCACCATCTGAAGGTTAAGAAAAAACATTAGAATCTTAATAGCATCCTGTATCACCTTTCTCTCCACTTTTCCACTGAGGCTAACTCTGTACTGAATTTTGTGTAAATCACTCCCATGCCTTTATGTATACTTTTTCTACTTATGTATCTGTGTGCTGCTTGAGTGCTAGGTCACTTCAGTGGTATCCAACTCTTTGTGACCCTATTGACTATAGCCTGCCAGGCTTCTCTGTCCATGAAATTCTCCAGGCAAGAATACTGGAATGGGTTGCCATTTCTTCCTCTAGGGGATCTTCCCGACCCAGGGATTGAACCAGCATCCCTTCTGTCTCCTGCATTGGTAGACAGTTTCTTTACCACTAGCGCCACCTTCAAAGCCTAACTATATATATATATGTATCTGCAAGCAATTTTCTGTTAGTTTTGCCTGGTTTGGAAATTTATATCAATATAATGATATTCAACGATTTTCTTTGAAGGCTTTTTACTCACTGTTAATTTTGCAAGCTTCATCCATGCTGATGCCTCTAACAGTTATCTCTTGTTCTCTGCTCTGGAGTATTGTTTTGAATCGATAGACCACACTTTATTTATCCAGCATATTGCTGGTTGGCATTAGAGTTATGATTCTTGCATATTTGATATTAGCAACACTGCTTCTGTGGACAGTCTTGTTCAAGTCTCCTGGTTAAAGCATGCAGGGATAATGTATAGAGTTTATGTGTGGGTTAAAATGGCTGTTCATAGGATTTGTGTGTGTTTAACCTTGTTAGAAAATGCCAAGTCATTTTCCAAGTGGTCATACCAATTTGCACAACATCTAGTAGCAGATGTTGTAGTTTAAAAATTTGGCCAAAATATTGGCTATGAAGTGTTTGGGCATTATTCATATATACTCTTTGGCAAAATTTTTGTTTGTGTGTTTAAACATTTTTCTGCTTTCTGGTATCTTTTAGAATTGATTTTATAGCAGTTTTTATATATTCTAAATGTGAGTCTTTGGCTTGTGTTTTAGGATACAGATATCCCAATTTGTGTGTTTTCTTTTGACTTTATTTTTAACAAAAAGTATATCCTTAATTTAATGTAATTGGATTCATCAGATTGTTCCTTTTATATTATTTTTTATGTGTAATGATTAAGAAATTCTTCTCTATCATAACTTTATGAGGATAACCAATTGTAACTTTATATGTTGGTTGTGAAGTTGAGATCCATTTAATTTATTTCTGTATAACCAATTTGCATCACTACTTACTGATTAGTCCATCTATTCTTCACCCATCTTCAATGCCTGCTCTGTTATAAATAGTTTTCATATATGTTTATGTTTATTTCTGGATTTTACTCTCTTCTTTTAGTCTGTTTATCTGAATGTGTAGCAAAACCAAATTATTTTAATCATTGTATTTGTACGTAAAAATCTTAGTATTCTATTTACCTTGTTCTTTTGGAATTTCCTAGTTTTTTATGGTCCTTTACTCTTCCATATAGACATTATGAAATCAGCTAGTGAAATTGCTTGCTCCTGCTGCTGCTAAGTCACTTCAATTGTGTCCGACTCTGTGCGACTCCATAGATGGCAGCCCACCAGGCTCCCCCATCCCTGGGATTCTCCAGGCAGGAACACAAGTGGGTTGCCATTTCCTTCTCCAATGCATGAAAGTGCAAAGTGAAAGTGAAGTAGCTCAGTCGTGTCCGACTCTTTGAGACCCCATAGACTGCAGCCTACCAGGCTCCTCCACCCATGGCAAGAGTACTGGAGTAGGTTGCCATTGCCTTCTCCACATAAAATTGCTTGGGTATCAGCTAATGAAATGCTTCATCAGATTTGGGTTAGAATTGTATCCAGTCTCTCAATCTGGGGGAAATAAATCTTTCTGATACTGAAACTTATTATCTAACAACATACACAATTCACCATTGATTTACATTTTTTAGTGTCCTTCAATGAATTTTTTTCATAAAAGACTTGAACGAAAAATAGAATGAAGTAAGTCAGAAAAACAAATATGTAAAATTGTTTATATGTGGAGTCTAGAATAATGGTACAGATGAACTTATTTGCAAAGCAGAAGTAAAGACAAAGATGTAGAAAACAAACTTACAGATACTGAGGGGAGAAGAGTGGGTGGGTTGAATTGGGATATGGAGATTAACACATATACACTGCTGCTGCTGCTGCTGCTAAGTCGCTTCAGTCGTGTCCGACTCTGTGCGACCCCATAGACTGCAGCCCACCAGGCTTCCCCGTCCCTGGGATTCTCCAGGCAAGAACACTAGAGTGGGTTGCCATTTCCTTCTCCAGTGCATGGAAGTGAAAAGTGAAAGTGAAGTTGCTCAGTCGTGTCCTACCCTCAGTGACCCCGTGGACTGCAGCCCACCAGGCTCCTCCCGTCCGTGGGATTTTCCAGGCAAGAGTACTGGAATGGGGTGCCATTGCCTTCTCCAATATATACACTACTATATATAAAATAGGTTAACTAATTATAACCTGCTGTAGAGCATAGGGAACTCTACTCAGTGCTTTGTTGTGACCTAAATGGGAAGGATATTAAAAAAGAGGGATATATGTGTACATACAACTGATTCACTTTTCTGTACAGCAGAAACTAACACAACATAGTCAAGCAACTCGACTCCAATAAAAATTTAAAAAATTAATCCCAACCCTTAAAATCAGTTATGCTTCTCTTAGTATTTTTAGTCATTCACCTTCAAAAGTTACATTTTACTTTAATGATATTTGGACCCTCCCCTCTCAGTAAAGTAGATTGAATGACCGAACGTAAATGGAGAATTAGTGGGAAACTCTTGCCTCTTCACTCTACAGAGCAAATGTTTCTTCCAACTACTGATGAATTTATCAAGTTTATTATCGTCCACATTCTCAGTGCCAGTCATGTGGCTAATTATGCAGAAGGCAGGTGTTTCTTCAGCTAGGAATAATTAGTTGTATAGGCAGTTATTCTTTCTAACATGTGTGTCATATGCAGGACGGATACCTCATCATATTGAACAATGCTGTCAATAGCAAATACAAAATTTCTTATGTAGCTGATGCTAACTATACATAATTATCTGGCTTATTATCAAAATAATATCCATCACAGCTCTTTGAGGGTTCCCATCCATAGCATTTCTTTTGGGTCTTTCAACAATATTATCAAGGCCAAGAATGAGTTATTATCCTCATTTTTGAAGAGGAGGAAGGTGAAATCTGAAAGATTAACTAATTTGCTGAAGATGGCATCATTGGTTGCCAGTAGCGGTGAGCATCAACCTCAGGTTTGCTGAACTCAGAGCCAGTATTCCTGCCTCTGTATCGACGTGGTGGTGGTAGTAGAGATTGTGGGACCATAGGCCAAATAAACCTTCTGACCTTTTTCTTAATTGTTATTCAGTTTATCTAATGTGGCAGCCTTTGTTGGCACTTACCAGCTATGGTTCTTGGGAGGCTTCCTGCTTCTGTCTCATTGTATACCCAGCTAAGTTGTACTTACTTGCCTTCCCAGTTTTTCTGGGCCTTTGA